>NC_060138.1:288771805-289396805 GCF_021461385.2 Schistocerca piceifrons | reverse complement strand
TCATTTGTCCCAAGCATTAGCTTCTTACTGAAACTGTTATAATTTGCGCAGAGACGTCCATACACAGAGTAAATTAGTAGGGACGTGAGCTAGGTAACCTGTTACGTCGGATAGACATAAAAAATTCAAAATGGCATAAAAGATCTGGGATATAACAACCAACCAACTAAACAAAATTATCAAGCAAAGCCAAGGGATCAAATTCTATAACGTATCAAGTTTTGTCATATATGGCCACATAAAGTGCTGCCGTTCAGTTCTACACTGAGGGGACAGAAGTCATGGGATACCAACTAATGCGTATCTGACCTCTTTCTTCCCGTCGTCGTCCAACAGCTCGACGTGGTATGGACTCAACAATATCGGTTCAGTTCGACGAGAGGACCCAGTGCCTTCCATGTAAACACAACCAGCTTGCTCAGCACCATGTTGACAACCGGGGTCCATGTCTTCGTGGGGTCTGCGCCACACTCGAACCCTACCACCAGCTCTTACCAACTGAAATCGGGACTCGTCTGACCAGGCCACGGTTTTCGAGTCGTCTCAAAATCAAAAACTCAACTGAGCGTCAGGAATCACATTAATTAACTGTCACACCAAGAAAACTTGACTGGGGTGTTTACTTCCCAAAACATTTTTTTTTTTATTTTCCTGGCAGATTAAATCTGTGTGCCGGACCGAGACTCGAACTGGGGACCTATGCCTTTCGCGGGCAAGTGCTCTACCATCTGAGCTACCCAAGCACGACTCGCGCCTCCTCCTCACAGCTTTACTTCCGCCAGTACCTCGTCTCCTACCTTCCAAACTTTACGAGTCTCGGTCCGGCGCACAGTTTTAATCTGCCAGGAAAGTTTCATATCAGCGCACATTCCGCTGCAGCGTGGAAATCGCGTTCTGGAATTTTTTTATTGTTCGTTTAGATTCCTTTAATTGAATAAAATGAACGGTTTCGGTTCACATGATTGATCATCAATTTTGACTTCTCGGTTACAAGAGTAAACCGTTCAAGTTAACAAAATTCAGTTTTATTTTTTTATCCTGCTAAGTAGCATGCAAATTTTGCTAGTAAGTTCGACGGATCTCTTTTGTAACCGATACAGTCAACTCTGATAATGATTGAAGTGTACCGAAACTGGTCATTATAAAAAAGTTATGGGCAAATAGATGACAACAAAAGATCTGTTCTGCGTCAAGTGATCTTCTCGCATCTGCTCCGAGCGTACTGTGCCAATATCTGCACTGTTTACTTTGCGAGTGGTTCACGTCTGTACGTGTCGTGCTGCAGGTTCCGAGAGCAGCCGGTGGAGGCGGAGGGCGGGGAGCAGCTGTCGGTGTGCACGCTGGTGTTCCCGCGCTCGGACACTGTCAACCTGTCGCTGTGCTTCACGGTGCCGGTGCTGATCGTAGCCTGCCTGCTCCCCATGGGCCTCCTCGTCTATCACTACCAGCGCATCTTCAACAAGCTGCTGGCCTCCCGCAGCCGCTGGGCCGTGCCGTGCGTCGCCAGCTCCGGCGGAGGCGGCGGGGGCGTCAACGTGGCACCCGACTGCGACTCGTCGGGCACTCCCACAGCCACCAACAATAACAACAACAATAACAACAACAGCGCGCAGGCGCTGCGGCGCGACAGCGACCTGAGCTTTGTGGGCAGCCTGATGATGCCGTGGGCGCGCAAGGTGTCGGGCGCGAGCCAGGCGTCGGGCGGCGGCGTGGGCGGGCACCAGGCGCGCGCCGGCTCGCTGTCGCAGCACGAGGAGCTGCGCCTCAGCAAGCACCTGCGCGTGGTGCGCGTGCTGCTGCTGAATGTGCTGGTCGTGCTGCTCATGTGGCTGCCCATCACCATCATGATGTTCCTCATCTACGTGGACGGCAGCCGCCCCAACGAGGACACCGCCTTCTTCCTGCGCTCCCACCACTTCGTATGGTCGCTGCTCGTCGCGCTGCTCAACACCGTGGTAAACCCGCTGCTGTACGGCGTCCTCTCCGAGAACTTCCGCGCCTGCTTCGCCAGGATGTGGCTGGGCGGCCGCGGCCGGCGCCGGCGGCAGCGCGAGCTGATGCGCGGCTGCGGGGGCGGCGGTGGCGGCGGCGGCTGCGGGGGCAGCAAGTCCAACGCCGCAGACGCCTTCGGCGGCATCGCCAACCGGACGCCCAGCAGCGGCCGCGCCAACGGCTACGTCACAGCGTCGGGTGCCAAGTTCGCCAAGAAGATGAGCGGCTGCAGCATCGGCTCGGTGCTGGAGCTGCCGAGCGGGCAGATGGTCTGAGTTTCGTGATGGTCGCACCGCTGGTGCAGCGTCTCCAACGCACTGTCGGCGGAATCTCCGAATTTGTCGCTCACTGTAGACGTGTCGGTAATAGCCGTCAGATAAAGGGCCTACCACGGAGGCTTTCTGCATAGAGGAGTTCTAAGCACGAACGAGGTGCAATTATCTTTTCAGTGGCCTCGCTTAGCTCAGGATATAGGCACTTTCCAACTGTGAAGCTGAAAGCCGCCTTCTCCATCTACGCAGTGACACAGCATAGCTCTGACTGCGCCAGCTATCTAGATTCTAGAGCTCTTAAGTTCTACGAAAAATAGGTGTAGCACAAGCAGGACATATTCTATGCTCCAAATGTATTGTGTTTGCGGCCACCTCGAATGAAATCTGTCATTCATTAATTGTGTCTGTAAGAGAGAAAGCAGGGAAAGAACAAATTTTTAATTGCTAGTCTCCGATAGACTGGAGCTCAAAAGAGGCAAATATCCAGATGAGATTTAAACCCGGCACAGAATTTGAATCTGACATTAATTTCGGTCGGATGTGCTCACATCTCACTTTCGTTCTTCCTAGTCGGGGAAAAATCTAAAACTTGGTTTATTGGAATTTTGTTTCTTCTTGCACAAACGTATTTGAAAATCATGTTGCACCAAGTTCCGGTTAAGAGTTACCAAAAAGTGGAGATATTGTTCCAGTTACGTGCGAGCCGGTCAGTTTCTCATTAAATCTTCAACGCTGGCATTGTCAACTTACAGCAACATCTACCGGCCTTTTACAACGTAAGCCGACACTACATGCTGCAATATAGATTTAATCAACTACTGTGCTGTTACATTTTCGCTGTACCGCACTTCAATTAACTGAGCTGTAAATACCAGAGAGAGAATCTGCGAGAAACGTGTCGTTGGAACGGCGAATAGTCTGAATTGAAATTCAGAATAAAATTATTCTCCACGGCAGAAAAGTGTTGTTGCTTGATGTAGAATCCGCCGAAGTTTCAGGCAGCCTCACAGCACATTATTACAAAGACGAAGGAATGAAAATTTCTATCAGATGTTGTGCGATAAGGCGAGGTTTAGTTCGCACTGTCACCACAAATCAAGGTTAAAAATCAACCGTAGTTGAAAAATGCGACTAAGAAGCAGCTCCGGAGTAATCTTACACAGCCCATATTGTTGAACGAATGTCACCGTATGACACCTGTTTATGGGAGAGTGCAGTAGAAAAGAATAAATTTACCAATTCGGCGTACAGAGTAAGTACTCAAGCCGCTATAATTACATTTGAGAGTGTCGGGTTTGATATCCATTTTCAGTTACCCAGATACATTCTGTGCTTTCCCTAAACCGTTTGAGGCAAATGATCGGATGGTTCCGTTAAACAGAGGCGGCAGATTCAATTCCCTGTGCTTTTCCAATTCGGGCTTGTCCTTTAACGAGACATACCTTGATGGGATACACAACCAGTTCAGCAGAAGCGTTGTTATAGGAGTTATCTGTAGGCCTGGATATTTGACTACGCGCTCCTGGCGCTTAGTTCCAGCCCTTCTGCCTTCGGCGCCGCCTCATACCGGCTTGTGATACTGACAGTGTCCACGGGTGTTCACTTCCGATGCCGCAACGCAAACGCGCGCAGAAGAGGTCCGATCGCCGGAGAGAGGAAGTGGAGAGCAAGAGCGTGCTGTCCCGACCTTCGTCGGCGCTGCGCGTCTATAATTAGCCGTTCTGTGGCTCTCTGCCGGACGAGAAGATGCCGTAAAACGGCGGGACGCCCACGACAACACAAGCGCCGCCGACTGGAGCGTCGGCTTACAGCTTAGGGAACGCTCGTTCTGCCGGTGCACGCGACAACTGGCGTGGCGGCAGAAGTGGCGACGCAGAAGACCAAAAATACCGGAGTCTTTTAGGCTCGCAGCCGCGCGGAAGGACACGCGCAGCTCGTCGCGGAGCGACCTCTGTGGCACTCGATAGAGCGCCACGCTGCAGGTGGCTTCAGTCCATTAAAGTCGCCCCGCGCTGAAAGTCACGTCACGTAACCTCAGCGGTCTCTTCTCTCTCCCGCCTCAACTACCAGAGGCCGCATTTACGACATGCATCCGTTGTTGCGCGCATGCGTAGCGAACTACACGCACCACCCCCGATACATATTTCTTGCAGGAATCTACGTGACATATTGCGTGTTTCTCATCTCTGCGGACACATTTTCTGCTGTCTTCATTGGACAAGGGGGAAACATTTCGAACAGGCCACTCCAGTGAAGTACTTTTCCTAATTTCCTGCGAGTGCTCTCAGAAGATAGGTGAAGCTGTACCACGTTAAAAAAAAAAAGAAAAAAGAAATTTTCGTTCTCATAGTGTGAGACAATGTTATCCTGAGTAATTACCACCCCACACAGAAAAGTATGACAATGCTTTCGCACAGGGGGTACTGTTGTGCCCTACTCATCACTAAAAGCCACAATTACAACGATGCAGAATCGTTTCGACAAAGTGCCAACTCTGTAAAAATGCAAGATTTATTGGCGCCGAGCATTCGTACAAGGCTTTTTCTCACTTTGGTATGATCGTAAATATTCAGCAAGAATCACGAAAAATCTCTGGATGTAATAGAACATGGCGTTCAACAATAACTCGATATTCAATACATCAAAAGTAGTTTACGTAATCGCACCTAACAATGTTCGATTTAACAGACCACACATGAAATATTATGTGAGGTGTTGCACATTATATTATGGTAGGACTGTAGTGGCACTGTTCCTCGTCGTGGGTGTACAATGCTCGAATTCCGTTTAACGGGCTCTAGAGCGCTTGGTGACGCTTTTAGTGTGAAACAGTTTCTTTACTGTAAAATACAACAGTTTTCCTAATACCAAGATTGGGGTGAATATTTCAGAGTAAAGTATCTCAGTTTCCTGCAACACAACAGTATTATAACTGCTTATTTAAGTTTTCTTGTGGACTGCAGTATACCAAAGAGATTCGTTACTACTTAAATTAGAGTATTTACAATGTTACCTGTATAGTTCTATCAATTACGTCGCAGAAGTCTGAATATATAGTCCACTGTGTATTCCATTGTCTACTATAATCACAAATATATATGAAAGAGTTTATCATACCTCTACACACTCAAGTAACTGTACGTACATATAATTGTATTTTATGTCAATTTTTATAATAAAATCCTGAAAAATATAGTTTTTTGTTACTTATGCATGCTATACTGCCTTTCCTGTACTCATAACTAAGACGATAAAAAATAAAAAAAAGTAGATAAGAACTTAGCCAGTGGGAGGTTATAAATGAGAGTAACAGTAGTGCCCAAATAATTTGAAAATAACACCGAGGAGATTGTGTCACCTGTGAAGCTGCTTCGTTTTCAGTACTTCGTTAGGCACATAACTTACAACAGCAAAGGAAATTTACACCTTTTGAAAAATATTTCAATGCAACTATACTTTTGGGTTACACAAACTGTGTTGATAAACTGTCCATCGCCGTAGCTGAGTGATCAGCGCGGCTTGTTACTACGCGGAGGACACGTTTGCGATTCCCGCCCGCGTCACAGATTTTATCCTCTCGGTGACGGGGTGTTGTGATGTCCTAATAGGTGTTTCGTCATCATCTACGTACAAGGCACCTAAGTGGTGTTAAATAGAAAGACTTGCACCAGGCGATCGAACAACATCAGATGAGATCTCACGGTGAAAAATGCCAAACGATCATTTCACTTTTTTTGTGAATAAATTATCACTTTTCAGAAATGTTTTTGAATCAGTAAAAGACGTTATCAACACACAAAAACATTCGACACTTAATTTTCTATGCAAATAAAGGAGGTCACTCCGTTTTTGCAGTCAATTTAAATCTAATTTCGAATGTAGTCACGTATAGAAAATTCTCCTTAATATTGTCCCTGGAAATACAAGAGAAATGTTTCCCAGCGGAGAGATTTCAACATTTCTTTCACAGGCTGACAATATGGTATTTTTAACGGACACATCGTTATTGTTCAAAAATGGTTCAAATGGCTCTGAGCACTATGGGACTCAACTGCTGAGGTCATTAGTCCCCTAGAACTTAGAACTAGCTAAACCTAACTAACCTAAGGACATCACAAACATCCATGCCCGAGGCAGGATTCGAACCTGCGACCGTAGCGGTCTTGCGGTTCCAGACTGCAGCGCCTTAAACCGCACGGCCACTTCGGCCGGCCATGGTTATTGTGTCTAATATACACAACCATTATTAATATAATTCAGCAGGAACTCTAAACTTATTTTGTGGAATTTTCTATTTTAATTCCTGTTCCCACTGATAAAAAAATGGTGAATAAATTTTAAAAAAATCGTACGAAATCTACTTGAAGTTTAAGTTGGAAATTCAAGTGATACTTTTCATTTATATCCCAGTTACAATTCATTTAACCTTCAGGTATTACAATATCAGGTTAATGTTAAACGCCTTTTAACGATCGTTTCTCGAATTTTTCTCCAAACAGTTAGTCACTCCACTGTGTGATAACGTGCGTAAATGGATTGGGAACATGGCACGTGTTCCGAAATAAGTCGTAGCGAAGTGGGGAATGTGTACAACTTACTGTCATGAGTGACAGTAATCCCACTCTGAGCTCTCTAACGCTAAAGCTATGATCAATTAGTGATTTATATTAATAATACAGATCATGTTGGGACTGAATCGGTTTATTACGTTGACGCAGTACGTGAATAATTTAGAATAACACATCCAACCTATTAACGTCGAAAAACGATGTCTAAAACAGCAGCTCATCGTGCATCTGCTTTCAATATTTAAACAAACAAATGCATTATTACAGATGATCCACGGTAATTTAAAAATATATACTTAACTAGTGGCAAAATCTCGAAGTTTTAATCACAGAGAGAGAGAAGTTTGAAAGAATTACACATTGGCAGTTGTATTACTGAAAATGAATACTGGCACGCAATAAAGCACGAAGTCACGTCACACATTCATTACAAAATACGCCGAAATAAACGAACCAAAATAGTTTAAAAACAGTTACAGAATTTGTTTATTTATTCTGTTTGCACTTTAAGCAACACAATACCGAGCAACGCTGAAGTACTCCATGTCAAGCTGGACGCAATATGCAATGAACTATTTCAACGTTAGAAAATTGAGACCACTAAAAATCAATAAAATTACTATTTCCCCCATCTTTTTTTAATTTTTAATGTTATTGCTTTTAGAGTAATAAACAATCAAGTAATTAGCTACTTTTTCTTGCTAAATTGTTTTTGTGACTACTGAATAAGCTAGTCAGAAATTTACATTTTACATATATAATATCCCTTGGCTCCTGCTAGCAGACAGAAATCGGCTCAACGAACTTTCTATTGTTATCGGTTTAAAGTGAAGACATATCGAGAGGTGGCGCGTTTCGCCTGCACGAGCGAAATGTTTATTCATTCACTTAGCGTTGCTCCATGGTGAGCGAAGAAAAGTAAGAAAATCAGAATGTGACTGGACTTCGTTACGAGACAGGATAACGGGAATACATGTATGAAGTGTTTGCAATGAAACAGTTCTTGCTAGCTGCCATATTGTATAATTTGTGTTTTTGGACACTCACAAGCGATATGTAATGTTAATGTAGAGTTCAGTAACGGTCATAATGCAGTCTGTTGCATTTCAAGGGTAACTGCGCGTATTTAGTTTTTATCGAAGGATTCTGTGATGAACTATTATGTACTACAAGCTTGTATAGGACTTCGAACATTTGGTGGTCAATGTTTGCTGTAGAACCTGCTTCAGTAACACGGTCAAAAGAACAGAAAAAGTTTTATCTGCTAAAAGGAACTAATTTCACTCGCAGACAATCATCGAATGACCAAATACGAATGGCAGTGTTCCAATTCCAGAAGATCCTGTAGAAGTTTTCTTTCTCTTATATTTCAAGAATTTTACAGGCAACCGTTGGAGTCGGCAGCTGCTTCTCCACCACGTGATTAACTTGTCTACGAGTCCAAACAAATTACAAACGTTGTGGGGGTTGTCGACGTCGCATGGAATATTGTACTTCACAGACATACAAATAGAGACACTACGCACACTAGTTCAATAACAACGAGTTTAATATTACCAGCTGGAAAACCATTAATTTCTTCTTTTGAGCAGTAAAATAATATACATAATTCAAAATACCTTCAGCGGGATAAATTTAGTCGTTTTTGTTCATAATGATACTCAAACGTTCAAACAGAATTAAGAAATAGAGGATCACATCAAAGGTAACTATGGATAATGGTTCACAACTAAATTAAAGTTAAACAAAACCTTCGTCTGTCAATGAATTAAACGAAAACATTATAGTCTGGCAGTTAGTTGCCTGTTTACTGTGTAGCGATTAGTCTGCTATCCATGAATAGACTGCGTCCTGACTGACTGAAGCTATGCTTTATTATATGAATATCCATAACCAAATAGTCAACTTCTGTCTGACTGCGAATTAACCAAAAGAGGTTCATACAACAACACGTTCTTACAGAAATTCATTGCACCAGAAAATTGATATGAATTACCTGTACAATTGATTATCAGAAGTCATGCAATCGATTTTAAAAGTTACTTAAATTACAGACTGTAATTTGGTTAGGTTCTAATTAAATGCAGTGCTGTAGGGATGATTACTCTAGACTGTAAGCACAATACATTCATCTGAAAATGATGCAGCACATAAAACACTTCACTGAAGTGATTGAATAATGGCATCATCCAAGAATAAAACTCACTCATACTATTGCAAAATCTGAAGACCTTACCACCATATTCTGCACAAATTATTGTGTAAGAGCATCAATGTACATATCACAAATTTTTTCCACCACAAAGCTGCGTCCCGGCATCATCAGCGAAGCACACCTTTCGAAAACTTTTAAATTATATGGCACAAAGCAGGACATTTATTACTGATCCACAGCGTAAACTGCATCTAACTGAACTATTTCCCTATCTGTTTCACAGATAATCATTGAAATGATAGAAGGAACATAGCAATAGGTACCGCCAAGATGGCGTCGGCAACATATCTTCAAAAATTATGCCTCAAAACTAATTAAATGACTTCGGAGTGCGTAAACGAGTAGTCTCAGTGCTGAATAACACTGTGTATTAACCTCAAAAGAATCAAACGGTACACAACACATGGGCATTATTAAATATGTCCGCCTGCTTAGCTGGGTGGCAACGTGCTTGCCTCTCATGCATTGAGCCCGCGCACGATTCCCGTCTGGGTTGGAGATTCTCTCCGCTGGGGGACTGGGTGTTGTGTTGTCCTCGTCATCATTTCATCCTCATCATCGGCCGCAAGTCGCCCAATGTGGCGCCTCATGAAATAAGACTTGCACTTGACGGCAGAACCCGAATGGGACCTCCCGGCCAACAATGCCATACGATCATTTCACTATAAAATTTGTGAACATAAACCGAATTTTCTAGCACTGACCCAAAGGCAAGCTTTGTGTACAAATAGCCTAACAGTGCAGCAAATAACCTATAGGACAGGAGAGGATGACTAATTTGAGTGTATAAGCCTTTGACTGAATAACTATGACATTGTTTTTGTTGTGGTCTTCAGTCCTGAGACTGGTTTGATGCAGCTCTCCATGCTAATATATCCTGTGCAAACTCCTTCATCTCCCAGTACCTACTGCAACCTTGGTGATCCCTTGATGCCTCAAAATATGCCCTACCAACCGATGCCTTCTTCTAGTCAAGTGCCACAAACTTCTCCCCAGTCCTATTCAGTACCTCCTCATTAGTTACGTGATCTACCCACCTAATCTTCAACATTCTTCTGTAGCACCATATTTCGAAAGCTTCTATTCTCTTCTTGTCCAAACTATTTATTACCCATGTTTCACTTCCATACATGGCTACACTCCATACAAATACTTTCAGAAACGACTTCCTGACACTTAAATCTATACTCGATGTTAACAAATTTCTCTTCTTCAGAAACGCTTTCCTTGCCATTGCCAGTCTACATTTTATATCCTTTCTACTTCGACCATCATCAGTTATTTTGCTCCCCAAATAGCAAAACTCCTTTACTACTTTAAGTGTCTCATTTCCTAATCTAATTCCCTCAGCATCACCCGACTTAATTCGACTACATCCCATTATCCTTGTTTTGCTTTTGTTGGTGTTCATCTTATATCCTCCTTTCAAGACACTGTCCATTCCATTCAATTGCTCTTCCAAGTCCTTTGCTGTCTCTGACAGAATTACAATGTCATCGGTGAACCTCAAAGTTTTTATTTCTTCTCCCTGGATTTTAATATCTACTCCAAATTTTTCTTTTGTTTCCTTTACTGCTTGCTCAATATACAGATTGAATAACATCGGGGAGAGGCTACAACCCTGTCTCACTCCCTTCCTAACCACTACTTCCCTTTCACGCCCCTCGATTCTTATAACTGCCATCTGGTTTCTGTACAAATTGTAAATAGCCTTTCGCTCCCTGTATTTTACCCCTGCCACCTTTAGAATTTGAAAGAGAGTATTCCAGTCAACATTGCCAAAAGCTTTCTCTAAGTCTACAAATGCTAGAAACGTAGGTTTGCCTTTCCTTAATCTTTCTTCTAAGATAAGTCGTAGGGTCAGTATTGCTCACGTGTTCCAACATTTCTACGGAATCCAAACTGATCTTCCCCGAGGTCGGCTTCTACCACTTTTTCCATTCGTCTGTAAATAATTCGTGTTAGTATTTTGCAGCTGTGACTTATTAAACTGATAGTTCGGTAATTTTCACATCTGTCAACACCTGCTTTCTTTGGGATTGGAATTATTATATTCTTCTTGAAGTCTGAGGGTATTTCGCCTGTCTCATACATCTTGCTCACCAGATGGTTGAGTTTTGTCAGGACTGGCTCTCCCAAGGCCGTCAGTAGTTCTAATGAAACGTTGTCTACTCCCGGGGCCTTGTTTCGACTCAGGTCTGTCAGTGCTCTGTCAAACTCTTCACGCAGTATCGTATCTCCCATTTCATCTTCATCTACATCCTCTTCCATTTCCATAATATTGTCCTCAAGTACATCGCCCTTGTATAGACACTCTATATACTCCTTCCACCTTTCTGCTTTCCCCTCTTTGCTTAGAACTGGCTTTCCATCTGAGCTCTTGATATTCATAGAAGTGGCTCTCTTTTCTCCAAAGGTCTCTCTAATTTTCCTGTGGGCTGTATGTATCTTACCCCTAGTGAGATAAGCCTCCACACCCTTACATTTGTCCTCTAGCCATCCCTGCTTAGCCATTTTGCACTTCCTGTCGATTTTTGAGACGTTTGTATTCCTTTTTGCCTGCTTCATTTACTGCATTTTTATATTTTCTCTTATCATCAATAAAATTCAATATCTCTTCTGTTACTCAAGGATTTCTACTAGTACCTCGTCCGTTTACCTACTTGATCCTCTGCTGCCTTCACTATTTCATCCCTCAAAGCTACCCGTTCTTCTTCTACTGTATTTCTTTCCCCCATTCCTATCAATCGTTCTCTAATGCTCTCCCTGAAACTCTCCACAACCTCTGGTTCTTTCAGTTTATCCAGTTCCCATCTCCTGAAAGTCCCACCTTTTTGCAGTTTCTTCAGTTTTAATCTATAGTTCATAACCAATAGATTGCGGTCAGAGTCCACATTTGCCTCTGGAAATGTGTTACAGTTTAAATCCTGGTTCCTAAATCTCGGTCTTTCCATTGTATAATCCATCTGAAACCTTCCAGTATCTCCAGGCCTCTTCCATGTATACAACCTTCTCTTATGATTCTTGAACCAAGTGTTAGCTGTGATTAAGTTATGCTTTGTGATAATTCTACCAGGCGGCTTCTTCTTTCATTTCTTATCTCCATTCCATATTCACCTACTACGTTTCCTTCTCTTCCTTTTCCTACTATTGACTTCCAGTCACCCATGACTATTAAATTTTCGTCTCCCTTCACTACCTGAATAATTTCTTTTATCTCATCATACATTTCTTCAATTTCTTCGTCATCTGCAGAGCTAGTTGGCATATAAACTTGTACTACTGTAGTAGGCATGGGCTTCGTGTCTATCTTGGCCACAATAATACGTTCACTATACTGTTTGTAGTAGCTTACCCGCACTCCTATTTTTTATTCATTATTAAACTTACTCCTGCATTACCCCTATTTGATTTTGTATTTATAACCCTGTATTCACCTGACCAGAAGTCTTGTTCCTCCTGTCACCGAACTTCACTAATTCCCACTATATCTCACTTTAATCTATCCATTTCCCTTTTTAAATTTTCTAACCTACCTGTCCGATTAAGGGATCTGACATTCCACGCTCCGATTCGTAGAATGCCAGTTTTCTTTCTCCTCATAACGACGCCCTCCTGAGGAGTCCCCGCCCGGAGTTCCGAATGGGGGACTATTTTACCTCCGGAATATTTTACCCAAGAGGACGCCATCATCATTTAACCATATGCAACTACTAAAAAGGCTGCTGCCCCCCTTCAGGAACCACAAGTTTGTCTGGCCTCTCAACAGATACCCCTCCGTTGTGGTTGCACCTACGGTGCGGCTATCTGTATCGCTGAGGCATTGCTGAGGCATTGCTGAGGCACGCAAGCCTCCCCACCAACGGCAAGGTCCATGGTTCATGGGGGCGAGGGGGGGGGGAGGGGGGGGGGGAACTACGACATAGTCCTTTAATAAGCTTCCTTTAATAAGCTACGAATAGTAGTTGATCGTTGAACCTTTGTAATACCATTTTACTAAATAGAACTACAGTCTCAAAATTCATCGCCAAAGTAACAGACGAAATACAGCAATTTAATTAATGATGTCTCTAAATTCAAATGTTTTACATGTAGTGTATTGTAGTGGCGACTTCTGCCACCAAATGTATCACGATGACCAAATGTAGCGGGAAGACACCAAATGTAATGGGTGGGTCCAGGAGATGCCGTTTTAAAACGCGGCGAGAACTTTCCAAATGATTTATTGTTTGGAACTACAGTGTCCTTGTTCACATCGGTCTGCGTCACTGGGCCTCAAATGCTGAGGAAACACCATAGCAGCCTGTGCAACGCAATGGTGTGTCTTGCCAGCCTTGGCCGGCCCGCTGAGTTCCGATGATATCAGGATGGCTGCACCAACAGCCAACTCAGCAGCCACCGTCCTCGTTGTCTCAGCACTTCTCCGCCGGGAGCCGTATACGAGGTCCGTTGCTGCTTCTCCCTCGCTGCTGACGTAGCTGAGATCGCGGTGGCGACAAGTGCACACTATCCGGCGTCCGAATCTGCGGCACTCGCCTCGGGAAGTCTCCGGCGTGTGTTGGGAGCCAAGAGGACTGCCCGGCGGTAACAAGCAGAGGAGTGGCCCGCTGCTGACTGGCTGCGGACCCCGCGTCAGAGGGTCGAACCAACGACCCGCCGTGGACTGAGACACTGGTGCCCCATCTGTTGCTGCGTGTGAAGGTGGTGGTGTGACACGCCTCGACGTCCAGGAGAGCTGCCAAACTTGAATGAATCTCGTTAGAAAACGGTACCTATTTACACTCGACTGTGCGCCTCTGTTTTGCCAAGTGCACCGCTTCGTGTCATTTATGCATAACACTTAGGTTGGCCAGTGGCCCCCTTCTGCCTGTGACTTCCGCCATGCAAACTACTGTGTGTGCCTTCTCCAGAAGTTCTCTGCCCCTGTGGCCTCCATCTACCTTTGCAACTGCTGGTATGCATAACTCACTGCAATCTGGCCTGCATCTGGCTGTAACTTGTGCTCAGAATATCACACAAAACTAACTGTCCCTATCCTAAACGGTGGTGCCGCTACAGTATTAACAATCACTACAAGTTACTGTAACGATTTCACCAGATCTCCAACTGCAAACACCAGCTCCGTCCGCTCAGTTTACAACTCATGGTAGCCACACACAGAATACCTGTCTACTCTGACTTCATCAGCTTATGGCCCAGACAGCAGTTCTTGAACCTGATTGGCTGATGCAAGTGGTGTTCGCGAAAGTTTAGATATAACAGTATTTCACAAAGACACAGCTCAAAGAGCTTACATTACTTATTGATGCCAATTACAGGATACAGCAATTTGAAAAATCATAGGCAACATTCACATGTCCTTCATCACCAGCATCGCATATTAACGCATTTTATTGGATTAGATTACTGTTTGTGGTTAGAGCAAAGTCTACTGTAGCAGAGTGGATGCAAAGGAGTAACTTTTTGCTCGTATTTTATATGCATATGCTCAAGTCAAGGGTTGTACAAATGAGCTCCAGTCAGCAACACAGCATCTGTCTACAAGAGCTGCAAAGTGCATTACAGTTGACAGTGGACTTTTTGAACATCATCTGTGATGAAATGCACAGTACTATACAAAGCAGTAAATCAAATGTTTCATTTACTATTCTTGCATTTCCCATATCTCCATTCTTTTCATTGGTTTCCCCAGAAACTGTTAATAACAGGACATATGTACATATGATATTTCTTGTCCATAATCATACAATCTTGAAAAATCTGATCCATCCAGAAACATAAAACAAAATAAACAGATTCTTGAATATAATCTAGTAATTCAGGAGGTAACTCAACATAACTCATTTCATCTCATGATAGCATATTTCTATTCCATGAACATTTTTATGTTACTGTTATGTTGAATTCCACTAGTTATCTATCTCCTAAGAGTCTCTGCTTTGCTTGAATTGTGGTGCACAATAAGTCTCACTCCATATGGTCCCATGAAAACTGGAACGAATTTCTGTATCAACGATTGTTGTTCACTTGGTAACTTGCCTGACTTTATTAGCACTATGTGTCCATCCATAAATGACTCCACTGACCCCCTACCTTTATCATTTGTTCATCTGTTCTCGGCAGCTTTCCTAATGTATTACAAGACTAACCTCACTACTTCGCTATGTCTGAACTTAGTGGGAGCTGGCAGTGGGACATTTCCCATGTTTTATCCGGTGGAAGCTGACTTTTCAGAACCAGGAACGGTGGTAAATATTTCGAGTCATTTGTAAGTTAGTAATTATTTCTTAAAATTGATCAATAAACAATCCCTACGACTTGTGGCAACATTTTCAGCATCGTCTGCATAATTTACCTACTCCATAATCTGCTCAGGTGGGTTTGAAGCCAGATGGTATGACGGAATGTAAAGCAGTGTAACGCAGTGTACACTTCCAAACTATCGACCTTGATTTTGGACCACTGTCTGAAATGATATTATCGGTATGACCAAATATAGGCAGAAAACACTTAAGAAAAGCATGTATCTCAGACCTACTAGTCGCTTTCCTCAGTGGTGTGAGTGACATCTCAACTGTGACAAATACACAAGAATGAATAGACTAGTCTTGGAAAGAGGACTGATTAAACCTAGAGCATCAATTTATCTCACTGGGGAAGGAATAACAGGAAACAATACAGCTTGATGACACACTGTTGGTGGTTTCACCTTCTGACAAGGTTTGCATGAAACCTATACCTTGAAGATAGGCTTCTCCATATTCACAGAGTAGCTCACCTTACGAAATTTCTAATAACATTTCTTCAGACCAAATAGTGTGTATCTCAAGTGAGTATACCAAATCAAATTGTTAATTAATTGGTGTGGAATACACAAAGTGAACCATAACCCTATCTTCTCTTAAACGAAATGCCTTTCTTAAACACATAAAATTATTTTATTATAAAAATAGTCTTATCTCACCACTTCACCTTAACCTCTTTCCGTAATGGATCCATATCTTGTTGTTGGTAAGATCATCAAGCAAATGAGTTATAAAATGGTCAAAGACAACATTTTTCAAATACAAAACAATGAAATTATTTTCATTATATTAACAACTGGTCCCATTATGCAGCCTCAAACTAGATTTCAAAAGAGCATTAGCGACGGCATTATCCATGAATATAAACAACAGTGAAGTCAATTTGTTGCAAGTACAATGTGTATCTGATCAAACGACAATGAGAAGACTCTCCACTCTTCACAAACATTTAACGCTCTGCAATCTGTGTTCTCCCTGTCACTCAACAAAACAAATAACAACGAAACTTCACTAAACCAATAAAACAGCCAAAGCTTCTAACTCAATAACCGAATAGCTAGATTTACAATTAGTGAGCACCCGCTAACAAAAGCAATAGCATGACTCACTAAACATTTTGAAATTAAAAACTGTATTCATTAGTAAATTATTTTCATCTTAAAAGGCGATCGGTTTTGATCTATGAGAGATCATCTTCAGACTAATCATGAGCGTGTTTCAACTTATAATCTACTTCACTGCAATCTATGTCTATTGGTTAGCTGTTTGGTTTGTTGACAAAAAATTAACCCCTAAATTTTTATCAAAGGTAACCTCGGTACAATCGCAAAATTTGCAGTAATCCCTATAACCTTGACAAAGAAATCCAGTACCCATTTATATCTCCATCACCTAAACACACTTCCTGATAATGGTCCCATTCGCCTTGGCCAGTTGCAAAGTAATAATAGGCCATGGACCTACAGTTTCAAACCTCTCAAATTATGACTCATCCAACACAGACACCTGGCTTCACGTATCCAGCACACAAGACAGAATAATTCCAATCGCATTTACTTGTGGTACTGGACTCACCAAAGGATTAGCAATTTGCTGGCCCTCGCTTAACAAAAGTTCCCTAATGTGTTCAACGTCCAACATATTCAATTTTTCACAGCCACTGTTCGTTATATTTGCAGCACATAAATGGGCTGAGGACTGCAAATGTCAGTCACTTGGTTGTTAGCTCTTTATGTATGCTTTATTTCAAGGATCGGCTGATCTTATCTCCACAATTCTTGGACCTGATTCCCTATCTTCCCAAGCCCTATGATTAATGTTTCCTCTGCCACCCTTATTGTGACCAAACTGTCTACTATTCCAGCCGTTTCTACCTCTTCTAATATCATTACTGTCATTGCGATCAGAGAACTGTGTCCCCACTCAATATTCCTGTACCTACCACACCACAAAGTGAGCCATGCCGCTTATGAGCACAATTCTAGTATTTATGTGGCCTTCGCTAAGGATAAAGAAACTACTTATCACTTCTACTACGAACATTCTTTTTATCAGCCTCTCAGCAGATTATGAAAACCTTCCAAGTCATTTTTCAATGACGAGAAAGAATAATCTTACACAAATGTAAAGGAAGTTTCATGAGACAATAGTGAACCAATTACACAGTATTGTAAGATTTTACAAAAATGAATTTTTCAGCAACTTATGTTCAATGAATCCAACAGGATTTGTAAAACCAGTGTTTGAAATTTTTCATCAGCAGTACGCAGTGTTTGACTCTGTCTTGTGTTACCTCAGACCAATATGGAGACGAGAACGAATTAGGAAACTACATATGACTCACGGTTTCTGGCCGAAGTCCACATGCATATAGTAGTGCCGCCTTCTGAACAGCCATACATGCAATCTTATTAGCAGCAGCCCGGATGGGAGGAAGCGAAAAATTAAACTGCTCCAGCCAAGCATGAGGATGACTACTATTTTATGTGGTTCTGAGGACTTGAAAGTTTTGAACAGGCAAGAAATGATTACAGTGTTATCCAGGGATCCATTCATAAACTACAGTTTTATTGTTGAAACGACCATGAGTACGATTAGTCTTCCTCCTCTCATTACGAACTACTGGATCTGGTTTATCTTCATGTCCAGAAACACATCATCATCAGTTATATGATCGGTGTTATAGCAATCACCTTCAGCAACATTTTCTTCTAACTTTTCTTCAGTTTTAGAAAGCATCTCTTTCAATTCCTGAACTAATTCTTTTGTACTTTTACTCTCCATTTGTCCTTACTTGAACCTCAACAAAGACCTTACCTTTCAGAATCAGTTGGACCAATAGGTGCAGTGTCACTTGAACACTGTGCAGCATTAACATCTAAGTTTGCAACAGTAGTATCTAAGTCATGTATCTTCTTATTTGTTTTCTGTACTTTTTCCATATTTTGTGATACCTCCTTCTCTACACTAATCTTTTACTCTCCAATATTACTTCCTAATCTTTGCAATATTGTGGTATGGATTTTTTTTAAATTTATTGGCTTTAGGCCTGTGCCTGTTCAGGCATCTCAATAAGGAATATCAGTTACGATGAAACAGACGTGAAGAAAACGCAATACCTAGTCAGCAGCAGAGAAAATCTCCGATCCAACTGGGAATCGAACGTGGACTCCTTTGCTTAGCAGTCTGCCCCACTGCGCACACAGCTGCCGAGGTGGACAAGGTATGATTTTAAATTTGTTCTTGAATCTCAATAACAACTTCTTGATTGGGTAGATCGTTCAACCTGCTTGTCAAATCTGTGCTATTTTTGTCAAACACTATATAGCCTTTTTTATTCACTTATGTTGTTGACCCACAAATGTTTGCAACCTAAACTTCCTCTACAGAAACAAAGTTTTCAATAATGTAAATCCTGTCATCAAAGTCGTGATGCAGCTCTTCCGTAAACCAAATAGTAAATACTTTAAATGTGCCTGAAAAATCTTCCCGAGAGGCTTCAATTCCTGCTCTAAATTTTTGATGTGTGCTTGCTGTAGAATAAAGTATTTTAGTCGTTGGGACTGGAGGGTTGGGATTTTAGCAGCTGGCAAGACGGAGATGAATAGTATTTTCTGAAGAATTCATTTGCAACAGTAATGTCAGAGGCTACAGTGAAGATTATGTCGTGGCTACGGGAGCAACAGCTTTGGAGGCGACGTCAGACACCACCGATCCCCCAGTAAAGAGCCACAGAAATCTTTCTTTAACTGAGATCATCGTAAGAACAGGGGCACAGTTACAATGTTACAACCCCTCAAATATTACACGCTTTGTTTCGAAGATATTTTGAAAATATTTTACATTTGTAATTCCATAAATCCAATATTAATGAGTTTATTTACTCTTTTAAGAAAAGAACTCTCTAAAATCGACAGATTTTTATTTAGCAAAAAAACGCTCAAAACAAATAAATTCCAATTGCATTCAATTTACTCTCATCGATGAGAACAGCCCAACCGTAACAAATTACACCACATTTAAAAGACCTTGACAGCTAATGAACCGATGGTCACGAGTCATCACAGGGCAACACAGCACAGAACGACGAGTACCCAGTGCACCACCTTAACAGTACAGCGTTAGACGCTATACTTGCTACAAGCAAAAGTATTAACCTAACTAGTTACTTCTCGCGCAGCAGACTTAAATAACTTAGCACAGCTTACAGTAGACGTTGTTTGAAATAGGCCGGCTTAACAGTGCTAGGTTTTGCACAGATATCATTTATTCTCGATAAGCAATCAGCAAACAAGCCTAAGAGAGTGTGGTGCGCCACATCTTAGAATTTGGTAGCAGCCCTGTTGGCCTCAAGCAAATTTCTTAGACTCGTGCTTTTGATTAAACCCTCACTGGTAACCAATCTCTAAAGGCCACACCGATCGAGCCTCATCACAAATTACCAGTTCATCATTTCTTTGCTCACAATGAATGTGTAAACCATCACTACACTTCCTGATGTATTTTATCAGGATGCATAAAGCGTGTAATCCTTCCTCAGTCTCGGCCACTAACGGCGTAATACAGTGCTCCGCTTTGATCTCTCGTGAGTCGCCGGAAAACAAGTCTGAAGAATAATTGCGAAAACAATCTAGCACGATCAATACACAAGCATAAATCTCTATTTGCGTCCCGCCACAGGAGTGTAAAAAGTCACTGTAGGACACTTATAGCAATGATCACAGAGGGAGGGAATTAACGATCCCCTGTTTGCTATCAACCTCAAGTCAGACAAGTAATGTGGTCCATATGCTCTCTACTCTTTCATGTGGATTTGTCTTGTTACCTTTTCCGACTCTGTCAAATTAAAACACATCGATATGTGACGAGAGGAAACACCAACGGTATAAACTCTAACTACCAAACCAGAACACGGCAACTGATTGCACCAGGCCGCTGCGGTGTAACAGGGCTGCGTGGAACAAGTACTTAGCACACCTACCTTCATGTTACTGCAAATTTGAAGTCCAAAAACACCGTCTACTACTTTCAAACTTACCTGACTTACCCACAGCACTCTAACTGCACGTCGCGTTCCACCCTGTGAATTCTGTGAACGAAAGTACTCCGAAAGTAGTTCTCTACGGAAGTGGTTGTCCTCGTAAATAAACCATACACAAAGTCGATATAATCTTGTTATAGTGTCAGTTTCCAGTGTCCTCCAATTTCTTATGTGTACATTCGTCACAGCATTGGCATAAAATACTAGCTGCTTCGACCAGAATTCACAGTGCACTCACTTCTCGGCCCGAAACTACCGATAGGCTATACAAGGTACTTGCATCAGAAGGCACAGTCATGAAATCTCACCGTCCTACTCTGAAACTGTACCTGCCACGTGGGTCTTTACACCACACACCGCCAGGATTGTTTGGGAAATGCTGGCACTTTCACAACGAACATAAAATGACTTTCCTGTTGCAATTAAACCATCATCAGTGACGCTAATTAAACACCACTGACACAATACACAGAGGAACTGTAAAGACAACCAACTTACTTGTGTGGTATCGATGGCGACGTGACTGCCAAAAGCTTTCTGCATTGTCTGATATCTAAACCTCTGAGCATGTCATCATTATTTATGCAAGGTGCATACAGACGAAGCTTATTTTTCCATACCCGCTGAGCCACCTCGCGATATGTACACCTGCTTCAGATTCCAGTCGCGTTCTCTGCAAGCAGTGGCGTGTCCTTCTGTCTGCTGCCCACGAGGGTGAAAATGACGTCAGACTACCACCTTTAACAATTGTGAGTAGTGGGACAAAGTGGGTTCTGGGCCGCTTTTCACATCAAAATCATATTCAGATTAATTGAACTGATGACATAATCCTTTAACCCATTGTTATGATAATTGATTTATTACTCCTTGGGAATATCTATTGTTATACTGATGACATACCATTCTTCTGAGAAACTCCCATCCCTCCCCACACCTCCCTCCTCTCCAAGCCTTTTGAGAAAAGGTATTGTCACCCCCTTCCCTCCTCAGTTCAGTTCTGAGCCACTTTTGCTCTATGGGAAATTATCCAGCTCCCTACCTCACCACCCTCTTCCCTTCCTATCCCAGAAAAATAGCTCAATTGCAGTTCCTCCCCTCATATGATGCCACTTCATGGCCTATTGGTGGATACCAGTGCAGTACCTCCTCTCATTTGATGCCATGCCATGTTCTGTTCGTGGATAACAGCGCAGTTCAGTCAAAATCCTTGAGTCCACAACCCAACGGTTTCCTGAAAATACTGAGACGCTTTTCATTGATTGCTACAGCTCATTTGCATATTTGGCGGGAAATATCTTTACAAGCTGATTGACTGTAAAGAAGATTGCAATTTATGGGAAAAAGCTCACTTAAAACACCCACAGCAACCCATATTTGGCGAAAAAAACTCCTGATCACATTGCCTACCGACTACTGGCGAGCCGGAAACTGCACCAGCCAAAACACTGTGTCTTTGCACGCGCTTTGGTTGGGAGGGTTACACATTTGCATTGACCACGCTGGCAGTCACACAGCCATGCGCCACAGCAACCTACCTGGAGAGTTGTGAATACACCATACCTCCTCTACGTCTTTGGCCATTACCCTACAGTATATGGCATAGAGCCTGCAAGTTTTTCTCTGACTCATTATGATGATGAAGTTTAAAGTGATAAAGCAACTACCTTGTACATCAAAGAAAACATCAGTTCTTCATAACAGGGCATTGTTGTGTGCCCACTCAAAACTGTCCTACAACCGCTGCTGGAACAATTTACTCGGAAACTGAAGTGACAATTACCCTACAGCCCTGTTGCTTCAAAAACATACATATCATGGCTCAATACATGCTGACACAACTCATGGAAAATGCTTACTACTATAATTACACATTGAAACTACAGTTAAAATAACACCACTCCTACATAGTGTGTCATAATGCAGAACACACACACACACACACACACGCACACACACACACACACACACACACACACACACACACACATACACACAGATGTACATCTGCATCGACATTTGAGAACACAAGCATCATCCCCCACACATTCCACACAACACACACACAACAGCAAAGTGAGTAGTAGTTCAGAATACAGCCACCCGGAGGGCGCCACAAGCGCCATTGCCTGGACTGTGAAACAGATGATGGCATTCTTTGACATTAATACCTGGGGATTTCATGTAGAAACCACCCCCATACTCTCTCAAGTCGTTACATCCTATTGTAACACGTGTACCCCAGACATGCTGCTGGAATGTTCAGGAGCTGTCCCCTCTTTCAGCCCCACCTGGCACCACTTGTGAATCAGCAGGAAAAAGGGTCGCTCGGTGCTGAGCTGCTGGAGAGGAAGATGCTGCCTTAATCTTTTGGTGGGAAATGTGTTCAGTTCATGAGAAATTGGTACTGGACAGAGAGGAGTTCAATAAGTGGAAGCATACAGCAGGGGACTGCATCATGAGGAATGGATGGAGATGATAATGAAGGAATTCTTTTCAACAAATAACAGTGATGCATTTCACAACTCACAGTGACTACTGCCTGTTCGCGATAGTACACAAAGAGATCCATCTGCTGACAGTGATACACCTTTTCATGATCTGCAGATATCTGTCACAGATGTACAAAAATACTCAAGAACAGGATGCTTCCTGCTGGTCGTTGAACATACTTCTTGGAAAGCTGATCCCCCTGGAACAATACTGAAATACTTAAATATTTATCATTGTTGAAAAACAGAATGGCCAACAGTGGTATGCTTTCAAACATTCTGGACATGCCGACACGGTCTGAAAGTGGTCCTCAGCTAATTAGAATCAAGCTCACATAGGAAAAACATTGAAAACATTGAAATAATACATCCCATCTAAATGATATACACACAGATCTTTATACCAATCGATCACTGTGTGCCAATCTGCCCCCAATAGGAGGAGTGCATACCCACATCCACCAGCTTCCACTGTTGCATGCATTTATAATGTGTCATCACTTGCATTTACTTTACTTCTTCAGGTAAACTGTCCGAAGGCTGTCTGCTAGATGTTTCAGACACTCCACTGTACTGAATAACAGTTTTGTATATGGGGGCGGGGTGTGTGTGTGTGTGTGTGTGTGTGTGTGGGTGTGGGTTGGTGCGTAAGTGGGTGGGTGGAGTGGATGTGGGTGTTCTAGTATACTGTGGAAGAATAGGATACAAGCTGTACAGACAGTGGAACAATATTCGAGGGAGTAGTTTTACACAGCTCACTTGCTCCTCATGGTGGAACACATGCCGTTTCTGCCTAAATGTGTTGACATTCTTAGCAACTCAACTTCTGCAATGTCCACTCATTTATTTTAAAAAGTAACTGAATATACACAGCCACTCATTTGCTGCATGAATTATTACCATCATGTATTCTCAAGATGTCATTCTTATGCTTGCTCAACGAATGTTCTACCAAGAGGCTTCACCACACATCTTATGAAAGGGTGTAGTCTTACACTTTTAGAAACAAACTGTGACAGTGCAAATAGTGTTGAAAAACAATTAAATTTCCAGTTAAACAAGTGTAAGCATAAACTTGTCATATTAACTTATGCTTCCTACATTGAGGATTGAAAAGAGAACATTGAATCTTCTGTTGAATATACTACAAAATAAGCACTTAACACCATCCAATAGTACATAAACATACGTTCAGCTAGCAAGTTCCACACTATATGCTGCGTAGAGCACTTCATCAATAATGTAATGCTGATAGGATCAACTAACAACATTTTACGCGAAAAATAAACTCAGTACCTTCCCCTCCACCAGCTTAGCACAGAGTGACCGTTTCTCCCACCAATTCACTGTTGTCGGAAGGTGGGGGCAGAAAGTGAAGGCAGCTGTAGAACATTCCAACAACAGATTTGAGGTGCACCTGTTACAATAGGGTGTAATCACTTGAATGAGAATGAGGTTGATTTCTATAGGAATTTACCAGGTATTAATATCAAAGATCTTCGTCATTCATTCTACAGTAGTAGGAGCTTCCAGGAAGTTGTGCTTGTGGCGATCTCTGTGTGGCTGTGTCTTGAACTGCCACTTGGCAGACATTGGGCTTCTTTCACAATCGTGTGTGTTGTGTGGAATGTGTGGAATATAGTGTTTGTGCTCACAAACGTCAGTGCATAAAAGACATCTGGTATATTTAGTGTTATAGCAAGTATTTTTCTTAATTTAATTATTTGATTTGCAAAATGAATGTGTAAGTCTGATATGTGTATGTTGCATAATTATCTATTGTTTAGGAGTGATGGTTTTTTAACTACAATTTCAATGTGTAATTACAGTAGTGAGGCATTACCTGTCAATTATGGAAGCGTGTTTGAACCCATGCTCCATGTTTGAAGCATCAGGGCTGAAGGTTAATTCTTCCAGCAGTGGTTGTAGGACACTTTCGAGTAGTATTGTGGACTAGAAGTGCACAGTCATGTCTTATTATAAAGATTTAGAGTTTCCTTTGGTGTACAAGGTAGTTGCTTTATCACCTTGATGTTTATGCTATATCATGCAGGTTTTATGTCAGACACTGTAGGAGATCGCCCACAGACTGGTACAAGATGAATGCTACATTCAGACCTCTCTGAGCCGGAGGTTGTGATGCAGAGAGTTTGCAGGTGATGGACCCATGATTGCTGGCATGCTCAACGCATGTGTGGGCCTCTCCTGATCAGTGCATATTTGAAGACGTGATGTCCCAAATGGTGCAGTTCCCGGTCGATGGACGGCATATAATACTACCGGCTGCTAGTGTATTGGTATCGTACCAACAATGTTATTCTTGTGAAAGGTTCTTTGTGACTGACTGTGGAAACGTATTTAACTATTTTTGGATTCTAGAAAGGTTGTTATTGAGAGAAAACAAAAGCAAATAATCGGGATTCGAACCAAAGCTCTATTAGTAATCAAGAAAACTATAATTATGTAAAAAAGATATGGTCATCAGCCTAATTAGGCAAAGTTGTACTCAGTACTAGTATGATTCATAAAGAAAGTTAACTATGTGGGTTGCCTTTACTTGATACTTAACTTCTGATTTGCTGCTGATGTATACGACAGAAGCACAATTTAATAAGTAACATTCCAGTGAACTAACTTCAAGTACACTGGAGAAGCATTACTGTGTTTAGGCAACAACTGGCTCTCAATAGCACTTGCTATCCGTACATTACAGTAGGAAGATGATGACAGGAATAGGTAAATGATTACTAATGGAGGAACACTATTGACATGGACAAGAAGTTCCTTTGTCTGTTTAATTGTAGGAAATTATTACTATTACTATCAATTAATAGCGTCTTTTGTACTGATAATTATTTGCATTTTTCAAGAAAAAGCACTACCTTATATTATTTAGCTCAAGTGAAATATGTGGCACCTGGATCTAGTATATTTTGAAAAATTGTAGCCTGTTGCTTATTTGTGATTGCTGTCATTGTAATATGACATTGAAACTAGACCCAAAAACCAGCGTGCGGATCCAGAAACTAATTTATCAGTAGATTCAGATCATGGTTGAACACTATTGCTGACACAAAATGGGAAACAATGTTGACTACATTACACATGAAATTGTAAACACTATTATTTCAATTACAATAATCTTTGAATTGAGTGCCTTAACTGTCAGATCATGAAAACAACGAGGAGTGTTTGAATACTTATGCTCACTAAATAATTCTGTACTTTGCAATTCCACAAAGTCTGTTAACTTTTTTTAAGGAAAATAATTGTTTTTCAGTTCAGAGTGGCTCAACACAGAGTTTACAGAACACAAAACTACTATTGAAAACGAAATCACGTAACTGGCCCATACAGTGATACAGTAGTCAACTGATAAATTGAGGTGAAGATGGTGGTAGCATCGATCTCCTGTGCTATTAAATAAAAGGCCACAAAAGTATAAATGGCTCTTCCTGTCTAACAAGCTCTGATAATTCTCTTCTTAGTGTCGGATTTTCTTAGTACAAAGCTAGAGTATGCTATGAATAATAAGCGACATTACTTCTGCACCCAAGGTTATGCCAGCTAGACACCAATTAACTCATACCACACAGGAACTTCACAGTTCGACCGCCACATCCACCTTCTTTATTCCTGCCTAGTCAGTTCTGTTGGGGAGGCACTTTCCTCCAAGTTTTATGTGATTACGAACCTACTTTCCCTCTGCATGAACCAGTAAAATATAACATTTTCATTCTTTTACAGCACATTGCTTTCGACATTGCATCTATAGATTAATTAGAGTAATATAAATTATCATAAATAATCAATAAAGCATTTACATGGATGCACATGAAACAGTTTAGTTATACAGAAGTCACATTCAGTAAAAGCGGAAAAATAATTTAGAAAAATAGTTATAAAATAATTAAAAAAATAATTAGAAAAATAATAGAAAAATAATTAGACCTTTATAGTTAATAATGATGATCATGTGACGGTCGTGATCAGAAGAGCTACCGAAGCACGACTCACGCCCGGTCCTCACAGTATCCACCATATCAGCGCACACTCCGCTGCAGAGTGAAAATCTCATTCTGGAAATATCCCCCAAGCTGAGGCTAAGCCATGTCTCCGCAGTATCCTTTCTTTCAGGAGTGCTAGTTCTGCAAGGTTCGCAGGAGAGCTTCTGTAAAGTTTGGAAGGTAGGAGACGAGATACTGGGAGAAGTAAAGCTGTGAGGATCAGCCGTGAGTCGTGCTTCGGTAGCTCAGATGGTAGAGCACTTGCCCGCGAGAGGCAAAGGTTCCAAGTTCGAGTCTCGGTCGGGCACACAGTTTTAATCTGCCAGGAAGTTTCATCCCATCTTGTGAGCTGTTACTCCAATCGTTGTAGTTTCCATCTCCATTAAAGAAACGAAATTACCTATGCACCTAGAGATGATATTACTTGTACACTATTCTTTTAATTATTTTAATTTACCCAATCGTGGACGAGGGGCACAATGAGCCGCGCCTCATGCTGGTGGTACACGTGGCCCAGCACACAAAGTACATAGGTATTTTGTAGCACCTGCTGTCCAGGAGATTACATAGAAATCCAGCCCTGGGTGCTGCAAACGCAATAGCACATCTTTTCACTGTATTTTCTTTAAATAATAGTGAACACTCGCCAAAACAGTGAAGTCAATGAGCTCACTGTAACAGCAACGCTGGACAAAATCGATCATCAGTCTTCTGACTGGTTTGATGCATTCCTCTCCTGTGCCAGCCTCTTAATCTCAGAGAAGCACCTGCGACCTACTTCCTCAATTATTTGCTTGATATATTCCAGTCTCTGTCTTTCTCTGCAGTTTTTGCTCTCTACAACTCCCTGTAAGTCATTCCCTGATGTCTTAACAGATGTCCTATCATCATGTCCCTTCTCCTTGTCAGTGTTTTGTTTTCCACATATTCCTTACCTCTCCGATTCTGCGCAGAATTTCCCCATTCCTTACCATATCAGTAAAACTAATTATCAACATTTATCTGTAGCACCCAATCTCAAGGGCTTTTATTTTCTTTTTTTCCCCGTTTTCCCGCAGTCCAATTTTCGCTACCATAAAATTCTCTGCTCCAAACGTTTATTCTCAGGAATTCCTTCCTCAAATTGAGGCCTATGTTTGATACTTATTTTCTCCCGGCCAAGAATGCCGTTTTTGCCAGTGCTAGTCTGTTTTTGATGTCCTCCTTGCTCCTTCCGTCATAGGTCAATTTGCTGCGTAGGTAGCAGAATTCCTTAATTTCGTCTACTTCGTTTCTCGTTGTTATAATTTCTGCTACTTCTTATAACTTTCGTCTTTCTTCGATTTACTATCAATCCATATTCTGTACTTATCAGACTGTTCAATCCATTCAGTAGATCATATAATTCTACTTCACTTTTACTCACGATACCAATGTCATCAGCGAATCGTGTCAGTGATATCCTTTCACCTTGAATTTTAATTCCACTCCTGAACCTCCCTTTTATTTCCATCATTGCTTCTCCGATGTACAGATTGAACTGTAGGGACAAAAACTGCATTCCTGTCTTACACCCTTTTTAATCCGAGCACGCCGTTCTTGGTCGTCCACTCTTATTATTCTCTCTTCGCTCTTATACATATTGTATATTACCCGACTCTCCCTAAAACGTACCCTTATTTTTCTCAGAATTCCTAACATCTTGCACCATTTTACATTGTCTAACGCTTTTTCCATGTTGATATAAACGTATCTTCCTTTTTCTTTACTCTTGCTTCAACTGCAATGTCAGAATGGCCTCTTTGGTGCCTTTATGTTTCGTAAAGCCAAACTGATCCTTATCTAACATATTTTCCATTTTCTTGTCCATTATTGTGTACATCATTCTTGGCATCAACTTGGATAAATGAGCTGTTAAGCTGATTGTGTGATAATTTTCGCACTCGTCGGCTCTTGGTCTAAGCAGTTATGTGGATGATATTTATCCGAAAGTCATATGTTATGTCGCCAGACTCATAAAATCTACACACAAACTTGAATAGTTGTTTTGTTGTCACTTCCCCCAATGATTTTAGAAATTCTGATGGAATGTTATCTATCCCATATAGCTTACTTGATCTCAAGTCCTTCAAAGCTCTCTTAAATTCTGATCCTAACACTGGATCCCCAACTCTTCTAAATCGAGTCGTGTTTCTTCTTCTACAGGAAAGAGCCAAAGAAACTAGTACACCTGCTTAATATCGTGTAGGGCCCCTACGAGCACGCAGAAGTGCCGCTACGGTCGCAGGTTCGAATCCTGCCTCGGGCATGGATGTTTGTGATGTCCTTAGGTTAGTTAGGTTTAAGTAGTTCTAAGTTCTAGGGGACTGATGGCCTCAGATGCTATGTCCCATAGTGCTCAGAGCCATTTGAACCATTTTTGAACCCCCATTCACCACCGAATTAATTTGCATGTGCTGCTGTTTTGCTGCTGGATTGTAGAGAACACGTGAACTGATGACGTCTACAACTGTGGCGTAACACATATTTTATGTTAATGTGCATGATATTTGCAAACACGTAACACTGGCAAGGGCACCTTCATTTCTTCGCTGCTTGTACGTATGTCTAAGCCTCATACGTTCAATTGACGAGACACTTGTATTGAGCAAAAAAGATTGTAACAAGTTTGTTTGTGGTAAACGTCTATCAGAGAAATGTACTCACAGCTTTCTGCTTCAAGAATGGGGAGGCATGATAATGGAGGGACATATGACTGCAGACAAGAGGAATACTGTTCAGCAAATAATGCCTGTGCAACAGAATGGCAAGAGGTTGTATTACTTGATTGGGGTCAGCAACACAAGGTTTGCATTTTCTGGAATTGCGTAGCCTTTTTAAAATATTTATCATGTCTCCCAACATGCAAGAAGCAGTAGCGACAAAATAATAGCAATGCACTACCTGGGTGAGTCCTAATCGTAATTTCAGTAAGTATTCATCCATCTATAATTATTATAATTAGTATAAATGACGTTATGCTTAGGGTGCTGTTATTATTACAAAGCAAGCAGAGCTACAACTGGAGAAGGATATGGAGACATTCCACATATTACACCTTCAGCAACAGTTCGCAAATGTGTACAGAAATCAGGACGAAAACTGAGCAATCGTTGCTATGTAAATAAATATATATTAAAAAGATGTCTTTTTATTTTCAATCCAATCCATCAATACCAGCACACATACTTGCAGTTTATAAAGTGCAAACAAGAGCCGTGCAGATGAACATATTTAGCAGGTTGGGCTCACTGATAAGATATGATGAGTGCTAGACGCACAGTTCCATACTTATGATACGTAATAATAAAGGATTTGAGTTGAAAAGTCATTCCGCACCCACCTTATTCACCTGATCTTGAATCCTCAGATTTTCAACTTTCTCTGTCCAACAACCTGCAAGGAATTACCTTTCCGGATGAAAATCGCTCCTAACATGGTTCGACTGGTTCTTCACATCGAAATGACGTGATTTCTACAGTCATATGAATCGAGAACTTACCCCAGCGTTGGCAGACTGTTGTAAATAGTGAAGGAGAATATGATATTAATGATTAATGGCTCTGTTATGTGGATCCGTTGTGTTTATTAAACTTATGGAAAAACGCTACGAACTTATGCACCAACATAATATAAGGAGTGTTAAATGAAATGGTACAAAACGTCACAACAACCAAACCGATTGAAATTTGCGTATGCCGCTTTGAGATAACGTAGTGCGACACCTAGGGACGTGAATGTAGCATCGTCACCTCCCACTAGAAATTCAAAGCTGTGGCTCCAGGAGGCAAATAGATGCTCAACGCCTTTTTCTGTGTCCCAGGTCCGTTACTCATCAAATTCCTCGGGCACGAAAAAAACCATTCAAAGTGACGTGTACCGTGACATACTCCGTAGCCAATGCAAGTCCATCAACATCAAACGTCCAGGCTCCTCATGGAGGGGGAGACTCTACTTCATGATACTGCACGTCGATACGTTGCAAAGGTGACACAAAGCGTAATGACCAAATTCAATTGGGAGAAGCTTGAGCATCCACCCAAGAGCCCGTACATGTCACCCTGTGACTTTCATGTGTTTGCTCCGGTAAAAAAAAAAAAAAAAAAAAAAAAAAACACGTCAGAGGGAAATGCTTCAACTAGGACGACGAGTGAAGGACACGTCTGTTCCCTGCCACAGCCAGAGATATTCTGCCAACATGAAATCCCTCGACTAGTGAAACGCTTGGATAGTTACGTTCAGACAATTGGTGATTACTTTTGAATAAAGTCTCCAGTTATGCTCGCAGTGTTGTTTCGTATCCTTTTTTTTTTTTTTTTTTTTGAGTACTCCTCAATTTATAGAACTCGACAATCCTGGTACAAGAACCGTCAATGGGTAATGATGTCGAGACAAGCGAGGGTTGTCCAGAAATCAATGCACTGCATTGTTTTCTCGGCCGAAAACAATGATACGAATGCAAAACGTTACGTATGTATTATTTGAAGTCTCCTGAGTGAGGGCGCTAAGTTTCTGTCACTTCCGACAGATAGCGTAGCTGCAGGTCAGTTTCAAAATGGCGTCTGTAGGTGATGTACGTTGCAAGCAACGTGCCGTCACTGAATTCCACACTGCAGAGGAAGAACCTGTGGGGAATATTGACAAACGCTTGTGCAAAGTCTGTGGAGCATCTGGTGTCGACAGAAGTACGGTGAGTCGCTGGACACAGAGGGTGAAGCCATCAGAAGGCAGTTCGGCGGAGCTCCACGATTTGCATCGGTCGCGGAGACCATTCACAGCTGTCACACCTGACCTAGCCCCCTGGGACTTTCACTTGTTTGGGCCATTAAATGATGCCATTTGTGGGAGGCATTTTGAGGACGATGAGGAGGTGATTCACGCAGTGAAGCACTGGCTCCGCCACCAGGACAAGCATTGGTACCAACAGGGCATACACGCCCTTGTTTCGCGCTGGAGGAAGGCCATGGAACAGGATGGAGATTACGTGAAAAAAGGTGTGTAAATAAAACAGCATACTTTCGTGTGTGTAGTTCTCATCATGTACAATAAGGAACTGTTCAAAGAAAAAAAATGAGTACATTTCTTTCAGGGCAACCCTCGTATATTAACTCTCCCTACTGTGAGACTGATGTGTTGAATAGGAATGTTAACGAAAATTATGCTTGATTAATAATCCTTGCCAGCCGCTTTGGCCGAGCGGTTCTAGGCGCTTCAGTCCGGAACCGAGCTGCTGCTATGGTCGCAGGTTCGATGTGTGTGATGTCCTTAGGTTAGTTAGGTTTAGGTACTTCTAAGTCTAGGGGACTGATGACCTCAGATGTTAAGTCCCATAGTGCTCAGAGCCATTTGAACCAAAAATTCTTGTCCTTGCAGGCGAAGTGAAGTCATTTTAGCAGCAGTCACCTGACGTGGACCTAATGCTGTCCGTCTAACCTAAAGTTTAAACAGTGACTATAAAAGCGTCAGTGCAATATGATATAGAATCGAGAGGTACTGCTGGTAGCACTTGGAAACCCTGGACTTAGTGACAGCAAATTTATATTATCCATGGATGAATGTTGTCGGCTATGTGATATATCAATGACATTTCTGTCTTCAGAATGAGATTTTCACTCTGCAGCGGAGTGTGCGCTGATATGAAACTTCCTGGCAGATTAAAACTGTGTGCCCGACCGAGACTCGAACTCGAGACCTTTGCCTTTCGCGGGCAAGTGCTATACCATCTGAGCTACCGAAGCAAGACTCACGCCCCGCCCACGCAGGAGAGCTTCTGTAAAGTTTGGAAGGTAGGAGACGAGATACTGGCAGAAGTAAAGCTGTGAGTACCGGGAGTGAGTCGTGCTTCGGTAGCTCAGATGGTAGAGCACTTGCTCGCGAAAGGCAAAGGTCCCGAGTTCGAGTCTCGGTCGGGCACACAGTTTCAATCTGCCAGGAAGTTTCATATCAGCGCACACTCCGCTGCAGAGTGAAAATCTCATTCCGGAAAAATCCCCCAGGCTGTGGCTAAGCCATGTCTCCGCTATATCCTTTCTTTCGGAGTGCTAGTTCTGCAAGGTTCGCAGGAGAGCTTCTGTAAAGTTTGGAAGGTAGGAGACGAGATACTGGCAGAAGTAAAGCTGTGAGTACCGGACGTGAGTCGTGCTTCGGTAGCTCAGATGGTAGAGCACTTGCCCGCGAAAGGCAAAGGTCCCGAGTTCGAGTCTCGGTCGGGCACACAGTTTTAATCTGCCAGGGAGTTTTAGATTTCTGTCTTGTTCCACGGAAACATTCACTCTCCATCGGCGATACTGGGAGATCATACAATCTCTACAGGGGACTTTCCTGGAACAGTTAAAATACTTAACAGAGAGTCCATACGTATACAGGAGCAGACTTTTAAGTACCTAATTTATTCCAGCTATGTGATACAGCATGACTTAGAGTGTTGACTAAAGTGGCTGCCACATGCCCACAGTCTCTACGAGACATTGTGAAGTAATCTGCTAGAGTCAGCTCACCAAAACCTCCACCCATGGGAAGAATCCATAGCTCAACTTCGTGATTAATGCTGGTGGAGGTGGAAATGTATGAATCAACTTTGCCATATGTGGGCTCAGAACGGCAATCTTATTTAAGTTTGTTTATATACCCAGCTACATGTGTTTAACAATAAACAAAGTTTAGGAGGTACTGTAAGGGGTCAACTGCCCCTTACGTATTGAGAACAAGATATCTTTGTCTCACGCAGGTCACAGCAGGTACTATTATCGATAGTCGAGCGCCCAGTACGCCAGAGAATAGTCAGCGTTGAAACTCCGAGCAAGTACGTGGCTTGCTGCTAAGTGAGCAGGGCGGAATTCGGCAGCACGGCCGAACGCGTTTATAGTTGTTTAGCTGCTGTGTGTGTGGTACCCAAAGCCGTGAGCCTGACCTTCAGTAAATACGTAAATGGCGTTAATTGAGCGATTTGCTTGAAGTGTGGAAGTGTTCATTTGTGCACCGTGATTACGCGAAAACCGCGCCGGACACCGACAATTTGGATTACAGTGAGGATTATGTATTCATGACGAATATTGACGTGTGACGACATTAATAGGCGACCTGTGATGAGTTAACCGTTATTACTTTGTCAGACGAAGGGAGTAACTGCCTCATTCGTGCTGTTTAGACAAAAGATACAGAATATTAACAACAAGGTATGTACCAATTATTGATACCTGACATCCTAATTAGCTCTGTTGGATTTGATACGAAACTAATATTAATTGATCAGCCTTTATTAGTTGTACACAATCCAACTATTTTAAAGTATTAGGCTACAATCCACTAGTCAGTAACGGTGGGTTTAATTGGGAGTGTTTCAGTATGCGTGTGCTATTTATTTTCCTATAAAGTTTCCAGCATCTTAATGTGACCGAATAGTTGCCACCATAACCGAATAGATGAGGCACCTTCATCACAAAGGCCTTGTAGTAAATGACTGGTCTTGCAATGATACCAAATCCAGTAGAAGAAGAGTAATGGTTCACTGTTCCCCGATAATTTACATGCTTTGACTGTAGATCCATCTGGTTGCAGAAAGACTAATCTTATTCTGTTGCTGTCACTACATACTTACATACTGAGTGGATTCGCTTCGCTCATGTATATAATATGCTTTCAGTAACTCTTTAAAGCCAAACACCAACAATTACAAGGAATTCTGCATGACATTTATGGAGTAACCCACAAGACATTCAAAGAAAGCAGTGATATTCTACCGCATGAGAAAGTAAAACCACACAGAGTATTTATATTTGATGAGAATGTAGTGGAAAACCAGGATACAATACGCAATTTTTTTGGGCCATCTATATGAAAGCTGATGCCTTTTATTTGCGTCAGATATATTCCAGCATTCCGAATCAGAGTGCAAGGTACAATCCTCACCTCATTATCACATTCAGGTAGGTCGATACAAATTTAAAACGAATTCACAGCGCGCATGTAGGAGCTGACATGCCGTTCAAAGAATTATTTAACATATGTAGGGATTACTGGAATCAAACACAGTCTGGCTTCCCGGTTATTGATAAAACGAGAAAATTGAATGATGACAGATAACGAAACTTGCAGGAGTTGCTAAATAAAAGTTATTTTACCAATATACTGTATATTATGGACAATTTTGCTTGTGTGTTGCACACTTATTCCAAATGTGCAAAGCATATGCGTCAATATGTTGAAAGAAAAATTGTGGCAGCCAACGCGAAATTAGTGGAACTGGAACGTCTTACCGAGGCAGTAGCTAGAAAAGGTTAGATGTTGAATGACAGAATCGAATAAGTCAATGCAACACTAATGGATGAGCTTACTTTTGTATAATAAATCCAAAAGCTGCGTCCCATCTCACCTGTAGAGTCTCGGAGTATACACAAGTTGTGTGGCACCACATAACTGCCGGCCGCGGTGGTCTCGCGGTTCTAGGCGCGCAGTCCGGAACCGTGCGACTGCTAGGGTCGCAGGTTCGAATCCTGCCTCGGGCATGGATGTGTGTGATGTCCTTAGGTTAGTTAGGTTTAAGTAGTTCTAAGTCTAGGGGACTGATGACCTCAGATGTTAAGTCGCATAGTGCTCAGAGCCATTTGAACCATTTTGAACCACATAACTGATTTAGTATGCAACGGCAAATCGCGACAAAGCGTGAAGTTATTTAAGCGGGGAAAGCTATTCGACAGAAACTGTGATTGTTAGAATTAGGACAGTTGCAATGAGGTCGGCCTCTCTCGGAAACGTTTAAATCAATAATCTAAAGTGTGAAAAGACTCTCACAGTATGAATGAAGGCAGAATAGAGGAAGAAGGAGAATAAGAAGCTGAAGAAGAAGAAGGTCGTGCTATTATTACTGATTGTTGTGATTAAGGAGTCTGAAACAACATCTGGTTTATTAGAGATAGTATTCTTAAAAACCTCGAACGTTTCTATAATACGAGGAAGTGTTGAAACGTAACTCCTCCTCTGAATTTTTTATGTGAAAACTCACAAAGCTTTTTAAATAAAACAAACGTTAGTAACATTCTGCATCTTTATTCTTCATGTCTATATACTTATTTCTCAACCTGCTCACCCTGGCGATGAACACATTTCTCCTAACGAGAAACCGGTTTCTTAATAGCGTCACTGTAGATTGTTTGACTCTGTTGACGGAGCCGCAACCACACCTCTGCTTGCACCGTTTCATCACTATCAAAGTGAAGTCCTCGAAGGTGTTCTGAGCCGTGCTGCGGCTCGCGTTCGTGCTGTTTGTAGGTTTCCGTCCTCTGCTGGAGGCCAGACCGTATCGTTTAGCTGACATGGTTGCGGTTGTTTGTCTTCTTCTCGTGTTGACTGGCGCCACTTGGTTTTGCAAGCGTTGCCTGTCCTATAGTGGTGATAGCAGAGCGTGGTAGTTAGCAGAGGGATAGTGTGAAACCAAGTGGCGCCAGTCAACACGAGAAGAAGACAAACAACCACAACCTTGTCAACTAAACGATACTTTCTGGCCTTCAACAGAGGACGGAAACCTACAAACAGCACCAACGCGAGCCGCAGCATGGCTCATGTTCTTTACGTTTTGGAAGCAGCTGAAAATTGGCTGGGCCAGTCAGGACTATACGGAGTATGATCGATGACAGAGAATCCAAGGCGTCAAATTGTTGCAAGTGTCGCAGCGCTCGTGTGTAGTGTGGCATTGTCGTGCTGAAGGAGAGAGTGCTCCAAGTGTGCACAAAATCGGAACTTGCACGCTGTTCGTCACGTACCAGCGTCGTTACGTTACACACAACCACGCTACACGCTACAATTCGGAGCCCTCTAGCGGCAGAGCGCTGCAACTACGTAGAAAAAGAATAAAGTTGTAGACTGTTAATAACGTTCGTCGTGCGAAAATAATCCTATCTTCTTCCAACTTGATTATTTGTAGCGCACTGGCATGTGCGACACCAAATAAACTATGTAGATTATTTATAAACTTTTCTTCATTTGCTTAAAATGCTTCTCGACACTTTTTTGGGTTTTTCTGCAGTTTTTTCCACTGTGAATACAAGTTAATAAAATTTTGCAAGCAATGCTGAAAAGCTCTTGTCGGAATTCTTGCTTTCTCCCAAAATACCGGGTGATCAAAAAGTCAGTTTGAAAACTTAATAAACCACGGAATAATGTAGATAGAGAGGTAAAAATTGAAACATATGCTTGGAATGACATTGAGTTTTATTAGAACAGAAAAAAACAAACTTCACAAAATGTCCGACAGATGGCTCTGGACAGCAAAACACGTCAGTGACTGCGCATGACAATCGTGTATAAAAGGAGCTGTAATGAGAGAGAGAATCTACACTTACCCGCCACCGGCAATTACAGCGACACATCCGCAACCTGCTTGTTGCGACGAAACGCCGAGCCTGGCGCCAGACATGTACACGACTCAACACCACACTCCCCATCAACTCTTCCAAGTATTGGTCTGCCTTCCACCGCCTTACTGGGAACCGCCCCACCCCCCAGTACCCTCTCCTCCTTAATGACCGTCCCTTTCCTGACAACCTCAGTAAGGCCAACCACTTTGCCTCCCACCTCTCTGATGTTTTTTCCATCCCAGATGATCCCCACTTTGATTATTCCCTCTTCCCTGATGTCATGGACCGTACGAATACCTCTGTTCCTCCCCTTGCTCCTAGCTTCCAGTACTTGGGCCACACCCCACCTTCTGCACTTAACACTCCCATCACTACACAGGACATCAGCCTCACACTCCGCACTAAACGCAACCCTGCTCCCGGCCACGACTGCGTTACCTACCGCCACCTCAAACACTGCCCTCCCTCCTTCCTTTCCCTCCTTGCCACCCTCTACAATGTCATCCTTGCCACTGGCTTCTATCCCGACCTGTGGAAAACCTCCCATATCCTGATGTTCTCCAAACCCAATAAGCCTCCATCTGATGCCTCTTCCTATCGTCCTATCTGTCTCACATCGGTGTTCAGCAAGCTCTTGGAATCCATCCTTTCCCGGCGCATCCATCTCCACCTCCACCAAAACCACCTCCTCCCAAACACCCAATGTGGCTTTCGACCTTCCTTCTCTGCTGATGACCAACTCCTCCGCCTCACTCATCTCCTCTCCCTCCAGCTTAACTCCCGTCGCTCCGCCATTTTTGTCTCACTTGACCTCGAAAAGGCCTACGACCGTGTCTGGCATCCCGGTCTCCTGTTTAAACTCCAAACCTACGCCCTTCCCATCAACTACATCCGTCTGGTGGCCTCCTTCCTCTCCCACCGCCCTTCCTATGTTACCATCCATCATGCCACTTCCCACACCTTCTACCCCTCTGCCGGTGTGCCCCAGGGCTCTGTCCTCTCCCCTCTCCTCTACCTCCTGTACACGGCAGATATGCCCCAACCCCCCCCCCCCTCCAGTACACCTCTTGCAATATGCTGATGACACCGCATTCCTCGCCCTCGCTCCTACCCTCCAACGGTCCCAACGCCTTCTCCAGAATCACCTTGACCTATTTGCTGCATGGTGTAACCAATGGCTCCTGAAACTCAATCCTTCCAAGACCCAGGCAATCATCGTAGGTCGTACCACTCGCTCCTTCCGGCTCCTGGATTTCTCCCTTACTGTCTGTGCACGTCCTGTCCGCCTCACTCCCACCCTCACCTACCTTGGCCTCACCATTGACCGTCACCTCACCTGGATACCTCATCTCCGCTCCATCCAATCCAAAGCCCACAACCGCCTCCGACTCCTCAAACTCCTCTCTGGCCGGACATGGGGGTTGAACCCCTCTACCATCCTCCACACCTACAAATCCTTCATCCGTCCCATCCTCTGTTATGCCAGTCCTGCCTGGATATCTGCCCCCCCCAAATTCTATCAGTCCCTCCAGATCCTTGAGCGTCATGCACTCCGCCTCGCCTTCCGTATCCGCCTCCCGTCCCCCACGCGGATCCTCTATGATCTCATTCCTTTCCCCCATCTGCTCCTATTCCTCGAACATATCCGCATCCTCTACTCCTCCCGCCGTCTCGAACCCCCTCACCCCCTGGTTGCTCCTCTCCTCTCCCATCCCCGCCCCCTGCCACGTCTTCACTGTTGTGTCCCCCCTACCCTCCATCTCTCCACCCTCCATCTCCTTTCCCAAGGTGGCTTACGTCAACTCCCCCTCCCGGATGATGCCCTCTCTCCCTCCATTTATCCTTCCTATCAACTCTGATCCTCAATCCCCCTCCTTTCCTCTGTCCTTTCCCTGGGCTCCCTCTTCCCCCCTCCCTTCCGTCCTGTTTTCTCCCCACTCAACCTCTCCCTACCTCCCTTCTCCCCCCCAGTCCTTTTGTATTCCCCTCCTCTGCCTACCCCACTCCCTGTCGCGTCTGCCCCCCACCCCTCTTATGGGTCCTCATCCTCCTTCAGCTCCTTTCCCGGCTCCCCCCTTCGCTTTTCCTCTCCTTTCCCCCCTTTTTTGTTTTCCCCTCTTCTGTCCAGTTTCCCCCCACCTGCTCTCGACTGTGGTGTCACATTTGCCCACTTTTTAGTGCAGTGTTCCAGTGACTATTCAGTGTTGTTTGTCTTTCTCGTGTTGCGAACAGAAACCATGCTGTCGCTAGGTGTGAATTTTATGTCCTTTGCGAACAGAATCCAGACTGTCGCCGTGTTTTTTTTTAATTGTCTATTGTTTTCCCTGTCTGCTTCGTATGTATTTTTCTTAGCATCATCATCCCTCTGTTTGTTGTTTTAAGTTCCACGATTTCTTTTCGCCTTGTTACTCTCTAAGTCTCCGATTTTATCGCCTGTTTTTTTTATTATTTGTTCTCTTGATCTTTGTCACAAAATCTGTCGGCTGAAGAGCGGCATACTAAGCTGCTGCCAGCCCGCCCCCTTCGGGGGGAGTTGAAATTCAATAAATGAAAAAAAAAAAAAAAAAAAAAAGAGAGAGAATCAGATGCGCCAGCAGTCGCAGCATGTTGACGTTACCTGAAAAGGCGCTTTTAGTCAAGCTGTATTATCATAATGGGGAATGTGCTAGTTCAGCGTTACGATCCTATCACCATAGGAAGGGGATTCGAACGGGTAAACGTCCGTTGACAAATGCAGCTCTGGCGAGAATGATTTCGAAGTTCGAAGCCACGGGTTGTTTAGACGATAGACCCCGTAGTAGCCGACCGAGCACAAGGCGTAATGTTGCTGAGACAGTTCAGGAAGAAATTGAGACTGTAGCGGGTTTCTCTATGCACGGGAAAGTCAGCGCTCGTGCAGTCGCACGTCGCACCGGCATTCCATACACTACTGTTTGGTTGGCACTTAGGCGTACCCTCCGATGCTATCCGTACAAAATCCATCGGCATCATGAACTGTTACCTGGCGATTTAGTGAAGCGGAGGGCATTTGCGGTGTGGGAGTTTCAAAAGATGGCGGAAGATGACGATTGGTTGAGTAACGTGTTGTGGACCGACGAAGCTTATTTCACGCTCCGAGGGTCTGTCAACGCCCACAACTGCAGAATTTGGGCTGCCGAAAATCCTAGACCTGTTGTGGAAACTCCATTGCACGACGAGAAACTCACGGTATGGGTTGGATTTACCACATCTACCGTTATCGGGCCTTTTTTCTTCGAGGAAATGCGTGATTCTGGTTTTGTAACTGCTACCGTGACGGGTGAGAGGTACGCCGATATGTTACAGAATCGCATCATCCCCAGCCTGGCTGATAAACATCTGCTGGAACGTACGGTGTTTATGCAGGATGGGGCTCCACCCCATATTGCTAGACGCGTGAAAGATCTCATGCACGCGTCGTTTGGTGATGATCGTGTGCTCAGCCGCCACTTTCGTAATGCTTGGCCTCCAAGGTCCCCAGACCTCAGTCCGTGCGATTATTGGCTTTGGGGTTACCTGAAGTCGCAAGTGTATCGTGATCGACCGACATCTCTAGGGACGCTGTAAGACAACATCCGACGCCAATGCCTCACCATAACTCCGGACATGCTTTACAGTGCTGTTCACATCATTATTCCTCGACTACAGCTATTGTTGAGGAATGATGGTGGACATATACAGCATTTCCTGTAAAGAACATCATCTTTGCTTTGTCTTACTTTGTTATGCTAATTATTGCTATTCTGATCAGATGAAGCGCCATCTGTGAGACATTTTTTGAACTTTTGTATTTTTTTGGTTCTAATAAAACCCCATGTCATTCCAAGCATGTGTGTCAATTTGAACCTCTCTATCTAGATTATTACGTGATTTATTCAGTTTTCAAATTTATACTGACTTTTTGATCAACCGGTATAATGCACTCCTAAACAACTAACTATTAATTTTACTTGCCGTATGTTATAAAATGAAACTTCCAGGATTTGCCAGTTGGATGGTAATTTGGGTCCAGTTATTTGCTGTTTTATCTCTCCCTTGCTACTCCGTAAATGATGTGACATCTTTGACAGCTACTAAAAATACGTGCGACACGACAGGTAACAAATAAACAGCTGACTGTGCCCCTGCTCGTACCGTTAATCACTTCTCTAAACTTATAAACTTATTCAAGCGATCTAGTAATTGCTTGAAATCGCCTGTATGTTGGGCAGTTGAAAGTTGTAACAAAGTCTAAATTGATTCAAACAGTTCTGTATGTCTTGTAACGTCTATATTGTCAATGTTTTGGGTGCTTAAATTGTGTTTTCATTTTGGTAAACGCTTCCATAAAATTTTGATATTTGTGTCATGTGTAAAGTTGTCTTTTGGATTTTTGTAAATAAAGTTTGCTAAACTTAATCAAGATTTTACTGGCTCACCATCTTACAGCTCTCCCCACAGGCTCCTTACCGCTTCAAGTCGCACTTTTAACTATCATCAGAACATTCTACAATCAAAAACTTCGCAGCACAGTCAAAACACTCAGCAATAAAATATGTTCTATCCGATAGCTAAGGTACTTTACAAAGCCTAGTCTTAAAATAAAGGCAGCCCGTTACACCTGGTGCGTCCACAGCCGTAAAAATCGATTATGCAAGGCTAAAAGTTGCCTACAGCTGTCAGACAGAAACATATTTTTTAAATGATTCGTAAACAGTAATTTAATTGTACGCTGCAATGTTTTTGATCGTAGGATTTTCTAATGATGGTACTTGGTAACGAAACCGGTAGTCATTTGACAAATTAAATGTGTGACTTGAAGTGACTGGGGGCAGGTGGGGAATGTGGTAAGTTTCTCGGTCAGTAAAGTCTTGATTAAATTTAGAAAATTATATTTACCAAAACCAAAAACGCAACTCTACACAAGACATAAATATAAAAACGTTGTGGGAGCTTTTACCAAGCTGACAATACAGTTTAATAAACTAAAGATTTGATAACATAGACTTAACAAGAGATACACAACTGTTTCAGTCAGTTCAGAACTTGTTGCAACTGTCAAGTGCCCAATACATAAGCAGTTTCAAGCAATAACTAGAATGCATGAATAAGATTAGACAACTAATTACGACAATGACCAGGGGCCTATTACAAAAATGACCACAGAAAATTATGAAGTGGCGAAAAAAATAACCAACCACATTAAATTTTAAATCAGACCAAAAACAATCAATGATGGAATAACTCCTTAAGTAATAGACCTAACCAAGTCTTAAAAACGGGAACAAAATAACAAATGATGAAATTAGTCCTTTAAAATAAATACACACATTTTTTTTAAGGCCGAGTTATTAATGATAAAACTGGTCACACTCAAAAAAAATTATAAAAAGAGAAAATAGCAAATAGTGGTATTAATTCTAACAGTTCCACCGTATCATTCGGCCTTTAACAATACCATTTACATGAGGAAACCGCCTCAGGCGGCAATGACAAAGTGAGAGGTCGTTAGCCTCCTCCTCAAAGAAGATATACACTAGTGCTATGGCATGAAAATGAACTCAAATTTAGAAAAAGCAATCAAATGAGAGACAGTTCAGTAAAGACACCTCAATTTGAAAGAATAGTGGCTGGCATCAATGCAGAAACCCATCATTAAATAAAATAAATCTTAGGACTCATTCACAACTAGATAAAAGCGCGATAAACAAGGGGTGAGAATAGACACACAACAGATTTTCTTATTTTAAACAAGTAAGAGCGTTAACAATTAACTGACAAAAATAACAATCACGTTTTAAATCAATTCTAGAATGCTGTGCATGCATTGTATGTGCCAACTTCTGGCTTACCAGAAGACATGAATATTTTATGGTGATACGCGTACTTTCCATGGCCACACACAACTATCTGTTGCGTGCTACCAATCAAATGCACATTTAATTACAGTTTATTGTGCACAACAGAAATGAGCTTAGTAATGGGCTGAAATTCACAAATTTTATAATTTGTACATCAAGTAACACGTAACAGTTGGCAATGAATGGCTTAATGAGTCAGTGCAAAAGTTTCATAAGAAGGCAGGTCGCATGGCCCAAACAAACAGCTGCGTTACAACAAAGAAACTATATTTTCGGCCACTTGCCGATAAACGTTGAACAGACAATGAACAGCGTATACTGATGCCTGCAATAAGGCAAGGCGCTCGATACAGCTAACTAATAGTCACGCTCAAGCCATTAGGCACTAGGTAAATGGAGTGGTGAGTTACAGTCTGCAAAAACGCTTCAAGTTCTCCAATAAAGCTGCTCACCATTAATTTCAGGCAGTGAGAGAGAGTTAAGGCGGCATCATTCCAATGATTGGGTGTTCAGCTCCTCTCAAATAGTAATGGCCATAATGACAAGTACTGGCCTAGGTCACGGGTGCCGCAATTATGCTTTGTCCAGCCGTGGTCCAAAATAAACACATCCACCACAATAGTGGCCACAAAGCATCATCTCCTTACATCAGGCAGCACACTCCATTTAGCATGGAACTACAATTTCCACTCATACGGTTCGTGGCTGTCGCCGGCCGTTGTGGCCGAGCGGTTCTAGGCACTTCAGTGTGGAACCGCGCGACCGCTACGGTCGCAGGTTCTAATCCTGCCTCAGTCATGGATGTGTGTGATGTCCTTAGGTTAGTTAGGTTTAAGTAGTTCTAAGTTCTAGGGGACTGATGACCTCAGATGCTAAGTCCCATAGTGCTCAGAGGCATTTGAACCATATAAGATAAACCAGAACTTCATGACCACCTACATAACATCCAGTATGTCCAGCTTTGGCACGGATAGCAGCTGCGACTCGTCGTGGCAAGGAAGCAATGCGGCCTTGCTAGGTAGCTGGAGGGAGTTGACACCACATGTGCACACGCAAGTCACCTAATTCCCGTAAATTACAGGGAAAGGGAGGGGGGGGGGGGGAGATCTGACGGCACATTCAATCGCATGAAAAATGTGTTTCGATAAGTTTAAGATCTGGCGAGCTGGGGGACTAGCACATCAATTGGAACTCTCTGCTGTGTTTTTCGAACCACACAATCACACTCCTGGCCTTGTGTCATGGGGGATTATGTTGTATAGGTGATCTCCAAGCAGTGTATGATATGGACCCATGAATGCTGATGTGAATGTTCCAATGAGCTGCCACCAGCTTGTCTCCGTCGCACAGTACAGTTGTCAAGGAGCTGATCCCTGGAAGACAACGGATTTGTGCACTCCAATCTGCTTGATGACGAAGGTATCGGGATTCATCCAACCAGGCAACACTCTGTCACTGCAGCAACGTCCAGTGCAGATGGTCAGTTGCCCATTTCAGTTGTAGCTACCGATATCGTGGTTTTAATATTGGCCCATGCATGGGTCATCGCCTGCGGAGACCCATCGTTAGGAGTGTAATAGGATGACTGGAGCGGGTGATGTGGTCGGGGTTGTAGGGCGTGGCTGGGTAGAAGAAGGTGGCTATTTTTAGCAAACTTCCTCTTTATTGTTGGTTCTCCCAATACATTTTCCGGTAGCTCAGCCCCACTGGTCGTGTCGTGGTGGAGACGTGCTGATGCACGCAGTCTGGGGAACGCGACGCCGTGCTCAGTCAGCGGCTCCACAGGTGGTAGGAGGTTAGCAGCACGAGGCCCAACGCAGCTCGCAGACGCGGTGGCTCGTGATGACGCTGGGAGTCGCCAGTGCAGCGGCGGGCAATGCCCTCCACCGACCGGTCCTCGGGGACAGCGTCACTGATGACGACGACTTGACAGCGGCCGAACGCCCAATCGGTCGAACCGAATGCCGATGCCCACCTCTGATGCCCTTAAATAGTGCAGACTGCTGCTGAATCCGCCGGTTACGCAGTACTGTGTTTATTAGAACTCAACCACGCAACACGCGGTCCGCGCCTGCGTAATTCTGCTAATGCTGCGTTCTGATGGCTGCCGCGCATGCACACACATACCGACGCTCGTTGCAAACTGTGTCACCTGCATAACGAGCCGGCCTGCCTTCGTCCGCCGTCTGCCCTGAGGCTGGAGCATCGTGCACTGAAACACACTAAATCACAATTTTGCACTATATTTCCTAAAAATAACCCCTTGTCCTCTACAGGAGTGTTAGGTCATCGTATGTTCAGACAAGCTTGTACTCTGCCCAGCATTAAAGTCTGATGTTAGTACCGCCACAGTTCGCTACCTGTCTTGTTTTACCTGTCTTGTTTTACCTACGACGTCTGACATCTGTAACGATTGTGTGCGTGACTAGCAGTCGTTCCTTGCCAAGTGACGCTGACGGGAGTATTTCGATAGTAGGTCGGTGGTCATAATGTTCTGGCTGAGCAGCGCATATCTGTATGCTGAGCCACACTGCCACCACCTGCTGGGACTGTCTCCTTCAGAACTTGCCAGATGGCCTAACAGAGAAGTTCCCGCCAAGCAGACTAAATAGACAGCAAACCAAGTCACCAATGTAGCCCACACACAACACACAACTGCAGACTAAAGCAAATGAAAACTTTTTTCCAATGTAATTAAGGCTGCCATATATTTCCTCTCACCGTGTGCTTATTTTTGTTTAGCCACATCAGTATCTATTCCTCTGACAGGACTTTTTCCCTTAAAAGTTTTATGTATTTTCATATCCGACAGAGAATGTCATGTACTCTGTATAAACAATTGCTTCATTCAATAAGAATAATTATTTTTTCTTATAAAAGACGTAACATACGCTGAACACATTCAGGAGAAAACAAACGAAGACAGCCGCATGTTACAAGTACAAGAAACAGGCCAAAAGTGAAGCAAGGCGGTATTTCAAGAAAGGAGAAGTAATTGTTAAGTAAAGACCCCCGTGTTAGAAAAAAATCTAACACTGCGCACCACTTCAAACAATGGCACAACTAGCAAGCTATGGTTGAAATGTGACGGTCGAGTCACAGATTAATTGAAGCACAGGGTATGACAGAGAGCATTTCTAGATCGTCAGTTCATTTGCTTTGAAATGTGCTGGAGTATTTAACTAAAATCATAAATGTTACATTTTTTCTAACAACCCGAGTGATCGCGGGCTAGAGACCGTAAAACTGCCGCCTCGTCAGCTGAGTCCCGATTGCAGTTGGTAAGAGCTGAAGGTAGGATCCGAATATGATGCAGAATCCACGAAGCCGTGGACCCATGTCGTCAACAAAATGGGATGGACTGAGTCCTCCGATCCAATCATTGACTAGAAATGGCTATGTTCGGCTGCTTGGAGACCCATTGCAGCCTGTCATGGATTTCATGTTCCCAAACAAAAAAGGAATTTTTGTGGGTGTCACGGCTGTTCGTGATGGTTTGAAGAATATTATGGACAGTTTGAGCGAATGATTTGGCCGCCTGGACCGCCCGACACGAATCGCATGGAACATTTATGAGACATAATTGAGACGTCACTTCTTGCACGAGCTTCTGTAGCGGCGGGGTACTTTCGCGGTTATGGACGGCTATACGGCCAGCATGGCCCATTATTTCTGCAGGTGGCTTCTGATGAGTTGCTGAGTCTATGCCACGTCGATCTGCTGCACTACGCCAGAGAAAACGAGGTCCGGCCTGATATTAGAAGATATCCCGACTTTCATCACCTCATTGTGTCTAATAGCTCAGAAGCCGAAAAAACGAAAACCCAGTGTGTATTTTAAAATTCACCACAAAAAAATTAATGTGTGGCGGCTATTAAACAGGCAAAAACATGCCTTGTTCATAGCAAAATCTCACTTATGCTCTAATCTCAACATTCTTATATGCAGTAGTCTTGTATCAAACACATTTGAGAATGAAAACCCTTTACAGTTATTCACAAGTTGAATACAAACTCTCAAAACATCGCAAATATAGTGTGTTCAAGAAATGTTGCAACAAACGTCGAGATACAGTAGAGAAACAAATCGAGAACACGACACTACAGGGCTTCGAAGTCATGGGCGCCGGCGCCTGTCATTAGGACACATTTTCAGCAACAAACATACGCTGGCGGACCATAAGCGGAACGTCTCGCAATGTTGTTTGTTGTTTAGTGGTTGCGCCTGATCGCCACCATCACCAATGGAGATGATGGAACTAGCGGCTACGTAGAAAGACCTTTTCTACTATAAACAGTGGCTGACGGTTGCGGCTAGTGTAGGAGGCCTCTTTGCTTGTCGATGGTCGTCCGTGGTTTAGTCTTCCGATCAGAGAGGCTGGTCTGAGAGTCTCTGAGTGGAAGACTATTTAAGCACGCGTCGTGTGTCGGTTGCTCTCGAGTCCATCAAGTTGGGTTCCGCGGCTGTGTGAGAATAATCCGCGAAGTAGCGGGTCACGTGGCTGCTGGCAGAGTGAGGGAGTGAGCGGGCGGTGCAGCGAAGGCGTGTTGTCTTCTGTTACTGTGCGGTGCTGGTTTGGTCGCTCAGTACGCGTCCGACGACAGAATTGCACTCTAGTCTGAGGGGCCAATCTGCCCTGGCGTTCACATACAGTGGTGGCCGTTTGTTAGTCTGAAACGTCTGTTTAAAACGTTAGTGTTTCACACAGTCTGGTTACACTAGAAGTACGAGTTCAATAATGCTATTCTCGTACACTATTGTGTGACCACATCGCACTAAGGGCGTATAGGTTATGAAACAGCTGGCTAGTGTAAGTGACTTGATATTAGTAATTTGCCTATGTTTTACTGTTCAAGTTTCTTTCATCCGTTAAGAAATGTCTAAACTTTAGTTTGCTGTGATTTAGTACAGTGTTCACATTTAAAGAACTATCACGTGCTGTTGTTGTTGTTTTACCGTACTTTAGATATATTGTGCTTTAAAGGGAGTTCCTTTTACTCAATCATTATACAAAAGTTAGGTGGGAGGATGATTACTGAATTGTTTATAATTGTAGATCGATTAAGTGGCCTGACGCCGTTGCTTCTCGTACGCTGAGCAGGTATTTCTGAATCGGCTGTTGAGTTACTGAATAAAATGGTTCAAATGGCTCTGAGCACTATGCGACTTAACTGCTGAGGTCATCAGTCCCCTAGAACTTAGAACTACTTAAACCTAACTAACCTAAGGACATCACACACATCCATGCCCAAGGCAGGATTCGCACCTGCCACCGTAGCGGTCGCGCGGTTCCAGACTGTAGCGCCTAGAACCGCTCAGCCACTCCGGCCGGCTGAATTACTGAGTCCATGTGGAATATGAGTAAATGGCTTAAACTGTTTGCGCTGCTGCTGATACAGAATTGTTGCATGAAGTCAAGTGCTCTTGTTTACATTGGTCAAATAGTTACCTTTTACTTGAAGTGTCTGGAAGTCATTTAAATTGTTGGTTTGTTAACTTAGTGTGAGGGGGAGCAATCATCTATTGGCTTAATTCACAGACGACTAATTTGAAAGGTTAAAATTAAATGTCTCTGTGGCGTTTAATGCCTAGAGGTAATTCTAATACTTGTAATTTCTTTTCATTGCAAATTTTCTGTGTGTGTGTGTGGGGGGGGGGGGGGGCGGGGGAAGGGGGGATCGACTTACGTATGTTTGTTGCCGTTAATAAACATCTTCATTAAGCGCTGTGGCGTTTTGTCTGGGCCTCGTGCTAACAGATTTATGTTACAGGTATCATAAGTTATTCTAACCAGAACGGCCACGACGTGGACTATTACGCAGAAAAAAGGCCAGCAAGTGCGCTGAAGGACCCATCATTTGTAATAGTATTACCAATACTGTGACTCATACCCCACCCCCACTCCCCAGTCTTTGAAACATAATACCTCTTTAATTAAGGGAGACAGAAATACAATTCTTACGAGAAATATTTTAGAAGACAGTGAAAAACATAACAATGCTTTCTTTTCAGAATGAGATTTTCACTCTGCAGCGGAGTGTGCGCTGATATGAAACTTCCTGGCAGATAAAAACTGTTTGCAAGATCGAGACTCAAACTCGGAACCTTTGCCTTTCGCGGGCAACTGCTCTACCATTTTTTTCCATTTTGTACGTCATTGTTGCCAGCAGACGTCACATGACATCCATTGAAGTTCGTTGTTTATCCCTTCACTCAGTTTTTTTATTACAGAGATCAGCTAGCTCTCTGACCGAGCTCGCTGAGCTACCGTGCCGGCTCATCTGAGCTACCCAAGCACGACTCAGGCCTCGTCATCACAGCTTTACTTCTGCCAGTACCTCATCTCCTACTTTCCAAACTGCACAGAAGGTCTCCTGCAGGAGATACGTACAGTTAAGACATGTGAAACAAAAATGAACGGTGCATCGCAGATATTAATCAAAGAGATATGTCAGAAATACCAGCATGAGAAACACACAGGACATTTAGAATTAAGACATGTGACACAAAAGTTAGCCTTACAAAATAGTATTGTTCAGCAAAGGGCTCTGTAAAATTGATACAACATGGGGTAATTTGAAACGCTTGGTCATCCAAATGATGACATACATTATTGGACTGCTTTGGGCCAAGCCGGATGTGCTTGGCTGGGTAACACCTTAACGTTTTTACCAACAGTGCCCTGTGTATCTTGTCAATGAATTTGATTTCCTAACATAAAACGCACACAAAAATAAGACTGGTACCTTATTTCTTACCACAGAACCTACAATCATTATATGTAAGGTACGCATCGCTGATAAATGTGTGCATCGCTGACGTTTGGGAGGCCTCCTTATTTACTAGATGTGTACTGTCAGCTGTGCGAGCCACTTGAACGGACTCGAAAATCAATTAAAAAAAGAAAGGAAGTTGTTCATGTACCTGACATCTATACCCTAAACTTCTACCATGCAAAATAATCTTATTTACTATATTTTAATAGTGTCAGCTGTACGAGCAGTGCAAATGAAGTCGAATGTCAGTAACATAAAAGCAAATCGTGACTGTACCTAACTTTGAACACTCGAGTAATTTTAACCTACAATTAAAATCTAACATGCAAAGTCATCCTAACATGCTTCTATCTACCTCTCATTCACTCCTTTGCAAAGGTAAAATGCCTTCTCCGCCAATAGCAAGGTACCTGTCTTGCGCCTCTGTACGCTGGAACAGAAATCTCATCAAATATCGGTGCGTGTTTGGTTTTCACACTAGCATCATTACATTGAACAACTCGCATGGCAAAATGGTGAAACATGGATCCATCACATTGCGTTAAAGTACACACAACAAACAAAAGATAACGTTCGTGGAAATGACTGTGCGCTTGTGGGAGCTGCACGATAACCCCGCGCTAAGGGAAGCATCGTGCTGTCGAATGTGGACGTCCCCTCTCAGGCTCGCGCTACGCGCTGCGACGGGGAGTGTCAAGGCACACACAAAAATGGCTATCTAAGCACAATAAATAGGTACCAATTACTACGACAGGAAATCTATTCACAAAATGTAGCTGTTGTTAACAGTCACAATTTTCGATATCACTACTGCTGTACAATACTCTGTTGAGCCACATATGTTCTCAGGCTGCGGGCGTTAAATATCCCAACCTTGAACTCGTCATCGTAAACTGAGTAAGCATTCGATGCTACTACCTGTCACATCGAGTTTGAGCCCTCGTACAGGTAGGAGGATGTTATTTTTTTCTTTTCAGCGTACGACGGAGTATGTATTCTCACGAGGACACTGTCCCCGCTATCGTAAGTCTTCGTCCTTTTTCCCTTCTTCCATCGATTCCTTTCGTCGACATCTTCATTATGAACTCTCGAGTCCGATTCAGGCGTTGTTGGCGTGTCTCTGCCTCTCCTCCGGCGACATGTTTGAAAATCGTGTTAGTCATGGACTTTTCCTGTTTCTGTAAGTGTAGGTCCATTGGACTTTATCCCGTACTGCAATGCACGGCTTAATTGATGTACCTCTCTGTCTTCGATAGGTACTGGACCAGGCTTTATGTCTCTCACAAACACTCCCCGCTGGCGCATGTATCGTTCTGCAGGACTGGTTAACGTGTTTCTAACTGCGGAGAAGGTTACTTTGATACCTTCGTTTCCTAGTCCTGCCTTCCATCTTGGAGATAGGAAAATTGTACCACGGTGCGCGAGGACTCTCTTGGGCCTACCAATTGTGAGGGCACATAATTGCCGGCCGGGGTGGCCGAGCGGTTCTAGGCGCTACAGTCTGGAACCGTGCTACCGCTACGGTCGCAGGTTCGAATCCTGCCTCGGGCATGGATGTGTGTGATGTCCTTAGGCTAGTTAGGTTTAACTAGATCTAAGTTCTAGGGGACTGACGACCACAGATGTTAAGTCCCATAGTGCTCAGAGCCATTTGAATCATTTTTTTGTATGCGTGGAATTATCATCACGACTTAAGAACGGTAAGCTATCTGGAACCCATGTTCCCTCCAATAAATCACTTTTTAGCCTCCGTGGTTCACCCATAAAAATTCTCCGCGCCCTCCTTGTATTACCGAGCGAGGTGGCGCAGTGGTTAGACACTGGACTCGCATTCGGGAGGACGATGGTTCAATCCCGCGTCCGGCCATCCTGATATAGGTTTTCCGTGATTTTCCTAAATCGCTCCAGGCGAATGCCGGGATAGTTCCTTTCAAAGGGCACAGCCGACTTCCTTCGCCGTCCTTCCCTAATCCGATGAGACCGATGACCTAGTTGTCTGGTCTCCTTCCCCAAACAACCAACCTCCTTATATTTTATTAAATTCGTGCCCTCTGCATCCCATGCGACTTGATCTTCAAACAAACTGACCACGGTTTTAGTGGTCCAGTCCATGAGAGTATGTCGTTACCGATTATAAAATCGAGCGACACTCTGAAGATGACATAATGACCTGGAAGCCAAAACCTGCCTTTTCGCCCCGAAATGGGGAATTAACAAAACTCCTTTGACTAGTCTCTCAGCTAATTTACTACCACTTTCTTCCAGTTTTGCACGAAAAAAGACGTCGAAAGTGCTGTCACTTCCGATCCAGAGACAATACATACTGTTAATTCCTTACACGGTTATCTCAATGAGAGTACACCGATTGTCCGCTTTCTCGGCAACTCTAGGTCGTCACAATTCTGGTCAATGTCGTCCTGCGCTTGAAAGTTCCAGTACCACACACTGTGTCTACCTCGCTCTCGCATATTCCCGTCTTCTCTCCTTCGTCCGTTATTGTGTCAATTCTGCCTATCACTATGACGTACTAACCCTCGTGACCACCTATTTTCTGTCCTCATTGCGCTAGCGTTTACCGCCCTTTGTTTCTCCTACTCTTCGATCTCGCCCAAGGACATTAAAATATCGAGGAACTGTTCTCTTGACAGTGCCCGACGAGTTCACGCTGTACTTGAGCAGGGAAATGTGAGCGAATCGCGCTACACGATTACTTATCTGTCATTTTGTCGTCCAAGTATCCCGCCAGAACAACAGAGTGAACAGCGTATGTGGCCGTCGAATGGCGTCAGTGTGGCGCCAACTGTCCCCGATACATGGTCACCTTTGCACTTGCCTATGCGACCATATGTTGCCGTATGTTGCCAGAAACTACAGTATATGCAGAGATCCTTGTAACGGCTGTTCTCGCATCTTGTAATGTCAACAGAAGCACCCTCCTCCTGGTCGATCGTCCGCCGTGCAACGAGCAAAGCATTACATTCCACTACTTCTTCCGTACGTAGATACACGTCTGAATTCTTTTGGTATGTCTTCGGGTGGGTACCGAGCGTTCGACCGAACTTACACAGTGGTATGTCCAACCCGTACATCGAAAATACGGCCTACGAATTCGTTGGCGTGACCTGCTTTAAAGACATTACCTTGTATTACTTCTTGCCCGAGGACTCATACTCTTGTTTGTGTTTCCTTGGATGATTTACTTTTCTTATTTAAACGCAATAAATGTCAGTCATCTCCGCATTTACTCACATTTTTAAGTTTCCAGCATTCGTTTCACACTCTTTTCTCACCTCGTCCAGGCTGTTGGTGATCTCCGTAAGTCCCTTTTTGGTTTCGGTCTCTAATTCGTGCCTAACGTCAGTGATCTGCCTGTCAAGCTTTTGACTGCATAGTTTTAGCTCGGTTCCCAGTCTTTCAAACCGTGTTTTATTCTTCTCCATAACGGCGGTCAACTGCGATGTATGGTTTTCTAATAACGTGAGAACTCGATCCAAAGCATCCTCACTTTGCGTGTTTCTTTGCTCACCCATGAACTTTCCTCAACTGGCCACTCGGTTTTTAGTGTGCTCTGAATCTGTGTACTCCCCACTGCTGTGCCAGTCATATCCTCAATCACACCCGAACTCTTCTCCATTGCTCTGATACTTTCCGTATTTATCAATTGCTAGACTTCAGTTGCATAGGAAAACGAAACCACAAACTAAAAGCACTCCGCTGAACAGACAGGCAATACGACGCTGATGGCAACGCTGGTATCCGCAAACAGAACAATGAGAACGGGGAACAGAATATTCAGAACAACAAACTACTTATTCTAAAGATACATCACTAAATACGACGGAAGCTTCGGGAACCAAAACTGAATACACTAGCTACCGCTATATTTACTTCATAAGCTCATTTATGACACACAGCGCACACAAACACACCGCCCGTGCACCTACAGGGTGTTTCAAAAATGACCGGTATATTTGAAACGGCAATAAAAACTAAACGAGCAGCGATAGAAATACACCGTTTGTTGCAATATGCTTGGGACAACAGTACATTTTCAGGCAGACAAACTTTCGAAATTACAGTAGTTACAATTTTCAACAACAGATGGCGCTGCGGTCTGGGAAACTCTATAGTACGATATTTTCCACATATCCACCATGCGTAGCAATAATATGGCGTAGTCTCTGAATGAAATTACCCGAAACCTTTGACAACGTGTCTGGCGGAATGGCTTCACATGCAGATGAGATGTACTGCTTCAGCTGTTCAATTGTTTCTGGATTCTGGCGGTAAACCTGGTCTTTCAAGTGTCCCCACAGAAAGAAGTCACAGGGGTTCATGTCTGGCGAATAGGGAGGCCAATCCACGCCGCCTCCTGTATGTTTCGGATAGCCCAAAGCAATCACACAATCATCGAAATATTCATTCAGGAAATTAAAGACGTCGGCCGTGCGATGTGGCCGGGCACCATCTTGAATAAACCACGAGGTGTTCGCAGTGTCGTCTAAGGGGGTTTGTACCGCCACAAATTCACGAAGAATGTCCAGATAGCGTGATGCAGTAATCGTTTCGGATCTGAAAAATGGGCCAATGATTCCTTTGGAAGAAATGGCGGCCCAGACCAGTACTTTTTGAGGATGCAGGGACGATGGGACTGCAACATGGGGCTTTTCGGTTCCCCATATGCGCCAGTTCTGTTTATTGACGAAGCCGTCCAGGTAAAAATAAGCTTCGTCAGTAAACCACATGCTGCCCACATGCACATCGCCGTCATCAATCCTGTGCACTATATCGTTAGCGAATGTCTCTCGTGCAGCAATGGTAGCAGCGCTGAGGGGTTGCCGCGTTTGAATTTTGTATGGATAGAGGTGTAAACTCTGGTGCATGAGAAGATACATGGACGTTGGCGTCATTTGGACCGCAGCTGCAACACGGCGAACGGAAACCCGAGGCCGCTGTTGGATCACCTGCTGCACTAGCTGTGCGTTGCCCTCTGTGGTTGCCGTACGCGGTCGCCCTACCTTTCCAGCACGTTCATCCGCCACGTTCCCAGTCCGTTGAAATTTTTCAAACAGATCCTTTATTGTATCGCTTTTCGGTCCTTTGGTTACATTAAACCTCCGTTGAAAACTTCGTCTTGTTGCAACAACACTGTGTTCTAGGCGGTGGAATTCCAACACCAGAAAAATCCTCTGTTCTAAGGAATAAACCATGTTGTCTACAGCACACTTGCACGTTGTGAACAGCACACGCTTACAGCAGAAAGACGACGTACAGAATGGCGCACCCACAGACTGCGTTGTCTTCTATATCTTTCACATCACTTGCAGCGCCATCTGTTGTTGAAAATTGTAACTACTGTAATTTCGAAAGTTTGTCCGCCTGAAAATGTACTGTTGTCCCAAGCATATTGCAACAAACGGTGTATTTCTATCGCTACTCGTTTAGTTTTTATTGCCGTTTCAAATATACCGGTCATTTTTGAAACACCCTGTAACATCACACGCAAAGCGGTTAGCAAATTCAAATAAAAGAAAGGGAATTCTTCCTGAGTTGTGTCTGAACAACTTCTCACACTAGTGAGGACGCGAGAATGAAATCAAATCGAAGCCGCATGCTGGGCGTCAAAAATGTAGCGAATCGAAAAACTATTTGTGACGTCAGATAACATGAAAATTACCAATGAGATCGTCCCACGCTGTGAGCCAACAATTAAGCGACATCAGTAACCAAATGAAATCCAACACAACAGGTTATGAGATTAAGGCGTCACTGTATGAATGGAACAGATTGTTTAAATGATTAAAACACGAAAGAAATGTATTTATTTCAGTATCGTTTACACATACGAAAACGAAGTTACAAATCTCAGGGCCGATTTCATTGGCGGTGGAAACTGCTTATTTATTAAGGGGAAAGGAGAGGGTGGGGATAAATCATTTCACCATTATTCGTGATCATTCGTCGCGTAGTGCCTCGGAGCTGTGCGCCGTGAATCGGCTGCTCGCATCGCAGTCGGGGATGTGCAGCGAGGTCCAAGTACGATCTGCGCTTAGTCTGACTGTTGTGGATTGTGTGGCCAAAGCAGCGACATCACGGTATTGGCAGACGGATGTTCGATGGGAGGAAGAAACCCCACGCTGTCTCACCCCTCCCCTTTCACTCCTCATCCCTCTCTCAGCTCAACAGTACTTCGAAATTTTCTACTCTCGTAGCGTTGTCATTAGCGGACTTAGTTTTCAATGCCATCCAATGACTGATCGCCGCTTAATGGCCACACTTCACTTCATGGCCACTTTTCTCCCTGTGGGATGGGAATTTACTATCTTACATGGGCTTGCATGTAACTCGGGAATTGGCGTCTGTCTCTCTCGATTTCACTAGCGTTGGTTTGGTTGCACATTCTTCTGCTGTTTTTCTGCTTTCCGAAGTTGTTGTGAGAGCAGCCACACAACACTTCCCTTTAGCTGCTATCTCTGCGTGAGGTCTGGACAGACGAATGTGATTCGTCTCAGAGTTTGCTGGCGTATGTGATTTATAAGGAACGTTCTTACTGTCCAGAAAACGTCTTTTTAAGAACACACTTGATGGCAGTACTGCCTCTAAGTGTTTAAATAAAGATTGAAAATAAAGATTTATTTCCACCTATCCAGCACAGGCTGAGTCCTTTTCCAGCCAGTTCCTATGAAGAGGTGGAGGTCAGATGACTTAGGTTAGTGGAGGTAGCCAAAGTGCCCTTTTTTCCCGCGATTTTCGTAGGTTAGTGGAGGTAGCCATGGCGTGTTGCATTGTCCTGATGGAATTTGAACTTCTCGCTATTTTCTGGGGAGGAGAGGGGATGGGGGGAGGGGGTTTACCAGAAGGTGAGAGGTTAATTAATTGATCAGTTTAATTAAGTAATCCAGTAACTTAGACCTGAAAGTGTACCTGTAACAGCGAAGGGGTAGGTTTCCTGGGGGGGGTGGGGGAGGGGAGTGGGAGGGGGAGGGGGGAACAATAGGTTAAGTGCCTGTCAATCGAAAGGAAGGCTCCTTTTAGCAGTTAGCAGAACAATAGGTTAAGTACCTGTCAATCAAAGGAGAACAATAGGTAAAGTACTTGTCAGTCAAAGGAGAACATTAGGTTTGCCCTTCAGTGGATTCCTGCCTCTCATGTAGGCGATGTAGGCAACCTGCACTAACAAAATGGGCCACAACGAAGTTTCCCCTATTACTATTGGAGCCATGTCTGCCACATTACTCCGTCTTTAGGAAACTTGAACTCATGAACCTTGTTTCCTGCTGTGGGATTTACATTAGCTTTGCCACGAACACTTCACAACCGTAACGATGATGAAACTATATAAGCTTATATTACGTTGCGTTGTGTTAAGTTTACACAAACACAACTTAGTAACACCCGATATGATTTCAGTTCGTTAAAATAATCTCGTAGTGACCACGTAGCACAACGAGATTTTTCATACCCAGCACGTTGTTAATACAACACAAGACATCTATTGACTTTTGCCGCTTCTCGCTGAGATCACAACTTCCAGTTAACGCAGTTGTTCGGCCTTACCGTCAAGGTGGTGTTGACAAATGCCGGAAGAGACTGTCGCATCGCACTGCTAAATGAAATGTCACTCTGTACCGAGCACTGCCAAGGAGGACCAGGGAAATCCATAACGCGCCGAGTCAAGTCGGTCTTCGCAGCGAGTGCAGCACCTCGTGCACGGTTGGTTGGTTGATTGATTTGGGGGAGCGAACCAAACAGCGAGGTCATCGGTTCCAATGGATTAGGGGAGGGTGGGGAAGTAAATCGACTGTGCCCTTTCAAAGGAACCACCCAGCGTTTGCCTGAAGCGATTTGGAGGACTCACGGAAAACCTAAATCAAGATGGCTGGACGCGGGTTTGAATCGCCGTCCTCCCAAATGCGAGTCCAGTGTGCTAACCACTGAGCCACCTCGCTGAGTCATTCCGTGTGTGTCAAGTTTTGCACGCCATGACCAGTCCTGCTATAAACCATAAAAGCATTACGACTGATGTGGCCCTTATCGCAGCCTGGACGATTTACATGCTCCTTTTAATTTTCCGTTTGATTTCCTTGGTTTCTTCACAGTGCAGCAAAGCTTGCACCACACACACCTCCTGACCAAACTGTTTATTCTCCCTTTCAATCAGTAGAACGTACTCATCATTGTGCTTTGTGTTGATAGCACCAAAAACTCAAGCACGACTAAAAATTGATCTTTTATCCCTTACCCCTCATATCACCCACCTGATGAGGCGTCATCGGCTATTCGTCTGCTGTGGCAGGAAGCGAGCGCGGTGTTGTGTTGTGGTGGGAATCGAGGCGCCCCCCATTGTCCGTGCACTTCCGGCGGGCGGGCACGGTGGTTACGGGGGTCGCGGCGCAGGAAGAGGATGTGGCCTGAAACCTCACAATGGCCGATTCACCGGCGCTGCGCGGAGGCCGCCCGATACTCGGCAGTGCAGCGTTCTTCCGGGCACCGGACGCCAGCGGTGTCAGTGTCAAAGCCACAGGTCAGCGCCAGCACCACTATCACTTCCTGACAACCAGCCGAGAAGAGCTCTCCTTCTGATTCCCATTCTCTATCTACAGGATGACAATTATTGAACTACATTAAGCAAAACGTAAATTAGTTACAAACTACGGTGTGCACACGCTATATTCAGAATGTAAACGTCACTTCAGATATTCGAATTTAGGTTATGACATGTTCGATATGCCTGCCATCATTGGCGATGATGTGGCGGAGACGAATAGTGGAATTCTGCATGATCCGCAGAAGTGTCGGAACATCGATGACCTCCTGAATGACTTTTTTCAGCTCAGCATTGGTTTTGGGGTTATAGCTGCACACCTTATCTTTAATATAGCCACACAAAAAGGAGTCGCATGTGTTCAGATCCGGAGAATCTGGTGGCCAATCGAGGACCATGCCAGTGGCTTCTAGGTACCCCAGAGCCAGAATGCGGCCTCCAGAATGCTCCTCCAAGACGTCAAACACTCTTCTGCTTCGATGGGGTCGAGCTCCGTCTTGCGTGAACCACATCTTGTCGAAATCACGATTAGTGTGGATGATGGGGATGAAGTCATCTTCCAAAACAATGACGTATCGGTCGGTAGTCAACATGCTATCAAGGAATATCGTACCGATTATTACGTGACTGGGTATTGCGCACCACACAGTCACCCGACGAGGGGGGAAGAGACTTATCGATCGCGAAATGCGGATTCTCAGTCACCTGAATTCGCCAATTTTGCTTATTGACGAACCCATCCAAATGAAAGTGGCTTCGTCTCTAAACTAAACCACGCATGCACATACTAATTCCCGTCATGCCCCGCGACAAGCCGTGCAGTTTGAACGTCCTAACGCAAGCAGTTCAGAAGATATGACGATTTCGTAATTTTGCTAATTGTGGCAGGGGACGACTAGAAAGTAAGGCTAAATAAATTAATTTTGCTAATGTCACTTGGCTGGTGCACTGATTTTCTTACCTTCTTCCTTACTGTTTATAAATGAGAGCTAGTACCTTCAACGAGTTTAACGTCTGCGATGTTAGAGAAAATCATAGACATTCACGTGCGTATTTGAAACATCCTGGCAGATTAAAACTATGTGCCCGACCGAGACTCGAACTCGGGGCCTTTGCCTTTCGCGTGCAAGTGCTCAACCATCTGAGCTACCCAAGCACGACTCACGCCCCGTCCTCACGGCTTTACCTCCACCAATACCTCGTCTCCTACTTTCCAAACTTCTGGTGGAGGTAAAGCTATGAGGACGAGTCTCGGTCGGGCACACAGTTTTAATCTGCCAGGAAATTTCATATCAGCGCACACTCCGCTGCAGAGAGAAAATCTCATTCTGGAAACAATCCCCAGGCTGTGGCTAAGCCATGTCTCCGCAGTATCCTTTCTTTCAGGAGTGCTAGTTCTGCATGGTTCGCAGGAGAGCTTCTGTAAAGTTTGGAAGGTAGGAGACGACATACTGGCAGAAGTAAAGCTGTGAGTACCGGCCGTGAGTCGTGCTTCGGTAGCTCAGATGGAATAGCACTTGCCCGCGAAAGGAAAAGGTCCCGAGTTCGAGTCTCGGTCGGGCACACAGTTTTAATCTGCCAGGAAATTTCATATCAGCGCACACTCCGCTGCAGAGAGAAAATCTCATTCTGGAAACAATCCCCAGGCTGTGGCTAAGCCATGTCTCCGCAGTATCCTTTCTTTCAGGAGTGCTAGTTCTGCATGGTTCGCAGGAGAGCTTCTGCAAAGTTTGGAAGGTAGGAGACGAGATACTGGCAGAAGTAAAGCTGTGAGTACCGGTCGTGAGTCGTGCTTCGGTAGCTCAGATAGTTCGGCGCTAGCGGCCGTGCGAAGCGGAGGTCCGATACTTCCGCCTGTGCGGCGTGTGCGAGTGTTTGTTTACTTGTGGACTTAGTCTGCACGCGGGCTAGTAACACCGATCATGGCGAACAAGTACAGGAAAACTACATTACGATTCAATTTCTGCAAAGACTACGAACGACCAAAGGCTTTAGCAGTGGAACGATTCATTCGAGAGGACGTCAAGATACCACCAAACGATATTATCGGAATTCACCTATCCATCGTTAGTCCCACGGTGTATTTTAAGATGGTAAATGACGCGGCGTGTGAGAGAATTCTACAGGCGACAAAAGCAGGTCTCCGATTTTGCCATAGTGACGGGAATGTCGGCACGGTAACTGTAGAACATGCTGGTCTGGGTATACGGACAATACGTGTTTTTGAGCTGCCATTTGAGCTCCCGGCTGACGAAGTTATCGAGGCTTTTAAGCCATACGGCACAGTACATGGTCACACAGCAGAACGCTGGACACAATTCGCCACATACCCCGTTCTTAACGGAGTGCGGCAGATCACTATTGATCTTCAGAAGCATGTACCGTCCTATCTGACAATTGGTGGTTGTCGGGCGGTGGTGATTTACGATAGTCAACCACGTACATGTTCTGGATGTGGCCAGGAGGGACACCTCAGGTCGAACTGTATGCAACGGCGGATTACGAAACTGCCTTGAGATGTGCGGGAGCCGTCGCCGGCGATGACAGTACTACCGATCACCTATGCCAAAGCCCTCACTGCGTCCGCTGATGACCGAAAGGACACAGCCTCGGTGGAAGATCAAGATGGCACTCTCCGAAACCTTGTCGCAGACGTCGGTATGACAGAGCATGCTGCTCCGTCGAGCATACAATCTACGGCGACAACATCAGATGAGACCGAACTCCCACCCAGCACACCGATAGTACAAGAAGCAGTTCCAGCCACTACGGATGCTGTTCCGTCTGAAACGCACTCTGAGACGACATCATTAGTTTCGACCGAACTCCCGCCAAGTTCAACGATGGGACTCGAAACACTTCCAGTTCCTACGGATGCTTTTCTGTCGGGCAGCCGTGATTCCCTGCAATCTGAGGACACGGACGGAAGATCACGCAAACAGCGTTCCCCGAAAAGGAGGAAACGGCGGCGTCGCACGACATCTCCTCGGGATGACTCCCCTTGCCCCGACGACGATGTGCCTGTGGACCAAGACGACACAACAGCCTCTACGAAACAGGATGAGGCACTGGGAACTGTTCGATCCGACCCACAGCGGTCTGTCACATTAAGGGTACCGGGACGTGGTGATGCTGAAGAGAAATCACAGCCAGTTGGCTCTCCAGACGCAGATGCTGTGGCTATGGACACGAATATATCACAGCCTGAAAAGATGTGGTATGAGGATATTGAGGAGGCGCCGGACGTCATACAGAGGCAGCCGGCACTCACGAAGACGGACTAATAATTGCTGAAGGTGAAGGAAGAGGGGCGAGAGAACGTCTTCTAACTCAGCCCCCGGCGCCGGTGCAGGGAGATGTTGTTGCGCCTCGACAGAGTGGGATTCAACGCCATGCGAACCGTGTTGCGACATTAAATATCAATGACGTGCGTTCACCGGCCAAAATACACCTATTGAAGGAAGCGGTTTGGGCATCTGATGTGGATATTGCTTTGCTGCAGGAAGTCCACATAGCTGCACTCCTATACATCGCAGGCTACCAATCCTATTCGTCTCATGGAGATCACAATGGGAGTGGGGTGGCAGTTTACGTGCGAGATGGCTTCCCAGTGGAAAACGTGTGTTATCTTCCGTCGGCCAGGGGAATGGCTTTCACGACGTTTGAAACACGCATCATCAATCTTTATGCACCGTCGGGAAACAATCGGCCGCGGGAAAGGGCGCGATTTTATGTAGAAGACATTGCTCCACTATTCCATGGACGTTCTGAATGTGTAATAATTGGTGGAGATTTCAACTGTGTTCTCAGCCAGAAAGACCAATGGCCGCAAGCAAACATCAGCCAGAAGTTGCGAATCGTTGTCAACGACCTTGTACTTAGTGACACGGGGGAATTACGACATGGAGCTGCACCGGGATACACCTATGTTACAAGTCATTCGGCGAGCAGATTAGATCGCATTTATATCTCACGGGCTCATGCAAATGATGTCCAGGACGCGGAACGCTGGCCATTGGCATTTTCCGATCATAGCGCTTACATCTGTACGGTGCTTCTTCCCCGTAGAGAGGTGTGGAACAGTAAGGCCCCGTGGATACTAAACATTCAACATCTACATGATCCTGAATGCCGTCAACGGATCCTTGAGACATGGACGATGTGCGAGCGAAGGGCTGGAAGGTATGCGACGAAGCTTGATTGGTGGCTGACTTCTGCTAAACCGGCGCTTCGCCGTACGTTCATCTCATATAGCAGGGAAATGGCAGAATGGCGCCGCCGTACCACCGACTTTTATTTTGCAACACTGCGCGACCTGGATGATGGCCCGCCGGGACAGGACATCTGGATCGAACGCAAAAGGATAAAAGCTAAACTAGTGGCTTTAGCTCGGAAACATCTTCAGGGAACCATGGTGCGCGCCAGATGTCACGATACGATAAGGCACGAGATTCCTTCCATGCACCACGTCGTGAATGAACGAAAGCACCGACGACGCGTTTTGGTACGGGAGTTAATCACCCGCGAAGACCGAAGAGTGACGCGTCAAGCGGACATTGTCTCTGCATTCGTCGACCATTACCAACACATCTATCGGGAAGAAGCAGCCTCTTTCGATGACCTCGACCGTATAGCCACGTCCGTCTCCCGTACACTGACGGTGGAAGCCGCGGGAACCTTACTGGAAGCCATTAGCTGTGAGGAAGTACATGATGCGATCGCACAAGGTGCGTTGAATCGGTCCCCAGGCATTGATGGGCTTCCTGCTGATTTCTATCGCGAATTTCGCGACGAAATGGCACCGCGATGGACGGAAATGTACAACGAGATGTTAAATTCCGATGCGCCTATTCCACTGGCTTTTATGGAAGGCCTCCTGGTGCCAGTACATAAACCGAAGCCAGGAATTACGGTCACACATTATCGCCCCATCACCCTGCTTAATGCCGACTATAAGATCTTTGCACGGTTGCTAGCGTCCCGATGTCGTATGTTAATTCGTAGCGTTCTCTCTCCGGAACAGACGACACCGGGTGGATCGGTGAATGTGCAAACAGCTACTGGCGAATGCCGTGATGTGATAGCGCTGGCGGAGGACTGCCGGCTTAAAGCGGCGATGGTGGCGGTTGATTTTGACAGTGCTTTTGATAAGGTGCGCCACAACTATCTGTATGCTGTACTGGAACAAATGGGTTTTCCAGACCGTTTTACTGGTCTCATTAGAAGGATTTACGGGGGCGCACAATCCTTGGTACAGGTTAATGGGCGTATAGCAGGGCCCATTCAAATTCGACGATCCATTCGCCAGGGCTGCCCTCTTTCGATGCTGCTGTTCGCGATAGCGTTGGAACCATTAATTGGGAGGCTCACCAATTCTCTTTCTGGGATGGAACTACGGGGCTACACCTTCAAATGTCGTGCCTATGCGGACGACCTCCTGCTGCTCGTTCGTTCTGAGGAAGAGGTGAAGACGGTCCTTGAACTGTTGTTGGACCACAGTGTGATCGCGGGTAGTGCAGTGAACATGAACAAATCGGCGGCAATGCCGGTGGGAAGGGGCCTTACGCCGGAAGAAATCAGTCCGTTTCCTTATGTGCAACGTTTCCGCTATCTCGGCATAGACTTTACCTCATCTGTAAAACATACTGCAGCAGTTAACTACCGACGTATTTTACAGACAATACGTACCATGGTCCGACAACATCTCCTAGGGCGCCTTGATCCTTTGCAGCGAGTCGAGTACCTGAACACTTATGTGGTTTCTCGAATGGTGCATATTTCGCAGATCCTTCCCCTTACCACTCACGCTCGGACATCGACTTCAATCAGCACTAGGCTATTTTGTGATGATTGGATCGCCCCTCAAGGTGCGATACGAAACGCTCACGCTCCCTACGGACAAGGGGGGACTCGGACTTACGAATGTTCACTGCCGTGCGACGGCGCTCCTTCTAGCCACAATGTATAAGCAATGGCGTAGCGGGCGTGAATCCCTTACATCCCGCCTACTGGAGCTCCTGGTTCCAGCGTCCCTCACACCTCCGGTGGCGGTGGGCAACATTACGCCACATTTTGCGCATGTCTCAACATTTATCGTGGAACTTAGTTATATCAGAGACGAGCTTCCGCGCACGAGACCGCCATGCGCGAAGGATTTTTACGTTTGGCTGCTACGACGGATAAGTTGTAATGTAATTGAACTAAAACACCCCAGGTTGCATTGGCCGAAGATTTCGAGACATGTGCACCAAAAATTCTTTCCTACCTTCGTTCGGGCACTGTGGTTTTCTGTCGCCTGTGGCAAGTTCAACACCCACCAACGGCTCCATGCAATTGGACTAGTGGACACTCCACTATGCCCGAAATGTCACCAAGTGGATGACGACCATCACCGCTTAACTTGTATCGCGGTGGAGGACGTCTGGCTCCTAGGAAGACAGATGGTGGCTTGCTACCTCCGTGTGACCCCGCAACATATTACACCTGCTTCCTTCTTACATCCGGAGAGTGACTACTTTCCGGCGACTAAATCACAGTCGATCATCTGGATCAAAGGTTGGACGATCGCGTACCTCTATGGGGATACTGCCACGTCGCGACTTGACTTTTGGTATTTCTTGCAGCAAGCCCACAGTGAGGTTCATAGATGGTCACACTATCGGAAAACCTTTGCCAATTATCTTCAGGCAGTCTTCCTTGACCCCCCACGCAGTTGGAATGTGCCGGGTGCAGTCGGTGTGCACATTTGACAGCTGATGATGAACCTCACGCTTCTCTCACCACTCACTATGTAATGCACATACTATACGATGAAATGGTCTATATGTTCCTTTTAACAGAGTGATCCTTATTGAAAGTAAATAAATAAATAAATAAAAACAACATCCCTGTTCCTTTCAATTTGTGATTTGTTTTAAAATCTTTTGTTTCCTTTCTTTTTGGCAGAGGATGCATTTCATTTAGTGTTTGTAAAAAAAAAAAAAAAAAGAAAAAGAAAGAAAAGTGGTTAGCGTTCAAGTCCCGTAATCACCGGGTCGCTGGACCGACTCCCACTAGTCAGTTTAAAAAAAAAAAAAAAGTTTGGAAGGTAGGAGACGACATACTGGCAGAAGTAAAGCTGTGAGTACCGGCCGTGAGTCGTGCTTCGGTAGCTCAGATGGAAGAACACTTGCCCGCGAAAGGCAAAGGTCCCGAGTTCGAGTCTCGGTCGGGCACACAGTTTTAATCTGCCAGGAAATTTCATATCAGCGCACACTCCGCTGCAGAGAGAAAATCTCATTCTGGAAACAATCCCCAGGCTGTGGCTAAGCCATGTCTCCGCAGTATCCTTTCTTTCAGGAGTGCTAGTTCTGCATGGTTCGCAGGAGAGCTTCTGTAAAGTTTGGAAGGTAGGAGATACTGGCAGAAGTAAAGCTGTGAGTACCGGGCGTGAGTCGTGCTTCGGTAGCTCAGATGGTAGAGCACTTGCCCGCGAAAGGCAAAGGTCCCGAGTTCGAGTCTCGGTCGGGCACACAGTTTTAATCTGCCAGGAAGTTTCATATCAGCGCACACTCCGCTGCAGAGTGAAAATCTCATTCATGTGACTCCTGCTTTGCAAGAGCGCAGCTGTGTAGAAACCACTGTTTTCATGCAAAATGGGGCAGCACTTCCTGTCTCGCACCCAGTCAAAAATCTGCTTACTGCAGCCTTCCATGGACATGTTTTCTTCAGAGATTTTCCAGATGCGTGGCGTGCAGTATCATCTGATCTGAATCACTGTGTCGTTTGGCTCTGGGGCTATCTAAAACAACGCGTTTACCAGAGTCTCGTTTGGTCTTTACCTGATCTGAACACCACTGTACAGAAGCACATTGCTCAGATGCCACTGTAACTGCTGCGAGCTACTGTTAATCACACGTTTTACGGATGCATAGTGTCGTCGAGGTCTGTGGTGCTCATATGGAACAAACTTTGTAAGCGGCGGCTAATAATAAAATCAACATTATGCATCTCTCAGTTGTCATCTTTTCTGCCCACGTCCAGTTCCTAATCCACTACGTAGGAGAACAATTGTATACGCGTTTCTTGCATTCACAACGCCGGATTAGCATCTGGTGGCCAAAACTGGAATTCTTTTTTTTTCTCAGTAAAAATAAATTCCGCATTACCGTATTAAAATATCAACCAAGTTTCGCTGCCATACAATAATAACAGAGCACAATGCCGGGTAGCTGAATTTTAATAGACTGTTTTCCATTGTTAAAAATATGAATCCGATTGTTGTTATTCGGTGTGATTGTAACATTCTAATCATTTATCTCTCTTATTTTTAAGTAATTAGAGCTTAAAAATCATTGAATAGTAAATTTGGTCACGTGATCGGAAACGCTCTTTTATTGGCTGAAGCTCTGGTGACGTCACAGACTAGAAGTAAGACGAAGCTCTATGTGTGTACAGGAGTGTCAACCGAAGTTACTACGTTTTTACGCACTTTTTCTGCAAATACACTCCTGGAAATGGAAAAAAGAACACATTGACACCGGTGTGTCAGACCCACCATACTTGCTCCGGACACTGCGAGAGGGCTGTACAAGCAATGATCACACGCACGGCACAGCGGACACACCAGGAACCGCGGTGTTGGCCGTCGAATGGCGCTAGCTGCGCAGCATTTGTGCACCGCCGCCGTCAGTGTCAGCCAGTTTGCCGTGGCATACGGAGCTCCATCGCAGTCTTTAACACTGGTAGCATGCCGCGACAGCGTGGACGTGAACCGTATGTGCAGTTGACGGACTTTGAGCGAGGGCGTATAGTGGGCATGCGGGAGGCCGGGTGGACGTACCGCCGAATTGCTCAACACGTGGGGCGTGAGGTCTCCACAGTACATCGATGTTGTCGCCAGTGGTCGGCGGAAGGTGCACGTGCCCGTCGACCTGGGACCGGACCGCAGCGACGCACGGATGCACGCCAAGACCGTAGGATCCTACGCAGTGCCGTAGGGGACCGCACCGCCACTTCCCAGCCAATTAGGGACACTGTTGCTCCTGGGGTATCGGCGAGGACCATTCGCAACCGTCTCCATGAAGCTGGGCTACGGTCCCGCACACCGTTAGGCCGTCTTCCGCTCACGCCCCAACATCGTGCAGCCCGCCTCCAGTGGTGTCGCGACAGGCGTGAATGGAGGGACGAATGGAGACGTGTCCTCTTCAGCGATGAGAGTCGCTTCTGCCTTGGTGCCAATGATGGTCGTATGCGTGTTTGGCGCAGTGCAGGTGAGCGCCACAATCAGGACTGCATACGACCGAGGCACACAGGGCCAACACCCGGCATCATGGTGTGGGGAGCGATCTCCTACACTGGCCGTACACCACTGGTGATCGTCGACGAGACACTGAATAGTGCACGGTACATCCAAACCGTCATCGAACCCATCGTTCTACCATTCCTAGACCGGCAAGGGAACTTGCTGTTCCAACAGGACAATGCACGTCCGCTTGTATCCCGTGCCACCCAACGTGCTCTAGAAGGTGTAAGTCAACTACCCTTGCCAGCAAGATCTCCGGATCTGTCCCCCATTGAGCATGTTTGGGACTGGATGAAGCGTCGTCTCACGCGGTCTGCACGTCCAGCACGAACGCTGGTCCAACTGAGGCGCCAGGTGGAAATGGCATGGCAAGCCGTTCCACAGGACTACATCCAGCATCTCTACGATCGTCTCCATGGGAGAATAGCAGCCTGCATTGCTGCGAAAGGTGGATATACACTGTACTAGTGCCGATATTGTGCATGCTCTGTTGCCTGTGTCTATGTGCCTGTGGTTCTGTCAGTGTGATCATGTGATGTATCTGACCCCAGGAATGTGTCAATAAAGTTTCCCCTTCCTGGGACAATGAATTCACGGTGTTCTTATTTCAATTTCCAGGAGTGTAGTTTAGCTATTTAATGATAGACTTACAGTTTTTAAGTAATAGCAGAAAGGAATTTTGTGTACCCTGATAGTGGAAACCTTACGAAAATTGACGTGTTTATGTTCCACTCATTTACAGCGGCGAGATGTGCAAGGACGGACTTCTTTTCCCTGCAACATCATTAAACCCGCTCATAACTAAGGAATACTGTAACTTTTGCAATTGTGTCCGTATCTTGCGACTATATTGTCGATTATCAGTCATGAAGTAAGACCCAAAGCACAATAAAATTATTCTTGGCAAAACTTAGTGCTGATTTCCGATATACAAGATACTCAGCAGAGATACATCTACTAGCATGCGCTCTGTGGTGAAACGGACAATGCATGTTACTGCGGATAAAAAGAATACAGGTTCGACTACTGGAAGAGTAATAAATTTCTAAAAGTTTTAAAGGAAATATGAGAATAGCTGTAGCAAGAACTAGTTTTAGCAATTGTTTCGATGGTGGCATGTACTGTATATAGTTTCACATCAATCTCAGTCTGAGAAATGGACAACTGAGGATGAATATATCTACTTTGCTTACAAAAAATTACGTTTTTTTTATTTTTAGAAATGATTGCTAGGAGTGAAGATACCATCACATTCCCACGCACAACGAGGTATAGGACGACGTGGTTTTGTACGCGGAAAGATATAAAGCAAGTACAACATGCAGGTAACACAAACGGAAGGGCTGTGCTGTTTGTGAGTGTAAACTAAGTCAGCGACTGAAGTACACTGAACTTCATCTGATGTAAGATGATAAAACATCAAAAGCTTAAACAATAAGCAGTCTAGATGGACAGTACGAAGATAAAAAACCAGGCTTCTAATAAAGTAAAAAGTGTATGGTCACATTAAATAGAAAATACATTTTTGAAAGTGACGTGTGTGAACAGCTATGGCAAATGTAAGCGCATGTAAACGCCAAGACAAACACACAACACTCTGTTTTAAATGGTATAGTAAAGTTTTGAAATTGTGGTTTGGTTTTCAGATGAAAGAACTATCGATTTGTTTTACAAGTTAAAATATTGTTGCAGGCCAGATTCGAACTAGCGGCTTATGGATATCATATTTAAATATACGACAATCCGTCGTTCTACCAACCGAGCTACCAATAACGCAAAGAAGCGGGTAGATCGATAATTTTTACTGAGACTTTAATTTCGTCGACTTATGCCATCCTTCTTTGAAACAGTGGGAAAGCGTATCTCGGAGATAAATTAATGTTAGCGTTAGAGTACAAGACAATTTTAGTTAAGTGAAACGTAGGAAAAAAGCAAACCAGAAACAGAAAAACTGAACAGTGACAAATTTAAACAAGAACTGTAACAAGCAAATATCAGTACAAAACAAAGAACTAAAGAAATGAATAATGCACTAAACAAATGCATATACCAAGCTCACATGTGCACAAGCAAAGACGAGCAAATGAAGAAAAGTCGAAGCAAATTATACGGAAAGATATCCTCGAGCATCGATCAGCAACAAAGAGACAAACACTAGAATCAACCAAATCAATTATAAAAGCGACGATAACAGCCCAGGGCGGGAAACAATGGATACTAGGAACGAAGAATCAGGCGGAAGAACATCTAAACACAAGAGAGGATATGATCAAATCAGCAACGGAATTGTACAAAGCAATATACACAAGTTCTCTAGCAAATAAAGCCACAGACCGCTGAAACCATACCAGCTGTAGTAAACAGCGAGGTTACAACAGCCATCACTGAATCGAAAAATGGAAAATCACCTGGAGAAGACAACATATTCAATGAGCTCTTAAAAGAAGCCCAAGATCTCGTAACACCAATCATCACAGAAGTGTTCACCAAAATCATAAAAAGAGAAGACATTCCCGATCAGTGGAAAACAAGTACGATTGTACTTTTGCACAAAAAATGTACGAAAGATAGATGGACAGTTACAGATCCATAATCCTGATGTCTAACGTATATAAACTGTTCACGAAAATACTAACAAGGCGATTAACAAACACACTAGACGAGAATCAACTCTCAGAACAAGCAGGATTCTGTCATGGATTTAGAACAGTGGACCATATTCAAACAATTAATCACATAATAGAAAAATCAGAAGATCGCAACATCAAAATATACATTACTTTTGTTGATTACAGCAAAGCATTCCCCCTCATAATATCGAACACCCAAACATACTTCAAGCACTAATAAATCAAGGAGTAGAAACAAAAAACATCCAATTACTAAGAAATATTCAAAACCACAGCTTCGCTAGAGTTAAAACCGAAAAGACAGGCCAACCTTTCCGTATGGAAAGAGGAGTTAGACAAGGGAATACCTTCTGCCAAAATTATATACATGTATTCCAATTGATACGTAGTGAGGAGGTCCTCCAGGATGTAGAACATGTCAGAAAAACAACAATAGATGACAAATATTTACAACTTAAACAAATAAGCTAATGTACCATTCCACAGGTCCCAAGTAAAATGATCGTCACGCTTTAATGAACACCATATCAAAGAATCATTTTACAAATACTAATGCACTGAATTTAAAATAAAAAAGTTTTATTTTGGTGCAGAAGTTAGATTGTACTCACACACACACACACACACACACACACACACACACACACACACACTTATTTACAATGAACACATTACTGCAGTGAAATTGTACAGAAGTTATATTGTACTTATGTATATATATATATATATATATATATATATATATATATATATATATATATATATAAGTTAGTTCTGCTGAGAAATTCACCAATGGAGTAGAAAGGATTGGCCACCAATAAATCCTTTAGGCTTCTCTTAAACTGAATTTCATTGGTTGTTAAGGTTTTTATGGCTGCTGGCAAGTTATTGGAAATGTGTGTTCCTGAATAATGCACACCTTTTTGTGCAAGACGAAGTGACTTTAAATCCTTGTGAAGATTATTCTTATTTCTAGTATTGATTCCATGAATTGAGTTGTTGGTTAGAAAAAGTGATATATTTTTAATGGCAAATTTCATTAAGGAATCAATATATTGGGAAGCAGTAGTTAGTATCCCTAGTTCCCTAAACAGGCTTCTGCAGGATGTTCTTGAGTTCACACCACCTATAACTCTTACTGCACGTTTTTGTGCCCGGAAAACTTTAGCTTGGCTTGATGAATTATCCCAAAAAATAATTCCATATGACATTATGGAATGAAAGTAAGCATAATATGCCAGCTTTTTCATTTTTATATCCCCTATGTCTGACGCAATTCGTATTGCAAATAGATATTTGTTATGACGCTTCAGTAGTTCTGTGGTGTTCTTTTCCCAGTTGAATTTATTACCAAGCTGAAATCCCAAGAATTAACACTGTCCACTTCTTCTATCTGCTTGTCATCATATGTTAGGCATATACTCGTGGAACACCCCTTACAAGTTCTGAACTGCATGTAGTTTGTTTTTTCAAAGTTTAGTGACAAGGAATTGGCTAGGAACCAGTGATTAATGTCCACAAATGTTTTATTAGCTGATCCTTCTAAGACATCACTTGATTTGCTATTTATTGCAATGTTTGTATCATTGGCAAACAAAACGAACTTGGCATCTGGCAATGTTACTGATGAAAGGTCATTGATATCCACAAGAAAAATAAGGGCCCTAAAATGGAACTTGTTCCCAGTTGGATGATGCCTGATAGCTTCATACATGTCTCTTTCCTAATAACACCCTTTGTTTCCTGGCAGAAATATAAGATTTGAACCATTTTGCAGTATTTCCTGTTACACTATAATATTATAATTTACTTAAAAGGATATTGTGATTTACACAGTCAAATACCTTTGACAGATCACAAAATATACCAGTTGCCTGCAATATTTTATCTAATGAATTAAGCACATTTTCACTATAATTGTAGATAGCCTTCTCAATATCAGAACCCTTTAGAAATTCGAACTGTGACTTTGACAGTTATTTGAGATAAGATGGTTATAAAGCCAGTTGAACATTACTTTTTCTAAAATTTTTGAGAATGCTTGCAAAAGTGAAATTGGACGGAAATTTGATGCTATTTCTTTATCTCCCTTCTTAAACAGTGGCTTAACTTCTGCATATTTTAACCAATCAGGAAATATTCCACTGATAAACGACTGGTTACACAGATAGCTTAATATGTTACTTAACTCAGAATCACATTCTTTAATTAGCTTTGTTGATATTTCATTATATCCACTAGATGTTTCTGATTTTAAAGATTTTATGATGGACATTATTTCTGCTTGGGTAGTGAGAGTCAAATTCATATTATGGAAGTTACTTGAAATGTCTGGTCTAATGTATTCCATAGCAGCATATACAGAACCTGACAACTCCATCTTTCCAGTAACAGTTATGAAATGTTTGTTAAAAAGTTCTGCAACACTATACACAACTGTCACCAATGTACACTCCTGGAAATTGAAATAAGAACACCGTGAATTCATTGTCCCAGGAAGGGGAAACTTTATTGACACATTCCTGGGGTCAGATACATCACATGATCACACTGACAGAACCACAGGCACATAGACACAGGCAACAGAGCATGCACAATGTCGGCACTAGTACAGTGTATATCCACCTTTCGCAGCAATGCAGGCTGCTATTCTCCCATGGAGACGATCGTAGAGATGCTGGATGTAGTCCTGTGGAACGGCTTGCCATGCCATTTCCACCTGGCGCCTCAGTTGGACCAGCGTTCGTGCTGGACGTGCAGACCGCGTGAGACGACGCTTCATCCAGTCCCAAACATGCTCAATGGGGGACAGATCCGGAGATCTTGCTGGCCAGGGTAGTTGACTTACACCGTCTAGAGCACGTTGGGTGGCACGGGATACATGCGGACGTGCACTGTCCTGTTGGAACAGCAAGTTCCCTTGCCGGTCTAGGATTGGTAGAACGATGGGTTCGATGACGGTTTGGATGTACCGTGCACTATTCAGTGTCCCCTCGACGATCACCAGTGGTGTACGGCCAGTGTAGGAGATCGCTCCCCACACCATGATGCCGGGTGTTGGCCCTGTGTGCCTCGGTCATATGCAGTTCTGACTGTGGCGCTCACCTGCACTGAGCCAAACACGCATACGACCATCATTGGCACCAAGGCAGAAGCGACTCTCATCGCTGAAGACGACACGTCTCCATTCGTCCCTTCATTCACGCCTGTCGCGACACCACTGGAGGCGGGCTGCACGATGTTGGGGCGTGAGCGGAAGACGGCCTAACGGTGTGCGGGACCGTAGCCCAGCTTCATGGAGACGGTTGCGAATGGTCCTCGCCGATACCCCAGGAGCAACAGTGTCCCTAATTTGCTGGGAAGTGGCGGTGCGGTCCCTTACGGCACTGCGTAGGATCCTACGGTCTTGGCGTGCATCCGTGCGTCGCTGCGGTCCGGTCCCAAGTCGACGGGCACATGCACCTTCCGCCGACCACTGGCGACAACATCGATGTACTGTGGAGACCTCACGCCCCACGTGTTGAGCAATTCGGCGGTACGTCCACCCGGCCTCCCGCATGCCCACTATATGCCCTCGCTCAAAGTCCGTCAACTGCACATACGGTTCACGTCCACGCTGTCGCGGCATGCTACCAGTGTTAAAGACTGCGATGGAGCTCCGTATGCCACGGCAAACTGGCTGACACTGACGGCGGCGGTGCACAAATGCTGCGCAGCTAGCGCCATTCGACGGCCAACACCGCGGTTCCTGGTGTGTCCGCTGTGCCGTGCGTGTGATCATTGCTTGTACAGCCCTCTCGCAGTGTCCGGAGCAAGTATGGTGGGTCTGACACACCGGTGTCAATGTGTTCTTTTTTCCATTTCCAGGAGTGTATCATTTACTCTTAATGCTGCCCGCATCTCGTGGTCGTGCGGTAGCGCTCTCGCTTCCCACGCCCGGGTTCCCGGGTTCGATTCCCGGCAGGGTCAGGGATTTTCTCTGCCTCGTGATGGCTGGGTGTTGTGTGCTGTCCTTCGGTTAGTTAGGTTTAAGTAGTTCTAAGTTCTAGGGGACTGATGACCATAGATGTTAAGTCCCATAGTGCTCAGAGCCATTTGAACCATTTTTGAACTCTTAATGCTATTTGTCCCTCTTCAAGTCTGGTTCTACCGGTCTCCTCTTTCACTATATCCCATATTGTCTTTATTTTGTTATCTGATATGAGTATCTTTTCCTTGTAATATATTTGCTTTGATATCCATATTACAGTGTTTAATATTTTGCAGTATTTCTTGTAATGTGCTATAGCATCAAATCAGTACTGTTTCGGATTGACAGATACAGGTTTCTTTTTGTTTTACAAGGTACCCCTGTTCCTTGAGTAACCCATGGCTTCTTTGTAGACTTTGCTCTAACCTTGGTAAGTTTTTGGGGAAAACAGTGTTTGAATAAGATAAGCACTTTATTAGCAAATGTGTTATAATTTTCATTCATGCCGCGAGCACTGTAAACATAAGTCCAGTGAATGTCTCTGAGGAGTGTCCTATAATAATCAATTTTTGGCTTATTGATTACCCTCTTGAGCTCAACTTTAACAGATTTTATATCCTGTTCAGTGTTAACAATTAACAGAAGGAACTGCATGTCATGATCTGAGTGACCATTGACTATTGGTCTTGTAATATAATTTTGTTCATTGGACTTTTCCATAAAGATATTATCAGTGGCTGTTTGTGAGCAATTGGCTAACCTAGGGGGGAACTTTACGGTGGGAATTAAGTTCAATGATAGTGTTACTAACTCAAATAAGTTCTTATTGGGAGAGTCTTTAAAGAAATCTATATTGAAATCACCAGCAACCACTATTTCTTTGTTTTTGGTTGTTAAATGGGTCAGTGCAGCTTCAAGGTGGTTTACAAATAGATTAAAGTTACCTGCAGGTGCTCGATAGAGACTTAATATTATGAAGGATTTTTTTGTGAAATTCTGCTTCTGTTGCACATGCTTCCAAATGCTGTTCTAGGCAAAATTTATGAATGTCCTAAAGTTACCTGCAGGTGCTCGATAGAGACTTAATATTATGAAGGATTTTTTTGTGAAATTCTACTTCTGTTGCACATGCTTCCAAATGCTGTTCTAGGCAAAATTTATGAATGTCTATGTTCATTAATTTATGACAGTTCCTGATGAATGTGGCAACTCCTCCTTTCTCCATGTCTGATCTACAAAAGTGAGATGCTAACCTAAACCCTGTAACACTTAAAAGTTCTATACCAGTAGTCACATGATGTTCAGAGAGGCAGATTATCTCAGCTGGGTTTGAAGACTCTAATTCATCTATGCAGATAACTAATTCATTAATTTTATTTCTCAGTCTTCGAATATTTTGATGCAATAAAGATAGCTGACATTTCACATTGACTGAGTTAAAATTGGGTAGAGTTAAAATATCTGCTGACTGTTGAAAATTCTTAACCAATGGCTGTTTATGCTGATGTAATAAGCTAGAATTGTGTTTTTTGGTCTCTTTCTCGAACTGAAGGTTTGTCTCAGTCCTAACCTCTCTTAAAATTTGGTTTCTTTCTGTCTTCACTACCCTAAAAACGGTCTTTTCTGAACCCTATAACCACTGGTATTTTATCACTCGTGATAGTGCCTCCCGCCTTTAACTTTCCTGCTATTTTCCCAGCCACTTTACCCTTTCCCTTCCTGTCGAGGTGAAGGCCAAGCCTAGTATAATCCCACCTATTGAGAGAATCAACAGGAACCACAGCAATGTGTGACCCTGCACCCAACATAAGCAGCCTTTCCAACTCCAAATTATCTCTCTTGACAGAAGAGTTCAAATGAGGTCGGTCATGGCGCCCAAGAACAGATACAAACTCAACATTAGTATGCCTCGATGCTGATGCAACCTTTGCCAGGTCACACTCTATACTGTACCCAGGATCTCTATCAGTACTATAACCTGCCCCACCCACTATAACCACGGTGTCTTCCTTAGTAAAATATTTGCAAGGTGATCAAGGTGATCCTAAATCCTCTGTCACCTGCTCCAGACCAGCACTAGGTTTAAAAAAATTGGTGACCTGGTATTGCGATCATAGTTCATTCCGCAAAAGTCGGCCAACACCCCTTCATTGGAACTACCAAACAACAACACTTTCTTTCTCTTTACTGATTTCTCTTTCTTTTCAATTTGCTGCTGAAAGTTTGTTGTGCCCTGTCTTCACCTGCAACTGCTTGAGGCTCACCAGCTTCTAACTAAAGCAACAAGTCAAATCTATTTTCCACATTCACCACGAAGCTGTCAGATAAAGTTCTAGGCCTGTTCGTTCTGTTGCCTGTTGCCACTTCCCACCTATCTTTACCCTTCTCCCACCTTAAGCTGTCAAGATCTCCCCTGGTCTTGTGTAACTCAGCCTGAAGGGCGGCAATTTTCTCCTCCTGTTCTAGCATCTTCCTATCTATACTACAAATCCTACAAAACCACTGAAGAGTCTCATTTACTTCCCCTATTCCCACGCCACTCCAGTCACCCACATGGAAGAAACTACAGCACCCATCACACCAAAGCCCCAACCTAACAATTCTACGGCAAGTCAGGAACTTTTCACTCATGATAAACGTAATAGTTTATCAAGAATAAGTCAGTTAAATTACAGATAAACACGAAAATATGGTTCCACAAATTTGGCCTATACGCAATTGCGTGTAAACAAAAACAACAGTGCAAAGTTTCTGAAACAACACCTTAAACTTTACGCAACTTTCCGGAAATGCTAGTTAAATAATGAAAAGGTACGCTACAGTTAAATTGCTGGAGAGAGCAAAGAATAACTAAACGAAATTCTATAGATCTGCTGCGGCAAAACGTAAACAGAAAATCCGACTGTACGATCTTTTCGCGTTTTCTACTATATTACGTAAAGAAAAATGAAACCTTTAATAGTACATTTAAAAGTCACACAAATACACCTATTTACGACATAATCAGTAGTAAACTATATGTTTTATAATCTAAAATGACTTATCTTTACGAGTACACCAAAACTCGCGCCGTTGCCTGGCTGCAGGGCTGCCAACCTATACTGGAGGACATATTCAGGAAACAAAATGGAATAAGAAAGACGGAATATGCCTTAACGGCAAGAGTGCAAGAGACTAACAAAGTTGAGGTTCACTGACAACATAATCCTCTCCGCCAAAATTGCAAGGGAACTGCAATCAATGCTCCAAGAGCTTAACACACAAAGCAAGATGGCACGACTCACATTGAACAAATCTAAACCGCAAGTAATGACAAATATCTTGAAGGAACGGAACTAATGTATGCATCACAATACATATACCTAGGCCAAATAATTTCCTTTAACAACGAAATGGAAAAAGAAATAAAACGAAGAGTTTCCTTAGCTTGGAGAGCTTTATGGGCCTAAAAGTTCATACTGTTAGACAGAACCTTGAATAGGAGACTAAAATGGAGGCGCTCGAAAGCTGCGTTTTTCCAGTGTTATTACGAGGGCATTTCGAAAAGTAAAGATACAAAGGCTCGCAGTCCTTAAATAGAACATTTATTTAGAAAACGTCAGTTACATCTTATTAACTGGATTATTTGTTATTTTTCGACATAATCACTCCCATTATCCAAACATTTGTTAAGTCAATGCATTAGTTTTTGTATCCCACAGTCATAGAAGGTTGCCGCCTGTTGTCAGAACCACATTTCAACTTCATCTTTGATCTATTCATCGTCGTGGAATGATTTTCCACCAAGATGTGACTTCAGGTAACGGAAGACATGGAATTCGGAGGGCGCAAGGTCAGAGCTGTATGGCGGATGGTCCAATACGTCCCATTTGAATTGTTTAAGCAGTGCTTTGGTTACGAGCGCTGCGTGAGGCCGAGCGTTGTCACGAAGCAAGCAGACTCCACTTGTCAGCATTCCCCTGCGTTTGTTTTGAATTGCCCTTCAAAGACGTTTGAAAGTCTGGCAATATGCAGCAGCATTAATTGTCGTTCCAGGAGGCATAAATTCCAACAGAAGAATGCCTTGTCTGTCCCAAAAAACAGAAGCCATGATTTCCTTCGCTGAAATCGACGTTTTGCATTTCTTGGCCCTTGGTTAACTGGAATGGCGCCATTGCATTGATTGTTGCTTGGATTCAGGTGTATGGTGATAAACCCACGTCTCGTCACCTGTCACAATGTGATCAAGGAACTCATCACCTGCTTCAGCATAGCGTGTGAGGAAGTCGAGTACAAAGCCCATCCTTTTCTTTTGGTGTTCTTCCGTTAACAGTTTTGGAATGCAGCGCGCACACAATCTCCTGTATCCTAACTTGACAGTCACAACGTCATAAAGAATTGTCATTGACACGCCCGGTATGATCGGAAGCAATTCTTTCAGTGTGAGACGTTTATTCGCACGAATTGCTTCCTCCATTCTCCGAAGAAGGGCATCAGAGATCACAGATGGCTAACCTGTTCTTTGTTCGTCATGAACATTGGTCCTACCTTCAGAGAAATGACGACACCATTTCGTTACGTTTTGTCACTTCATAATGTTCCCATAAACAGAAACAATTTCTTTGTGAATATCCGCTGGTCGCTGACCCTTTGCACGAAGAAAACGTATGACGGAGCGCACTTCGTATTTGGCGGGATTCTGAATCAGCGCAGCCATTTTAAACACGACCTACTCCAACCAGAAGCAACGTTCAACTGCCGAACGAGCGCGAGGAGAAAGCTAACGGTTCAAGGTTAACACCAGTGTTGCCAACTTGCTCGCCAAAACTCTTCTGTTCCTCTGGCGTACGGTGTATCTTTAATTTCCGAAATACTCTCGTATATGGATGTCAGACATGAGCTCTCAAAGCCAAAGAGAGAAACGCTCTACAGGTATGCCAAAGGAAAATGAAGAGGAAGATCCTTGGCATCTCTCTGAAAGACAGAATATCGAACACCTCAATACACAAGATGTTAGCAAGAATAGACATAGCACAACGGGCTCCGACGGCCAAATGGAAGTGAAGCGGCCACATAGCGAGCCAGCAAGATGACAGGTGGACGGTACAGGAACCCTACATTGTCAAGAGACTTTCAGGAAGACCAAGACGCAAATGGTCGAACTTATTCAGAAAACAAGCAGGAAAACAGTGGACCAGCATAGCCAGAAACAGAAAGGAGTGGAAAGAACTGGAACTACAACTAAGTGATAAAGTGTAATTCAGTGTGTAGTGTGCATTAAGTGCGGTACCCTCGTACACGGACTAGCTCACCTCGTGAGTCTTTAAAAGCAGCTACCCCTACTTGTTGGAGGGCTTTGCCTCAATGGGACAAAAATGGTTCAACTGGCTCTGAGCACTATGGGACTTAACATCTGAGGTCATCAGTCCCCTATAACTTAGAACTATTTAAACCTAACTAACCTAAGGCATCACACACATCCATGCCCTAGGCAGGATTCGAACCTGTGACCGTAGCGGTCTTGCGGTTCCAGACTGCAGCGCCTTTAACCGCACGGCCACTTCGGTCGGCCTTTAGACAGATTTTTCCTTTTTGTTCGACTGTGTAATAAGCAGCAACTTTAATTATTCCACTACATCTACAATCAACACTATGTCTATAATCAATAAACACGTCTATGGCCACAACAAAGATACGAATATTACTCTCAATGTATGCATACAAAAATCTAACAAAATCTCTTCAGTGCACAAGCAACCAACAACTATGCACAGCAAAAAGTCAAATTACAAAGAAATCCTCAACGAATACCATAGTGCACTCTTGGTCTAGGTGTAGCGTCTTTGATTAAAAATCAAAACGTCCTAGTCTCTCCCAGCCAGCGCTCAATCAGCATTGGAGGGCGAAGACTTCCGGCATTAGAAGTCAACCTCACTGTGCCGACGGCCTTGTCGAAGAGGGCGGAAGAGCGGACAGAGGTTCAGGGCACTCTCTTGTCCTAGGGGTAGGGAACTGCCCCTAAAGGTGGAAGAATCAGAAACAATAAACGCCATGAGAATCCACAAGGCAATGGAAAACAGTGCATTAAAAACACAGAACTTGTATCCACACGACATGCGGTCTGGAATTGAAAAAGTGTCATGATGATCTCACCATTGGCAAAAGAGTCCTGAATAGTCCCTTATTTGGATCTCCAGGAGAGGACTGCCAAGGGGGAGGTGAACATGAGAAAAATATTGAATAATCAACGAAAGGATAAAGTTGAATGATACTTCCGCGATTTGACTGTACAATTACCAGTCAACCAGTAACTTCTATAGTATATTTCCGGATCGTGTTCACCGCATATGGAACGAGAGTACTGATGTTCATTCTGTGACTCCATTGTCCTATGACCGTAAAACATTCATACCCGTCTGCCATACATTTCTGTGATTTTGTACTTACCTACATGCTGGGACACCCAGGATGGATGGAGGATCGGTGTATTAGGATAAGCGTGCGACGGCTTGGACACTTAGTTCAATAGATTTTGACAATAACTTCACTTAACAAAGTTTAATTATATCAAAATTTTAGTACTTGACAATGGTTTAAGGCAGAAATGTTGACAGAAATATAAAATAAAGAAATTCGTACCGTCAAATGGCGGAAATGTCATTCAAACATTATCGTATGACTGTGACCCAGTAATATGAAAAGATTATCAGAATTGTCAGCGTTTGCATTTCAACCAAGTAGCGCTTACGCCAATGCGTCAATGTTTCTGTTCAGGAGTCAATGTGTCCGGCACAAACTTAGCACACACTCTTCCATTCTTAAAAACATTCTGGAGAATGTCCTGAATACCTAATGTAGACATCTTGCTCCATTGTGATCTGAGACACAATAACTTTGACAAGTTACGGTCGCACATCCGCTACTTAACACTGTCTGCTAACAACTGACTGGTCGGACGCACATCTGTTGTGTAAAGTTGTTAAGAGCTTAGTTCAAGCTGCCACCGCGGTTATTCTGCTGCTGTCGCTTGTATGCTAGGAATAAAATCGGTCTCTGATGGACGGTGTACAGCAGCGCATTGTGCATTTCGTCTGCCATTAGGACACCAAGGAAACTCCTTGGTAAGACACCACTTATACCTACCTTCATTTTATCTAAAACAGAACAAAACTGTGAACCTAAGTCCACTTCTGTTACACTGCTGGTCATAACATCCGTCTTGGCTTGATTAAAATCAGTTACATCGGTAAGGAGACCTAAGCAGTGAACCAGATAGAACGAATGAACCTAGTTTAGCTTGAGATAGTAGCGATTTGTTCCAAGTCCCGCATGCACCACATTCGAAGCGTTTTCTCTGTTTCCATATCTTAAGACTTCAGAAGCGGCTGATACCAATATCTAACTAAGTTATAATTCCGCCAAATTAAACACATTATTACTTTTCGATCTGTTTACTATTTTCGTAGTACCTTCATACACTGTACGCATTCTCGTAACACAATTTATAGAACCAAAGTTCTTGAAACAGCAACTCCCCTCGCAACGTACCACGATCCTCCGCAGAGGCCTGACCCATATTCTGGAATGTAATAATACGTGGGACGCCGGACAATGAAATGCCTGTCGCAAAACGTACAATATTCGGCGCGCAGCCGTGCAGCCGCACTCACACATTTCATCTTGAGCGTGATGCCGAGGTAGCAGACAAATCTGACGCTAAAGCCACTGTATACTACAGCACCAGAGTGTGGAGAAACTGATAGCAGCAACTGCAGGCACACTGGCGCTCGAGGTACGAATACCGGCAGCACGGCGCTGTGCCTCGCAATACTCACACAAAACGATATTGTAGAGGATGTGACACGCGTACATAGGGCGCAGAAAGAGGTATTGTGGCATCGGGAAACAAACAATTATTGACGGCATGTACTTTTTGACGAATCCTTATTCAGAGGTTCTGACAGTAAATGTAGAATGTACCAATTAGTGTAACTCACTCTCTGAAAAGTATAACTTCCTGTATCCACGTATTTTTCAATTATTGACTTCAGAAGAGTTTATAGAAGCGTTATCAGATCACTCGTGTGGACGCCAGGGTAATAAAAATGTTTAGCTTTTTTGAGTACATAAAACAGATCGAACACTATTGCACAAGCAACGAAGAAAGAATGCCAAATTTAAAAGAACACCAAATCCCCAAGATTGGTGAAGTTTTACAGGAGTTAGACTCTTAGCACGAACTTCAATGTGATACGCTTTTAACAGTTTCCACAAAAAAAAAACTCTATCTAGAAATCTCGCAGAAACCTCGAAAGGATTTTCGTCGTATGTATAGTACTGCAGTGGCAAGACGAAGTCAATACGTTCACTGCGCAAGAACAATGTTGATGGTTATTGATGACAGCGCCACTAAAACAGAGTTACTAAACATGTTTTTCCGAAATTCCTTCACAAAGGAAGACGAAGTGAATGCTCCAGAATACGAATCAAGAACAACTGCTAACATGAGTAACTTAGAATTAGATATCCTCAGCTTGCCGAAGCAGCTTAAAACACTTAAGAATGGCAAGGCTTTCGGTCCAGACTGTATAGTTCCTTTCAGATTATACTGAAAAAATAGCTCCATACATAGCAATCATATACAACCGCTCGCTCGTAGAAACATCTGCACCCAAATCCTGGAAAGTTACACAAGTCACACCAATACCCAAGAAAGGAAATAAAAGTAATCCGCTGAAATACAGACCCATATCACTAACATCGATTTGTAGTAGGATTTTGCAACATATACTGTGGTCAAACATCATAAATCACCTCGAAGAAGACGATTTATTGACAAATAGCCAACACGGATTCAGAAAACACCGTTGTTGTGAAACACAAATAGCTCTTTATTCTCACAAAGTAATGAGTACTATCGACAGGGACGTCAAATTGATTCCATGTTTTTGGTTTTCCAGAAGGCTTCTGACAAAGTTCCTCACAAGCAACTTCTAATTACATTATGTGCCTATTGTATCGTCTCAGTTTGTGATTGGATTCGTAATTTACACAGTCATAGTAACTGGCAGAAAGTCATCGAGTGAAACAGAAGTAATATCTGGCGTTCCCAAAGGAAGTCGTATGGGCTCTATGCTGTTCCTGATCTACATCAACGATTCAGGAGACAATATGAGCAGCCCACTTAGATTGTTTGCAGATGATGTGGTCATTTACCGTCTTGTAATGTCATTAGGTGATCAAAAGAAATTACAAAGTGATTTAGGCAAGATATCTGTATGGCGCGAAATGTGGCAGTCGACTCTATATAATAAGTGTGGAGTCACCCACATGAGTACTGTGGTGATATATCCCATTCCTCGAATGAGAGGTATCAAAATACATATGTCATAGAAAAGATTTTTATGACTGAGAGTAGTCGATAAATGATGAGCTCCCCACTGTTTGGAGGTGTTTTAAAACATAGGTACTGATACCAGTACTAACGATGCAGTGACTTTATGGAAGTGGATAGCAGTCAGACGACCCTACCTGCTGAGGTGGTGGTAGGAATTCCACGGAGCAGTCAGTGCAGAAGAAAGACCTCCATGAACTCTCAGTGTGATATGTCAAAGATAATAAATGTATTGTGTAGAGGAATGTTAGACGAGGATGTAAACTGTCAGGATGCGCCGTATTAAAACCCATCTGAGTTTCCCAAGTGATTTATTATTTCCAGCTACAGTGCCCCCGTTCCTCTCAGTCTGTGTCACCAGGTCCCACAGTGCTGAGGACACCACTTTACAGTCTGTGAAACGGCTTGGCATGGAATGGCTGCCTCAGCAACCCATGCAATGCCCTGCTGTGTGTCGGCCTTGTATGGCTGAGGAGCTGTGATGATGTCTGGATGCACCAGCAGTTAACTCAGTGGTCTCCATCCCTGCCACATCAGCGCCGCCTGCTGGGAGGTGCAAGGCAGCCCAGGGTGTGCTTCCTCGCCAGCATGGCTAAGATTGTGGTGACAACAAGCACTCGCGATCTGGCATCCGAATCCGTGGCCCTCGCTTCTGGTACCTCCGGCGTCTGTTGGGAGCCAACAAGACTGCTGCAGTAGCGAGCTGTGGCGCGGCCCACCGCTGGCTGGCTGCAGACCCCACATTGGCCTCAGAGGGACGAACCAGCGACCTGCAGTGGACTGGAACACTGGCGTCTCATCTGCTGCTGTGTGTAGCCGGTGGTGTGACATGCCCCGCCATCCAGGATAGCTGTCACACTTGAATGCCTTCTTAGTGAACCGGTGCCTATTTATACGCAGCTGTGCACCTCTGTTTTGCTAACGCACCACTCTGAGCCATGTACTCATAACAGCTGGGTTGGGCCACTGGGCCCCTTCTGCTGGTAACTTGCACCATACACACCGCTGCATTTACTCTTTTCAATGGGTCTGTGGCCCTGTGGCCTCCATTCTACTTCGCAACTGCTGGTAGCGTAATTTACTGTCAACAGGCCTGATCTTGGTAGTAACTTGTGCACTCAGGAAAAAGTTTGATTCAGGGCAATATTTCTATCTTAAACGGTGGTGCCGCTACAATTGTAATTGTTAATTATGAAGTCTTCCCCCCTCCCCCCCTATGGAGCTTGCCATTGATGGGGAGGCTTCTGTGCCTCAGCGATACAGATTGCCGTACCGTACATGCAACCACAATGGAGGGGTCTCTGTTGAGAGGTCAGACAAACAAGTAGTACCTCAAGAGGAGTAGCAGTCTTTGCAGTAGTTGCAGAGGCAACAGTCCGGATGACTGACTGATCTGGCCTTGTAACGCTAACCTAAACAGCCTTGCTGTGCTGGTATTACAAAAGGATGAAAGCAAGAGGAAACTACAACCTTAATTTTTCCCCAGAGCATGCAGCTTTACTGTATGGTGAAACGATGATGGCGTCCTCTTAGGTAAAATATTCCGGAGGTAAAATAGTCCCCCATTCAGATGTCTGAGCAGGGGCTACTAAGGAGGACAGTGTTATCAGGAGAAAGTAAACTGGCGTTCAATGGATCAGAGTGTGGAATGTCAGATCCCTTAATTGGGCAGGTAGGTTAAAAAATTTAAAAAAGGGAATGGATAGGTTAAAGTCAGATATAGTGAGAATTAGTGAAGTTCTGTGGCAGGAGGAACAAGACTTTTGGTTAGGTAAATACAGGGTTATAAATACAAAATCAAATAGGGATAATGCAGGAGTAGGTTTACTAATGAATAAAAAAATAGGAGTGTGGGTAAGCTACTATAAACAGCATAGTGAACGCATTGTTGTGGCCAAGATAGACACGAAGCCCACGCCTACCACAGTAGTACAAGTTTATATGCCAACTAGATCAGCAGATGATGAAGAGATTGATGAAATGTATAAGGAGATAAAATAAATTATTCAAAAAGTGAAGGGAGACGAAAATTTAATAGTCATGGGTGACTAGAAGTCAACAGTAGAAAAAGGAAGAGAAGGAAACGTGAATATGCAATGGGGATAAGAAATATGGATTGGGGCTAAGAAATGAAAGAGGAAGCCGCCTGGTAGAATTTTGCACAAAGCATAACTTAATCATAGCTAACACTTGGTTCAAGAATCATGAGAGAAGGCTGTATACATGGAAGCGGCCTGGAGATACTGGAAGGTTTCAGATGGATTATACAATGGTAAGACCGAGATTTAGGAATAGGTTTTAAACTGTAAGATATTTCCAGAGGCAGATGTGGACTCTGATCGCAATCTATTCGTTATGAACTGTAGATTAAAGCTGAAGAAACTGCAAAAAGATGGGAATTTCAGGAGATGGGACCTGGATAAACTGACAGAACCAGAGGTTGTGGAGAGTTTCAGGGAGAACATTAGAGAACGATTGACAGGAATGGGGGAAAGAAATACAGTAGAAGAAGAATGGGTAGCTTTGAGGGATGAAATAGTGAAGGCAGCAGAGGATCAAGTAGGTAAACGGACGAGGGCTAGTAGAAATCCTTGAGTAACAGAAGATATATTGAATTTATCTGATGTAAGGAGAAAATATAAAAATGCAGTAAATGAAGCAGGCAAAAAGAAATACATACGTCTCAAAAATAAGATCGACAGTGAGTGCAAAATGGCTAAGCAGGAATGGCTAGAGGACAAATCTGAGGATACAGAGGCATATCTCACTAGAGGTAAGATAGATACTACCTACAGGAAAATAAAAGAGACCTGGGGAAAGAAGAGAATCACTTGTATGAATATCAAGAGCTCAGATGAGAAACCAGTTCTAAGCAAAGAAGAGAAAGCAGAAAGGTGGAAGGAGTATATAGAGTGTCTATACAAGGGCGATGTTCTTGAGGACAATATTATGGAAATGGAAGAGGATGTAGATGAAGATGAAAGGGAGATATACTGCGTGAGGAGTTTGACGGAGCACTGAAAGACCTAAGAAACAAAGCCCTAGGAGTAGACAACATTCCATTAGAACTAGTGACAGCCTTGAGAGAGCCAGCCCTGACAAAACTGTACCATCTGATGTATGAGACAGGCAAAATACCCTCAGACTTCAAGAAGAATATAATAATTCCGATCCCAAAGAAAGAAGGGGTTGATAGATGTGAAAACTATCAGTTTAATAAGCCTTGGTTGCAAAATATTAACACGAATTCTTTAGAGACGAATGGAAAAACTGGTAGAAGCCGACCTCGGGGAAGATCAGTTTGGATTCCGTAGAAATGCTGGAACACGTGGGTTGATACTGACCCTACGACTTATCTTAGAAGATAGATTAAGGAAAGGTAAACCTGTTGTGACTTGGCAAGACAGCCAAGCCACTATGAGATAGCCGAAAGGCAAGCGTTTAAGCTCACGCAGGCTGGCGTGAGGTCTGGAACAGTTAAAGGAGTTGAGTCTAGTAAAAAAAGTACGTAGCTTCTGGAATACTTAACTTTAATCCATAATTGGTGAACATCGGTCTGACGGTACATGCATCACAAGATTAATAGCAAATGATAATGGCGCCTTGCTAGGTCGTAGCAAATGACGTAGCTGAAGGCTATGCTAACTATCGTCTCGGTAAATGAGAGCGTAATTTGTCAGTGAACCATCGCTAGCAAAGTCAACTGGGGCGAGTGCTAGGAAGTCTCTCTAGACCTGCCGTGTGGCGGCGCTCGGTCTGCAATCACTGACAGTGGCGACACGCGGGTCCGACGTATACTAGCGGACCGCGGCCGATTTAAAGGCTACCACCTAGCAAGTGTGGTGTCTGGCGGTGACACCACAAAACCTAAGTTTCTAGCATTTGTAGAATTAGAGAAAGCTTTTGACAATGTTGACTGGGATACTCTTTTTCACATTCTGAAGGTGGCAGGGGCAAAATACAGGGAGCGAAAGGCTATTTACAATTTGTACAGAAACCAGATGGCAGTTATAAGAGTCGAGGGGAATGGGAGGTAAGCAGTGGTTTCGAAGGGAGTGAGAGAGTGTTGTAGCTTATCCCCGATGTTGTTCAATCTGTGTATTGAGCAAGCAGTAAAGGATACAAATGAATAATTCGAAGTAGGAATTAAAATCCATGGCGAAGAAATAAAAATTTTGAGATTTGCAGATGACATTGCAATTCTGTCGGAGACAGCAAAGGACCTGGAAGAGCAGTTGAACGGAATGGACAGTGTTTTGAAATGAGGATATAAGATGAACATCAACAAAAGCAAAAACAGAGATAATGGAATGTAGACAGATTAAATCAGGTAATGCTGAGGGAATTAGATTAGGAAATGAGACACTTAAATGAGTAGATGAGTTTGGTATTTGGGGAGCAAAATAATTGATGATGGCCGAAGTAGAGAGGATATAAGATATAGACAGGCAATGGCAAAGAAAACGGTTTCTGAAGAAGAGAAATTTGATAACATCGAGTACAGATTTAAATGTCAGGAAATCGTTTCTGAAAGTATTTGTATGGAGTGTAGCCATGCATGAAATTGAAACATGAGTAGTTTGGACAAGAAGAGAATAGGAGCCAATGTTGTGGTACAGAAGAATGCTGAAGATTAGATCTACATCTACATCTACATGACTACTCTGCAATTCACATTTAAGTGCTTGGCAGAGGGTTCATCGAACCACAATCATACTATCTCTCTACCATTCCACTCCCGAACAGCGCGCGGGAAAAACGAACGCCTAAACCTTTCTGTTCGAGCTCTGATTTCTCTTATTTTAGTTTGATGATCATTCCTACCTATGTAGGGTGGGCTCAACAAAATATTTTCGCATTCGGAAGAGAAAGATGGTGACTGAAATTTCGTAAATAGATCTCGCCGCGTCGAAAAACGTCTTTGCTTTAATGACTTCCATCCCAACTCGCGTATCATATCTGCCACACTCTCTTCCCCATTACGTGACAATAAAAAAAGAGCTGCCCTTTTTTGCACCCTTTCGATGTCCTCCGTCAATCCCACCTGGTAAAGATCCCACACCGCGCAGCAATATTCTAACAGAGGACGAACGAGTGTAGTGTAAGCTGTCTCTTTAGTGGACTTGTTGCATCTTATAAGTGTCCTGCCAATGAAACGCAACCTTTGGCTCACCTTCCCCACAATATTATCTATGTGGTCTTTCCAACTGAAGTTGTTCGTAATTTTAACACCCAGGTACTTAGTTGAATTGACAGCCATGAGAATTGTACTATTTATCGAGTAATCGAATTCCAACAGATTTCTTTTGGAGCTCATGTGGATAACTTCACACTTTTCGTTATGTAGCGTCAACTGCCACCTGCCACACCATACAGCAATCTTTTCGAAATCGCTTTGCAACTGATACTGGTCTTCGGATGACCTTACTAGACGGTAAATTACAGCATCATCTGCGAACAACCTAAGAGAACTGCTCTGATTGTCACCCAGGTCATTTATATAGATCAGGAACAGCAGAGGTCCAAGGACGCTTCCCTGGGGAACACCTGATATCACTTCAGTCTATTACTACGAACTGCGACCTTCCTAACAGGAAGTCACGAATCCAGTCGCACAACTGAGACGATACCCCATAGGCCCGCTGCTTGTTTAGAAGTCGCTTGTGAGGAACGGTGTCAAAAGCTTTCCTTAAATCCAGAAATACGGAATGAACCTGAGATCCCCAGTCGATAGCGGCTATTACTTCGCGCGAATAAAGAGCTAGCTGCGTTGCACAAGAACGATGTTTTCTGAAACCATGATGATTACTTATCAATTGATCGTTCCCTTCGAGGTGATTCATAATGCTTGAATACAGTATATGCTCCAAAATCCTACTGCAAACCGACGTCAATGATATAGGTCTGTAGTTCGATGGATTACTCCTACTACCCTTCTTAAACACTGCGCAATTTTCCATTCTGTAGGTACAGATCTATCGGTGAGCGATCGGTTGTATATGATTGCTAAGTAGGGAGCTAGTGTATTAGCGTAATCTGAAAGGAACCTAATCGGTATACAATCTGGACCTGAAGACTTGCCCGCATCAAGCGATTTGAGTTGCTTCGCAACCCCTAAGGCATCCACTTCTAAGAAACTCATGCTAGCAGCTGTCCGTGTTTCAAATTCTGGCATATTCCATTCGTCTTCCCTGGTGAAGGAATTTCGGAAAACTGTGTTCAATAACTCCGCTTTAGCGGCACAGTCGCCGGTAACAGTACCATCGGCACTGCACAGCGAAGGTATTGACTGCGTCTTGCCGCTTGTGTACTTTACATACGACCAGAATTTCTTCGGATTTTCTACCAAATATCCAGACAATGTTTCGTTGTGGAACCTATTAAAGGCATCTCGCATTGAAGTCCGTGCCAAATTACGCGCGTGTGTAAATTTTAGCCAATCTTCGGGATTTCGCGTTCTTCTGAACTTCGCATGCTATTTCCGTTGCCTCTGCAACAACATTCGGACCTGTTTTGTGTACCAGTTGATGGGTAGATCATGTAACTAATGAGGAGGTACTGAATAGAGTTGGGGAGAAGAGGTGTTTGTGGCACAACTTGACTATAAGAATGGATTTGTTTGTAGGACATATTCTGAGGCATCAAGGGATCACCAATTTAGTATTGGAGGGCAGCGTGGAGGGTAAAAATCCTACAGGTAGTTCAAGAGATGAATACACTAATCAGATTCAGAAGGATGTAGGTTGCAGTAGGTACTGGGAGATGAAGAAGCTTGCACAGCATAGAGTAGCACGAAGAGCTGCATCAAACTAGTCTCTGGAATGAAGTTCACAACAACAATTATGAAGTTGAATATCATATATGTTATGTACGTAGTAAAGAGAGGCAGTATACGAGATGGTAGCTGTCCTCATTTATCATGTTCTGAGTTGCAATTTTGAAGGTAGTATAATAAGGTGAACTGAATCACACTTCTTATTTATGTGATGGAGTGAATGAAAACGAGGACTTAATTTTCTTCAGCTTTACCTGCAGCCTTTAAGGTGACGATGTCTGAGCCAAGTTGGAGGAGGAAAGCACACGGATTCAGGACACAGACTGGCTGCACCCTGATTAATAATACTTAACAGCGACAGAATATTCAGTAAGCAACTTATTTAAGTCTTTGGTGCGTAAGGTGAAGTATATGAAACCAACACGTAGTCCAAGCCAACTTAAAACACTTTAGTACAAAACAGAATCCGCTAAAATTTCGGTTGCACGTTAAATCACACAAATCTGAAGGCTGTAAATTCAGCTAAATAGCTGAGCATCACAATTACAAAAAGTTAAATTGGAACGCTCCCAGGACCCCGTACATAATGTTGAGGGAAAATGAAATTACTTACTGGCAGGGCACTACAATTGTCCTCTCTCTTCTGGAATGTTGCTGTGCGGCATGGCATTCGCACTGGTATCGGATAGGATTGACGAAGTACATCAGATGTTGATGATGTTTCGTTTATGGGGCACTCAACTGCGCGGTTATCAGCGCCCGTACAAATTCCGAACCGTTGCTCAGTCAAATCTCGCCACTTTCATGAATGATGATGGAATGAGGACAACACAAACACCCAGTCATCTCGAGGCAGGTGAAAATCCCTGACCCCGTCGGGAATCGAAACCGGGACCCCGTGCCTGGGCAGCGATAACGCGACCGCGAGACCACGAGCTGCGGACATAGAGGACACCGGAAAACTTCAAAGAAGGGCGCTCGTTTTGTATTATAATGAAACGGGGATGAGAGTACCACGGATATGGCACACAAATGGGATTGCGGTAGGACCTTCTCACGAAATTTCAGTCATCAACTTTCTCCTCAGAGTGTCAAAATATTTTGTTGGCGCCCAACTACATAGGGGGAAACGATCATCATAATAAAATAAAAGCAATCACACCTCGCACGGAGATATTTAACTGTTCGTTTTTCCCGCGCTGTCTTGCAGGCTGGAACGATAGAGATATAGTTTGAAGGTGGATCAACGAACCCTCAACCTTAGAAATCTGCAGAATAACCATGTAGATGTAGATGCTACAGACGTTCAGGGATGAAGCTAAATGTATCAGTTTGAGCTAATGGACCCTGGTGCAGAAACGATCTAGACGAAAACTATACGTGAAAATCGTTCTGAAACCTCTGATAGTGGAACACATGTACCGTTACTGTCGTTGCTAAAATTGTAAGGTAGGCAGCTTTCAGAGATGGTAGTATGGACCAAAACAAGAATGATATGTCTACTAAACACGGTTCTAATATGCATACATCATGCATGTCCGAAGGAACTTTGCAGCGTAATTCGGAATAATGCAGACACTGAATTATCGTAAATCGAGGTAGGCGGTCGGCGGTATCACTGCTGAGAATCCAGTGTGGCTGTCATTGCATTACTACAGTCGTTGAGCGAATTACGGGACTGGAAAATGACTGTAATACGCATACGAAGAATTCAATATTATGCCAGTAAGTCCTGGTTTACATTCATCTACATTTAACATCATGCAACAACAAAATTATTGAAATATTGGATTGATTCACGTCGCATACATCCCGAGAACTAGCGCCTCTACTGACTATGCGCAACATTATGTAGCTTGTTTATGAAAAACTGACTCATCAAGAAGACCGAAATTTTGGATCAGAATTTTGTTTTGGAGTCGTCCCCAAAAAAATGTCATTGGGTGCAGAGTGAAAACTAACACTGTAAAGGGATGGGGAAGAAAATCAGACGCGTCTATTTCAGGAGAAAGATTCGGAAATTCACCCATTTAAAAAAATTAGAGGAACTCTTTAGTACCCGAACATGATACGTTTATTGCGTCGCATCACCTGGTGGCGATAAGCGCTATAACATTCACTTTAAAAACCGTCTGACAAAGTTCTGTTTGTGAAAAAGTCGGCCGGCCACAGTGGCCGAGCGGTTCTAGACGCTTCAGTCCGGAACCGTGCTGCTGCTACGGTCGCAGGTTCGAATCCTGCCTCGGGCATGGATGTGTGTGATGTCTTTAGGTTAGTTAGGTTTAAGTAGTTCTAAGTTCTAGGGGACTGATGACCTCAGATGTTAAGTCCCATAGTGCTCACAGCCATTTGAACCATTTGAATAAGTCAAAAAATGATTCAGATGGCTCCGAGCACTATGGGACTTAACATTTGAGGTCATCAGTCCCCTAGAACTTAGAACTACTGAAACCTAACTAACCTAAGGACATCACACACATCCATGCCCGAGGCAGGATTCGAACCTGCGACCGTAGTGGTCGCGCGGTTCCAGACTGAAGAGCCTAGAACCGCTCGGCCACAGCAGTCGGCTTGAATATGTCATAGCAACCCAGAAAATCGAGTCTGACGTAATTAATAACACAATGGGTGTATTACAGTTTTCATTTTAACTGCAGTGTTTAATGGGAAACTATTTATAGTTCCAGAATAAGTCATTAAAATGCTAACTGCAATTAATCTAGGTGGGGTCTAAAAGTAAAATTATTGCACTGTACTCCATTTATATTCATTGAGCAGACACATCTAATCCTTTGAGTTGTTTTAATCTCAAACTTCAGACTCTGGTGAAAAACTGTTTAGAATTATTGGATTGGTGCGTAAGTTCGTAATGTTCTGCCATAAGTTTAATAAAAACAACACATACAAATAACTGAGACTTTAGACACCAATAATATATTCTTCTTCACTACTTACAAGAATCTGCCAACTCTGAGGTAGCTTTTCGATTCAGCGACTGTAGAAATCACGTCGCTTAGAGACGAAGAAGTTTTCGAGCTATGTTCGGAGCGCATTTTCATCCGGAGAGAAAGTTCCATGAAAGTTGTTCGACAGAGAGCGGAAAAAGATGAAAATCTGAGGGGGCAATAGCAAGTGAATAAGGAGAATGCGGAATTACTTTCCAACCCAACTCCAATACGGTGTTATTTGTCATCCCTGTAGAATGCGGTGGGGCATTATCGTGGAGTAACACCACTTAACGCAGTTTTGCCGGTCGTTGTCCTTGGACTGGGTCTGCAAGACATCTCAGTTGTTGACAATAAACGTCAGCAGGGATGGTTACGCTTCGGAGAAGCAATTCGTAGTTCACCACACTGATGCTGTTCCACCAGATTAATAACGTAATCTTTTGTGGATGCGTGCAGGTCTTTGTACAGGGAGGTGCTGCTTTGTTTGCTTGCTGCCATTCCTTTCTTTTCCTTATTTTAGCATAAAGACACCATTTCACGACACCAGAGACGATACAGGATAGGAATGATTCTGACTTAAGGGGAGCTGGAATGGGAAAATTTTTTTTTTACATTGTTGAATTTTTGCCGCATTATAAAATTTGCAATTTTCCGAATAAAATGATATATATAAATTAGATATAAACTCGCATGGTAAGTATTTTATTTTAGTTTTTTAAATATAGCCCGCACCAGTTGAAAATATTAAAATTTTTACGTGCATTACTTAAAGATCTAATAAAATTGGTAACTTTTTATATAGAAGGCTGTGGATTGCTGTGTTACAAAGGTGAAATTACGTGTTTGTATTGCTAGCACTGTCAATAACAGTATCATATCGTTTCATCGTATAAACACACGTTGTATGTCGAAGTGCTAAGGTTTTTCCGATGAAAAGTGACGAATAGATTGGTAAATCTCTCAAAAAGTGAAGTATGACGCCAAAACGATGTGCTTTTAAGAAACGTGGGTTTCGTAGTAATAGATTTTTGAATAAAGGGAAACATTGTGTTCAACATGTGGCGTGTGAAGTTACAGACAATAAAATACAGGCGGACTGGTCAGCATCTGGAGAAACACCAATATTAGTGCTTCGAAGATTAAAATAAAACGTTGTGAAACACAGTTTTCTCAAAATGAAAGTGATGTAAACGGTAGCTTAGGTTATATTCTGATAGATTTACACATCCTAACAAGGGGATTAGGTGAAAGTCTGTGTTTTAAAATATGTGGAGGGCCAGTTAGTTTACATGAAGACAGTGAGGTATCAAATGGACTATCCAGGAAACTTGTCATTAATTGTGCCAGTTATAAAAAGACTCATTCATTTTGGAATTCTGATAAGAGTAAAGATTTTGAAGTAAATTAAGGTGGTTTTATGGGTTGAGAGCTATTGACAAAAACCAGTACACCATCTTTGTCCTCCTGGACCTGATTCATGGTGCAATTACCGCAATGCCCAGCGCTCAAACAGTTCATATAGCTTTCAACATTCCATCCCAGCAGCAGTCATGGATATCATAAAACCTATTGACAGAGACGTAGCAAATCCTGAGTTACTGAAGAAGTGTCTTCAATGTCAGACTTAAATTCCCAATGAGTCGTTCAATAATCTTAAATGGCCTCACTTACCAAAAAATGTGTTTGGTGGAATGAAGACACTAATGTGGGGGGGGGGGAGGGGGGTCAGTGATGCAGTTATTGCTTTTAATTATGGCAGCATTGGTAGCGTGAAAGTCCTACAGCATATGGGAATTAATCCTGGAGCAAACTGAATCAGAGAATCTGAAAGGATGGACAAGGTTCGAATTGATAAAGCAGAGCATGCAGCACAGTTGGCCACTAAGGAGTCGATAAAGAAGAAAAGAAGAAAAAAAACTTGTAAAAAGATCAAGAGGATGATATGCAGTGTGGTGCAGGGTGCTTCTGAGTGACGAAAAATAAAAAATTATGCTTATATTAAATGAGTTATAGTCTTTTGAAACTTTAGGAAGCGTTCCTGAAAATTTACATTTTCTGTTGCATTTTTCCCTAAATCTCAGAAACCACTTCGAGTAGAGTATTCAAATTTTCAGGGAGTAATAACATAATATCCTGCGTCTACTGAACTAAAAGAAGAACATAATGTTATGCATAATTAAAGTTATTTAGGATAAAGCACAAAAAAGTGCACAAAATTTTAACAGTGTAATTAAAAAATTTTAATGTCCTGTAAAAGTTTCATTGCAATGGCTACAGTCGTCCCTGAAATACAGGGAAGCCAAGTGATTAAATTCAACATGGTGGGTATAGGGCGTTCCAACTCCCCTTAGGCTGCAGGAAAGCCATACAACACAATTTAGAACCTTCCCCACTGCATTCAGATATCACATCATGGTGGAATGATCACAGTTCTCGAGTACACTGATGTTGACCATCGTGGATTAATGCGTTTAAAAAATCTCCTTCAAACCCCGAAGGTCTTGCTGAATGCGGAGAGTCACTAATGACAAAACGATCCTCCTTAAAACGAGAAAATCATTTTCTTGCCGTGCTATGTGCAATGGGATTATCCCCAAACACGGCGCAAACATTTCTGGTTGTCCCTGCTGCTCTCAGCCCTCTACTGAACTCAACAGAAGAATCCACTGCAACTGTTCGACGTGATACTCCATTTTCTAGCGTTCACAGCTCCACTCACTATATCTAAATGACAAAATGACAGTATGTAAACTCAAATAACAACAGTGAACTACAAATAAAAAAGACAATCGATTAATAAACACATAGCAACAGGAATACCAACATGCAAAACAAAAGTGATACCAACTTATGGATTAAGCTAATAAATAACTTAATAAATGTATATCACTTTGTCAAGGTGCATCGCAAGAGACCCATAATGATATACCAGCTTCAAACGTTATGCTCAATAAAATCATGGCTATTTTTTTTTCTTAATTGTTATTTTGCACCTCATACAAGGTGGGTTGACAGCGGAAAATTTTACTCCGCTCTTCAGCCACAAGCAATACAATAAAAAAGAAAATGAAGACAGAAAAGTAACAGACTGGTGGTTAAAAAACAGTAATACAATAATTAAAAACATGAAGTCGTTCACACTCGACGAAAAAACAAGAAAAACTGTCGGCACTGCGCACAAACACTGATGATGTAGACGGTACATGTGAACGAAGGAGCGTGGCAGCGAAAAACACTAAATCACAAACAAGACGGCACACACACGTAAAACTGATGGCGATGATCTCCGGCGAGCGAATGTCCACTTAACGTGTGCGAGTCCGGGGACCTGCCAAGAGGGGAAGAAGGTGGCTGGGGAGGGAGAGGGGAGAGCAAAGATGCCAATGGCAGAGGAGGGGGTGGGAGGAATGAAAGTATGGGGGTAGTTAAGCCTGGGGGGAGGAGGGGGGAGGGAGGGAGGAGGGAGAGAGTGGAGAGAGGGTGCCCATGGGAACAAACACAGGAAGTGGGAGGGGAGTGTCAAATTTGGTAGGAGGGGTAGATGGAGGGGAGGAGAGCATCATCAGGGAGGGGGAGCTGGCGGAAGCCACCTTGGGAGAGGGTAAGGAGAGTGGAGAGATGGAGAGCAAGTGGGACATGGAAATACAGGCGCGGCAGTGGAAAGGGATGGGAGAGGATGTGAGAGAGGAGCGGGTGAGAGGGATCTAGTTTACTGGAGGTGTAGAAGATTCGTATCCATTCGAGGAAAAGGAGGAGGTGGGGGAACAGGATAAGGTCGTACAGGAACTGCATGGGGGAGGGGAGACGGATATGATACGTGAGGCGAAGAGCATGGCGTTCAAGGATTTGAAGGGATTTGTAAAAGGTAGGAGGGGCGGAGATCCAGGCAAGGTGGGCGTAGCAGAGGATATGGCGGATGAGGGATTTGTAGGTGTGGAGGATGGTGGAGGGGTCCAGACCCCATGTACGGCCAGAAAGGAGTTTGAAGAGACTGAGGCGGGAGCGTGCCTTGGCTTGGATTGTCTGAAGATGGGGGGTCCAGGAGAGGCGACAATCGAAGGTGACGCCAAGGTACTTAAGGGTGGGGGTAAGGGCGATAGGATGGCCATAGATGGTGACATATAAGGTGGAGGCGGAAGGAAGGGATGGTTTTGCATACAATGATCGCCTGGGTTTTGGAAGGATTGACCTTAAGCAACCACTGGTTTCACCAAGCGGTGAACTGGTCAAGATGGGATTGGAGAAGGTGTTGGGAGCGCTGCAGGGTGGGGGCAAGGGCAAGGAAGGCGGTGTCATCTGCGTACTGGAGAAGGTGGATGGGAGGTGAAGGTGGCGGCATGTCCGCCGTATACAAAAGGTACAGAAGAGGGGAGAGGACAGAACCTTGGGGCACGCCGGCGGAGGGGAAAAAGGTGTAGGAATCCATGTTGTGGACAGTGACGTAGGAAGGACGTTGGGAAAGAAAGGACCCGATCAGACAGACGTAGTTAATAGGACGGATGAAGGTTTGGAGCTTGAAGAGGAGACCGGAATGCCATACACGGTCATAGGCGCGTTCGAGGTCGAGGGAGAGGAAGATAGCGGAGCGGCGGGAATTGAGCTGTTCAGAGAGGAGACGAGTGAGGTGAAGGAGAAGGTCATCGGTAGAGAAGGACGGCCGAATGCCACACTGGGTAACGGGAAGGAGGCGGTGCTGGCGGAAATGCTGGTGGATGCGTTGGGTAAGGATGGATTCCAGGACTTTGCTGAAGACCGAGGTAAGGCTGATGGGACAGTAGGAGGAGACAGCGGATGGCGGCTTGTCGGGTTTAAGGAACATCGGGATGCAGGAGGTGGACAGGACAATATTATAGAGTCTGGCCATGGTGGAGAGGAAGGAGGCAGGAGCTTCACGAAGGTGGCGATAAGTGACACGATCGTGACCGGGAGCAGTGTTGCGTTTTGTGCGGAGTGTAGCGATGATATCCTGAGCAGTGATGGGGGCATTGAGTTCGGTGTGTGCAATGTTGTCCAAGTACTGGAACCCAGGGGCGAGGGGAGGGACAGAGATGTCAGTTTGATGGTGGACATCTGGGAAGAGGGAGAATCGAACTGGGGATCGTCGGGGATGTTAAAGACATCAGAGAGGTAGGAGGCAAAATGATTAGCCTTACTAAGGTTGTCAGGGAAGGGGTGATTATCGTGAAGGAGAGGGTAGTAGGGGGGGGGGGGTTAGATCCGGTAAGGCGGCGGAAGGCTGACCAGTACTTGGACGAGTTGATAGGAAGTGTAGTGTTAAGACGGGTGCATGTCTGTCGCCAGTCCCGGCGTTTCTTAGCTGCGAGCAAGTTTCTAATGTGTCGTTGTAGTTGCTGGTGGCGTCGTAGTGTGTCCGGGTCACGTGTGTGAAGGAAGGCACGTTAGAGACGGCAGGATTCACAGAGAAGGACGGCGGCCTGTGGGGGTAAAGTAGAACGGTGGGGGCGGATGGCGACGGAAGGGACGTGGGCCTCCACGGCCTCAGACAAGGTCTGCTGGAGAAAGGAGGCGGCATGGGTAATGTCATCAGGGTAGTGGTAGGTGAGGGGGTTGGCTATCAACCTGGGTAGAGAGGGTATCCCGGTAGGCATTCCAGTCGGCATGGGAATATTCATGAACATACTTCAGGGTAGGGTCATTACGCGGGTTGCGACGTGGGCGGCGAGCGTCTGAAACGGTGAGGAGGACACGGAGATGGTCACTACCAATGGGGTCCAGGACATCTACCGCTATGTGGCCAAGGAGGTTAGAGGAGGAGGGGATGACATCAGGAGTGGAGTTGGATTCAGGGTGGGTGTGCTGGGGGATGGGAACGAGGTCGCCTTGGAGGGAGGAGAGGAACCGATGCCACCGCCATAACTGGGCGGCGGAGGGACTATGGATGTTGAGGTCGGCGGCGATCACGTAGGAGGAGATGGTATGGTCAATGTGGGACAGGAAGTCAAAAGGAATAGGGGCGTTGACGCGGACATAGATGGTGGCGCAGGTGATGGTAAGGCCAGGGAAGAAGAGACTAAGGATCAGGTGTTCTGTGGGGTCGGGGAGGAGAGGTTGGAGCCGAACAGGGATATGGTGGTGGTGACCAATGGCTACTCCACCAAGCGCTATCGGGAGGGGATTATCGGAGCGGTGAAGGAGGTAGGGCGCGGTGTGTACAGCGTGTTGGGGCTGAAGAAAGGTTTCATTGAGGAGGAAGGCATCCACGCGGTGGGTTGCGAGGGTGTGCAGGAAGAGGTTCTTGTTGGCGGGAAAGGAACGGATGTTACTGAACAAGATACGGTGCTGTCGCGCCATGACAGGGATTTAAACGAGGGTGTCGAGATGGGAAAAGGTAAATCATGGCTACGACTTCAAACCTCTTTACAAAACAGTCGCAGAATATTAGAGAGAGCACTCTGCAGAAAATATCGCATGACACTGTCCAAAAATGTCTTTACATTTGATAGCACGTCAGGGGGACAAACATTAAAGTTGGCGCAAAATAAGGAACCCGTGAAAATATGGACAACTGCTTGGATGAACCGCAGATAGTGAAAGCAAAGTAACTATGAGACGGTCACTTGTAGACCAGTGCAGTATGCAAACACTAGATGCCGATGTATTCCACCGCCTGCTATGAAGGATACAGGGGAAAAAGAACAGGTAATTCATTTCCCTTATCGAAATGACTTTGAACTGCCATTAGTTCTTCACTCAGAAGACCACCTTTTAGAGGTATGGTTCAGAAACAGAGATAGGTTAGTCACAGCTGTATTGGCCACTGAGGTTTTGAAACACACAAGAAGTAGCAGGTAAGTCAACTGTTCCAATGAAAAAACCAGGTAAATCTTCTGCGCTACAACAGATGACAGTGCAATCGCCTAAATTAATAAAAAAAGAAGAAAACCCTCAAACTATAACGTTTCATTCTTGAGAGAGCCTGTCAGGTAATGGTGTATGACTGGAAAGAATTTTAAATTAAGAGTATGTACTGAAATTTCGATTTATGATCGACCCCGTGAAAGAAATTGTGGACTCTTCTGTTCAGCGTAATGCACTGAACTGCGGAGATCATGAATTAGAGCCAGGGAAAGCATCAAAATACGAAAGCCTGAAGCAAATGCTACAACACACAATAAAGAACAATTCGATATACTTTATTTTTTCGTGTCTGACAACTTTAAGTAGGAATCATACTGCTACATTTGAAATTTTCCGTTAAAATTTGTTAAGGACAAAAATATGTTACAAAACTGTCTATCGTCCTCAGACCGCCTACATATTTCCAGAGTAAGGTGCCAGTGTATTATGAGTTTGGTGAAGTTTTGCGGTTAGTCAGTAGTGATGTTTTTCCACAGACTGATAGGTTATTGAAAGAGTAGCTAGTTCTCTTTGTGTTTCAGGAGATTTACTTGAATTTTTCCCTGAGAAAGTTGTAGCTTGAACGACACTTCTGATTTTGGTTTATATCATTCATATTAAACACATCAAGTACCGTTTCAGTTGCTTCAGCACACATAAGAATTCAATATTTCACTTTGTTTGAATGAATTACTATTTGCGAGAAGCATTTATTGACTTTTGAAGTTAAACATCTGCCTCTTGGGCTAGGTGACATAATGGCCAGTTTCGATGTGGTCTCCCCATTTACGTGTGTTCCTGTCAAAGACTGCTTAGATCTTCTCTCTCAGTTATTCGATAGTACAACTGTCGGACTATCTAAGCGCACGTTGGCAATCATCGTATTTGCTATATGGCGGCCAGTATTTCGATTAGTTGGACGGCGTGGCGATGAAAAGTCCGTTACCTCCATCGATAGCCAGCCTTTTTATAGAGAAATTTGAAGACATCGCTTTGGAACGGCTCCAGATAAGATAAGTTGCTTTTACCATTACGTTGACGACACTTTTATTATCTGGCCCCAAAGACGTGAAAACTCGGGAGGATTCTTAGAACACCTGACCAGCATTCAGTATCACATTAAGTTTACGATGGAAGTTGAGAGCGATAGTGCATTGCCCTTCCTTAACATCCTCATTCGCCGGAAAAAAAATGGACACCTCAGCCACAGTGCGTACAGGAAACCTAGACACACGAATCAGTATCTCCACGCTCTGATCCACCACTATCCGGCACAAAAACGTGGCGTTCCCAACACCTAAGTCCACCGTGCTAAAGTCGTCTCAGACATCGAAAATCTGCCACTAGAACTAAGTCAGTGCCGGGTAAACGCCTATAATCACCGCCTTGTATCACAGGTTATTTCTGGTGAGACACTCAGGGAAAACATCACCGGAAGAGAATAAGGAAGTTGCATCTTTGCCTTTCTGCGGCACAGCGTCTGGAGAGATTAGTCGGCTCCTTAAGAGACAAGACATCTCATCAGTGTTCAGACCCTCTACAGAAAATACAACTCATGAGGCCCCTGAAGAACGATCTAGGAATTAGAACGCCTGATATATTTAAAATACCATGTCAGTGTGGCTGCTAGTACGTCGGCCAAACAGTACGCGCTATGGAGCAACGCCAGAAAAATCAGCTGTGTCAGAACACGCTCCAGAAAATCGACACCAAGCTCTGTTCGACGAAATATCTGTCATTGTGAGGATTAACGAATTTTGAGATGGCGTCATAAGAGAAGCAGTAGAAATAAATATGTCTGAAAATAGCATCATCAAGGACGGCAGTATGCAGCTCACCATACCCTGAAACTCGGCCTTTGCGAGTTTGAAGCGGGCGCAGGACGTGAGTTGGTGAAGAAGGGGGCAACAGGACGTCACAGCCAGCAGCGCTGCTATAACGCCAGGGCGACACGGCGAATCACCACTTGACAATGGCCGGGGAGAGCTCGGTCGAAAGTTCGTGAGATTTTACTAAAAACTCTTTTTCTGTACTTTACGACAAAAGTGACTCACCTGACTTTTTTCCCTGAACCTTTCATATCCACCTACGGTTGCCGAAGTCATTAATTGCTCCTCCACTGTACTTCGAGTGTGGGTTAGCGCGAGACGCAAATCTCAGCAGCTACGCGTACGAGTGGCTATTACTGCCCGGAGTGGGAGCAAGGGAGGGAGTAGGGGGTGGAGTGGGGGTCAGGGAGTGTGTACATGGGCGACTATCAGGCGCAGTTAATGCCCGAGGGCTGTTTGTTACCGGTCAGCAGGCTTTATTTACCTAAGCGCACCAGCGCCGCCGCGCTCCGACATCAAAGCGGCGTCGTGCCATCAGCGCCCTCGCGGAGCCTTCGGCGGTCTGCAGAACCACAGCCGACAGGCACACGTCCACAGGCTCCTCTGCTGGTCCCAGGGTCACAGCGCGCGACGCACTTAACGGCCGGCCTTCCTACTGACCACTCGCTGCGTTTACCGGCAGTGGGTCCCTAGACGGCTACCTGTTTTAAACTAGAAGAACCCGTAAGCACAAGGTAGGTTTTATCGCCGCACTGCTTTACAAAGCGTAGCCCAATGTTACAGCGAGCCGGTTACGGACCGGACCTTCAGTTCAACTTGCAAAGTCAAGCCACAGTAAAGTTACAAGAAAGGCAATCATGTAAGTTGATGAAACTTCCTGGTAGATTAAAACTGTGTGCCGGACCGAGACTCGAACTCGGGAGAGCTTCTGTAAAGTTTGGAAGGTAGGAGACGAGGTACTGGCAGAAGTAAAGCTGTGAGGACTGGGCGTGAGCCGTGCTTGGGTAGCGCAGATGGTAGAGCACTCGGCCGCGAAAGGCAATGGTCCCGAGTCCGAGTCTCGGTCCGGCACACAGTTTTAATCTGCCAGGAAGTTTCATATCAGTGCACACTCCGCTGCAGAGTGAAAATCTCATTCTGGTATGTAAGTTAATGTTCCCCTGGCAGCTAAGCAACATTTCCTTGATAAATTTTGTTTTTTGCTTCTGGACAAAAAGTTATTTTGTGTGGTCAGGATAAAGTGGACATCCATTATGCTTAAATGTTGTGAATGAAACATGTATCTCCTACAAATGGAGGCCATAAATAAAGTAAATTTAAAAAAGTAAATAAGGGATGTAGCAATGGTAGAGCGTACTCTTTCTGGTGCTTGTACGGAGCAAAAAGCACGCTTGCGTAGAAAGGTATGCTGGTCACTTTGCACTCTGTGCGTAACCTGTATTAGTAATTAGGTCGTTCGTTCGTTCCTGTTATGCGTACAGCTGACATAATTCAGCCGGTGACGAAGAGCCAGCCGTGCGAGCTTCTTTCCTTCGCAGCTTCACGGTTAAAAACAAGAGAGCTATGGCCACCGACATGGAGAATCTCCTTCCTTGAAATCTAGTTGAAATGTAGGTATGTGCTTCACACATTGGGGACAAACATACATCACAAGAGTAAGCATGCGAGTACCAAACTACCTGGGTACTACTTTCGTCTGTTCTCTAATTTGCAACAAAAGCACCCAAAAAGCAAAGCAAGAAATGATTGCTAAAACAATATTTTGGGAAACGTGAGTAATACTACATGTGGATTCCGTAGTACACAGCGGTGACATCTATACATGGTGTTTCTTGTACTACACATTTGAATACATTATGTCCTGCCACTCCAGAACTGTGGACATTATTCTCAACAAAGTGTGAGGTTGTTGGCTGTGTACGCCTTACTCTGCTGGAGAACCAACACTGTTTAGCTTGAATAGCTCCAAGTATCCAAATACCTAGTCAAAAGAATAATACGGCACTGACCTCTCTGGCTTACTGGTGATGGGGACATTTAACAGCACACCGGTCTGGGATCAAGAAATAGTGTCCTAAAATCACCAAAGGTATTTGCAGAAAAACCATGGTTAGTCTAAAAGTGGTAAGGAAACTATTATAATCTAAAATTAGTGTCTGATATTGGATGTAGCCTTCCTTCTGCAGACGAATGTGGATGATGTGGAAGTCAGTCCGGTGGCACAAAATGCAGAACGTTTCCCGAAGAAGGAAGGAAGGGGACTAGGTAGATCAGTGCTTAACATTCCGTCTGCGACGAAATGAAAGACGAAACACAAACTCGAATTAGAGAAGTATGGGGAAAGAAGTCAACCTTATCTTTTTGTAAGGAGTAATTCGGGAATTTTCCTTTAGTGATTCAAAAAACCAAGGAAGTTTTTAATCTGGAGGGCGAATGGGGGTATCCTACACAATGTAATTGTCTCCGAATCCGCGACGGCAGAACTCACTTCGGCCTCTACGCCTACACACACCACTTCGCTCGCGAATGAGCGATTGCCGCCTTTCGATCCTCTGAGAGTGCTAATCCAACGTGACTGGTTTGATAAGGCTCGACGTGATTCCCTTTCCTGTAGCAGTCTCTTCACCTCACCCAAAATCCTCAATTATTTTTCCATACACTCTAATCTCTCACAGAAATGACATCATAAATACGTGGACACGTGGTTCATCAGAGCTGCGGAACACAATCAACAAAAAATATTTTGGACTCTAATCCATGTCTTCTATTTTTACATCTACAGCGTCCTCTAGTCCACTGAAGTCACCTTCTGATATGTGTGTCCCACCATTCAATCCATTCTATTAGTTAATGTTTTCCATATATTCCTTTCTTCGCTTATTTTGCGGAGAACTGTTACCTTCACTTTATTTTCAGTACGTTCTATAACACTACCGTTCGAACGCTTCCGATTATGCTACACTCCATGATTCAGTTCCCGACAAAGATTTACTTAAGACTTACATTTTCATAGATTCCTTTCACAAGGCCTTCATTTGACGCCAGTAAACTTCTTTACCTGTTCTAGTCTGCTTGTTATCACCTCCTTGCCCCGTCCGACATGAATTATTTTGCTTTCGAGCCAGCAGAATTGCTTTATTTCATCTGCACTGTGGTCTGTAAATTTGGTGTTTAGGGCCACCTTCCTCAGTCAGCCTACAAAATAAGTGGTATTTACGATTTTTTTGGAGAAATTAATGGAGCAGTCAATAGCAATCTTGTTGTGCATTATTTATTTTTTCTTGGAGAACATTTTCTGATTTTTTAAAGAAATTCAGTTACCATTAAGCCTCCCACCAGGGGAGATAAGACTGCCCACCCAAAATGAAGAGTTTCCATGACGGCAGTATTGCTGTCTGCTAATCTTGTCTGAAATCAAAAAACAATTTTCTTAATCTAAAGAATACTGCGCACGGAATACTAGCGGTTTTTAATGTTTGAAAAAAAAATAGTGAAATGGCAGACGTTTGAAACGAAGATGTAGTTTTGTGGTGTGTTTTTGGTCATGTTTTTTGCAATATCCAATAAATGAATTAAAATAAAATAGTTAGCCTATTAGCGGATATGTCCGCGGAGTAATTCAACCAATTTTCTGAAAGATAGTAATAATAGTAATAATAATCTCGTGTGGCTCACTGGCCTCGTGCAAGTCTTTCAGTTTACGTCGTCGAATGCGTATCCCTAAGCCACCCCAGTCATTCAACCGGTCAAAGGAACCGAGTCGCTCCTGGCCACTTTTCAGAGCGTTGAGAGATAAAGGCTGGATTAAAATGCAGACTGAAAACTCCAAGCTTATTTTATTAGAGTGCCTGCCGTCCGTCCCACCAGCCTCAGATACAGTGTATTTCAGGTCGACGGAATTTACCGCGGGAACATTAATAAACACAGTAAAGTCACAATTCGTTTGCAGTACTTCGCGGGCTTGTCTGCAAGTTGTAGTAGGGTAATTATTTTAATTTAATTTCTTCATTAGTTACTGCAACCAACGAGACCAAAAACACATGACAAGACTACAGGTTTGTTTTCAAATGTCCGGCATTGTATTATACTTTCAAATTTCAAAAAGTGTGCCATTTCTTCCACTTGAAATATCCTACAGATTAAGAAAATTGATTGTTTTTTGATTTCAGGTAATATTTGCCGACTGCAGGACTTCCGTCAAGGACTCACCTCATTTTTGACAGATCAAATTTAACTCCTCGGATGGGTAGGGGGGGGGGGCGGTGAGGTTCCATGAGGACTGAATTATTAAAAAAAATCACCAAGTGTTGTACAAAAATCAATAAATGACGTGCTAAAAAATTAGCGTTGATTGAATCACTAGTTTTACAAAAAAAAAAAAAAACGTAGAAATTGCTTATGTTATAACCTGACTGAGGAGAACGTACCTTTAAGTTTGTCGCTGATCCAATTTCTGCTGTTGTTGGTTTGCTATCAATTCATGTTTTGTGTTCAATAGATTGTTCATCCCCGTCCAATGCAGTTTTTCCTCACTTCCACAGAGGACAGTACTCTCATCATCAAATCTTGTCAACGATATCCATTCATCCTTAATTTTAATACTGTTTCTGAAATTTTAATTTAATTAATTTTTTTCGATGTAAAGGCTGAAAAATAGGGGAGAAGACTGCTTCTCTGCCTTTTAATCCGAGCATTTCTCTCTTGATCTCTCGTGCTTACTCAGGGTGGGGTAAATGAAAGTGGTCCACAAAATAGGGCTCAAGGGTACAAAGAAACACAGCAAAGGAAAGGAAATATTGTACTAATCTGACCGTAGCAGATTTTTGAAAGTGACTGACATTCATCTCTTGGCATTTTTAGGCCCTGGTCAGCAAGTTGCTGAAGGTGGATCGAAGCTGGACTGCTGGAATTTCTTCAGCCTCATTCTAAATGTTCTGCCGCATTTTTTGATGACTATGAGGTTTGTTGGCATGCACCTTAGACTTGAGGCTTTCCAGACAAATTAATCACACACTGACAGATCAGACGATCTGGGTGGCCAGCTCGGGCCGCAACCAGACTCACCTCTGTTACCAACTCTGTCAAGCGTGAAGATTGTGTAAACATGCTGCAAGGCTCATCCGGCTGTATGGGCAGTTGATCCACCCTGTTGGAAGAAACTGAAGGTCTTTTCGTCCTCCGTTAATTCTGCAACAAATGGTTTCAAAGTTTTGGCAATGTAATACTCTGAATTCAGCGTGTGGTGATAGAAGATGGGACTTACAATGCGGAGTGCAGACACTTCACATCAAACCCCAATATTCTGACCGTGCAACGGTGTTCCGGAAAGTTATGCGGATTTTTCAGTTGCCCAGTACCTGTGATTCTGTGAGTTAACGTAACGACTCTGGTGAAACCAAGCTTCATCAGACATGAGGAACAGATCCATGTCCAAATCATTCATTGTTATCTTAAAGTCTATTATTGTTATCTCAGTGAACAACCACTCACAAAACCGGAGGCGATGAGAAGCTTCTGCCTGTTTGAAAGCAAGAACGACAGATACCCGGTAGTGATGCATCTAAAAGCCGTAAATTCATCTAAATACCTAGGTATTACAATTATGAACAACTTAAATTGGAAGGCACACATAGAAAATGTTATGAGGAAGGTTAACGAGAGACTGCGTTTTATTGGCAGGACACTTAGATAATGTAACAGACATGCTAAGGAGACTGCCTACACTACACTTGTCCGTCCTCTTTTAGAATACTGCTGCGCGGTATGAGATCCTTACCAGATAGGACGGACGGAGTACATCGAAAAAGTTCAAACAAACGCAGCACGTTTTGTATTATCACGAAACATGGGAGAGAGTGTCACAGAAATGATACAGGATCTGGGTTGGAAATCATTAAAAGAAAGACGTTTCTCGTTGCGACGGAATCTTCTCACGAAATTCGAATCACCGACTTTCTCCTCCGAATGCGAAAATATTTTGTTGACACCGACCTACACAGGGAGGAACGATCACCAAGATAAAATAAGGGAAATCAGAGCTCGTACGGAAAGATATAAGTGTTCATTCTTTCCGCGCGCTGTACGAGATTGGAACAATAGAGAATTGTGAAGGTGGCTCGATGAACCCACTGCCAGGCACTCAATTGTGATTTACAGAGCACCCATGCAGATGTAGATGTAGACAGGTCCAGAAGGAGTATTCATCTGCATGATCGACGTGATATGCCGGTCTCTTGCGACATCTTGCTTATCTAACTGGTTTGGCAGGAGTCTGCAGCATTTTCTGGGGAACTGCAGCCACATTCGCTTGTGCGAGCACTTTTCGGAATGTTTTTTGGCTTGTTCAGAACAGGTCCTGTCTTATGCTATTCTCGGACTAAGCGCTGTATGGGAGTCTTTGCTGGCACTTTGAGACATTTAAACTTCTCAGCAGACAATTGATCACACAGTATCCGTGATTTTGTTGTCACGCAACTTTCCACAACGAACACTTGCTCCACTGTGAGTACCATCGTTTCCTCTCCACTGCTCCACTGACACTGACACAGCCCGCACTACACTCTGAGCCGGTGTGGATCAAGTGGCGGGCGCAGCCCCGAATCCTCCAGCGGTCAGAAAAATGGTACCGAATCCTCCCAAGCCAGCAAGGGTCTGAAAAACGATGGGACCGAATGCTCCCGTTTGAAGCAGGTAGCAGTTCTTAACGTTATGAACACTCCAAGCAGGCAAAGGAAAGCATATGAAGTTACAGCAGAAGATTTAAAAATTTTCGCGTGTATTGTATGTTTAAAAGTTTTATCTTTTATCTTACTGAGATAAAGTCCAGCCGGCACAGTGCCAACGACTAAGTCCCGCTCAAGGCCACGCGCAAAGCGTGCATAAGTGAATCAATATTTTTTGTTTGAAACATGGGAGGGGTAGGGGAAGGAGATAACGAACATGGCAGAGATAATTATATTACTGTCTATAATGCAACATACAATGTCTCAGTTTGGAAGGATTTGGTCCTGTTACCTACTCATCTACATGGTTTCGGGAGGATTAGGGACTGCGCCCCACATGGCGAGCGTACACGTTGTGTGCAACTCAGGGGATGGGGCTGTATGCTTATATTCACTTCCAGTCGTATCCACTTACACACGTCAACCTTTATTTGCCCCACCTTGTACATCACTCATGGTTCTTGCACATAATATTGTCTATTACTAGTCTTTATTTGTAGCGTATACCAATTTTTATAAGGATTTCAAACATTTTACACCGCTATAGGACAGCTTTTACTGTATCTTTTCAGTCATCCTCAGGAAGAGTGCAGTTTAAAGTCAACCAATGGAACTGAACCTCGGGTACTTAGTTGTGCAAGTAACTTGTTGTAACACACCGCAGTTTCTCGCTCGCCCACGCTGTGGCTTCCGTGGCTGCAATCTGAACTCACGCATCGTGCCACTGTGGCGTGTTCCTGAATATGACATCTTTTTGTTTTGATATGAGCGAACGTCCTCGTCTTCGAGGAAACCAGATGTCCGTTGTCGTCTCCTGTCTGCCGCAGTGCGCCAGGAAACGGTAGCGTGCGCCACGCGTTGCGTCGGTCGGGTTTACCGTAAATATGAGGAAGACGGAAACGCAAAACTCTGGTAGTTCTAACTGGATTGTGCAGCCAGACTTCCTCCCAAACGACAGCGGTGTCGCAGTGCGTATTTTTCTTCCTGGTTTCAGTTAAGAGGTCAGTCTAAATAAGCCAATCCTAAAATATAGGTATAGTAGCCTTCGGCTGGACGATTAGAGAGTCACAATTGAAATTAATCTCGTCAGAGTAATACGAATTTATGAAGGAGTTGCCCATTCATATTACTGTCAGAAAATAATTTCCGCTACACTCGCAGCAGAGTTCCATCTTTAGAAACAATTCGTTATACCATGACCCGAATTCTCTTTATCAACTAGGCACGTTTGTAATAAGGAAGGATAACGAGTCGGGGCGTCGAATGTTAGATGCTTGAGCGTTGTAGGTAAACTAGAAAATCTGAAAAGGGAAATGCAAAGGTTCAATCTAGATATAGTAGGGGTCAGTGAAGTCAAGTGGAAGGAAGACAAGGATTTCTGGTCAGATGAGTATCGGGTAATATCAACAGCAGAAGAAAATGTTATAACAGGTGTAGGATTCGTTATGAATAGGAAGGTAGGGCAGAGGGTGTGTTACTGTGAACGGTTCAGCGATAGTTCAGATATAAATGCCGACGTCGCAAGCTGAAGATGAAGAGATAGAGAAAGTGTATGAGGATATTGAAAGGGTAAAAATATGTAAAGGGATATGAGAACCTAATAGCCATGGAAAACTGGAATGCAGTTGTAGGGGAATGAGTAGAAGAATAGGTTACAGGAGAATACGGGCTTGAGAAAAGGAATGAGAGAGGAGAAAGACTAATTGAATTCTGTAAGAAGTTTCAGCTGGTAATAGCGAATACTCTGTTCAAGAATCACAGGAGGAGCAAGTATACTTGGAAAAGGTCGGGTGATATGGGAACATTTCAGTTAGATTACATCATGGTCAGACAGAGATTCCGAAATCAGATACTGGATTGTAAGGCGTACCCAGTTCCACATATAGACTCAGATCACAACATAGTAGTGATGCGGAGTAGGCTGAAGTTTGAGAGATTAGTCAGGAAAAATCAATATGCAAAGAAGTGTGATACGGAAGTATTAAGGAATGTCGATACACGCTTGAAGTTTTCTAAGGCTATAGATACTGCAATGAGGAATAGCTCGGTAGGCAATACAGTTGAAGAGGAATGGACATCTCTAAAAAGGGCCATCACAGAAGTTGGGAAGGAAAACATAGGGACAAAGAATGTAACTGCGAAGAAACAATGGGTAATAGAAGAAATACTTCAATTGATCCATGAAAGGAGGAAGTACAAAAATGTTCCGGGAAACTCAGGAATATAGAAATACAATTCGCTGAGGAATGAAATAAATAGGAAGTGCAGGGCAGCTAAGACGAAATGACTGCAGGAAAAATGTGAAGACATCGAAAAGCCAATGATAGTAGAAAGGACTGACTATAGCATATACGAAAGTTAAAACAATCTTCTGTGACATTAAAAGCAGGGGTGATAACATTAAGTGTGCAACGGGAATTCCACTGTTAAATGCAGGGGAGAGTGCGGATAGGTGGAAAGAATACATTGAAAGCCTCTATGAGGGGGAAGAATTGTCTGATGTGATATAAGAAGAAACAGGAGTCGATTTAGAACAGACAGGGGATCAAGTACTAGAATCAGAATTTAACAAAGCTTTGGAGGACTTCAGATTAAATAAAGCATTATGGATAGATAACATTCCATCAGAATTTCATTGGGGGAAGTGGCAACAAAACGACTATACATGTTGGTGTGTAGAATGTATGAATCTGGCTACATACAATCTGACTTTCGGAAAAGTATCATCCACACAATTCCGAAGATGGCAAAAGCTGACAAGTGCGATAACTACCGCAGAATCATCTTAACAGCTCATGCATCCAATTTGCTTACAAGAATAATATACAGGAGACTGGAAAAGAAAATTGAGGATGCGCTATATGATGATCAGTTTGACTTTACGAAAGGTAAAGCCGCGAGAGAGGCAATTCTGTCGTTGCAGTTAATAATGAAAGCAAGACTAAAGAAAAATCAAGACATGTTCATAGGATTTGTCGACCTGGAAAAAGCGTTCGACAATGTAAAATGGTGCAAGCTTTCGAAATTCTGAGAAAAGTAGGGGTAAGCTGTAGGGAGAGACGGTTCATATAGAACACGTACAACAGCCAAGAAGGAATAATAAGAGTGGACGACCAAGAACGAAGTGCTCATGTTGAAAAGGTGTAAGACAAGTATGGAGCCTTGCGCCCCTACCGTTCAATCTCTACGCCGGGGAAGCAATGATGGAAATAAAAGAAAGGTTCAGAAGTAGGATTAAAATTCATGGTGAAAGGATATCAATGATACGATTCGCTAATGACATTGCTATCCTGAGTGAAAGCATGATTTCCTGAAGGGAATGAACAGTAACGAGTACACAGTATGGACTGAGAGTAAATCGAAAAAAGACGAAGGCAATGAGAAGTAGTAGAAGTAAGAACAGCGAGAAACTTAACATCAGGATTGACGGTCACGAAATAGATGAAGTTAAAGAACTCCGCTGCCTAGGGTGTAAAATAACCAATGAAGGGCATTCCTGGCCAAGAGAAGTCTACTAATGTCAAATATCTGCCTTAATTTGAGGAAGAAATTTCTGAGAATGTACGTCTCAAGTACAGCATTGTATGGTAATGAAACATGGACTGTGGGAAGACCGGAACAGAATGTAATCGAAGCATTTGAGATGTGGTGCTGCAGGGGAATGTTAAAAATGAAGTGGACAGATAAGGTAATTAATGAGGAGGTTCTGCGCAGAATCGGAGAGGAAAGGAATATGTGGAAAACACTGATAAGGAGATGGGACAGGATGACAGGACATCTGTTAAGACATGAGGGAATGACTTCCATGGTACTAGAGGGAGCTGTAGGGGGTAAAATCTGTAGAGGAAGACAGAGATAGGAATACATCCAGCAAATAATTGAGGACATAGGTTGCCAGTGCTACTTTGAGATGAAGAGGTTAGCACAGGAGTCAGAAGACTGACGACAAAAAAAAAAGAAGAAAAAAAAGGAGTTTCACTTATGAAAAAATCCACATACTGAAAGCTGGGGTCGATACAAATGAGTCCAAAATAATCAGAATATCTTGAAGAACTTTCGTTTTTCTCAGCATCTGTCAGTTCACATTTCTTTCCCAACGATATTGAATTTTAGCAAGTGTTCACCAATCATACCGAACAAGAGCGGCTAATAAATATCAAAAAAGAAGATTGGATTCCAGAATTTAGAGAGCAGTCCCTTCTGTTTAGCGCGTCGTCTATCTGCAAGTGTATCCCACTTCAAACTTTCTATGAGATTTGTAACCCTCTCGGGCTGGCTAAATGTACCAGTCGCGAATCTTGCCGCTCTTCTTTGGACCTTCTCAATCTCTTGAATCAGACCCAACTGGTAAGGGCCCCATACAGTCATTCAAAAGATGTACACGATGGGGGCACGAATTGTCGTCCACGAAGACGAATTCCTCGCCAATATGCTGCCGATATGGTTCCACTATCGGTCGGAGGATGGCATTCACGTATCGTACAGCGGTTACGGCGCCTTCCATGACCACCAGGGGCTATGTGGGCCCCACATAATTCCACTCCAAGAGAGCAGGGAACTTCCACATTGCTGCACACCCTGGACAGTGTGTCTAAGGCGGTCAGCCTCACCTGGATGTCTCCAAACACGTCTGCGACGATTGTCTGCTTGAAGGCGTATGTGACACTCATTGGTGAAGAGATCTTGATGCCAATCCTGAGCAGTCCATTCGGCATGTTGTTGGGCCCATATGTACCGCGCTGCATGGTGTCGTGGTTGCAAAGATGGACCTCGCCATGGACGTCGGGAGTGAAGTTGCGCATCAAGCAGCCTATTGGGCACAGTTTTAGTCGTAACACGATGTCCTGTGGCTGCACGAAATGCGTTATTCAACATGGTGGCGTTGCTGTCAGGGTTGCTCCGAGCCGTAATCTTTAAGTAGCGGTCATCCACTGCAGTAGTAGCCCTTGGGCGGCCTGAGAGAGGCATGCCATCGACATTTCTTGTCTCTTTGTATCTCCTCCATGTCCGAATAACATCGCTTTGGTTCACTCCGGGAAGCTTGGACACAAGAAAACTTATGAAACAGTAAGTGATATTCTACGCAGCAGATGCCGAAATCGGCGCTTTTTATGTAAGAAACTGACGCTCAAGTTTAGAGAAAGAACAAATAGAAAGCAAATATACACCGAAAATACAGAAAGCTGAGATACCACAGTGCGCCCGTTCGACGGTTGACGCAGGCGAGCGTCGGCCGGGAGGAGGTTGCGGCTGGAGCAGACTGCTATACCAGGCGGTCAGAGGAGTGCATCGAGACTGCGCAGCCCACCGGGCGCTGCAGCCGCGACTGCCGCGCGTGTCTCGACTCGCGCTGCCCGCTCAGTCGCGCAAGTCGCACTGGGGTCTCGCCGGGCCGAGCAGTAACCACACTGTTGCGAGCGGCGGACGAACTCGCTGCAGCCCGTATGCAATCAGTTTTTTGCTTCGTACAGTATTTACCGACGCAGGACTTAACCTCCGATGTTACATTAAAATAAATTACGGCTGTAACATCAGGAACAAGATGGATGCTTAAATATCCACCGTTGCTTGTAACTGTTAAATCAACTTACTGTTATGTGCATCTAAAGAACTCTGCGCCTTACAATACAGTTATTTTTCTTAGTCACCCTTACAGTTAACGAATTTTTGTAATACTGTATGAAAAAGTAGCAAGCACTTAAAAGTTGTCTTTGGTACACACGGAACAGACAGAAGGTTATATCACGCAGAACTGTTCTCAAATTGCACATTCTTTCCACAGTTTGATGGCGTCGACATTTTGCGAATAGTGCAACATGCCATCATGTAGGACAAATGTATATCAGTAGCTGTTAACAAATTTGGTGCATGTTACATAAATTTATGTCTTTTCACTACTATAGGACCAAACATTCAGGATGTCAGTAATGACAAAATATTTACTTAGCATAGCCAATGAAAAAAATGGAAATGAGCGTTTAGCGTCATTGGCCGAGAGGCCCCTTACGGGGCAGGTCCGGCCGCCTTGGTGCAGGTCTTATTACATTCGACGCCGCATTGGGCGACCTGCGCGCCGTATGGGGATGAAATGATGATGAAGACAACACCCAGTCCCTGAGCGGAGAAAATCTTCGGGGCGGAAGTCTGATGACACCCGTTCAGGCTCTTCGTTGATCCGTTCACTCAGTTTTAACAAGCTGAGCTACTGTGCCGCCTCCACTCAGCATAGCTAACTAATGTCGCATTTATTTCGTAGTGCTGCACATCTGGGAACGTGCCGCGACATAAACTTCCTCTCTCTCAGTTATCGGGAGTTGCTTTAGATGACGCACCTATGGACTAGAAATAATGCAAACAGATGCATTGATTTAATTTCCAGTTTTTCGCCTAAGACGTTTCTAGTGTTTTCTTTCAGTAGTGCTGCTTCCCGCAAATGCTTGACAATACTGGGGCACACTGTCATCACGATAATATTACTGCAAACTATTTTTCGTCAAGGGTGTGGCATAGAACAGTGCTGAAGGAGTGGTTGTTGTATGTAAGGTGACAACTGTTCTGTAGGGACTTTTTCACATTTTGGCCCGATCGGTAACGAACGTAACCTTCAATAGATGGCTTGTAAATCTCCCTAACTTGGTTATGTTAGTTTCAGTTTCGTCCCGTGAATTTTTCGAACTTTTCTCCAACAGACAGGAGCTCTGCAGCAACCAGGATCCGATTATCGCACTGCAACTCTGACGATATTGAATGCATAATAAGAATAAAATAATGCCTTTTAGTGTACGTGTAGGTTCACTTGTCAGCTGTACTTGCGTACACACCGTCCTCCACATCTGGCCACACTTCAGGGACCACAGCAGCTTTGGTATTTGTCTGTCATTTCTTTTCCGTGGCGAGAAATGACTATTGGCTGAGGAAGCACATCTGTTGCACTTTCAGTAGGGTACTATTCTACAGTATTTCTGGCAGTGTCTCTGCAAGATTTAGAATGTCTCCTCCTAACCATTTGATGAAGGGCGAGATCTCTTGTAAACACTGTTACGCACTTCTGCTATGTTCATATCTGTATTACGCATTACTGTGTTACATCCCTTATTTCACATTAGGAGCGGTTTTTTTTTTTTTTAACAAAGGCTCAAGAACAGCGTCTACCTAGTATATCAAACCTTCACGATTCTCGGACGAGTGCAGACGATTCAGAAAGCTATTCCGCTCGCGTGGGGACCGTCATTCTGGCCTTCCCAGCGTTGTCCATTTCCTTGTTGCACCGATTCCTGTTGATAGCCGGCTCGGCGTAACCGAACGAGACGCTGGGCCTCGATGTTGCATCAGGACTCACGCACTCTGTTCCCGACTCAGCTGAGCTCGACTACCGGCTGTGCGGGCAGCAGGAGCGGTCGACCGCAGGCGGGCTCGGGCGGATAATGTGGCGCTATGCACGGATCTGCAGGGGATACTCCTGCGCTCCGCAATCGGCGTAACAAGAAGCTACGAAGTAAGCTGGTGAGAAGTAGATAGCATGGAGAGTTACTGAAAGTCGGGTTTTTCCGCTGAGTTTGGCAGTTACAGTAGAGTGGCGGAAGTCTGCGCGGCGGGTAAGGCAGCGCAACGCTTGTCTCTCAGTTTTAATAATCGAGCAGTTGACTACTCTGCAGAGCACGAAATAGCCTCTGTGGCTGACCCTTTGTCGCCAGTATTCGGTTGTTGTTCTGCTGTTAACGGCTCCGCAATGCGGTAAGAACCGTTTTACGTCATTTTCAGATAAAATTTTATGTCGTAGAAATAGGCTACAACTCAGGCAATAGTGGGCTTGCCAATTTTAACTTTTTCCCATTGTGTACTACGATGTATTGTCAGTTTTGCGACATAGTAACACTCGAAATTCCTGCAGTGCGTTTCCATGTGCAGACGAAAGCTGCAGTCTCGTAGTGTGGGACAGGTTTCGGCGTCGCAGGTGGAGTAAAACTGCGTAGTGCGTAATCTTACCCCATCCGTTATGATTATCAGCTTTCTCGTTGATATGAAGCTAGACATGTTTATGAATGTTACAGGTGGACACTATACACAGATAGTAGTCTTCAAAGACTATTTTTTTCTCATACAATGTAGGCTTTCATGGCCGATGTTGTCTTCAATTAAAACTTCCGGGCTGGGAGGCCGTGGTCGATGTATAAAAGTTCCACCTGACGTTTTGTCTCCATCTGCGGGAGACATCTTCTGAGGTCGTCCGGCTACTGCCACTGAGGATCCATGTACTCTCGCATTTATAGAGCGCATAGAGGGCACCAACATTCGTCACGTGATGCCGACGGTATGCCTATCTTTGGAAGGCGTCATCACTCTCGGTTAAGAGTAATCGATTGTCATTCTGCTGGCGCAACGTAGACATCCATATTTTATCCAACTTTAAAACTTCCTCTTTTCTACTGAAATTGTTATGGTGTTTGTGAATTTCTATTGCTTCTCTATACATGCGCGTATGATAATGGGATGTTCGTGCTAGAACGCTTGTCTCATTAAATTTAATTTCATGATTCCCATCTCTAAAACATGCTCAGCTACGGCCGATTTTTCGATGTGTCCTAAGCGACAGTTTCTTTTATGTTCGGCTAAGCGGGTGTTTACACTTCTTTTCGTTGTTCCAATATATACTTGTCCACAACTGCATGGAATTTTGTATACCCCAGGTGTTGCTAGGGGATGTCGGGCGTCTTTTGCTGTTCTTAAATATTTCTTAATCTTCTTGGTGGGTCTGAAGATTGTTTCGATCCCATACTAGGCCAGAACTTTCCCGACACGGTCCGTAACCTTATTAATAAACGGTAGGAAAACTTTTCCAATAGGTGACCGTTGTTGCTCTGGACTTCTGGCTTCTTTTCTTGTTTGATGGAGGGCTCGATCAATTTCCTTGCTGGTATATCCGTTTTTGATGAAGGCTGACCGTAGGTGATTCAGTTCATCTTGTAAGTAAGCCGGCTCGCAGATTTTGTTGGCTCTGTCCACCAAGGTTTTAATGACACCTCTTTTTTGCCTAGTATGATGGTTAGATTCCTTGTGGAGGTATCGATCCGTTTGAGTGTTCTTTCTAAATATCTTGTGGACCAGCGTCCCATCCACCCGTTTAATTACGGACACATCCAGGAAACTGAGTCGACCGTTGCTCTCTTTCTCCATCGTAAACTGTATCTTCGAGTTAATACTGTTCGGATGCACCAAGAAGACATCCAACTCTTCTTCACCATGAGTCCACACTACAAATGTGTCGTCAACATAGCGGTACCATTTAGCAGGCTTTTTATTGGTAGTCTGCAGCGCTCGCTGTTCGAAGATCTCCATAAATAAATCGGCAACAGCTGGGCTGAAAGGGCTTCCCATCGCTACCCCGTCGATCTGTTCGTAAAACTCGTTGTTATACTGGAAATAAGTTGTCGTTAGGCAGTGTTTAAATAAAGCCACTATGTCAGTATATATGAAATAGCTTCGTTTACAGGCACCATGGTATACAATGACACAACATCGAAGCTCACAAGAATAACACTTGGGCTGACGTTAATCTCCCTCAGTTTTTCAATAAAATGCGCCGAGTTTTTAATGTAACTGTCCGTTCTGCCGATGTGTGGTTGCAGCAAGCAACCACACATTATTGTACTTGCAGCTGATAAAGGAAGTGCTACGGTATTGCTGAACACCGAAGATTATCACAAGAAGATTAGTGACCTTTTGGATCCCACTACGTACAATAAGCTTCAGAAGGATCCTACAACCAAAATTTTGAGAAATACCAATCAACTGGTGAAACAATCTTCTCTTTCCTCGGATGATAAAAAACAACTCTGCAAAACGGAAGCTTATCCACCCAGACTTTATGGACTCCCAAAGGTACATAAACCACAGGTCCCGTTGAGACCGATTGTGCCATAGGATCTCCAACACAAAAGGTGGCCAGATATCTCGCTTGCTTGCTGCAACCACACATCGGCAGAACGGACAGTTACATTAAAAACTCGGCGCATTTTATTGAAAAACTGAGGGAGATTAACGTCAGCCCAAGTGATATTCATGTGAGCTTCGATGTAGTGTCATTGTATACCATGGTGCCTGTAAACGAAGCAATTTCATATGCAGCAGATATTTTTACGACTGACATAAATGGTTCAAATGGCTCTGAGCACTATGGGACTCGACTGCTGAGGTCATTAGTCCCCTAGAACTTAGAACTAGTTAAACCTAACTAACCTAAGGACATCACAAACATCCATGCCCGAGGCAGGATTCGAACCTGCGACCGTAGCGGTCTTGCGGTTCCAGACTGCAGCGCCTTTAACCGCACGGCCACTTCGGCCGGCCCGACTGACATAGTGGTTTTATTTAAACACTGCCTGACGACAACTTATTTCCAGCACAACAACGAGTTTTACGAACAGATCGACGGGGTGGCGATGGGAAGCCCTCTCAGCCCAGCTGTTGCCGATTTATTTATGGAGATCTTCGACCAGCGAGCGGTGCAGACATGCCCGAGACAGGATTGGAACCTGCGACCGTAACAGTCCCGCAGTTCAGGACTGAAGCACCTAGAGCCGCTCGACCACAGTGGCCGGCTCAAGCAAATAAAAAGGAAGCAAAGCAAAACTTAAATACGTCGACGCAGAACCCACAAATTTTTCACTGTTCAGGCTGTACTGAAAAGTATAGTAATCTACCTGCAGAAGACTGGATTCAATGTCTAAAGTACAAGAAGTGGTGGCGTGAATCCTTGTCTTGTTATGAAGGCTTTGGATACTTTATTAGTGATCTCTGTTTAACAGCTTTTCCTTCGATTGCAGTTCACAGAATTCTTCATTAAATGAAATCTTGTATCAACAGCAACCATCATATGCTGAGAAACAACACATATCGTGTTCATTTACGCTGCAAATTAAATAAAGAATAATAATTGAGTAGCATATATGTTTTCCTCATTTAATAATAAGGCTTAAATTTACCCCGCTAGAAATGCTTTCTCGCCCCACGATCGGTTAACATTGCGCATTTGCATTACATTTTTTATTAAGTGCGAATTACAGCATATTTGACTTTTGGACTCTGTTATATAATAGGCAAAGGCCAGATGAAATGCCATTTCAAATATAATTATAATTTGTGAAGTTTCCTTCACTATATCGCTAGTTGAACCTTAAGTGCGCAATGTTGCCCCCTTTAATGGCTGTTGCGGTGTGAGATGTCGACATAGTGGGAAGTCAGAGGCCGAAAATTCACTTCGCGGCCAGAAATAGACAGGCAGGATCTTAGTCAAGGTTCCTCTTATCCGTAGTTATTGCGGAGATTAAGCAGTTCTGCTGTTCCTCCCATATCTTCTTTTAGTGTAGTTCCTTCACGTTTCTTTTGCCTCAGCTTGTTGCCCTTACCAGGTTCTTTCGTCTTCTCTTTGCCAGCACGCTAGCAAGATCTTCTACTGTCTTGATGTCATAGGGAGCAGGTGCGGTTGCATCTGGCGTATCTTCCTGGGCAGCCCGCATCACGACTCGCTCAAGCGCCTCGGCGAGTTGTGTGGCTCGTTCGAGGGCCACAGTGAGAGTCGAAATGAGTGCAGACAGGTCGACGATAGTGAGAACGGCTGCTTGTGCGCCACCAGACGGAGCAGCCGCTGTTCGGCGTGGCGGTACGGCATGAGTGCGAAGGGTGGATGGAGCGCGCGCTCTGCTGTAGGCTGCCGCTGTGATAGCGTCCCGTTTGCCTGTGAGTTTCCTCCGTAATCCATCCTCAAGGGCGAGGATACGGCTAACGTTGACTTGGACGAGGTTGAGACATCCGACGGGTCGAGAGGCAGCTTCATCGGCTCTCGAGGCGAGCTAGTGAACGTGATTTGCGCTCTCAGCCATCTCCAGCGGCAATTTTCGGCTTTACTTGGCTCGCGAAGCACACAATTTCTTTATGGAAACGGACACCAGCTTCAACAAGTCTGTTAGAGACTATCTAAGTCGAGCAGAGAAAATCGTGAAGAAGATTTTGGACTCGTCAATGGCTTGAACAGCGAATTGCTGGTAGAGGAACATTACGTAATGCTGACATACATGGTAACAGAAGTTGTTGGTTAACTCAATTGAATTTTCATCTCATTTTCTGTTTCAGATTTAATATAGTTAGGATATAGTGTTACTTTGCGCTTACATAATATTGTTTCTCTATGTTGCTATAACTACCAGCGCTGTAAAATAATGTAGTTCATCACATACGAGATAAGTATATATATTTTACAGAAAGTTTCATAATAGCTAAATGTTCCAGTGTGTAAAATGACTTCAGTTTCTGACGCAAACTGGCAGTTATGTTAACATTTTGATCACACGTGGAACATCCCAGTCGTTGGCCTCTCCAACAAGAATTGCAGCAGAAACATTACCTATAATAAATAACATCGATTTTTGAGACAATACTTTCATTAAATGACTAATATAGAACTCAGAATCTTTTAAAAAGGAAAACATGAAAAAAATTGGAAAGAGATGACAGGAACCTACTAACTTCCTTTGCACAGCTCGTAGTTCATCGCTGTATCAACTGCACTATAGCTTCAACGTAAATCTCGGATGTGCCATACACTTTGTAAAGTCTGTAGGTGCATCGGTCTATTTCATACTTAATATGTAAATTGCATCAGAAAGACGCGGTTTTGATACATCGTTATTGTGCCTTAGCATTGAAACGGTGTACTTTTGTAGACCACAAGTTACAATACTAAAAACCACAGGACCCCTTTACCTACCTAAATCCAGTTTGCTGTCATTTTATTGCAACAAATCGTAGCGTTTTCAGAAGATCCTAAATCTGCACATGCTTTGAACAGCTTATTTATACCACGTACCCTACGATAATGAAAACCGGTTCTAGGTGCGCAGTCCGGAACCGTGTGACTGCTACGGTCGCAGGTTCGAATCCTGCCTCGGGCATGGATGTGTGTGATGTCCTTAGGTTAGTTAGGTTTAAGTAGTTCTACGTTCTAGGTGACTGATGACCACAGCTGTTAAGTCCCATAGTGCTCAGAGCCACTTTTGATAATGAAAACCCACCAACAACGTAGCTAACGCAATGCAATACGGTGGCCCCGTTTTGCTTGTGGCCCAAAAAGAGATGTCACATCTCGCTGGCCGTAGTCCTCTGCACCAGGAAAAAATCTAACGTTCCAGATTATTCATTTGACGCTCCGCAGTGTAGTGGAACATGGAAGTCGACGCTGTGACGTCACCAGCTCCTCGTCCACTCGCGTGTAGACGTCCCGTGAAAAGATGGCCTTAGGGAGGTCGATTCCCATGCCGTCAGGCGTGTCATCTAGGGCGCGTTTTCTTTCTTGATGCAGAGGGACTGACGTGCGGGCCAGACTTCGTAGCGTTGGTGTTCGTCCTTCCACTGCCCGTACCACCGACAGCGGACTTCGTTTGCAGTAGGCAATCTACAGCTTTTGCGGCACGCTGCGTTGTCGAACCGTCGCAGCTTTCAGACGTTCACAGCCGTGGTAACTCCACGTGCACGCCTCCACAGTTCTTTTACTTTGGTGGGTGCGTCATCGGCAGCGGACGTGATTTGCTGTGAGACTGCCAGCGTTCGCAACGCATGCGGCGGAGTGGTGGTGAGCCACATGGCCCGCCCCCTGGCAGCGAAAGTACTGAGCAATTCCTCATTTCTGTCTTAATGGCTCCACAGTGAATGCCGTGCGGGCCACTCTCGTCATTTGTAAGTGGAGGAGCTTACTGTTCTTCAAGTTGCCCTACAGCTATAAGGAGGGGAGACGGTGACTCTTTCTGTCGTTGCAGGCCCTTGTCGTGCAAGGCAGTATGCAGCATGAACTCCTGCAGTCCTCTTATGGGGAAGTATGGGGTTGCCGATCGCGGAACCGCCCTTTGATCAGTCGTTCCGGCACGGTGGCGTGTGTGTGGGAAAGTACTGACCGGTCTGATATCTCCTTCGTTTCCTTCCGAAATTCTTCGTTGTTGGACAGCTGAGTCGTGACAGTGTACAGACCGTCGTCTTCAAAGTGAAGTCTGCTGTTCTCTTGTTTCAGAGGAGCCAGGAATCCTTTGTAAACGTCTTTGGCTTCCAAGACGATTGGTGGTGGTTTCAGCTCTTAGCGGTTGGGAGTTGACCTATTCCATGCTCGTCCCACGACGCTGGTGCCCGCTCTCTTCTTGTCACCAGGTCAAGGCGAAAAAGAGTTGCGCCACCCTATCTTTTCTTCGACACTTACTCAGATAGGCTGGATTTCCAGCACAGCGCGGAAAGAGCGTCCTTTGCGTTGCTGTTGATTGGTTTGTTGGTTCATTCTGGGGATAGGACCAAACAGCGAAGTCATCGGAGGATGGAGAAGGAAGGCGGCTGTGCCCTTTCAAAAGAAAGAGTCCGCCACTGGACTGAAGCAATTTAGGTAAATCACGGAAAACCTAAATACGATGGCCGGACGCTGGTTTGAACCGTGAATGTGAGTCCAGGGTTCTAACCAATGCGCCACCTCGATCGGTGCGTTGCTGCTCACCTCAGATGTCCACATCCATGTCCGTGTTAGCAGGCCGTGTTGTCTTGGTTGAGGGGTCGCGACAACAGAACACATGAAATCGAAACCATTATAGTTATAAGCTAGGCAATAACAAGAACAAATGAAGGATAAAAATACCTATTAATTTGAAAAGTCAATAACTTCCGAACGCTTGAAGCGGAACACAGTTTTAGAATTAGAATTATGAGCCAGAACGTTAATTTCGAGAAATAAAAACGGTTTTTAATGCCAGATAAATTACAAATCAGTGAAGCTGCATGAAATAGCAGACAGCAGTAGCTGTCTACAGTCGAATAAATTTCTCCTCTCTTTTTTCTGCGAAATTTATACTTCATGCGGCGGCGTCTCTTCATCAAATAATATTTTATGTAACTAACACTGACATGTAATTAGCGAGCTATGTGCACTGAAACAATTTCACGCATCTTTGGATCTTACAGTCTTCTATCTTACTGGTACTTCTCCTGGCATCTGACTTCAGACGTAGACGTGTAATAAGCAGCTCGGAATTATTTATGATTATAACTTGTATAATTTATACAACTAAAGCGAATATATGCTCAGGAGGTGTAAGGAGGCAGTTATAAAACACTTCTTGTTTATTAAATTGAATTCAAGAATTCAATAAAATAGTAAAAAGCTGATTTTCGAACTATTCATTGCTAGTTGGTACAACATATGCCGCAACTAATCATCATGTCAAGATAAAGAAGAATTAAAGACATAAGCTGCCCTTGGGCACTGACTTATATCAATGGGGCAAGTTGAAAATTTGTGACGTACACAGATTCAAACCCGGGTCTTCTGCTCGCTAGTTGCGCTGAACACTACGCCATTTTGACACTATAGTCGCTGCAATTGCATTGACTAGTAAGCAGGAGACCAAGGTTCGAATCCCTGTCTGGCAGAAATTTTCAGCTTGCCCCGTTGATATACAGGGTGAGTCACGAAGATATGCAAATATTTTAATATGTTATTCTTCAAGTAAAACTAAAGAAAAAAGTTCATATAAACATAGGTGCGCAAATGTTTAGCTACAGAGTTACGGCTAATAAAAGATTTTGCCTGAAATTTAGCAAAATGGTTCAAATGGTTCTGAGCACTATGGGACTTAACATCTAAGGTCATCAGTCCCCTAGAGCTTAGAACTACTTAAACCTGACTAACCTAAGGACATCACACACATCCATGCCCGAGGCAGGATTCGAACCTGCAACCGTAGCAGCAACCCGGTTCCGGACTGAAGCGCCTAGAACGGCTCTGTCTCAGCGGCCTGCTGCCAGGCCTCACCGACCGACATCGATACCTGTTCTCAGTGCAGCACTCCGTGAAGACAGGACTGCCATTCCCCAAGAAACCTTCCAGCACCTGGCTGAACGTATGCCTGCGAGAGTGGAAGCTGTCATCAAGGCTAAGGGTGGGCCAACACCATACTGAATTCCAGCATTACCGATGGAGGGCGCCGCGAACTTGTAAGTCATTTTCAGCGAGTTGTCCAGATACTTTTGATTACATATTGTATATCTGGGCTAGGAGCGAGGGGTTCATCTATGACCATTTAACTCCTGCTGAAGCGGCTTTAGGCCGCAAAACCGTTTGTGTGTCAATAAAACAACTTTACCAGGTGTCAGCGAAACTCTTCTTAACATCATGGCGTGCTGCAGCTGCGGATGCCCAGAACAGAAAGTACTTTGTGAACATACGAATTTGACTAACCACATAAAATCTCACTTTACGAAATTTCATTAAAATGTTTTTAATATTGAATCAGTCACCTGGATGGCCAAATGAAAACAACAACAAGAATTTGGAGACAAAATAACGTTTCTACAACAGAAACCAAATGCAAGAGAGAGTAGCGAGTAATTCTAACTCACAATGATTGCGCTAGCCCTAGGAATGAGAGCACTAATAATCAAAAATATTAAAATCGGGTAATGAATTTAAACCATTGAAACTAAAACAGATAATCACGCAGATTCCACTTTACAAAATATTTAGTACTCAACAATAATAAATAAACGTCTTAAACGTAGAAAATAAATTTTCATTATCACAGTAAGGCAAATGAAAGCAGTGAAGTAAATAACGTTAGCCAATACAAACACACCGAGTTCATTATCAGTTAGTACAACTCACAAACTTGATGAATTATAAACTGCGAATTAATCACAATTACGACTATGCTTCTCAGATGTCAGACGTTTATCAGGTGCATACACAACAATAAGGTAAAGTCAATCTAGAATGAGAGTGCGCTGATATGAAACTTCCTTGCAGATTAAAACTGTGTTCCAGGATGAGACTCGAACTCGGGACCTTTGCCTTTCGCGGGCAACTGCTCTATCACCTGAGCTACCCAAGCGCGACTCACGACACGTCCTCACAGCTTCAATTCTGCCAGGTCCCGAGTTCGAATCTCGGTCCGGCACACAGTTTTAATCTGCCGGGAAGTTTCAAAGCCAATCTAATTCACTGGTGACTGTCATGTAAATCTAAAATCTTACTTATAGCTCCTGCTCAAAATCGGTCCCATACAGATTTAACAACACTGTTAACTAATATAGTCAAACTCATAAACAGCGATTTCATATTTCCACTATACAGTTCTGCCTTCTAATTCCTTTAGATACGACACCGTCCATACCACATGCAGGCTTACAACAAGTGTCGGAGCCTGGAGAGAGCTGCAATCAAAACAGGTACGTACACACACACACACACACACACACACACACACACACACACGAGGCTCAAACACTAAACCCAGTTCTTACGCCCAAGCAAGCGTCCAGCACAGGGGCTTTACTGACACCACACTGGACGTACTTGCTTCCCTCAAACAACACGTTCCTCTTCGCACCCATCCGCCAGCCAACGGCTATCCAAGTGTATCTATGAATGCTTCTTGTTTGACGATTCCACTCTGCCGACTGGTGGTACATGTTCTTCGCTCTCTGGTACTCGACGTTATCTCTGTAGTAAAAAGAGGCCTTCCACGTTGGCTCCGGATGGTGCTGGTGTAGCGTCGGCTCAGCTAGCAGAGCCCTCCCTCTGCAGTGAAGATCCAGGCGCAGTTCTGTTCGCGTGGCTCTTCAAATTGCCGCTGACAGATGACGTCTAGTGACGCTCAAGTCGTTTGACTGTCTCCTGTACCTCTGCTGGTGTTATCTCCCAGATTTCTGGGTCATGTTTTTTGGCCGCAAAGGTGCATATGTCTCGGAATTCGGATCGAACTTCTTTAAAATGTTCTTCATAGTATGTCTTCCAGATGAAATTTTATACTGCAACGAGGGAGAAAAAGCGACACCAAGAAGAAGATGTGCGGCATACACGGAACTTGGTAAGCGTGTTTCTACATCTGAAAGATGATGTCTATTGAAATTTCGTACCAGATGCGTAAGAGTGGCACTAATAGTGCCACTACAAGGATACACGCCAAGTCTACATTAATTGCTAGTGAGCGTTAGTCACCTTTGTGATTGGACGTGGCTGATATTAGTCGAAATGCCTTTCAGGCGACAAAGACGCCATTATGAACACCTCACTGAGTTGGAACAAGGTCGTTTAATAGGGCTTGAGAAGCTGGACGTTCCTTCTGTGATACTGCAGAAAGACTTGGCAGGAATGTAGCCACTGCACGTGACTGCTGTCAGCGGTGGTCACGAGAATGTACAGTCACAAGGTGGTGGTGGTGGTTGTTGGGATGTTTAAGGGGGACTAAACAGCAAAGGTCATCAGTCCCCCACAGTCACAAGGAGAGCGGGTCCGAACGGCTACATGGCACTACTGAGAGGGAAGACCACCGTGTTCGCCGTAAGGTTATGGAGCATCGTACTACATCTGCATCAGAAATTGGGGCACTTTTCAACACATTGACACAACTAACTGTTACCAATCGGTTACCTCAATGACAGCTCTGAGCCAGACGCCCCGTAGCGTGCGTTCCACTGTCCCTAAACCACAATCTTTGGCGATTCCACTGGTAACAAGCGAAAGCTCATTGGATGGCAGAGTGGAGGTCTGTTGCCTTTTCTGATGAATCTTGATTCTGCCTCGGTGCCAGTGATGGCCGTGTGTTAGTTAGAAGAAGGTCAGTTGAAGGTCTGCAACCAACCTGTCTGCGTGTTAGACACACGAGAGCTACACCTGGAGTTACGGTCAGGGGTACGATTTCACATGACAGCAAGAGCATTCTCGTGGCCATCTCACGTACCCTGACTGTAAGTTGTACGTCAGTCTGGTGATTCGGCCTGTTGTACTGCCTTTCATGAACAGCAGTCGCGCCACGTACAAATGTTGTAATACAACACGCTCTGCTCCATCACCGTATCAGTCTCCAATCGAGTACATATAGGACATCATCGGACGCCAACTCCAGCGTCATCCATAAACAACATTACCTGCAGACGTTGAAAATCAGCCAACCAGTTGCAAACACAGGTTTACTAGCCCCTGAACTAGGTTTCGATATTTGTAAAAATATCTTCTGCAGAAGAAGTGGGCCTTGTTACATCGCATGATGGTACCGTAGATTAGATGTGATGTAACAAGGCCCACTACTTCTGCAGAAGATATTTTTACAAATATCGAAACTTAAGTCAAGGGCTAATAGACCTTTTTTTTTGCAAATAGTTGACTGATTTTTCAGTCTCTTCAGATTCGCACAGCTGCTGTTTCGCAGTCATGTTTAAGAATCTAGATTGGGCCAGAGTTGTTTGAGGATCACGCTGGTAAATTCACGTGTTTTACCCCAAATCGCCTGATCTGAACCCGACGTAATCTATCCGAGTCCACACACCAATGGTACAGAGATATGTGGTGGCGCGTACTTCCGGATACCTACCAAGGATTTGCCGAATTCATACCACGCAGATTAACTGCTGTATTGCGTTCCAAGGTTGTACCAGCACTCTTTTAAGCAGGTGATATTATGATCACTTTTTAAACAATACAAGTATACCATTTATTTTTCAGTCCCAGTTGTACAGTTTTTTTATTACATACACTGATTCTTTCGATCTCCTTGCATCAACAGAAGACCTACGTGTCGTTCTGACTCAGACATGACGTGTTGCTGAGGCAATTACATGGATCTGAAGATGATCCACGGTGATCGAACCAATTCATGTATTAAAAACATGCGAAATTGAGACTGAAAAGTAAAACATATAAAAGAATTGTGTTAAATGATCATAACGTTTTGGGTCCTCAGATGCAAGAGCGCTAGAGGAAGCATCTGGCGCACCGACTCTTACATGCAACCACAGTCTGACGTAACTAAAAAAAGTGTTCGGGATCTAAAACCGTACGCTACAGAGCAACAGTTACTTTATCCACTACTGGACATCAAGGGAAGGGTGTAAATCTACATCCACATCTACACGGATACTCTGCAAATCACATTTAAGTGCCTGGCAGACGGTGCATCGAACAACCTTCACAATTCTCTGTTATTCCAATCTTGTATAGCGTGCGGAGCTCTGATTTCCCTTATTTTATCGTGGTGATCGTTCCTCCCTATGTAGGTCGGTGTCAACAAAATATTTTCGCATTCGGAGGAGAAAGTTGGTGATTGGAATTTCGTGAGAAGATTCCGTCGCAACGAAAAACGCCTTTCTTTTAATGATTTCTAGCACAAATCCTGTATCATTTCTGTGACACTCTCTCCCATATTTCGCGATAATACAAAACGTGCTGCCTTTCTTTGAACTTTTTCGATGTACTCCGTCAGTCCTAACTGGTAAGGATCCCACACCGCGCAGCAGTATTCTAAAAGAGGACGGACAAGCGTGGTGTAGGCAGTCTCCTTAGTAGCCACGAGGGATTAGCCGTGCGGTCTGAGGCGCTGCAGTCATGGACTGTGCGGCTGGTCCCGGCGGAGCTTCGAGTCCTCCCTCGGGCATGGGTGTGTGTTTTTGTCCTTAGGATAATTTAAGTTAAGTAGTGTGTAAGCTTAGGGGCTGATGACCTTAGCAGTTAATCCCATAAGATATCACACACATTTGAACATTTGAACAGTCTCCTTAGTAGGTCTGTTACATTTTCTAAGTGTCCTGACAATAAAACGCAGTGTTTGGTTAGCCTTCCACACAACACTTTCTATGTGTTCCTTCCAATTTAAGTTGTTCGTAATTGTAATTCCTAGGTATTTAGTTGAATTTACGGCCTTTATATTTGACTGATTTATCGTGTAACCGAAGTTTAACGATTTCCTTTTAGCACTCATGTGGATGACCTCACACTTTTCGTTATTTAGGGTTATCTGCCAATTTTCGCACCATTCAGATATCTTTTCTAAATCGTTTTGCAGTTTGTTTTGGTCTCCTGATGACTTTATTAGTCGATAAACGACGGCGTTATCTGCAAACAACCAAAAGCGGCTGCTCAGATTGTCTCCCAAATCGTTTATATACATAATGAACAGCAAAGGGCCTATAACACTACCTTGGGGAACTCCAGAAATCACTTCTGTTTTACTCGATGACTTTCCGTCAATTACTACGAACAGGAAATCACAAATCCAGTCGCATAACTGAGTCGACATTCCATAAGCACATTATTTCACTAGGAGCCGCTTTTGTGGTACAGTGTCAAAAGCCTTCCGGAAATCCAGAAATACGGAATCGGTCTGAAAACCCTTGTCAATAGCGCTCAACACTTCATGTGAATAAAGAGCTAGTTGTGTTTCATAGGAACGATGTTTTCTAAACCCATGTTGACTATGTGTCAATAGACCGTTTTCTTCGAGGTAATTCATAATGTTCGAACACGATATATGTTCTAAAATCCTGCTGCATATAGACGTTAACGATATGGGTTTGTAATTTAGTGGATTACTCCTACTACTTTTCTTGAATATTGGTGTGACCTATGCAACTTTACGGTCATTGGGTACGGATCTTTCGTCGAGTGACCTTTTGTATATGATTGTTAAGTATGGAGCTAATGCATCAGCATACTCCGAAAGGAACCTAATTGGTATACAGTCTGGACCAGAAGACTTGCTTTTATTAAGTGATTTAAGTTGCTTCACTACTCCAAGGATATTTACTTCTCGTTACTCTTGTTGGCAACGTTCGTTCTTTTTTATACGTGGAACATTAAAAATTCATACTCGTTGGCAAATGCGGCAGCCTTCCGGCAGGACGAGAGGAAAGAAAACATTTAGGTATATTTCGCCAAAATGATTCACCGTAGGGGGCAGGGTCCTCACTGAACTGTTGTTGGAGTATTACTGGAATAGTTATCACCGTGCCATTGGACTGAAGTTATGCGCTCTTATACACTCATTAGAACGTCGGCTGAGAGCCGCAGTGGGATTTTACGTGACAGAGTTAGGGGTAGTGGCGTGCCTCCAAGTGAAACACACAGCCTGTGTTTATACGACTATTTCTTCACTCATTAAAACCGCAAGCAAAACACTCGTGACAGCGTGATATGCACGGCAGTGTCTGGAACAGGGATTCTGGCATGCGGTTAGGGCACGCTTCATGGGTTAACGCTCGATGTACGCGGTAACAACTTCGCGTCATCTTGTTGTATGATATTCATAACAACTGCCAATAGTACAGCCATAATTCTTACTACTTTCTTCATAACTCAGATCTCGGGAATCCACTGAGGGAAGTTCGTTTTCATTGTGTATGCTTTCCATTCTGATGTACTGGGTGGTTATAATTGAAGAGCAGCTACTCACGAGGTCCAATTATCTTATGGCAGCGAAACTACGTAGATACCGATTTTCGCTTAAAAAAGTTCCAAATTTGGTAACCAGGTACAAATCTGGCGCTGTGGATGCAGGAAAGATGTACAGAAATGGATCAGGTACGGACCGTGTGCAGGAAAGGTCAAACAAGTGAGGAAGGCATACTGTTGATTTTACTATCAACCGTCGCTTTCACAATGTCTTTAATATGGGTACTGGAGACGTCGACAAGGTACTGCGTCCGTGAAACGAAGTGATCAACACTCACTACCTGCAGTTCCGGTGCAATCTGAGCAACGAGTTCTTGTATATTGGCATTCATATCAGGCAGAGACCGGATGTATTCTGGTAAACACGTTGTTTTAGATATATTCAGAGCTGAAAAGCCATATGGATTCGGACCAAGTGATCTTGCAGGCCATGGATCTGGAACATCCCGGATACAATAGGTTCGTGTATTTAGCAAATCTTTCACTGGAAAAGTAACATAAGTTGTTCCCCATCTCGCATGGAAACAGTTTTTTCCACACAGTTGCGCTCTTCCAAAGCCGGAATCACACGCTGTGCAAAGAGGACTCGACAGGTCCTTCGAGTGTATTTTCTTCAAAGAAGAACGGACCGAGAATAATAGTGCCTGTCAATCCACCCAACACTATCACACACGGAGAGTGCAATGGCTCTTCGTACACAACACGAAGTTTAACAGTACCCTAAACTTCGACAGTATTCACTGCACCCCGTAGTGGAGTATATGACCTGCAAGATCACTTGCTCTGATTCCGTGTGACTTTCAACTATGAAAATATCTAAAAGAACTCGTTTATCAGAACATATTCGATCTTTACCTGATCTGAAGGCCAACATACAAGAACACGTTGCTCGGACTATACTGGAACTGCAGGAAGAAACTGTTAATCACCTCGTTTTACGGACGCACAGCTCGTCGATTTCTCTGGTACTCATATTGAAGACACTGTCACATGTCAAAACTTCAATTGGTGCTGCGGATCACGAAGCTTTAGCTTCTACTGTATATTGTACGGGTACCAGTGTAAAACAGACCGCAAAACCTTCCGTACTGTTCACAATGGGTTAGACACTGCACCAGCGATAGCACTACTTGGGGCATGTGCTACATGGATAATTACAGCAACAACCTCGCCAATAACTTCCACTGCCATGGGACGCCTTCCTCTTCTAGGTGCCACACCAAGCTGAAAAGTTTTCTCGAACTTCATTATCATCTTCTTGAAACCTTTTAATGACATCGGACCTATTCTCAGACCATTCAGTTGGTGATACTCTGCCAATGCAGTACTGTAATTGCTGCCTACCACATAAAACAGTTTCACCAACAGCACGATTCTCTTCCCGATAGCCATACCGTTCACTCACGTTATGGATTGTCAAATGACAACGTGGATGTCAGACCGTTATACGAAGCACGTAGGGCCTACCACGCTAGGTTTGCACGTGGTGGTCAAAATTGTAACTAATTTTTTCCCGCTTAAAACGGTTCCGCATTAACGCATTGGCATATCTACCAAGATTCGCTACACTACGATAATTATAGCCCCCACCGGTACTCTGTGAGTGAGTGGCTGCACTTTAATTACATTGAGTTGACAACATTTAAGGGGTTATCTCCTAATATGGTTTTGCCTCTCCTTTTGTTTGGCGTAGCGCAGCAGTTCGACGTTGCATTGACTCAACAAGTCGTTCCAAGTTCCTGTTGAAATACTGACCAATGATGCCTCTACAGCTGCCCGTAATTGTTGCCGGTGCATGATTTTGTGCACGAGCTGACCTCTCGATTATGTTCCATAAATGTTCGATGGGATTCGTGTTGGGTGATCTGGGTGGTCAAACCATTCACTCTAATTGTCCAGAAAGTTCTTCAAACCAATTAAGAGCAATTGTGGTCTAGAGATGGCGCATTGTCATCCATAAAAATTCCATCTTTGTTTGGGAACATGAATGGCCGAAAATGGTCCCCATAACCATTTTCAGTCAATTATGGGTTCAGTTGGAGCAGAGAACACAGTTCATTCCATGTAAACACAGCCCACACAATTATGGAGCCACCATTAACTTGCACAGTGCGTTGTCGACAACATGGGTCCATCTCTTCCTAGGGTACACACCAGACTCAAACCTACCATCAGCTCTTACCAACTGAAATCGGGACTGATATGACCCGTCCACGGTTTTCCAATAGTCAAGGGTCCAACCGATATGGTCACGAGCCCAGGAAAGGTGATGCAGGCGATGCCGCGCTGTTAGCAAAGGCACTTGCATCGGTCGTCGCTGCCGTAGTCCGTTAATGTCAAATTTCGCCAGATTGTCCTAACAGATACGTTCGTCATGCATTCCACTTTGATTTCTGCGGTTCCTTCAGGAAGTGATGCTTGTCTGTTAACACCAACAACTCTACGCAGCTGCCGCTGTTCTCGGTTGTTAAGTGAAGGCCGTCGGCCACTGCATTGTCTGTGTTAAGAGGTAACGCCAGAAAATTGATATTCTCGGCACACTCTTGACACTGTGGATCGCGATGTATTGATTTCCCTAATGATTTCATAAATGGAATGTCCCACACGTCTACCTCCTACTAGCATTCCGTGTTCAAAGTCTTCATTCCCTACAGCACTTGAAGCACACATTCGTAATGCCTTCGAACATGTCACAGTAGAGGTCATGAATCGTACGCGGAGAGAAATGGAATTCCGACTAGACGTTATCCGTGCCACTAAGAGTGCACACATTGATGTATATGAATGAAGAAACAAAACTGTATGAGCTGTCATATGTTTAAAACCATATGTTATCATCTATCATAGTTTTAAAGGTAGTGAAGTATTAAGTTGTAGGGATAATTTATGGACAGCCTGTATTATTTCTTCTTATATATATAATTTAAACAAAAATTGCATACACAACACTGTGCTGTTTTGTTTCTCCATGTGCTGTTTTGTTTGACAGAAAATAGGAAAGTTGTACTTTACCCTACCGGCTGATGATTTTTTACTATGAAACCTGAATCGTACAAAACTTCGTAATCCTACCCATTCACAGAGTAAAACTATGCGAAATATTGTCATTGAAGCTATTATCCTTACACATCCGGCAGCTGGAGAAGTCTCTCTCAGGCCCTGTATACTAATGTACCCAACCGATTTACCCATTTGTTTTAAGCTACGTCAATTACCAATCAAGTTTTCATTTAAAACAACAGTAAGCAAGGCTCAAGGTCAAATAAAAAGGAGAAGAGGAGATGCACAGAGGGTTAAGGGGGAGGGGGCAGGAGGAGATGGACAGAGATAGGGGGAGGAGAAGATGGATAGAGAAGGGGGAGAAGAAAATGGAAGAGCTGATGGACAAAGAGGAGGGGAGAATAGGAGGAGATGGGCAAAGAGGCTCAGGCGGAGGAGAAGGATACATACAGAGAAGAGAAAGAGTTTAGCATGCATATCCAATCCCCATACATATCTAGAATTTCTCTATAGCTTACTCCCACCTACCTCAGAATTTCTAACATCTAGCACCGTTTTACACTGGCGAACGCTTTTAGAGATCAGCAGATCCGATGGTCTTGATTTATCTTAAATCTTGCTTCCATTATCAAGTGCAATGTCAGAACTGCTTCTTTGGTGCCTTTACCTTTCCCAGCGCCAAACTGATCGTCATCTGGCTGACCATCAGTTTCATTTCCATTCTTCTTAATATTGTTGTTGCCAGCATCTTAGATTTACAAATTCTTAAGCTAATAGTGCTATAGTTCTCAACTTATATGGCATTACTATCTTAGAGATTGTGTGGATGATGTTTTTGTCTTCTGATAGTGTTTCTCCAGTCTCACAGATTATACACAACACACCAACTTAAATAGTAGCTTGGTTGCCATTTCCCCCAAAAGATTTCGAAAGTGTGTCAGCCATCCTTTGCTCTTCTAAACTCTCATACTGGATTTACTCCCTCTTCCATATTTTTTAAAGTTTCCATAAGGTGAGCTGCAACATCCGTATATTATTATATCAAATTCGTTTAACCATTAGCTGTTTATTTCTCCCTTTTTGCCATTAATCATCATTCAGGATGTCTATCAACATCAACTTTACAAAAATTATGAAAGTAGAATACATATAAGAATAACAAAACTCAACAAATATATGGGTGCAAAATTCCAATTCTCTACTTACAGGGTGCAACAGATTAGTTAAGAGCATCCCACATTCCTTTCAAGCTGAACAATGTCGAAATTATCCAGTGAAATTGTACAAAACCTGACATGATTTCACTTGCAGTAATCACTTTTATGTAATTCAGAAACATATTGTCTTTTTTTTTTCTAACCCTTGTTCACTCAAGTACGAGCAGCCCTTAGCGGCTCGCCATCTTATTTACAACTATTCACGACGTCGCCTTTTCGGCTTAGATTTTTTTTAAATGTGACTTGTAAGTACTGCATCTCTTTCCAGTCAGTAAGAACTTTAATTTTATTTATGTATTATATACCTAATATGTTTTAGAACAGTTAATTTCATTCTGAAGACGACACTCATAGTAGCGTCGAAACCTGGTCAATTTTTGACTTAATATTTGTGACCGAGGGCTTATTTGTTCTAATATAAAAGTAAATGATATTTTTCGGTGAAGTACCATTGGAAATTGGATGTTGTACTTCAGATTAACATTATTGCTTTTATTACGTAACCTGTTTTGCACAGTGAACCAGCTGTACGTATTTGTTGTTGTAAACATATCTGGTTTCACTGATACATAGTTCCACTTTCATCTTGCAACTGTTTTGACTGTTTCTTTCATCATTAATGTTTCTCTGTTTTTGTTTATGTTCTGTCAGAGGTGTGAGTAAAGGTGTTCTGTTCCTTCACTTTACCACTGATGCAAAGTATATTGTTATGTTACCTATGCAGTACAAAATACTGTCTTTGATATAACGTGACTGCTGAGGAATTCTTCCAGTAATTGGTGGTCTTGTTTTTCTTGTGATGTCTGTCTATTTGACATGAGATATGACTATCAGTATTCTAAGACAAATTATGTCAGGTGTTTGTACAATTTCACTGGATAATATCGATACTGTTCAACTTCAAAGAAATAATGGATGCTTTTCACTAATCTGTTGCACCCTGTAAGTATATAAATGGAGTTTTATTCCCATATATTTGTTGCGTTTTGTTATTTTTGTATGCATTTTACTTTCATAATTTTTTTAATGTTGGTGTTGATTAAGATCCTGGACGATGCTTAATAACTCAAACCGGTAGATGACTAATGGGACAAATAAAAAGCTAATTATTATAATGCATTTTATAAAAAAGCTCTTCCATATCGATTCCCATTTCTTCTTGTATCGCGTCAACAGACAGTTTCTACAGTTCGTAGTTGCCCTCGATGTACACTTTCCACTTATCTACTCTTTCCTTTGAGTTTAAAAGTGGAATTCTCATCATAGATTTAATGTTGCCGCCCTTGCTGGTAAATCCATCAAAGGTTTTTTCGATTTTTCTATATATTGAATCCAGATAATTTATTTCTCGAGTTCTTCACATTTACTCCACCATTTCGCTTAGCTTCCTTGCACTTCTTATTTGTTTCCTCCTTATTTTATTGCCTCCACTCCTGTCTTTCCCTGCACTTTTCTGTATCTTCTTCTTTCTTCGATCAGTTAAAGTATTTCTTCTGTAGCCCAAGTTTTCCTCACAGCTAAGTTTGTCTTCGCAGCTTCTATGATTGTTTTTTTTTTAAGGTGTCTATAAGTAGAGAGGATATAAAATGTAGACTGGCAATGGCAAGGAAAGCGTTTCTGAATAAGAAAAATTTGTTAACATCGAGTATAGATTTAAATGTCAGGAAGTCGTTTCTTAAAGTATTTGTATGGAGTGTAGCCATGTATGGAAGTGAAACGTGGACGATAAATAGTTTAGACAAGAAGAGAATAGAAGCTTTAGAAATGTGGTGCTACAGAAGAATGCTGAAAATTAGATGGGTAGATCACATTACTAATGAGGAGGCATTGAATAGAATTGGGGAGAAGAGGGGCTTGCGGCACAACTTGACTAGAAGAAGGGATCGGTTGGGAGGATATGTCCTGAGTCATCGAGGGATCACCAATTTAGTATTGGAGGGCAGTGTGAAGAGTAAAAATCGTAGAGGGAGACCAAGAGATGAATACACAAAGCAGATTCAGAAGGATGTAGGCTGCAGTAGGTACTGGGAGATGAAGAAGCTTGCACAGGATAGAGTAGCATGGAGAGCTGCATCAAACCAGTCTCAGGACTAAAGACCACAACAACAACATAATGTTCTATTGAGCTGCCTATTGTGGTATGCAGTTTCGTAGTCTCCACAATTCTACAGAATTTCAAACGGATGTAGCCATTGCCCAATAATTCAGTATCCCAATTATTTCCTCAGTGATTCTTCCAGTCTACTCTTTTTCGTTTTCATTTCATTTCCTTTTTACTAGATTTTGATCCGAGTCTACATCTGCCCTGCTGTACGGCTTCCAACATAGCATCGTGCATCTGAATCTCTGTCTAATTACGATGAAACCCGACTGGAATGTTCTATGGGTCTTTTCCAAGTAGACCTCCTCCTTTTGTGATTTCTGAACCGTGTATTTCTTGTTATTGCTTACAGTTTAACGCAGAACTCTATTAATCTACTCTCTCATTCCTAGCCTACATTTTCCCGTAAATCTGTTCCTTGTCCTACCCCCAATACTGAATTCCAGTTCACCATAAACATTACATTTTTATTTTTCTGTACTTGTTCAATATCCTGATATAGTTTCTCTATCTTTCTATCTTCTGCTTGTGGCACCGGCATGTATGCCTGATCTATTTTTACCAAGAGCAGGCATTGTCTGTAGGGGGAGCGACTGTTAAAACTAAAGTTTAGAAAACAAGCATAAGTCGCATTTTGAATTTTTTATTATGACAGGTTTCGCTCTTCACATAAATAAGAGATCATCAGAACATATAGTTTAAAGTTGGCTGACAGCATTAAAGATTGCCTTCACAGTTGGCTGACAGCTCTAAAGATTAATTTGGCTATACTATAGTACGTAATCTTAGATTTAAAGTACGTGTAAAGTACTGTGGTAAATGATGACATTAACCTTGTTCTGTTGTTGTAGGCGTTAGTTTTGTGTCGATTCTGATGAGTGCAATCCTATCACTGAAATGCTCAGAGGTCACTCCTCGGCCAGTCTTTGTATTCCTGACGAATCTTACTCCGATCATAACATTTTCTACTGCCGTTGACATTGCCATTTATTCGCCTGGCCAGAAATCCTTATGTTCTTCCCTTTTGATTTCATTGACGCGCAATGAATCTAGATTGACTCACTGCACTTCGTTTTCCTGATTTTCAAGCTTCCCTAGCACCTACCATGTTCAGACTTTTGACATCTCACGCTCTGGTCCGTATATATTACTCTTTCGTTGGTTATTCAAGCCTTTTCTCATGGCTACCCTCCTCCACACACCCCCCCCCCCCACCCATCCCTCTTATCAGTCCGCTACCGGAGATCCGAACTGAGGACTAATTCGGAAGCTTTTGTCAATGGGGACCTCATCATGACGCTTTTTGCTGCATGTCCTGTGCACGGCCACAGCCTACATTCCTATAGATATAAATCATACGTCCTTAATGCAGTGGTTGCATTAGCTAAAGATCCTCATAACGTTGGTAATTGCTGATTCTTTCCCCTTTTAGGGGCAGTTTCTCACCCTAAGGGCAAGAGGGTGCCCTGTACTCAGTCCACTGCCCGGCCCCCTTTGACGAGTCCTTTGGCTCAATGAGGGTGATTCCTTACATTGGAAGTCTTCAGCGGCCATTGCTGATGAATTTTGTTCAGATTTAAGCAACGGCTGAGATTGACCCGGAATCCAAGACATTTTGACTCCTATCCAAAGACGCTACACTTAACTTCAAGGAATGGTACAGCTACCGGATCTAACGGGGGATTAAACGAAATTTTCATCTTGGAAGCGCCAGTCTAGTAATGGAGGGAAATGTGTGTGTGTGAGGGGAGTGTGTGTGGGGGGGGGGGGGGGGAGGGCTATACTAGAGGGAGACCGAGACCAAAACTTAACTGCAGACGCTATTGGATGCAAGTTGCAGTAATCATGCAGATCTGAACAAGCTTGCACGTGACAGACTAGCATGGAGAGTTGCATCAAACCATTCTTCGGGCAAAAGACGACGTCGACAACAACAACAACAACAACAACAACAACAACAACAAACCTGCATATCGCGTCCAGCACTAAACTAAAAACAAGTCTAGCAGTGAATTGTTGTATATCTGTTTGGAATCTGGTACTGAATTATTTAATTGTATTTTTATTATTATGAATTCTGTGTTCAGAAGTTTCTGCTTACATGTACGTCGTACGTAATATTATTGATGTGATCTGTTCCCAACTATATCATTTATCCTTATTCTGTTCCTAATAGTTCACGAAGTTGTATATTGGTCTAATGGTTTTACTTTTTAGATATTCAACAACTTTACTTCTCAGAAACCTGCGAATATTCAGCCTTGTGATCATGTAGAGCTAGCCGATGGACGACAGTTCCTCATGAGGGGCGGACAGTACTCGCTTCATTACCACTTCACGAAACAAGAAACTCCTTGTCTGTTCAGTATGTTATACTTATTTCTATTAGGTATCCTTTAAACGTGAATTCACCAAAATGAATTCAACGATATTTCTCGGGCTCTGTCCGTAGGTACTCTCATTAAATACCGGAGATGTATTTATGTCTTGTATGTTTGTAATGCGAAATATATATTTTCATTCAGGGAACTTTATCTTTTACATAGTTTCCGTTAATCAAATCAGGCACATGTGGTGATAGTGGCCTCACTAGAAGCTGGTTGACTGCAGGCCACTGATTTAGTTAAATGATGAGAAATCAACAAATTAGGCGTATAGGCTATAATGACTTGATCGAGTACCTTACTAAATTGAGAAAGTGTGCTTCCTCTGCTAAGACTGGCATCAAACAGCCGAGTGGTTTCTCCTATACCATCTGCTAAACAGTGGCGCACTCCGGGATAGGTCTAAATAGCTTGTCTAATAGAGTTTAGTAGTGTTCGACAATATTCCACTGTCTCTTATAAGTTATCCTTATATTTTTGTGAATGGGCAACACGGTCTCGTAGGATAATACTGTTGGCAGATTTACGTAGCATTGGAGTGATTGCGGAATGTGAAACAGTCGAAAAAGGGGTGTTGCCTCTTTAGGGCTCCGTATCTCAACCGGTAAAAGTGGAAACCTTATAGGATTCATCTGTCCGTCTGTCTGTGTATCTGACTGTCAAAAACCCTTTATCTCTGGAACAAGTAGACGTATGAAGTTGAAATTAATATCACATATTAAGATTATGGTCCCTTGGCGACGTAAAATATTGAAGCTTCTGAGCTGATGCTATCAAAAGAAACGATCATTTATGCCACGTATCTTGAGACTCACTCATAAAAACCTATACAGTACTTCTCGTTGTCCTAGAATAGTGAAATTTGGCAGTAAGTAAGGTTTCACAGAACAAGTAAAGTAAAAATCCGAAAATTGTTAATTTGTAATTATATCACACGATAAAATATTTCTTTTCTCATTAGTTATAGGACGTCATACTAAATTAAAACAGTCAGTAGCGGGCCCGGGTGTCAATCTGACGTTCAACAGAGCTACGACCCCTCTTGAAAATGTCCTCCGCAGTTGGGGATGAAACGTCGGGTTTTGAAGTGAAATCCCTTAGACCATGGCATAATAGCCCGGAATATTATATTAACTGTGACAACTCCGGTCGTGAAAGTTTACATTTTACAGTCAGTAGTTATGTATTCAGGCCCACTGGGTCGCGATGGTAAAAGTCAGACATAGGGCAAGGAATAACTTTATTGTCATACGACGCGTTTTGGAATTTATCCATTATCAGATATCCAGAAGCGATTACTGCACGTAGATATGGCGCTTGAAGTTGTATGTGAAGAAAACATTCGCAGACTGTCGCAGACTAGTCTGCAAAAAAATGGTTCAAATGGCTCTGAGCACTATGGGACTTAACTTCTGAGGTCATCAGTCCCCTAGAACTTAGAACTACTTAAACCTAACTAAGCTAAGGACATCACACACATCCATGCCCGAGGCAGGCTTCGAACTTGCGACCGTAACGGTCCCGCGATTCCAGACTGTAGTGCCTAGAACCGCACGGCCACCCCGGCCGGCGCCTAGTCTGCAGATCTTTGTTTCACACACTTATGCTCCTCACGATATACGCTGGTATCAGCAGGAAGTTATTAAATCAAGCGTAAACAGCCGTCAGAAGGTTGACTCGGTGTGCAGAATGGGTAATACGTTAGTCTACAAACAGAAACGAACAACCAGTGCTAATGATCGCAAATGAATGATTTTTTCGTATCATCCAGTTGTGCACTGTACAGATCAAATTCATTTTATTTAATTTTTTCAGTGGTTCTCTTATGTCAACTCTTCGTCTCGTAGTAGCGCTTGCACCGTACAGCTTCAGTTATTTGTTGGACGAAATCCAATTTTTCTCTTCCCATGCATTTTCTATCCTCTTCAGGTACCTCTAGTACCACGGAAATTGTTCTCTGATGTCTTAAAACAACTCGAATCTTCTTGTCCCTTCCTTCTGTCAGTGTTTTCCATATGTTCCTTTCCTCACGGATTCTGCAGAGAACCTCCTCATTCCTTGTTTTATCGGTTCAACTAATTTTCAACACACATCTCGAACGTTTAGATCTCCTTTTCCAGTTTTCCCAAGTCCATGATTCGCTGTCATAAAATGTTGTGCTTCAAACGTACATTCTCAGAAATTTCTCCCTCAGAGTAAGGCAGATGTTTGATCTACATCTACATTTATACTCCGCAAGCCACCCAACGGTGTGTAGCGGAGGGCACTTCACGTGCCACTGTCATTACCTCCCTTTCCGGTTCCAGTCGCGTATGGTTCGCGGGAAGAACGACTGCCGGAAAGCCTCCGTGCGCGCTCGAATCTCTCTAATTTTACGTTCGTGATCTCCTCGGGGGGTATAAGTAGGGGGAAGCAATATATTCGATACCTCATCCAGAAACGCATCCTCTCGAAACCTGGACAGACAGCAAGCTACACCGCGATGCAGAGCGCCTCTCTTGCAGAGTCTGCCACTTGAGTTTGCTAAACATCTCCGTAACGCTATCACGCTTACCAAATAACCCTGTTACGAAACGCGCCGCTCTTCTCTGGATCTTCTCTATTTCCTCCGTCAACCCGATCTGGTACAGATCCCACACTGTTGAGCAATACTCAAGTATAGGTCGAACGAGTGTTTTGTAAGCCACCTCCTTTGTTGATGGCCTACATTTTCTAATGACTCTCCCAATGAATCTAAACCTGGTACCCGCCTTACCAACAATTAATTTTATATGATCATTCCACTTCAAATCGTTCCGCACGCATACTCCCAGATATTTTACAGAAGTAACTGCTACCAGTGTTTGTTCCGCTATCATATAATCATACAATAAAGGATCCTTCTTTCTATGTATTCGCAATACATTACATTTGTCTATGTTAAGGGTCAGTTGCCACTCCCTGCACCAAGTGCCTATCCGCTGCAGATCTTCCTGCATTTCGCTACAATTTTCTAATGCTGCAACTTCTCTGTATACTACAGCATCATCCGCGAAAAGCCGCATGGAACTTCCGACACTATCTACTAAGTCATTTATATATATTGTGAAAAGCAATGGTCCCATAACACTCCCCTGTGGCACGCCAGAGGTTACTTTAACATCTGTAGACGTCTCTCCATTGAGAACAACATGCTGTGCTCTGTTTGCTAAAAACTCTTCAATCCAGCCACACAGCTGATCTGATATTCCGTAGGCTCTTACTTTGTTTATCAGGCGGCAGTGCGGAACTGTATCGAACCCCTTCCGGAAGTCAAGGGAAATGGCATCTACCTGGGAGCCTGTATCTAATATTTTCTGGGTCTCATGAAAAAATAAAGCGAGTTGGGTCTCACACGATCGCTGTTTCCGGAATCCATGTTGAATCCTACAGAGTAGATTCTGGGTTTCCAGAAACGACATGATACGCGAGCAAAAAACATGTTCTAAAATTCTACAACAGATCGACGTCAGAGATATAGGTCTATAGTTTTGCGCATCTGCTCGACGACCCTTCCTGTAGACTGGGACTACCTGTGCTCTTTTCCAATCCTTTGGAACCTTCCGTTCCTCTAGAGACTTGCGGTACACGGCTGTTACAATGGGGGCAAGTTCTTTCGCGTACTCTGTGTAGAATCCAATTGGTATCCCGTCAGGTCCAGTGGACTTTCCTCTGTTGAGTGATTCCAGTTGCTTTTCTATTCCTTGGACACTTATTTCGATGTCAGCCATTTTTTCGTTTGTGCGAGGATTTAAAGAAGGAACTGCAGTGCGGTCTTCCTCTGTGAAACAGCTTTGGAAAAAGGTGTTTAGTATTTCAGCTTTACGCGTGTTATCCTCTGTTTCAATGCCATCATCATCCCGGAGTGTCTGGATATGCTGCTTCGAGCCACTTACTGATTTAACGTAAGACCAGAACTTCCTAGGATTTTCTGTCAAGTCGGTACATAGAATTTTACTTTCGAATTCACTGAACGCTTCACGCATAGCCCTCCTTACCCTAACTTTGACATCGTTTAGCTTCTGTTTGTCTGAGAGGTTTTGGCTGCGTTTAAACTTGCAGTGAAGCTCTCTTTGCTTTCGCAGTAGTTTCCTAACTTTGTTGTTGAACCACGGTGGGTTTTTCCCGTCCCTCACAGTTTTACTCGGCACGTACCTGTCTAAAACGCATTTTACGATTACCTTGAACTTTTTCCATAAACACTCAACATTGTCAGTGTCGGAACAGAAATTTTCGTTTTGATCTGTTAGGTAGTCTGAAATCTGCCTTCTATTACTCTTGCTAAACAGATAAACCTTCCTTCCTTTTTTTTATATTTCTATTTACTTCGATATTCAGGGATGCTGCAACGGCCTTATGATCACTGATTCCCTGTTCTGCGCTTACGGAGTCGAAAAGTTCGGGTCTGTTTGTTATCAGTAGGTCCAAGATGTTATCTCCACGAGTCGGTTCTCTGTTTAATTACTCGAGGTAATTATCGGATAGTGCACTCAGTATAATGTCACTCGATGCTCTGTCCCTACCACTCGTCCTAAACATCTGAGTGTCCCAGTCTATATCTGGTAAATTGAAATCTCCACCTAAGACTATAACATGCTGAGAAAATTTATGTGAAATGTATTCCAGATTTTCTCTCAGTTGTTCTGCCACTAATGCTGCTGAGTCGGGAGGTTGGTAAAAGGAGCCAATTATTAACCTAGCTCGGTTGTTGAGTGTAACCTCCACCCATAATAATTCACAGGAACTATCCACTTCTACTTCACTACAGGATAAACTACTACTAACAGCGACAAACACATCACCACCGGTTGCATGTACTCTATCCTTTCTAAACACCGTCTGTGCCTTTGTAAAAATTTCGGCTGAATTTATCTCTGGCTTCAGCCAGCTTTCCGTACCTATAACGATTTCAGCTTCGGTGCTTTCTATCAGCGCTTGAAGTTCCGGTACTTTACCAATGCAGCTTCGACAGTTCACAATTACAATACCGATTGCTGCTTGGTCCCCGCATGACCTGACTGCCCCGCACCCTTTGAGGCTGTTGCCCTTACTGTATTTGCCCGGGGCCATCTAACCAAAAAAACCGCCCAGTCCACGCCACACAACCCCTGCTACCCGTGTAGCCGCCTGCTGCGTGTAGTGGACTCCTGATCTATCCAGCGGAACCCGAAACCCCACCACCTTATGGCGCAAGTCGAGGAATCTCTGGTAGGCTTTATTGGTCAGGAGTGCCCTCTAAGCCTATGCTTGTCTCCAGTTTATTTCGAACTATCTTCGTTTTTCATGGCTTTCTTTACTTCCAAAATAGCGGATTATTTATTTCCGCTGCTCTTCGTTACTTTCGTCTTTCTTCGGTTTACTCTTAATTTGTTGTCTGTAAACTTCATGTTTATTCTGTTCAACACGCCCTGTAACACTTCTTCATTTTTACTGGATATCATTGACATCCTTTCATCCTGAATTCTAAGCCCACTTTTGAATCTTTCTTTCACTTGCTTCATTGCTTCTTCGATGTATAGACTAAACAGTAGGGGCAAAAAGATACAGCCATGTCTTAGACCGTTTTTATTGCGAATTCTTCGTTTTTGGTCTTCTGTTTTTATTTTCCCCTCGTTGGTCTTATACATGTTGCAGGTACTATATTATCCCCCTTTCCCTTCAGCTCGCTCCTAATTTCCTTAGAATTTCGGGCATCTTGCATCACTTTACATGATGGAATGCCTTTTTCCAGGTTGACATGCGCTGTGAACGTGATTTCTTAAGTTTTGCTTACATTGTTCGCCTTCTTAGGTTAGTGGTCACTGTGCCTGGCTGCTATGCAAAGGACCGGGTTTAGATTCCTGGTGCTACCAGAGGTTTCTCCGTGGTAGAGGACGGGAATGGAGATCACTCATCCTCGTGACGCTAACTGGGGAGCTGCTTGAGTGAGAAATAGCATATCCAAGGTCAAGAATGCCGATGACAGTCGGAAGAGCAGTGTGCTGATTCCACGCCCCTCCACACCAGGTAGTAAGTCTCCACTGGGCAAACGCTGGTTGGTCGGTACCGACCGCCCCGTCAGTGACAGAATGCTGAGCTTTGCTTTGCTTTACCTTGCTTCCCGACCGCCCCGTCAGTGACAGAATGCTGAGCTTTGCTTTGCTTTACCTTGCTTCCATAATGAAGCCCAACGTCGGAATAGCCTGTCTGGTTTCCTTGTAGAGTGCCATATTGAGCGTCATGTAATAGATCTTCAATTTTGCTGTATTATTGTTGTTTGCGACGTGGATGCATCTGTGATACCGTTCTCACACTTATCTGAGCTTGCTGTGCAGAGGATTTTGTGGATGAAATTTTTACGGATTCCTGCTGGTAGGTCTCCAAATTCATGGAAACTGCACACCAACTGGAAAGCCTCTTAGTTGCCGCTTCCCCCAATGACTAATATGTGGTATAACCTCCTGTAGATACAATGTAGTATTGGAATGGTGTAGTGGTCACACCTTGGGTCAGGATTCTTAGTGGGCATGGAGACTGAGCAGACGAGATGGTGGTGCTACATGTGTGGGAGGCCAAGATCGGGATGCAGTGACCGTACTGTCATACTCCTGAAGGCGTTAGTTAAACGGCATTGTCTCGAAACATATTTAACACCTGTGTTTTTATAACATGTATTGTCTTCTATGGCGCAGTGGAAGGAGCTGTGATTGCACGCTTGTGAGCAACAAGCAATACGAAGGAAAACTCTGGTGCTGCGCAGGTCGTGCATGTAGGCAGCCCAAGAGTCTGCAGCTGTAAGCATAGAGTGGCTCACCAGCAGCTCGTGCAGCCTGCCTCAGTGCTCTCGACAAAGGGCGCGCGCTTAGAAGTGTACTAATTGCATATCGCGGATGGTGGGTGTCTTTAGGGCGGATGCCCAGGGCCCAAATCAGCAACGGAACGTACAGCCAGGGAGGCAGTACCACATGCAGCTTGGGGGGCAATACCAGGTGCCAGGTTGTAGGCAGTGATTTTTGGTACTTGGAATGTCTCTACACCAGAGGAAGACATAGGCTCTTCTTCCTCTTTTATCAGACATGGGCGTGACCAAATAGCCGTAGCAGCTTGCAGCAGCTAAGATCAACTGCACTGGCTCGTGAAATCTTCACTGAGTCAGAAGTCACCACATCACGATTCGCCAAACAAGTTATCCTGTAGCTAGCGAGACTGTCGTTCCTGCAGAGGTGCAGACAGGATGACCAGACACTGAGACTGAAGTTTATGAAATGACAATATTTAAGCTTTACATATCGTCATTGTGGTCAGTGATTCGGTGATTTACCCACATTGTCCAGAGGTGTCAACAGACATGTCACCAGTTTGTCGCCTCAATTATTGTCATTTCCCCTTGCCTTCACACCTTCCATCAGCGTTAGGACACTATGGAGCGGCTGAGCACGGATGTTACACGTCATTACTCTGTAGTGCGTGGCTCATTGAATGACGTATTAGATGCTACATGTCAAGTGTAGTTAGACCATGATGTCCAGAGTTCGTCCTTTTTACTCCGTACTACAGTCTCGTAGTTTCCGCCCCATTGTCGATAGCATGCTCACAAGAAACGAGCACTGACGCCAAAGAAAAAAATGGCTCTGAGCACTATGAGACTTAACTTCTGAGGTCATCAGTCTCTTAGAACTTAGAACTACTTAAACCCAACTAACCTAAGGACATCACACACATACATGACCGAGGCAGGATTCGAACCTGCGACCGTAGAGGTCGCGTGGCTCCAGACTGTAACGCCTAAAACCGTTCGGTCACTCCGGCCGGCACGCCAAAGAAGAATCTGCACTTCTCGCTGAACGCTGCAGTGTCAAAACATCAGTCTTAAGCGCGCTACGGTCGATGTGAGACTAGCAATGATTGCTCCATTAATGCCGCAACCTATATGGGAATGCTACCTTCTAGCATAAAAGCAGTGAGCCTGTGTACACAAATTGTTCAAAATAGTTTTGCATGGCCCTCAAGATCGACATATATTTTTTAATGTTTTTCCTCGGTACTCTACGAGCACAGGAAAGCTCTATGTATAGCCACATGTATGGCGGAGGTAAGAGTAAAGCTGCGCTCTCAGCGCAGTTCTGAAGAGCGTGCTGTGCCACCAGTCATGCGGCTTGCGTTTGCTGTCCAGTTAGTCAACACGCCACGATAGGTCATTTCAAACTTAGAGCGTGTGGTAACCACAACTTTAAGAGAAGAAGCACCGTCAGAATGGAACGTTGCTCGCCAGGTTAGTGAACATCACAGCGACGTCATTTGAATACCGATCCGCTGCTTTAGGTCGCAAAACGTTAAAGATCTTCCTCAAAGCTGTCGCTTGCGGTCAGCACCAACAGCTGATTTCCAATATATAAAAATTATGACCTGTAGAAATCCCGGGAAGAAAGCAGCCGAATTGCGCGCTGCAGGTGGAAGGGCTGTGTGGTGTACTGTAAACTGCATCCTCTGCGGCCGGTGAAATTTGAACCCAGAAAAGGTCGATTAAAAGTTAATTAGTTTTTCTGTACGAACGCGGCGACTTGTCCGGCAAGTGGAAGAGCCGAGCGCTCTTACCCGTTGTGATGATAAAGAAAATGGAGTGCTCGAACAAGAAATGTAACGCCAGAACTTTTACAATCGGAAGTTATCATGATTTACTTTATTTACTGCCGAGCGCAATCACAGTTGTTTTGCCTATGACCGGACCTTCAGAGACTTCAATGAAAAGCACTGAATCCGAATTGCAGAAACTGAATTGAAAATGTTCTACTTGATAAAGCATACTTTAGCACAACTATAAAATAAAATGTGGTCCATAGCCGTGGATCAACATATGGTACTTGTCATGTACATAAGATCTGTTGTCATATTAACTAAAAAGCCAGGATTATGCATATGTATAGGAGACATAAGCTCTATAAAGCTTTTCGTCTGACTCCTAGCACTACATGTGCGCTTCATGTACATTTGAAAACAATTTTATTTACAGTTTTAATTCCCCATACTTTCACTATAGCAAGTGGAAGATACATGAGCAATATAAATCTGTAAATTAAATAAGTGGATAGAGTACGCATTACAAGAAACTTACGAAACAACAAATAAACAAATTTTTAAAATTACACTGTATAAAGACTTTATATTAGGATATAGTGTCGATCATAAAAGAAGGAAAAGCAGGAATTAAATGATAAAACAACTAGAACCAGTGCAATATAAGTATGTAAGATAGCATATCATTGAATGTTATGTCGACATGTACAACGTCTCTAATTATTTATCTGTCTTCACCTGTCTTTCAGGCTATTGCATTTCTTTTTACTTAGGATCAGTCACCAGATTAATTTTGATTTACTCGAGGGGATTGGCGATGTCGTCAATCAAATCCAACAGACACGAGTAATTTTTCTATAAAAATATGCGAGGTTTTATTGCTACAATTAAGTAAATACGTGAACTCCCAGTATAAACAGCGCTTCCTCATTTTTTGATTTGTATTAATGAAATCGCGCATATTCTACAGTTATGGAAAAGAATTCAGATGAATTTCTAGTATTAGCTAGACGACATTGTCATTTTCTTGGAGCGAAGTAAACGTAGCCTGATCACACTGCTTCAAAGTGAAATGAAATGCTATAATCTGGCTGTTATCATCTGAAGGAAGATACTGGTGTATATAGGTCAAGTGTGATAAATAATGTCTGATATTATTTATTAGTGGCACTCCTGCTGTTCGTCCACAGCAACACGTCTACGTTGTTGGTTATTTGTATGGTGACGTCGACGTGGTTCGGAGAGCGCCGTAAGAAGGACATACAGACCGCTTGCTCTCGACGAGGAGTTTCGCGGTCCAGTCAGTGCAGGTGCTTTCCAGTCATACTGAGCGCGAATGTCACAGATTCTTGTATGCATGCTAGTTTCACTGGACGGAGTTTCCATACATCCGGGCTGTGTCGACGTAGACAGCTGTTTGGGCACGTTCAATTTGGCGTTCATTACGAACAACAGAAGAACACTTCCAAAGCACCGGAGCAAAGGAGATGTGCAGGGGAACCCCGGGGATGGAACCTGGATCAGTGACGTCCCGTTCATTTCGCCAATGGTTGCTGTATTTGTCCGTCGCGTGATAACCAGGAGAGTATAGAGGGGGCGTCACGTACTAGAACATGTCTCAGGCATGAGGTTCGTGAAGCTCACCTCGGGGGCGGTTCTGTCACGTTTCCAGTTAGAATCATGTACTGATAATGGACGCCTCTCCTTCTTGTTGAGGAAAATTTAAGAACTGTGCATTATAAAGACAGGACCTCCAAACATATTCTGCAGCCCTACAGCTAACATTTTCGCGATGGGTTCTTCTTTCAAGATGATAATGATTGAGCACAGTGCATTCACCTTGCGTACATCTTTCCTCAGGAGGAAGGAATCAACCGAGTAAATTGATCAGAGTTATCTTCACACATTAATCGCACTGAGAATGCCTGGGAAAAGTTAAAACTTCCAGTAGGTCGTCGTAGAACACCCTTCATGTGCTGGATGACTTCAGGAGGGCCTCCCTGGCAAACAGGCAAGCTTAAGAGTCGGACCATCTCGGTCACGTAACGGACAACATTCCCAGTAGAGTGGGATGAACAAACGCAGTACTAAAGGTTACCCAACAGCAGACTTTGATTTCATAAATATGTGAAGATGTTCGCTTTGGAGTAGGCTGTATTTTAGCTGTTTTTTTATTTAGCAGTAAAGCTTTTTTGTTTCATTTTGTTTCGTTATCGCCCTCTTGAATCTAAGCCCACTGTCGTTGACAATTACGCACGATACAGAAGTTTTTATTAGTAAATTACCATGGAATATCGACATCAGTACTGGTACACAGCTGTCACCTCATGTACGACATCTCGGGCAGTCATTCAGAAGAAGGATCACAAATCGTCTCCAGCAGATCCACAAGATAACGTTACTGAAATTCAAATGTGCTGCATGAACATTGCTCATCTGCGCCATCCTTGCCGGTCTGCAATGTTTGTCACCCGAGGAAGGCAGTCGATTGTCAGACGACTCTTGCAGATAGCCAACAACAGTTCTTAAGCACTCTTCGTTATCAAACCCAGTACGTGGCTCTTGCTCCTATCACAGCAACCGACTTTGGGGGTGTTCAGATATGTCTGAATTCCTAAGGGACCAAATTGCTGAGGTCATCGGTCTCTAGACTTCCACACTACTTAAACTAACTTCAACTAATTTATGCTAAGAACAACACACACCCATGCCCGAGGGAGGACACGAACCTCCAATGTGTGGAGCCGCGGGACCGTGGTAAGGCGCCTGGTACTGCGCTGCTACCCGGCGCGCCGAGAGTTAGATGGACTGATAAGGTAAGGAATGACGAGGTTCTGAGCGTTGGGAGTGGCCGCGCAGTCGGTTCATGGCGCCTGAAACCGCGCGGCCACTCCGCGCTGCTTGGAGGCGTTGACTCGTTATTTTCTACAAATGTATCAAACATGCTATACGATACAGATCAGTGGGACACTTACCACACTCTTTGTAGCTTAGCTCTATACAAATCTGTAAGGCGACATTTAATTTTTATTTAATTTTTTAAATAATTTTATAATCTTCATCCTTTAATTTTGATAGAAATAAAGCTTATATGTACAATGAGGTATTCGAAACGTACAACATTAATTCTCACAAAGTTGCTTCCCATCTCGGAATAACATTGCGACTTGAAGTCTAAGACAAGGAAAGCGGAGTTAAATTCATTTGCCACAAAGATGGGTTGACATAGTGTTTCTTTACGTCATACAGTTATCACATTGTCACAAATTGACGAGTTTTATGAGTTATGTTTTATGTATACACAGATTTATTTTTCTAATCTTCTTAAAATCTAAATAATTATAGGCCTGAAAATTCCTGGCAGACTGAAACAGTGCTTCCGACCGACAGTCGAACTCGGAAACTTTTTGTTTTGCGGGCAGTTGCTGTCCCGTCTGAGCTACCCTTGCACCAATCACGACCGCTCTTCACAGCTTTATATCCGCCGCTACCTCATCGCCTACTTTCCAAACCAACAGACTATCACTCCTGTAAGATAGGATATAGCGGAGACAAGGCTTACCTACACTTTGAGGGGTGTTTCCAGAATGAATTTTTCTTTCAGGAATTCTAGTCTTGCAAGTTTCGCTGGATAACTTCTGTGAAGTCTGCAAGGCGGAAGATGAGGTACTCGTGAAAGTAAAGCCTGTGAGGAGGGGATCGTGATTTGTGTTTGGACAGCGCAGTCGGTAGCACGTTTAGCAACAAGCAAAACTCCAGATTTCGAGATTCAGTTCGGCACATAGTTCTAATACGCCAGCAAATATCGTATTAGCACAAAATCCACTCCAGAGTGAAAAAATCACCACGGAAGTTATACTCGTAGGTCTAGCCTTATCGAAACAAGAGAAAAAACATAAACTACACTAAGGAAAGTAATTAAACAAAAGTTGTACAATTTATGAAAGTTTACGGTGCAATGCTTTGAGAAAAAACTCACAACACTTACATTTAACACAATATCCTTTAAGCAAGCCGATCAGTTCAAATTGTAACACACTTGCTTACAAGTTCAATGATATAAGAAGAAACAGTCATGGCACAGTCAGTACAATGTTCTGAGCAGCTGTACTGGGCGATTCAAAACGAAATAAAAAAACAGATTTCAGTTGTTTATTATGGACAAACTATGAAAGACAGAAACACATTGCGCATGTCACTGGATAGAGGAAGGATCAAAATTTTACGCTCACACAGATGCTGTACCATACACTCAACATGAGCACCATGCGTTGCTCGAGAAACATCGGAACGGTAGGCCACGGCATTGCACGCACAAATCAACAGGTCCCTGTTTGTTGAACGACAGCTTCAAAAACTCGATTTCTCACTTCTTGGAGAGCAACTGCCATAGTTGGAATAAAGACTCTGTCTTTTATGTCAACGTCTAGCTGAATCGAAGGCGGAATGCACGTTCCACTTGAACAATGAATTGCTTCACGAATATTCGAAAACACAGAATCATTTCTCTTGTAGTGTAGTCGCCATGTTGCTACAAACAAAATTACAGCGCAGCTGTGTCACAACTTAGAAGCTTTCTTCAATCAGTAACATGAGTAATGTGTTTTTATCTTTCATAGTTTGTTCTTCATCAGCCGGTATGTTATATTTATAAACAAAGCTTTGATCTGAAATAAAACATTGTGTATTTTATAATACCATTCACGAATATCCCTAATTTTACATTTATGTTCAGAAAAAAACAGAACACCTTGAACGACTAGAGATAGGACGTTCAAATTCACACGACATGTACAGTAGCATGTTCTGCAGAAATGATTAGCATTTGACCATGTCGGCCTGCATGTTCAATATCGACATCGCGGCGCAACACCACCTACCACTACCGAAGGTAGTGGATCAGTGTGACACGAGCAGACGTGCAGGGTGACTCAAAGACGTATGTGAACAGTACCGACAAATCAGTGAGTTTGAAAGAGGATGCATCATTAGCATAAGAAAATGTGACGCATCCGCACGGGAAATTGCTGCTCGTGTGGGACGAAGTGTTTGGCAGTGCAACTGGTGTGTGCAGAATGGTTCACGAAAGACCGAAGAACACGACGAGACCGGTCAGTTCGCACCACCCAGACCCCCTCGATAAGGTAGACACCTCATCCGAATGGCACTGAATGGCATTGCAAGACAGATCTGCGCCCTCCTCGACTCTGGCGCAACAGTGGAACAATGTAATACATCGTACACTATCAGAGGTGACAGTCCGTCGCCATTTATTATGGAAGGGTGAAAGACGTGCATCTACCTTGCATTTCTTTCACTTATTTACGATTTACGATATTGTAGTCATATTATTATCATTACTAATACGACAGTAGCATGCCTACTATTCTGCTGATTTTTCTGTATGACAGCCTAATGAAACTGGAGAGAAGATTGGAGCAAGGTACTTTTATTGTATTTCCAAAATTCAGCAGTCTACATCAGCTAGCCGTGTTGGATTTCCTTTTCCCGCGCTGAGCTTTTAGCTTGGAAGCATGGGCCGGTAGTTTGAACGACTTGGAGAAGCCAAAGTAGTCCTTCCACTTATTCTCCTAAGTACTAGTACCAACCTAAAACTCAGTTTCTCCTGCACGTTTGGCTCTGTAAAGAGGCGTCCCTGATGACTCTCTGACGAAATTCTATCCAGTCGCGAGTCGTTCCGCCAAGTCAGGAATGTCTGCTTGAACGGCAGCTAGTTCGGCGACAGATCCGTACCCCTGTTTGACCGGCGAAAAATGCACCAATTCCCACACCCACAAGGCCCAGCTCCACTGCAGCAACGGCCGGTAGGCGGTTAGCAGTCGTGAGGAGTCAGTGGCGAGATCCAGAAGAAGACGGTTGCGAGCTGGTAAGCATGCACGTTCTAGCTAGGTTCAGAAGTGGACTGAGTCGCGAATACATATTAAAGTGTTACGTGATCTTTAATTTCGGGAGGATTGGCGCCTCATTGCTTTTATTTCGTCCTCATTTTGCTATTTTGTTTTTGGACTTGGCGTCAGAGCTTGGCTGGTTGCAGTATGCAAAACATACGAGGGACTCTCAGTCACCACATTCGGTATAATTCAAACACCCTCGTAGCTACTTCGCCATCAGCGAATGTCTTTCATTCTTCAACACTCCGTGATATTAGTGAACATTTCATACCGGTCTTTATGTGTTAGGTTTTCCCTTCTTTGTCGCCCACGTATGAACACATGGCGAGTAGTTCTGCACACGATACCTAAGTTGAACCAGAAGTAGCATGGCCCGCGTTTCTTGTTATTCATATTCGTAAATCAAGGTGTTGCAGAATGAGTTTTATGAATTTTATTAGTTTACGGACGGGAGGCCGCTTTAATAACGTGCATCCGCAAGTAGTTCATAGTTTGTCTTTTCATTATATTTACGTATTAGCTACTGGATCCCGACTCTTACCTGTCACTAATTATTAGAGTAAATTCTTTTCTGAATGGTCAACTCCGGCCTTTTCTTGTCCATTTCGAACGCTAGTAATGTAGGTGACTGCTAAATTTAGGCGATATCCCCTTACTACCCAAGCTTGTATTAACGTCCATAGGTAACAAGATACGTATACTCAATAATTATACTTCGTATGTACAAGTTTAATTTCGATTTATAATAAATTGTGGTGCTTTTAATCAGACTTTCAAGAAAATCAAATGGCTCTGAGCACTATGGGACTCAACATCTGAGGTCATCAGTCCCCTAGAACTTAGAACTACTTAAACCTAACTAATCTAAGGACATCACACACATCCATGCCCGAGGCAGGATTCAAACCTGCGACCGTAGCGGTCGCGCGGTTCCAGACTGAAGCGCCTAGAACCGCTCGGCCACACCAGCCCTCATCTAACTTTCAAAGAAAAGTGTTAACCCCATTTATAGAGATATCAAGGAAAGGCACCCTACTGAAAATGCTCCTCTTAAGATGATAAAACTGATTTTAAATCCAATGAGTAGTTTTTGTTTGATCGTGGTGGCTATTTTTTTATGCAGTCAGGTAGACGATCCTTGCGCCAGGCCCTAATCCTTTATGATGAGCTGACGACTCTTGTATGTGGTGATCTGTATAAATTCAACCCCTGTCCTCCGTTCTAGATAAGGGAAAGTCACACTGATATGGCATTTGTGAGCAAAATCCACGTTATGTGGTGAAAGGGTAGGCGCTGCCATTCCCAATCCCTTTTAATGGGCAAGGCACCTCTTTTAAGGGTTCACGTGCACCTTATCCACTACTGTGCCTACCTTTGACGAATATGCAGGAAAATACTAGACGAAGTGTGTGGAACGACGTCACTGGGGACAGCAATGGCATCAGATAGTGTTTTCGGAGTAATCCATGTTCTGTTTGCTGAAAACGATGGCCGCATTTTGGTTCGCCGCAGACAAGGGGAGTGGCATCACTGTGACTACATTCGCATCAGACGTACTGCGTCAACTCAAGGCCTTATGGTGTGAGGTATCACCATAAATCACAGGTGGTGTGTGTGCAGGGCACTGCGACCAGTGTGACCTACGTCAGTGATACCCCGCGATCCGTAGCCATACCTTTTGTGCACAACATCCCAGATTCCAACGCACGATCACATGTTTCTGCACGAACACGTGGCTTCCTCGTGCCTCGTGCCTTGGCCAATCAGATCACCATACGTCTCGCCAATCGAAACTGAGTGGGATGTGGTCAAACGACTGGTGCAGCGCTGTGACCCAATGACAAGTCACCACAGAGAACTTTGGAACCAGGTGAAGGCAGCATGGGTGGTCACGCTACAGGACGCCATTCGCCCTTTACAAGCGTCAATGCCATCACGCATGGAACCGCGGTCCCAGTGCTTGGGCTTATATAACACGTTTTTTGTAGTGGCCATTTTCGCAGCAGCTGTATATAAATTGCAGTCGTTTCAAAGAAAATTCCTTTTGCATGCTGCACACCGAAATTTTTATTTTTATTTATGCACCCGGACGCGTTTCGCCTTTTTTACAAGGCATCTTCAGTGGGTGTCCTGAAAAATTACATGATTTGTCCCTTTTACACTTAGGTTATGGTTTCACATCTAGGTTATAGATTTAAAAACAGTTAACGATTTTTTTACGAAATGGAAAGGTACTTACAGGTAACTTCTAATGCACTGCATCTTAGCAAACTGCTTTTTCTCATCTGGCAACCACGTGGACATCTTACAGTTCACTTTCAGTTCACTGTTTTCGTTACACATCACTGTAACTGCCATCTTTTAGAGCCTATTAGGTAACAAAAAATGGCTCTGAGCACTATGGGACTTAGCTTCTGAGGTCATCAGTCATCTAGAACTTAGAATTACTTAAACCTAACTAACCTAAGGACGTCACAAAATGGAAAGGAACTTACAGATAACTTCTAATGAACTGCATCTTAGCAAACTGCTTTTTCTCATCTGGTAACCACGTGGACATCTTACAGTTCACTTTCAGTTCACTGTTTTCGTTACACATCACTGTAACTGCCATCTTTTAGTGCCCATTAGGTAACAAAAAATGGCTCTGAGCACTATGGGTCTTAACTTCTGAGGTCATCAGTCCCCAAGAACTTAGAAGTACTTTGTGGTGTCACCGCCAGACACCACACTTGCTAGGTGGTAGCCTTTAAATCGGCCGCGGTCCGGTAGTGTACGTCAGACCCGCGTGTCGCCACTATCAGTGATTGCAGACCGAGCGCCGCCACACGGCAGGTCTAGAGAGACTTCCTAGCACTCGCCCCAGTTGTACAGCCGACTTTGCTAGCGATGGTTCACTGACAAATTACGCTCTCATTTGCCGAGACGATAGTTAGCATAGCCTTCAGCTACGTCCTTTGCTACGACCTAGCAAGGCACCATTATCATTTGCTATTTATCATGTGATGCATGTACCGTCAGACCGATGTTCACCAATTATGGATTAAAGTTAAGTATTCCAGAAGCTCCGTACTTTTTTTACTAGACTCAACTCCTTTAACTGTTCCAGACCTCACGCCAGCCTGTGTGAGCTTAAACGCGTGCCTTTCGGCTATCTCATAGTGGCTTGGCTGTCTTGCCAAGTCACAACATACTTAAACCTAACTAACCTAAGGACGTCACACACATCCATACCCGAGCCAGGATTCGAACCTGCGACCGTAGAAGTCGCGCGGTTCCAAACTGTAGCGGCTAGAACCTCTCGGCCACATCGACCGGCATTAGGTAACAGGATACATTCTGAAATGAGGTGACTGAAATGCTAATCATTTCTGCAGATCATATTAATGTACATGTTTTATATAACACGTTTCTTGTATAGACCGTTTTCGAAGCACCTGTATATAAATTGCAGTTGTTTCAAATAAAATGCCTTTTGCATGCTGCACATCGAAATTTACATTTCCTGCGAATATGGACGTCGTATCTCTAGTCGTTCGTTTTTTTCTGAAAATGAGTTTATTAATGGGTTTTGTTTTCTACAATTTATGTTGTTACTTCTACAGGACATGTACTATCAGAAGGTTACGCCTATAATCTACGAAAATAACTTTTTTTCGCTTTTCGACACCTGGAGAAAATTTTTTGCAAAATTTAAACCTCATACAGAATGATGAGACATGTAATTTATTTATATCACCTTATCTTTGGTAGTCACTTCGTCAAAATCATTGTCAATAGCAGGAAGTTTAGAAGAAATCTATAAATGCCTTTTTCGATCTGCCAATAAAATGTCTTAACGACCAGCTTAGCTGTAATGCAACTACTTGTAGCTCCCTTCACTAATGGCAGCACTATGCAAGATCACCTGCAACAGGGCTGTATGTAGAATGTTGACCCGACTACCGTATTTAAGAACAAAAAGCTGGAGCGCGCAGGTGCCACAAAATAGAATTTCGGTCACAAAGTTGTCCAGTTTCGGGATACGTGACCCTTCTATGGGTTCATTTTTGATTTTACCCCGGTGTACTTCCGCACTCCACCTGCAGGAGAGGCGAGAGCGGCGGCCCTCTTCCGAAGTGCCTGCAAACAAACACGGGGCGGCCCGCTAATCCACTCAAGTGCTGCCGGCTGCCGGCCGCCGCCCAGGGGCAACGAACGCTCTCACACGGCCCGCCACCGCAACCCTGCACCGCTTTTGCAGCACTCTCGTACTTAAGAAAACAACGAAACTCTTGTACACTTACGCCTAGAGTACTCACAGCCTCGTCGGCACGCAGAGGCAGCTATGCTACAAAGACTCTATGGAACATCGTCGTCGACTGCAGCCTTCGAAGTAACCTGCTCCTTGTCATATCTCTACTCTGAAAAATGGCTCTGAGCACTATGGGACTTAACATCGGTGGTCATCAGTCCCCTAGAACTTAGAACTACTTAAACCTAACTAACCTAAGGACATCACACACATCCATGCCCGAGGCAGGATTCGAACCTGCGACCAGAGCGGTCACGCGGTTCCAGACTGAAGCGCCTAGACCGCACGGCCACACCGGCCTGCCTCTACTCTGAAACACAACAGTAACAGCGCAGCAATGTTGCGAGAAGACCTGGCACCAGAGGTCAGCTCTCAGTACGTCTCTGTCATGGACATGACGCACTACTTGCACACTCGCGTGGGTGGACGGCCGTAAAGAGTCTGGATAATGTATTGTCGAGTAAGTAAACAGGGGGAGGAAAAAAACTCAAAGGTTAAATATTGCCTCTTCTTGTGGAAGAACGACGATGGAACCGTAAGTTTTCTCCCTGTCATCCAGTGGACGAATGCCGTCAAGGAGACTGTGTAATGTTATGTGAGATTCATTGCCCTTTTCTTAACTAATTTGTACCTAATTTTATTATGAGAAGCTCAGTAATATCTGTAAATACCGTAAATGTAAATTTGATTCAAAAAGTACTTGAAGTGAATTGAAGCCCACCTGGGCAGCAGGAAACTCTTTAGCGCGCAATCCCCACAACGATACTAGTTGTGAATCTTTGAGTATGGTCTCTAAAAAATAAGTCAATTGATTTATTTAAAAAAAAAGAGGACTGTTAATCTGTATCTTGTGGAAAGAGGACTTGTTGCTAGGCCGTCGCTTAGAACGTATTGTTACATTGAATGAAAATTTCCATTTCAGTGATAAAAACAAGTAAAGTGTGTGTAAGAGTTGCCAAACATTTGTGTATACAAATTTTCTGGACGTGAAGAATAGAAATATCTTGTATTTGGAAAAGGAAGTGTACTTCATTGTCCTCGCAGGCTACTAATCGACAGAATTGTAAGTGTTCAAAGTTCACTAAAATACAGGAAAGGAAATGCATTCTCTATAGTTTCATTCAATACGTAACAACCTCTCATCACTTCCTAATTGCTGTAATTGGATTATGTTCTTGTATACTAGTATGGCGCCGAACTCTACTGACCAATTTTGATGCAACAGGATTTGTAGTTTGAAGGAAGTTTGTGTGCCAAGCAATCTCCTTTTCTCACGAAAAGCAAATTCCTGTTTGATCTTTTTTTCTTACAACAGTGGTCCCTTAGGTATGAAAAGCTACGAAAACTTGGGCTCAGAGCTATCCGCAATACGGCCAAGTAACTAACAGAGTCGTATTTTAAACCTTAAAGAACAATGACTTCCTCCAAATTATAATACGTCACCAACTGGTGCAGAAGCTGATCATTCTACGAGGCAGCAACCAAAATGCAGGTACCAGTTACGAGTTAAAGTAAAAATCTCAATCAAAAATCAATCTCCCTCTCTCTCTCTCTCTCCAAACGTATATATAAATATTCATATTATTAAGATAAAAGTCATTTTATAACTGGACAATCTACAGACAAGGAATTATATTCGCCAACTAAGTTCACGTTTCCCTGATGGCGTTCCACTTGGCAGTAGTCGGTTCGACTTCTGGAGCTGATCGACATTTCGACTGAACTGGGATGCCGAGGAGGAGAGCGATGTTAACTTTTAGTTGTTTCCACACATGACCATGCCATGAGTTACACTTTCTGATCGTAGGTATCAGCACACGTCTGTCTAATGTGAAAGTGATCATTAGACGTCATACACACGCACTCACCAGTGTAAAAGGAGGCGGGGGGTATTTGTTGTCAGTGGAGAAGCAGTAACAGGAGAGTAGGCCGGTTACGAGAGCTCAGTTGAGACGTTCCATGCCCTCTTTTGCATGTCACCTCTCATTTTCATCAGTTTTATGTTCTATGCCATTGCACGGTAGTAACAGACCGAATAAGGTTATTGTACTGACAGTATTTGTACTGAGAGCTCAAAAAATACTTTTCACATGATTCCTACACATGTTGGGTTAGTTCCCTGGGTGGCCTGTGCGAGGCAAGCATCGGAGGATGCGGCACACGGCATTTCCGGTTGGGGACTGCACTTCCCCGAATTTTGAGGGGTTCGTACAATAGGCTTAAGCGCCTGGCAGAACACTGACGTCGGTAGAGTTTCGCCTAATGTATGCAGGGCGAAACGACCTGCGAGACGTCTGAGTTTCGCCGCAGCTTATGTGTTTACCGTTCCGGCGCGTCCGGAACGAAGATTCCTGGCACCGACTGACTGCATTGTCCTCTTGATTCTGAGAATACTTGTGGACTGTGCCCTGCTGGGTGAGACTGTCTGGCGCCGGATGGCTGGTGGTCTAGGCAGGTAGTTTTCGTAGCCAATCAAATGGCAAGTTCAGTGCCCTCAATTGAATAGCAGAGGCGTGATTGGTCAACTTAAACTGAGGCTAGTTGACGACATAAAGCCCAGCTCGAAACTGAAGGGAACGGTCACTATTGGCGCGACTGATGTTCTGAGACAGTGTGGGGGAATTTTGGAATCAGAACTGAATGCTGATTTGCGGTTTTCGAGGAGAGTAGGGAGTAGGGCAATGTTGGCTTCGCTCTTGCGTTGCGCGGGCAGTGGGTTTTGGGATCTGATCTTCCGCGGAGTCGGACGGTCTTGTGACTTAGTCGCTCGCTTTCGGAAAGACTTCGAATTCTTGGACAGCCTTCGCAGCCAGGGGTTGACACAGAGTTGGTGCACGGTAGAAGTCGGCGTCTACATCATCAGGACGCTGCCTACCGACGACGTGCTGCAGATTTCAGTACTGGTACAGTATTTTGCGGCTCCGGCATTGTAGGACCTTATCACTTTTATACTGAACCCCTCAGCAGCATGCACGCTCGCTTTGCTACAAGTAAACCTTGCTTGTTTCTCCATTTGATCCCATTTGAGCCCTCACTACTAATCACGATACTGCTATACAGTCGGGATGTTAATATTTGATTCATTAGGACTTCCAGTCATTATCGTCAATCTATTGCATCACATAGACTAGGAGCCCCTTGTTCTCCAGCCAACTCTTATTCTCATAATATTTCATTATACCCTATGCTTTAACCTACTGTTCGTGTAGATAATCATGTGGATTTATGTTCTGATGTATAATAAATCTCATTGCAATATTTAATCCTAATATCATTTCGTAGATATATGCAGAATTCCATTTTCTGTTGTTTATTATGATAAAGTTCTCTTTTTTCTGAGTAGATTACGATTTTTATTAAATTATTGTGTGTGTGCGCTCCTTATTTTACCAACTAGAAGGGTCCACCATCATTTTCTTCCGTTACCGCTGTGTGCATAATTAATTGGCTGGTAGATAAGGAATCGGTCGAGTGCATGTCACGTTCCCATGCAAAATTCGTCTGAATTAAAGAGGTACAAACTCTTCTCCACCCCGGCACCTCGCACAGAAACCTCGGACATGGACTAGCCGTCGCGTGTCACCTGAGTAACAAATTTATCAGCGTCAGTTCATCCCTTCTAAACAGTCTCAAGTCGATTGTTAACGTGATTGTCAAGCAGCAAAATGCGGGAACAGCCACAGCTAAACCAAGGCCACGCTGGCGTACTGAACATACAGTCAGGGGCCCCGGAGCATTGTGCAAATGAAATGATTGTGTGGCATCGATGACCGGAAGGCGCCACCTCGGGTAGTTTCGCCGCCGAGTTGCAAGTCTTTTCAGGTTACGCCAAACTGGGCGACATCACTGTCTATGATGAGGAGAAAATCTGCGACTCGGCCGGGAATCTCTGCAAGGCACTGAGGCACGCCGATGACTCAACTGAGGAGGGGGACAGCATTGCGGAGAGTGGTTGTAAAAAATCGCATAAAATCAACCGAAGGAATCACTCGTGGCTTCCACAGTGCTACTACCAGTACAGCTAGCACAATGACTTTGCGTTGGAAGTTAGTAAGGTTGGGATAGAACGGTCGAGCAGATCGTCATAGCCACTCATTTCTGTAGTCTGTGCTAAGCGACACTTGAGGTGGCGTAAGGATTGACGCCACTGGACAGCGGATGACTGGAAACGAGTAATTTGGTGTGACAAATCATGCTGTACTCTGTGGCAATCCGATGGAAAGATTTGGGCTTGGCGAATGCTTGGAGAAAATTACCTGTGCGAAGTCCCAAGGGTGAAGTACATAGGCGTTGGTGTCACAGTATATGAGTGTTTTGGTAGTTAGGACATGGTGCAATTTTGCGCTTATGGAAACGCAAAGTACAGGAGGATAGGAACACATTTTGCAGCATTAAATAATGCATACTAGAGAAACCGTTGGGAACGACGATTGTTTGTTTCAACGTGACAATGCACCCTGCCATAATGCAGCGTCTGTAGGATAATGGTTTGTGGTCAAAAACATGCCTGCAGTGGACTGACCTGCTCAGAGTTCCCCCCTGAACCCAATGAGGTAAGTTAAAACGTCAATTTTTCTCCAGATACCAGAATCCAAAATTAATTAGATCTCTAGTTTCGGCTCTTGAGAAAGAAAGGACTGATATCACTCCACAGACGGTCAGACAACTCATTAAAAGTGTCCCAGGTAGAGTTCAAACCGAGGCGAGGGGTGCACACGCCCCATATTGATCTACATTAATGGGTGCCTGGGTACTTTTGATCAGATAATGTATATTCCAGATCTCTGTAGAGTGTCGTAGGCGGTTAAGGTGTGGTGTTGATGTTGCTTGTGGTCATCTGTCAGATGGAAACATGAAACTGAGATTACTGTTTTTCCAAAATATTCTCCACTACTTCCCAAGGAGAATTCAGTTTCTACGTCTGTAGCTGACAAAGTACTTGTTTTGGACATAAACATTCCACTACTACTCTTTTTTAATTTCATGTGTTTGTATTTTGTTTATGTCTAGTATCGTATTTGCAGCCTCTTTTCAAGTGCTCTATTAGGTAAATAGCCAAGCTGGAGGACCAGAATCTAACAGCGTCATTGGTCACAGACCGAAGAAGAAGCAGACTTCTTGCTGGTTCGAGAGATGGGTCTCTTATTTTCATTCAGTACATAAACATACATGATAAGATGAATGAATTATATTCCACACGCGTGCAGTCTAGTTATTCGTACAATGCCAAAGCGTGCTAGATTCACTAACCAAACGCAGATCATAAGAATGGAAATGCAGCCAAACCTCGACCTTTCGCATGGAAGCAAATAGTGTTTTTTCTCTCTCTTCAGTTGTCAAGTGGTGGGGTGCTGCAATAGAACAAACGAGCGTGGTGTCAAGTTGTATTACTTTGGTGACTCTAGTGCCATATCACCATTATTTAGAGCTGTCTTTTCTGTTAATGGCTCTAATTGTTTGCAAGCTATTATTGAGAAAAATTAGGTATCTTCGTAAGTTGATGTCATTTGAGTTACTTTAGAACAATGGTACACAACTTCAGCACTGGATTCAAGATATCATTCAGTTTTACATCCGCCCTCTTCTGACTACAATTACTCTGCGTTTACAAACTAACGCTTCCACTGGGAGATTCCACAAAAATTCCAGTGCCAGTAACAAGCCTGGATGAAGGAGGGGGGCGGGGGGTTGGGTGTTGGGATAACAACCCTATAACGGAAAGGGAGCTCGTTACGGAACCAAAGGACAAAGGAGAGCGGACGGATGTAACGGATAAACTGCCGTGGCAATGGAAACGGAAAATGAACTAGTATTTGGAGACATGTAATGTGAGAACGCTGAACATGACTGGAGGACTACAGAATCTGAAAAAGGAAATGAAGATATATATTGTGATGATGGCGACTATACAAGAGGTGAAATGGAAAGGAAGTGGAAAATTAGCATCTTGGACACACACGTTGTTCTACAGCTGTGGATTCAGAGGATATGGAGGCAGACGTTTTCTGGTTGATAATGCTCATAAGGCTGTCCTATTGAAATTTAAGCCTGTTGGTGAAAGAATATTCGTAATACGAATGAAAGTCCGCTTCTTCAACATATCCTTCATATGTACATATGCTCCAACAGAAGATGCAGAGCCGGTAGAAAAAGATATATTCTATGAGCAACTGGAACAGGAAATAACAAGGGTGGCAAAACATGATGTTAAGGTGGTTAAGGGGGACTTCAGTGCTCAAGTAGGAAGAGAAATTACGTATAGGAAAGTAGATGGTAAGGAAAGTCTGCATGAAGTATCAAATGACAATGGTACCAGAGTAACTGATTTTGCCACCGGCAATAACACGATTATTAAAAGCACATGGATTCAAAGGAAGGATATAAGGAAATTTCATGCTGCTCCCCAGAAGGGATCACAAAAAATCAGATTGATCACGTACTCACAGATAGACGACTTGCTTCAGATGTATTAAAATTGGATAGTTGCCGTGGTGCAGATGGAGACAGTGATCACTATTTGGTAAGAATCAGATACAGACAGAGGACAGACAATTACAGACAGACCAAGAAAACTGTTATGCCAAGGTTTGATGATGTTAAGGAATGATGAAAATACAGTACAACACTATAAAACTATTTTAACAAATAGGCTTAATGAACTCGAAGATAGGGAAGGAGTGGGAATTGAAGAAAGGTATAAAACAGAAGACAGATGAAAATGTACTGAGGGGAAAGAAGCAATTTAGAACCCACGTCTTGTTTGATGAAGTTTGTAGGAGGAGGACAGAAGAAAGGAATGAGGCAAGGGAAACAATGCTGCAGAGGAGAACAAGAACTATGCAGAATACCAGGAGAAGAGAAAGGATGCATATAACGTACGTAAGAGGAAAAAGAGAGGATTTTAAAAACGATGGATTGATAACTTAGAAGAGAGAAAGACTGATCAGCAAACAAGGTGTGGTGTGCGTACTGTAAGACCTTCAGTACACACACCATCAGATTAATTGACTTGTCGCTCTAACGAGGTAGGCGAGTGTCAGCAATATGTCTCGTGGTCTTATCGTGGCGTGTTTATCTTCTCCCGTAGGTCAGACGATAGAAATGCCACTTGCATGCTTAGAGTAGCAGATTGACTGTGACCAACTTTAAGCAGAACTTGATTAATTTTCACACACATTTATTAAAATAATAACAAGCATAAAAATTACTTAACTTGGTTCTGGATGTTATTTACAATTAACAGAATCTTCCGTCGGTTCTTGGTAGAACAACATTATAATAATAAATGAAAAGCACCAGTTTGCTTTTGTTCTACAATATTCTATATTGTAGAACAAAAGCAAACTGCTGCTTTTCATTTATTACTATTTACAATTGACAATCTGAAGTTCCTTTGGTATTGGTACGTTAATCTTATTCCCACATATATCTCTGATACTTGACAAAAGTGTCTATAGATTTATCTTCATGGCTATGTACAGGAATATGGTAATCTTATTAGGCACAGACTGAAACTTGACTGTACACTGGTACAGAAAAATGTAGAACTCGTGCAGACTGTTGCAGACAAATGCAGACTGGTACAGACAAATGCAGACTGACTAATCAGAGGTCTGTACACTCGTTGTAATACCTTGTGCGTTCATGTATCACTGCGCAAGTGTGATCCTTCAGGAGAAAAGGGTCTACGTTAGCAGCAATCTTATTGGCTGCGTTACATATTAATATGCGGATCGGCGGAAGAAGAATTTGGTCCGTCTCTATGGCAGCGCCATCTCGTAATGCAGAGATGGACCAGCACTGCGCCTGCACTGTTGTGCTTAGCAGGGCACGCTCTAGTGGGAAAGTTGTGTATGCGCTGACTACGCGGAACTATGTACACAAGGAAATTTTATATTCAGGTGAAATATATAATGAAAGGATTCCAACCCAGGGCAGTTTTCTGATTGGAAGAAAAGATCGGATTTTAGACAGATGGGTGGAATATTTCAGTGAATTATTGAATACAGAGTCGGAAAACGAAGGTGAAGTACATGCTGATATGGTTCAAGTGGTGGAGGTGCAAGTAAACAGAGAAGAAGAGTACCAGGAAACTTTCGAGGAACCTACAATGGAAGAAGTTAAAGCTAGTATCAATATTCTCAAAAAGAGTATCTAGGAGACTACCAGTATGGTTTCAGAACTAGTAGATCTACTACAGATCAGATTTTTACCACCAGACCCTTGAAAAATGTTATGAGGATAACGTCGATGTCCTCCAGCTGTTCATTGCTTTCAAACAAGCTTATGATAGTATCAAAAGGGATCAACTCTGGAACGCACTGAAAGACGCAGGAGTAACCAACAAACTAATGGGACTGATCCAAATGACTTTGGGAAGAACAGTATGTAAAGTGAAGGTTGAGGGCACTTTATCAAAGGCATTGAAGTTAATCAAGGATTGCGACAGGGTGACGTGTTCTCCATTAGTCTGTTTAATGTCGCCTTGGAAAAACACAAAGCGGCAACCCTGGGTAACACTGTTTAATAAAGTGAAGCAGGATCTTACGTATACAGATGATATTGATTTGTTAACGAGGAGGAAACAGGACCTGGAAGAAAAGCTTGAAAAATTAGAAAGATATGGAACGGGGATGGGGCAGACTGTTAATCACACAAAGAGCAAGTATATGTTAACATCTAGGCAAAGGCTTAGTGAAAGATAAGGAAGCATGACTTTGAATGGGAAAGAATTTGAACGCTGTGAGAGCTTTGAACATCTTGGGTCACTGGTAACTGAGAATAATAATATGAGAGAAGAAATGCATACAAGGGTCACAGCTGCTAACAGGAGTTACTTCTTACTGATTAAAGTATTTAAAGCAAGAAGCCTTAGTATGAATCTGAAGCTGGCAGTGTATTGTACAGTAATGTCCGCCCCGATAACTGAGTGATCAGAGTGACCGATTGCCATCCTACGGGCCCGGGTTCGATTCCCGGCTGGGTCGGGGATTTTCTCCGCTCAGGGACTGGGTGTTGTGCTGTCTTCATCATCATTTCATCCCCATCCGGCGCGTAGGTCATTCGATGTGGCGTCGAATGTAATAAGACCTGCACCAAGGCGGCCAGACGTGCCCCGCAAGGGGCCTCCCAGCCGATGACGCCAAACGCTCATTTCCATTTCCATCGTATAGTAATGAGACCTGTAGTGATGCATGGTTCGGACAATGACGCAAAATGTTGAGGAGCTGTTGCAGAGATGGGAAAGGAAGATACTTAGGAAAATCTTTGGGCCAGGGAAAACAGGGGATTTCGGCGAATCAGAAATAATGTCAGGGAGTTTTACAACGGGGACCAGATGGCTAGACAACGTGGAGGAGGATTTGAGAAGAATGAGAGTTAGAAGATGGAGAGTCAAGGCAGCCAACAGAGAAGAGTGGGTGGAGACTGTTCAGGAGGCCAAGGCCCTACACGGGCTGTAGCGCCAAGGAGTAGGTTAGTAAGTGTGTTTACAAACTTCTACCACTTTCCAACAGAGCCTTCCATGATATTCGCTTGTAGCTGCTAGTGCCTGAGTCTTATCAGACCGAATTTGGTAGTCTCCAAACTGTAAACCACGTTGTTCAACAGTTGATCTGTCTGTTTCTCCCCTTCTACAGTTCATCTTCTGTTCTTGTAGTCGATTTTTGACCGTTTAGTAGTACCCCCGTACGTGCTTTTTTCAGCCGTTTACGGTCATCCTTGGCCGATTTTAGCTGTTTCTGTGTCTGTGGCTTTGTATAATGAGCAATCAAAAAGTTTCCTTTCGGAGGCAGTACAGCCCAGAATCGGTATGCCAATCAGGGAAAACTGTCGTCAGCACTGAGGAAATCATTCCACCCATACACCGGGCTGTAGATACCCGTTTGGTAAAACACCATGTCCTGCTGAGTGAAGTAGTCCGTAACTAGCTGCTGCACATCCTCGTCCAACAGGTATTGTCAGCTCTTGAAGTTCTTTTTAAGGGACCGAAGGTGTCGTCGTAGTATGGGGAGAGGTCAAGACCGTAGGGTGGGTACTCGAGTGTCTCCCGCTTAAGTTGGCGTAACTTGTGCGTTACGACATTTGCGAAAAGGAGTTATCATGAAGCAGCAGCTCCCCTTGTCGCAGTTGCATACAAGCTCTTCATTCCCCGATGGATATCTACCAGTGTTTGTCCTTCGGCAGGCTAGAAAAGACTAACAGCACGTTGGTATTGTCCGGTCATTTCTTAATAACGTCACAATACTTCTTGTTTCTGCAGTTAGCGCACGCACGTCGGGAGAGCACGAATGCCACACCATTCCCTTTGCTACGTTTCGATGCTTGTATACGCGCTTGAGTAGCGCAGCACCAGCGCTCTCAAGAGGAAACTTTTTTATCGTCCGTTATAGGTTACAACGATATTCCGATTCGTTAGGATCTTTCTTCTACAGTCAGTAACGTCTTTAATAAACAGCGTGGAAACTTCAGATTTCAGGGACGACTATACATCACTATGATCTTTCCGTGGTTGTCTTAACGTTCTTTTTACTTCATCCATTCTTGAGCAGAGAATTGGTGAGGTATTTCGATTCCGCCATTTACACAATTTTTACTGACTGTAAGGCGTTTCTGCGATTTACTGCAACGCAAAAAATCAACAAGTACGGCTTCATTTTCCGTATTGATGATCAGCAGAAACAGAAATATTTTAGGTTTCTGGGGTTGACGACTGTTAATATGCTTCACGTGGAAACTGCCAAAATTCTGTAGCTAACTTAAGATAGGAGGCGACCTGGAAATCAAACTATGCCAAGAACTTATCTATAACTCAGGATCAAAAGGATTCTTTTCCTGCCATTACGTTTAGTGGCTTTTTAAGCATTTTATCTTTCTCTCTTTTCTCATTTTGTATCACTTGATACATTGTTTGCTTCATGATTTTCTGTTACCTTTTTTTTATTAATTCGTGCGCTATTAATGTATGTTCTTTTTAACACTAACAGGCGAGCCTTGCTATTCTGCGCTCTGGTTTATGTTCCCAAGTTTATAAGTGACTTCGTCTTGGTACTAGCAGCGAGTATTGTGTCCCTCTTGCGAAAATAAACTCCGCGGGACCTATGATGTATGCGCTTCAGGCCAGCATTAGCCGCCTACGTTGTACTTGACTGCAGTGAGCATATGTTTCCGGTAACAGTTCCGTCATCGTGTTATCTCGTTTTCAGAGAAATGCAGGGCTGTTATTAGAATATAGCCAGGACCGGTTCGAGTTCATTTTTCCACACAAGCAATCTTCTGACCTGTAGTGTCTCCCTCACATGTAAGCTGCCCTTATTTGTGCTCTTAATAACACTTTTAGAAATAAATTTAAAACTACTGATCATGGAAATGTTTTTATGTGTATATATAAGTACAGGGTTGTTACAAATGACTGAAGCTATTTTACACACTTCCTGTAGCTACGTTATTTTAAATATTGTCACATGGCTTAGCACACACAGAAAAATAAAAATAAACATGTTTCTTGACATATTACAAGTGCTCCATATGCGCCCCCTTGCTGAGTCTGCAAATGTAGAGTCGATAATCATGTTCTTCAGGCATTTGACGCAGCATGGCCCTCTCCATTTGTTCTAAAGCACTGTCAATGCGAGCTCGCAATTCGGGTAGGTTTGATGGCGGAGGAGTGCAATCACTAAATCTTTCACATCACCCCATACAAAAAAAATCGAATGGGGTTAAGTCAGGAGAACGTGGAGGCCATCACATGAATTGTTGATCGTTAATCCCACCACGACCTATCCATCGGTTTCTCAATTCCCTGCTTAAGAATTCACTAACATTATTAGGGAAGTTGAACAATTATTGCACAACCACCCTGTTCGTAAATGAAGTCCACAACGTCGGTCTCTAGCCTTTTTTTTTTAAAAAAAAAGACACGCTGTAAGTAGAAGTGCCACATCATCGACGACGATCCAGACTTCATGGTGGAAGGTGACTAGGTGCTTGGGTTCACTTTATTATGAATAAACATTTAGGGTTAACTTATTAGGGCCTGTATGTCGGTTCGTAAGATGCCGCCAGTTGGTGGAATGGGTTGAATGTCAACGTACCTTATACCGATGCCATTGGAGGGGTATTGTCCCGCCCAGAGTTCTTATGTGGTACACCGAGTTACGCAAAGCGTCTACTTTGTTGTGCAGGGTCGTAGACCGTTTGCGAGCTGCTTCTAGTGGTGTATCCATCGGAGTGCAGCGTGCAAGTCAACGATGTGAGTATACTGGTTGGCACGAAGTATCCATCTGACTACCATATTTTGTAAAACTTGTAGACGACCAACTTGTGTTGGGTTGGTAAGACCCCGGACCGAGCTGCCATACAGTATCTTAGAGAGAAACGTCTCCTTACGCCTTATATAATCGAAGCATTGCTGTGGTACTGAGGTCAGTGCCCTTGGAAAAACGGAGGAGTCCCTTGGCCATACCAAAAGCTTTGCTGAAAGGTCAATATGTTTATCGAGGAAAAAGTATTCGTCCAAAATGACCCCCAGGTAAATCACCGTTGGCCCCGACCCCCAAGGAGACATCGAGGGGCGTTTCTTGCTGAAATAGATGGCTTCTTGTTGGCGGGATTGAGTTGCACTTTACTGGTCTTACACCAAGCGGCTGTGGCATGTAGTTTATTAGTTTATCCTGAAGGCGTCGAATGTTGGCGTGAATATGTTTTCCGCTAGTGAGTAAAGCCGTGTCATTGGAACACTGTGCAGTTTGCACCCCTGTGACAGTTGGCATGTCATTTACGTAGAGATTAAATCGTAGTGGGGATAAAAAGTAGCCTTGAGGCAGCACCGCCTGCGCCAGTCGGGTATGAGACGATTGGCCCTCTGCTGTAACAATCATCTCTCTGTCAAAAAACTAGCTATAAGTTTCGCATAACAATTGGGTATCGGCGTCACTTCATCCAGTTCCCGAATTAGTTGTTCCCTCCATATCTTATCATAGGCCCTTTCAGTATCTAAGAAGATCGATGCAGTAGCACTAGACACTTTGAAATTTGTGGTAACATATTCCGCTAGACAAAGGAGTTGCAGCTCTGTGGATAGTTTACGTTGGAAACCATACTGCTCTGCCATGATCGTGCCATCTGCCACCAGTGGTTCAAAATGCGGACCTTGATGACTCTCTCGAAGGTTTTGCCCAAACCTCTAAGGAGACTAATGGGTCTGAAATTTGTGGCAAGGGTAACACTCTTTTGTGGTTTGGGAATAGGAACTACCTTAGCGGTCTTCTGCGCAGTGGGGAAATACTTCGTCAAGAGATAGCCATTGTAAATTCTTGTCAAGAGCGCCAATGGTTTACGTGTAAGTTCTTCAGTTGTAAGTTGCTGATCTTGTCAACACCAGATGCCTTGTTCCCATTTAGCTTCCTTAATGTTGTTCTAATTTCGTCAGGTGTAGTTACATGAGGATGGAACCGGTTGGGAGTGGCAATGATCCGATCGACTAGTTGTATGATGGCGTACTCGTGTTCTCTCTGGCCTCTGTTCATAGGCTCCCGCACAAGCATCATTTGTCGCTCAAACGCCGTCGCTAATGTTTCCAAAATTGGTGAGTGGGTCTTCTGTTAACCCCTGAGCAGGATGAAGCAGGCGTTTGGGGGTGGGGTCGGCCTTCAAGTTTTTCACTAAACGCCATTCTTCTCTGGTTTGCAGGAGGAAGGAGGACATCTTATCCTCGCACATTTCTACTCGCCATTCAGGTAATCGTCGTCGAAGCTGCCTTTTCAGGTGATACACGCATCGACGGTAAGCTGGGTTGCGAGTCCATTGCCGTAGCTTCCGATACCGGTTCTTCTGTAGCCGTAGTTTTTCATGTGATGGAGACAACGGATCGTCGGTCTGGAAGTCACCAACAACCGGTATAGACGACAGTTTGTGGAGCTTCCATAGTTTCCGTGTTAAGTAATCGAAGGCAAAATCAATTTGGTCCGGCGCCTGAACATCCAGGGTGGGCACGATGTTGTTATTTAAGTACCTCGTGAACTGGGTTCAGTTATTCTCGTGGTGAACTCGATGTTTCGGTATGTGACTTGTCCTTGGTAGCGTGGACAGAATAGGATCATAGTTCGAGAATAAGTCATTGATAGTAACAAGACGGGGGTCAAAGTCCTTGGGTGATAGCAATGTCAAGGCCATCTGGACGTTGATGGCTGGGGAGGGAGTGTGCGTCGGCTCAAGAGGTCCCAAGATCTCCATATCAAAGTCCTGTTCCAGGCGGTGCACCACACGTCCCCTAGGGTTGGAGGTGGGTGAATGCCAGGTAGGATGCTTCGCATTACAGTCACCAACAAAAAAAGGCTTGCCGTTTGTGCTAATATATGATGTAAATGCCGTGCTATGAGCTAGGGTGAAGATGTGCCGTCACAAAAGTGACCCTTCCAAAATCTGTCCAGAGTGAAACCGCGGTCGCCTCCAATTCCTTTGCTTGGATAATTCGACATGCCAGTGAGTAATTGTACTGCTGTGCCACCAACACGTGCATGTCTGTCAGTGCGGTTACCTACCATATTTCGAAGTCTGAAAGTTTCATTTGACCATAGGTGAGTTTCTGGCAAGAAGTTATGAATCTTAATGTTTCTTATTGCCAACTCCAGTAGCTTTCTGGATAGATGCGAAGATCCTTCGTACGTGCGGCCATGACGTTGATCTGACCTCTCTAGCTGAGCCAGTGTTTCTAACAGTACAACGATCTTAGACAACTTGTCTCTAGCTGGCAACATCTTTTTCCTAGCAGTGGTGGGTTTGTGTAAGAAATTTGAGAGCGGTTGTCACCTGTGTAGCCGGCCGGTGTGGCCGAGCGGTTCTAGGCGCTTCAGTCTGGAACCGCGCGACCGCTACCGTAGCAGGTTCGAATCCTGCCTTGGGCAGGGTGTGTGTGGTGTCCTTAGGTTAGTTAGGTTTAAGTAGTTCTAAGTTCTAGGGGACTGATGACCTCAGATTTTACGTCTCATAGTACTCAGAGCCATTTTTTTCACCTGTGTAAGTGCAGTATCCACGTGTGTGTCTCGAGACGCCCTCGTGGTTGAACAGCCAGTGTCACGCTGTACACCCTTCAGTGCTGAAGCAAACGGTCGTCCCTCCCGTGTTGCAATTCACACCTGGACCTGTGGTGATGGAGGAGGTTTTTTTTTGAGCAACCAGCCATTACAAGTTTCACACCTGAAGAGCTGTTGGGCAGTTCCTCTGTGGTTGTGCAGGACATGAGGCTGATGGGCGGAACATATTGAGAACTTTCTCAAATTCGCTGCAGCCCTTCCAAGAAGCTGCATACGGGCCCTGGCAACGCGCACGTTTAGGAGGTGAGCCAGGAGGTTGTGTGCATTCAGTACTGGGGTCCATAGCGCCACATTTAACATAGCGTGCCGGTAGCCAAAAATAATCAGATCTCTGTGTCCAGCGTTGACAACGTTTATACTGCGACGGTTCATTGTGGGAGTGGTAATCCTCCACCTGCATTTTCGTCGACAGCACATAGCGGACTCCGTAGATGGCATCGGATTTATCCCTCTTTGGTAGTGTCACAGCGTACACCTGCAGTGGGTGGAGCTTTCCCTCCTTCTTACACTTGAACAGGCGTACATCATGTATGGTAAAACCTTGCTCTCCTAGATATTTGTGCACTTGCTCCACAGGAAGCAAATCTTTGACCACCACCTTCATATCCCTGCTGGTAATATCCTGGTACGTGTGAAATTGTAACTATTGATTCTTGCAAAAGTCGAACACCTCTTGGTAACCCTCGAGAGTATCAACGTAGAATTGTACACCATCTCCAGTGTATGCAGCTCGTAAACCACCAGAAATCTGTTTCTTAAGGTCGCGGCACAGCTTAACATGGTTGCCACAGTTGTAAATCTCTATAGGTGGTATCTTCGGCACCTTTGGAACCGACGGAGTTGGTGATGGCTGGTCGGTGGCCATAGGTTCCTGTGCCGACGCTCCAGCTATTGTGTCATATCTGTCTGTAGCGTCAGCTGCGCAGCTCGATCCAGTGCCTGAGCAGCACAGCGGCGAAGGGTCTTCCAGAGCAGAACTGGTTGAAACCCCTCGGTAGCCACGGTGTCAACAATAGATTGGCATTCCATGGAGTCACCATCTGTATTTACTGTCCTATGAGGACCTGTTGCTGTTGCTCCGTGGTTAAAGTCAGACGACGATAATTCCTCGGAATCATCGACTGTATCCTCCTGAAGCAGTGATACGATTTATTTCTTCTAAAGCCTCTTTGGAATGACTTCGGTGGTCTTCGTACTTCTGCTCCCGTCGTTTGGGCTCTGTGTCTGCTTCAGGGCTGGCCTTCAGGACTTGCTTCGCGCTGTCATTCTGTAGTTGCGGTACAGTGCCCCCAGTGCAGTGTCCGACGCAGGGAACCGATAGCAGCCTGCAAACGCCTTCACACGTCCGCCGATGCGTCCACGAGAAACGCAACTGAACAGATACTTCCACGAATACGTCCGCGCGCACACGAAGAACACGATAACTGACTAACGACGTACACTTCAGTAACAACACTTCGATACAATCGACAACTCGATACTTTTTCGATTGGTCTCTAGTTTGGCATGAAACAGTTTTATCATATCAAGATACTCATATCCTCTAACGGTCTTTTCACAGATATCCGCTTGCAGAGGCATCCTGAAGCTGAGCATATTATTGCCGAATGGAGTATGCAGTTGATGGACTTTGTTTTGAAGTGTTATTGCAGTGTTACGGCAGACTGATATGAATGCGTTTCAAGCACAACATTTTTCTCGGCACCTGTCACCATCTTGCTTAACTGCCACGCTCTCGTGGCAGAAATCTGAAGTGTATCTGCAATTACACAAAATTTCTTGAGTTGCTGTATATGAGTGTTGAGTTTTCTGATAATACGACGATTAATGTAGCTATAGTCAATTTACGAAATCACTTCGAACATTAACAATAACCCTGTACTGCAGAGACATTTCCCTGTAACAGAAATGTTTCAAAAGGTTCAAATGGCTCTGAGCACTATGCGACTTAACTTCTGAGGTCATCAGTCGCCTAGAACTTAGAACTAATTAAACCTAACTAACCTAAGGACATCACACACATCCATGCCCGAGGCAGGATTCGAACCTGCGACCGTAGCGGTCTCTCGGTTCCAGACTGTAGCGCCTAGAACCGCACGGCCACTCCGGCCGAATAAACTAAACAAATAAACATATTGTATCGTCTCGTTGTCACTGTAGGTTTGTACCCTGTGAAGCAAGGAGAGGTTGTTGTTTGGTGGCCAGTATCCTCTTCTATAACACAACACATGTATTAATTGGGTCCTTATTAACCAAAACAAGAAGTTACTTAAGATAGTCAACGTATTTTTTTTTTAAGAGGTGGAGCCCCTCCACTTCCACACCGGCATAATGCGATGTTTGCTTATGTCTGGTCTGGAGACAGATTGAGTCGAAGGTCGAACGAAGGGTAGCGGTTTGAAGGCCAGAGGGAAAAAAAGTGCCAAGGCAAGCACCAAGCGAATAAAAACCTCTACGATAGTTAGGTCGGGTAGTGAATGTCTTGCTGACTGTGACAGTTCATGCAAGGGTAGGGTATGTTAATGGCGGGTATCGTGCAAGTAGACACCTTGTCAGTGCCATGCTCGTCATAATAAAAGGAATGCGGTGCGGCAACGCAGTGCGTTACCTTACGCCCTCTGCTGCGCCGTGTCGTCAGTGACTTGTCACAGCTTCATCAGGATGGTGCTGAACGGCGGCAGCTCGCTGTTGGTCAGCGTCCCCTGCTAGTGTGTGGCGCAGTTCTGCCGTAGCTGCTCTCGAGCAGCTCTGCTTGCTCGACGTACTGCGTCGCAGTGTCATCGGAGAGAAGCAGGCAGTTCCCTCGCGCATGCGCGATGTAAGCTGCCCTTTCGACTTCTCGGTCCCTTGTGGGGACCGCCCCCACTGGTCGAGCGGTTCTAGGCGCTTCATTCCGGAAACACGCAGCTGCTACGGTCGCAGTTTCGAATCCTCTCTCGGGCATGGATGTGTATGATGTCCTTAGGTTAGTTAGGTGTACGTAGTTCTAAGTCTAGGGGACTTCCTATAGTGCTTAGGGCCATTTTAACCATCTGAACTGCCCCCACGGCGGTCGACGTCGCTGGCGATACCGTTGGTGCGGCGGTTGTCTTCTTTGCACCCTTCCCCTGCGGCACTGTTGGGGCGGCCAGTGGGGCAGGCACCCGAACGCCCTTCTGCGAATTTTCAGGAGCGTTCATAGTGGTCCGAACCCCTTCTACTGCTCGGAGGCCTTGGGCAAGGACTGCACACACCTGCCTCAAGGCCTCTTCCTAATCTGCAGCCATGGCGGCTGCGAAGGCAGCCCTCTCTGCCGCCATGACGGCTTTGAGGGCTGCTGTGGCTTCCTCTACGGCGGTGCTGATGTCTACGCCGCTGCTCTTCTCAGGGGAGCGGGCTGCATCCGGAACGTCCGCCTCCGGGCGGTCGTCTCCGCTCTTGGCGGGGAAACTGCCTCTGCGCTGTCCCTCAGCTGGGCCGGGCTGGTCTGCGCCCGTCGTCTTCGCCGACGTCGTCATCTCTTCCGCTGCGTCGGTGCGGCCGCGGCCGCCTCGCCGCCTTCGTCGCGGCTATGGCTTGAAAAGGCAGGGCAGCAGCGCCAGCTGGCGAGATGCGGGCCACCACACCGGGCGCAAGTCGGCATAGCTTCTCTGCCGCGGTCGCAGGCATTTCTGCGTATAGTACTCCGGCCTCGACGTCGGCCGTTTGCACGGTCACGGTATAGAGCGGCGCCCTCTTCTTGTTCTTTCCGTTGTGCAATCTTGCGGTTGTGTTACCGAAACCGGCTCGCAGCAGTCCTTCCATCGGAAGGCGCCTTTTCACGTGTTGGCGGCGCGTCGACGATGTGGGCGGCCACAGCGCTTCTGATCGCCCGGTGCTCGCTCAGGTTTGCTGCCAGGACGCAGATCAGCGAGTCGGTGTCGACAGACTCGTAGACCACCTCGTTCTTGGCGCAGGTCGTCATCAATTCGAACAGCGCCGTCCGCCCGCCTTTGCACTTGACGTACAAAGGGGGAATAGGCAGCGACTCGTATTCTCGGGTCTTCCTTGCTTGGTCGGCAGACTCAGTGAGTCGCACAACCGAAGGCCCGCTCCTGCCAGCAGGTTTCTTCTGTGCATTCTTCTTTCCCATGCTGTTGGACGCAGGAAACGACAATTTGCTGGCGTTGTGAAAACAACACACGACAATTTGCTTTTCGCGGCACCCACAGCACAGAACATTTTCTGGAGCTGTCCTTGGCCGAGAAAGCATAGCGCGCAGCGGCAGCGATGCGCACACCTCGCCGGCTCAGACCGAAATGTGTTGTGTCCTGCCCATTCGTCTTATATAGGGTGCCCAGGAAACCTGCTTTCTCGGATCGCTAGACACCAGTTCAAGCAAATCGTATTAATGAATTTTTATTACAGTAAGATAAATGACAATACTTAACTTTGAGAATTTACAATGGCGTGTCGCAAACAATGGGCGACAGACAAATTAAGAAGTCTCTTCAATATACACAACTTTTAATACAAGTGAAACAATATAGTTGCTATGTCGCTGCTGTAGAATACCTAGAACGGCTTGTCTTCAATTGGCGGCGCGGCGCTTATCTTCTTTTCCCCTGGTGGCCGCTACTCTCCAGGTGTCGTCCTAGAAAGGGGTCTGACGTCTTCTTCAGATCCCTCTCTGCTCTACCATTCCCGACCGTCGTGCCGGCGCTGACTTTTACGCCAGAACATTGAGATACAAGCTCTTCCGTAATCGTCCACATTAGCCTCACTGCTGGTCCACTATGTCCAGTACTCTGGTCGCTACACGCTGCCTGACAGAGCTAGAAGCTGAGCTAACTGCGACAGCGGCTCTCACTGGGCTGCGACAGACGACTCAACTCATTGACTCACTAGATGGCGACGATCTGAATACTAGCGGTCGAGAGGGCAGTGGCGGCGCGCTGCTTGCGAGTCTCTACTTGGCCTCGCTCCTGACAGGCTCGCTGGCTCCGACGCCTACTACCGATCTTCTCGCGGCCTCTTAGCCACCGGCTGTGCTGGCGACAGCTTACTCCAGCATCTTCCCCTCCGCCCTTCCCCCCCTTCACTACCCCCTCCCCCGCGAAATGCCGCACCGTTGTCGTGTAGTGAGGCTGCGAACGACACGGAGAGGGAGGCAGGACCTGGACGTAGAGTTGAGCCAGGTTCAAATGGCTCTGAGCTCTATGGGACTTAGCTTCTGAGGTCATCAGTCCACCAGAACTTAGAACTACTTAAACCTAACTAACCTAAGGACATCACACACATCCATGCCCGAGGCAGGATTCGAACCTGTGACCGTAGCGGTCGCGCGGTAGTTGAGCCAGGGACCAAACGTTCACGCCATCTGCGTTGGGAGATAACAGAAACATCCTTCGGAAAACTGCTGCCAGGGCATACGTCCAGGCCTGAGGCCGCTTCTCGGGGCGATGGCGGGTCCAGGTCGATCGGGTCGGCGAGCGGGGATGGCGGAGGCTAGGTCACATCGTCCATCCACTCCTCCTGAGCTGCCCTGGTAGCACCAGCGGGCAGCTGCAAAGGCTGCGCGGTCCTATGACACCGTGAATCTGGCGGAAGAAAAGCAGCAGAATCACTGGGCAAATAACATGCGTGAGTTTGGTTCTGGTGGCGGCTCTGCAAAACATTGGGACCTGCAATCAAATACATACAAGAGGCAATGCGTTCCTGGATCACGCCTCTTTCCGAGCGCCCACGGTTGCCATAAACCCTGAAAAGAACAACATCGTGTGGCACAAGGCGATACTTGCAGAACATTGGTGGCGCCGGATGCTGCGGTTGGTGTAGCAAGTGGATCAGCGTCAGATGGCGGCGTCCATGCAGAAGTTCCGCCGGTGATGGTCCGTCTCATCCGTGGGAGCGATAGGAGGCTAGAAAGAGCTGCACTGCCTGTTCCCGTGTGTGGGTGGGGTGGAGCTTGGCCACCTGTTGCTTGAAAGAGCATACGAAGCGTTCTGCTTCACCGTTGGACTTCGGGTGAAACGGGGCACTTGTTCGATGACGAATGCCATTTCGTTCACAAAACTGTTCTAAGTTACGTGAAGTGAACTGTGGTCCGTTGTCCGACACAGGTACTTCTGGCAAACCTTCAATGCAAAATATGGAGAACAACGCTTGAATGGTGCTACGTGAACTGGTAGAAGCCATAGGCACCGCAAATGCAAACTTGCTAAAAGACTCTAGCATTATGAGTCAACGAGTGTTCCCAAATGGTCCTGCGAAGTCTATGTGCACTCATTGCCACGGCGATTGTGTCTTACGCCAAGCTGAGAATGTCTGTGGCGGAGCGGATTGGTTCTTCGCGCATGCGCGACATTGTGACGTCATCAGTTCAACATGGGCGTCTATGCCCTGCCAAGTACAGTGTCATTGCGGTAACTGTTTACTGCGAATAATTACCCAATGTCCTTGATGGAGCAATCGCAACACATCCTTTTGGAACACATTGGGAATAAGGATACGCGATTATCCACTGTCATTTTGAACTAGAATCACCCTGTTGTACCAAAATGTTATGCTGACCAGCAAAGTATTGGGGCACAGCTGAGTTCTGGATACTGTTCAATGAACGAGACCATGGCGTGCGATGTATGGCAACAAAGACTTGAGGTACGTGCTTTCTTACGTGGCCTGTGCTATTTTTCTGTAGTGCAGGGGAAAAGACTCCAGCAATTCAGAGTCCTGCGCATCGATTTGCCAACAAGATGTGGCATATGCATCAAAATCACAGTCTTGATCAATCGGAAGGCGAGATAAAACGTCTGCATTGCCATGCTTTGCCGTAGGTATGTACACAATTTCATGCTGATACTGCGAAAGCAACAAAGCCCACCGTTGCAATTTTTGAGCAGTGCATGTAGGAATTGACTTTGACAGATGAAATAAGGACCGCAAAGGCATGTGATCTGTCACTAAATAGAACTTGAGATCATACAAATAGTGATGGAATTTCGTCACACCATACGCAATATTGAAAGCCTCTTTTTCTATATGAGAATAATTGCACTGAGTCTGAGTTAACAACTTTGCGGCAAAAGCAATAGGTCTGTCTTGTGCACCAGTTCTGTGTGAAAGCACAGCGCCGATTCCGTAGGAAGAAGCGTCGACATGCAAAACTACGGCTTTGACAGGGTCAATATCCACTTATTATTTGCCACGAAGCAAAGCATTTTTTAGCTTCTGAAATGCGTCTTGACAGTCTTTAGCCGGCCGCTGTGGCCGAGCGGTTCTAGGCGCTTCAGTCCGGAACCGTGCGACTGCTACGGTCGCAGTTTCGAATCCTGCCTCGGGCATGCATTAGTGTGATGTCATTAGGCTAGTTAGGTTTAAGTAGTTCTAAGTTCAGAGGCATTTGAACCATTTGTAAGTTCACACGACGGCCAGAAATGCGTAATGAGACGAATAGTTCGTTAGAACGTCTTTGCACACCACTAGGACTGACCCGTGGTCTAGGGGTAGCGTCTTTGATTCATAATCAAAACGTCTTCGGTCCCGGGTTCGATCCCCGCCACTGCCTAAATTTTGATAAATGATCAGCATTGGCGGCCGAAGACTTCCCGCATAAGAAGTCAGGCTCATTCTGCCAACGGCCTTGTCAAAGTGGGCGGATAGAGGTTCAGGGCACTTTCTTGTCCTAGGGGTGGAAAATTGCCCCTAAAGGCGGAAGAATCAGCAATGATCAACGACATGAGGATGCAGAAGGCAATGGAAACCACTGCATTAAAGACACGTAACGTGTATCCACATGACATGTGGCCTGTAATTGAAGAAGTGTCATGATGATCTGTCCATTGGCAAAAGATTCCGGAATAGTCCACTATTCAGATCTCCGGGAGGGGACTGCCAAGGGGGAGGTTACCATGAGAAAAAGATTGAATAATCAACGAAAGGATAACGTTCTACGAGTCGGGGCGTGGAATGTCAGAAGCTTGAACGTGGTAGGGAAACTAGAAAATCTGAAAAGGGAAATGCAAAGGCTCAATCTAGATATAGTAGGGGTCAGTGAAGTGAAGTGGAAGGAAGACAAGGATTTCTGGTCAGATGAGTATCGGGTAATATCAACAGCAGCAGGAAATGGTATAACAGGTGTAGGATTCGTTACGAATAGGAAGGTAGGGCAGAGGGTGTGTTACTGTGAACAGTTCAGTGACCGGGTTGTTCTAATCAGAATCGACAGCAGACCAACACCGACAACGATAGTTCAGGTATACATGCCGACGTCGCAAGCTGAAGATGAACAGACAGAGAAAGTGTATGAGGATATTGAAAGGGTAATGCAGTATGTAAAGGGGGATGAAAATCTGATAGTCATGGGCGACTGGAATGCAGTTGTAGGGGAAGGAGTAGAAGAAAAGGTTACAGGAGAATATGGGCTTGGGACAAGGAATGAAAGAGGAGAAAGACTAATTGAGTTCTGTAACAAGTTTCAGCTAGTAATAGCGAATACCCTGTTCAAGAATCACAAGAGGAGGAGGTATACTTGGAAAAGGCCGAGAGATACGGGAAGATTTCAATTAGATTACATCATGGTCAGACAGAGATTCCGAAATCAGATACTGGATTGTAAGGCGTACCCAGGAGCAGATATAGACTCAGATCACAATATAGTAGTGATGAAGAGTAGGCTGAAGTTCAAGACATTAGCCAGGAAGAATCAATACGCAAAGAAGTGGGATACGGAAGTACTAAGGAATGACGAGATACGTTTGAAGTTCTCTAACGCTACAGATACAGCAATAAGGAATAGCGCAGTAGGCAGTACAGTTAAAGAGGAATGGACATCTCTAAAAAGGGCTATCACAGAAGTTGGGAAGGAAAACATAGGTACAAAGAAGGTAGCCGCGAAGAAACCATGGGTAACAGAAGAAATACTTCAGTTGATTGATGAAAGGAGGAAGTACAAACATGTTCTGGGAAAATCAGGAATACAGAAATACAAGTCGCTGAGGAATGAAATAAATAGGAAGTGCAGGGAAGCTAAGACGAAATGGCTACAGGAAAAATGTGAAGACATCGAAAAAGATGTCGGAAGAACAGACTCAGCATACAGGAAAGTCAAAACAACCTTTGGTGACATTAAAAGCAACGGTGGTAACATTAAGAGTGCAACGGGAATTCCACTGCTAAATGCAGAGGAGAGAGCAGATAGGTGGAAAGAATACATTGAAAGCCTCTATGAGGGTGAAGATTTGTCTGATGTGATAAAAGAAGAAACAGGAGTCGATTTAGAAGAGATAGGGGATCCAGTATTCGAATCGGAATTTAAAAGAGCTTTGGGGGACTTACTGTCAAATAAGGCAGAAGGGATAGATAACATTCCATCAGAATTTCTAAAATCATTGGAGGAAGTGGCAACAAAACGATTATTCACGTTGGTGTGTAAAATATATGAGTCTGGCGACATACAATCTGACTTTCGGAAAAGCATCATCCACACAGTTCCGAAGACGGCAAGAGCTGACAAGTGCGAGAATTATCGCACAATCAGCTTAACAGCTCATGCATCGAAGCTGCTTACAGGAATAATATACAGAAGAATGGAAAAGAAAATTGAGAATGCGCTAGGTGACGATCAGTTTGGCTTTAGGAAAAGTAAAGGGACGAGAGAGGCAATTCTGACGTTACGGCTAATAATAGAAGCAAGGCTAAAGAAAAATCAAGACACTTTCATAGGATCTGTCGACCTGGAAAAAGCGTTCGATAATATAAAATGGTGCAAGCTGTTCGAGATTCTGAAAAAAGTAGGGGTAAGCTATAGGGAGAGACGGGTCATATACAATATGTACAACAACCAAGAGGGAATAATAAGACTGGACGATCAAGAACGAAGTGCTCGTATTAAGAAGGGTGTAAGACAAGGCTGTAGCCTTTCGCCCCTACTCTTCAATCTGTACATCGAGGAAGCAATGATGGAAATAAAAGAAAGGTTCAGGAGTGGAATTGAAATACAAGGTGAAAGGATATCAATGATATGATTCGCTGATGACATTGCTATCCTGAGTGAAAGTGAAGAAGAATTAAATGATCTCCTGAATGGAATGAACAGTCTAATGAGTACACAGTATGGTGTGAGAGTAAATCGGAGAAAGACGAAGGTAATGAGAAGTAGTAGAAATGAGAACAGCGAGGAACTTAACATCAGGATTGATGGTCACGTAGTCAATGAAGTTAAGGAATTCTGCTACCTAGGCAGTAAAATAACCAATGACGGACGGAGCAAGGAGGACATCAAAAGAAGACTCGCTATGGCAAAAAAGGCATTTCTGGCCAAGAGAAGTCTACTAATATCAAATACCGGCCTTAATTTGAGGAAGAAATTTCTGAGGATGTACCTCTGGAGTACAGCATTGTATGGTAGTGAAACATGGACTGTGGGAAAACCGGAACAGAAGAGAATCGAAGCATTTGAGATGTGGTGCTATAGACGAATGTTGAAAATTAGGTGGACTGATAAGGTAAGGAATGAGGAGGTTCTACGCAGAATCGGAGAGGAAAGGATTATGTGGAAAACACTGATAAGGAGAAGGGACAGGATGATAGGACATCTGCTAAGACATGAGGGAATGACTTCTATGATACTAGAGGGAGCTGTAGAGGGCAAAAACTGTAGAGGAAGACAGAGATTGGAATAAGTCAAGCAAATAATTGAGGACGTAGGTTGAAAGTGCTACTCTGAGATGAAGAGGTTAGCACAGGAAAGGAATTCGTGGCGGGCCGCACCAAACCAGTCAGTAGACTGATGACCAAAAAAAGAAAAAAAAAAGCGCGAGAAGAAGGCACAACCTTAATCTTACGTTTGTCAGATCCTATTGTACGTTTTGAAAACACAACGTTCACTATATGTGCACGAGCCTGTTTCTACTGGGAGGAGGCAAAATTGGCGTTTTTGTGCCGTTGGAAACAAACTGCTTGGACGTGGCCTTGTTTTCCACCCGTGTAACACGTTGCGTTACGAGATGGACAGTCCTGTCTTTTATGGCGAGCAAAACAACTAGGCCAGAACTTCACTATGTTCACAGGTCTGTTTACCTGTCTACGTGGCTGTCCGCGCTGCTATTGTGGCTGCTTGGGGCGGTCGAGAAAAAGGGGCGACTCGACCCGACAAATCGGGGCTGGACAAACTTATCGGCCGTTATGGTACCCGAATCATATTGCCTTAAGATTTTCAACACTTGAGGAATTGATGGATCAGAATACTTTAGGATCTGTTCCGGTATTCTACTATCGGGGACATTGAATGTTAATGCATCTCTAATCATTAAATCACTGTAAAAGTTTCCGCAACTACACTTAAATTTACACTTCCTAATCATGCCCGTTAATTCTGTGTACCACTGACGATACGTCTGTTCCGGCTTTTTCTGCAAACGAAAGAACTGATATCTCTCTGCAGCTACTTCGTCTTGTTGGTCATAATATTGAGTTAATGCAGCGATTACTTCGTCATAGCCGAGTTCGTAGCGAGACGGCATTGGAAATGGTTTACGTATTAACCTAAGCACTGGGTACCCCGCGATCGAAAGAAAGTATTGTAGCTTCACAGTACCTTGAACTCGATGAAATTCGCAATGTGCTTGGAACCGTGTCAGGTATTCGAGCCATTCCTCTTCGCTGTCGTTAAATTGCAGGAACGGTGGAATGCTGGTCGGCGGCACTTGTTGGGATTGTCCGTCGGTTGGTTGTTGTTGTACGGCCGACGTAGCTTGTGCAGCCAGAAGTTATTGTACTGTCGTCAGTAAGGCAGCAATTTGTTGATTCTGAAACTGAAAAGCTTGTGTTGGATCCATCACGTCGGCCGTTTGAGGCTGAGGCGGAGGGGTAGGGTGTGGATTGGGCGTAGTAGCCATGGCTTAAACAAATATGTTATAGCAAAGAAGCAAGCAAAGCCTCTGAAAAGAGAAATTTGATTAGTACTGCGACTATCCTCCTGAAATACATACAAGAACACAAGAGCAGACTATCAACACTTGAACAAGAGCAAGCTAAAACACTAGAGAAGCAAGCAAAATCTGCACTGTGTGGCGTTCGCTGTGTTATTCAGTGGTTTGGTATTTAACTAATTTGTAAATGGAAATGATGATCTTATTTTATTACATTGAGTAATTACTAAATACTTTTTCTCCCGGCTAAAGATTTGATCAAGTTGCTAAAGAGCTCCAAGTTAACGTCGTGTTAATGTGTTGTCTGTAAGTTGTGTAAGTGTCACTAAATCACAGTTCATACAACAGATTCTGTACAACTATTGATTAAGATGGAAGCAGTTATCTTCAGCAAAATGATCATTAAAACCACCGAATATCAGCCGCACACAACACTGACGTATGTTACCTGAAACAATATTCTTCGCAACTCGTGCGTAATTAATTTCGGCTCCATACATCAGCTAGAAAAGTTTGTTATAACGTTCGTGCTATGAGCACTGTTTTTTAAGAACCAATCCGATTCGAATTATTTTCATTAAAATGAGTTCGGGACCACCGGTGCACATTTATTTTTACACATTTGTATCACCTTCGGCATTTATTCTGCAGAGTTGCGTAATTTCAATTTGAATTTGCCGCTGAGATAATTGATAAGATGGAAGCAGACAATTGATAGAGACTTTCTATTGTTAGAGCAAATAAGTAAATATTTAAAATGGTTATTAAACTCTATAAAATCTACTTTCGTATTGTGCAATATTTAGACTTCATCAAGCAAACATTTGATCTGTTTCTAAGGAAAACACAGACAAACACGCGATACAAATCGCTATCATCAATGGCTGCGCTCGTTGCAGCGGAAAGAAATAATTAACACAGATAATGCTTAATGAGAGGGGAATTAGAGTTACAAATAATTAATCGCTCATATTTATAATAATAATGAACTCTATTTTCAAGTAATAATTAACAAATAATTACAATTTCTTAACAGACCTCGGTTTGATATGCGTCCGCAATCTACAAAAGCCATCCAACAAAAGGTAAAAACAAAGGAAGACAAACGCAGATCATAAAAGAAATTTAAAATTATCATTGTCTTTGTATGATACACATCGAAATGTTAATTACATCATAGAATATTATATAAATAATTAATATTTATAAGTTTTCACTGTTTTTTCATACGTCGAATAGATAATGTTTATAACTGTTAGAGGCATAATTTCCTCTCGTCGCACTGTAGCCAAAAATTTATCACATGGATGTTACAACTGACTTGTATTCGTCGCCAATTTTTGTGTCTTCTCGCTGTCACTGTAGGCTTGTACCCTGGGTAGCAAGGAGAGTATGTTGATTGGTGGCCGGTATCCTCTTCTACAACATAAACTGCACCAAAGTGTCAACTGAGTTCTTTATTAACTGAAACAATAAGTTACTCAAGATAGTCCAGGTGTTGTGGTATAAGCTCTTCCGTAATAGTCCACGTTAGCCTTAGTGCTGGTGAAGAACAAGTCCGCTATGTACATTCCTCTGGTCGCTGTGTGCTGCCTGTCTCTGACCTAGAGGGTGAGCTAGCTGCGAATGCAACTCTCACTGTGTTGCGTTGACTCACTGGGCCTCCGGTCCAGAGATATCTGCAGTGGTGTTCAGTCAACACTTAGGGGTCTTCTTGCGATCATATGATAATTTCTTTCTCTATATCGTGATGAATAAAGCGTGTATTATTCCTAACCAAAATTTTTCACACAATTTGTATTGCAAAGCGTGATATGTAACCCACCTGAACTGTACTCACTGATATTGGTATTGATTTCTGAGCTGTAAAAATCTGTGTTACACTATCCAGTCACATTAATGTGACTACTTGTCAACAGCCTGAATAACCAGCTACTGCAGCGTGGGGCGCTGCTAGTCGCACGGGAAGAAAATCGAAGAGGTTCGTAACCGTGATAGCGTTACGGAGATGTTTAGCAGACTCAAGTGGCAGACTCTGCAAGAGAGGCGCTCTGCATCGCGGTGTAGCTTGCTCGCCAGGTTTCGAGAGGGTGCGTTTCTGGATGAGGTATCGAATATATTGCTTCCCCCTACTTATACCTCCCGAGGAAACCACAAATGTAAAATTAGAGAGATTCGAGCGCGCACGGAGGCTTTCAGACAGTCGTTCATCCCGCGAACCATACGCGACTGGATCAGAAAAGGGAGGTAATGACAGTGGCACGTAAAGTGCCCTCCGCCACACACCGTTGGGTGGCTTGCGGAGTATAAATGTAGATGTAGAAGGTACCAGTAGGGACGTGGAGCCATGCCGACTCCAGTAGCGTGGCCAGCTGCGCTTGGGTTCTCAGTTGAGCAACCATGGCGCGAAAAGCGTGATCGAGGTGGTCCCACAGGTTCTAGGTTGGGTTTAAATTCGGGGAGTTTCGTGGCCATGGGAGTGCAGTAAACTCACCTTGCTGTCCTCGAACCAGGCACGTACACTGCGAACCGTTTGACACGTTGCATTGTTCTTCTGGTAGATGCCATTATGCGAGGAAAATCGAACTGCATATAGAGGTGGACATGGTCCCCTAGGATAGATGCATTTTTGTGTTGATCCATTATGCCATCCAAAATGATGGTATCACCTACACAATGCCACGAAAACATTCCCAAGACCATAGCGCCCCTTTCTCCAGACTGGACCCCTCTGATGATTGTTGCAGGGTATTAGCTTTCCGATGTTTCACGCCGTACACGCAAACGACCATCTGTTCGATAGAGCATAAAACGTGATTCATCTGGAAAGGTCACCTGTCGCCTCTCATCCTACGTCCACTTGCGGTATTGGCTTGAGATTCCAGCCTCGGTCGCCAATTTACATCAGTCAGCATGGGTAAAGGAACCAGGCTGCTGCTGCGGAGGCCCATAAGCAGCAGTGTTCGTTGAACGGTAGCTGAGGGGACACTGCTGGTAGTCTCTTGGTTGATCTGAACGGTCGACTGCTCTACAGTTGCACTTCTATTCGCACATACACGTCTCCGCAGCCGTGGTTCATCTCTGTCGTCTATGGCCAGTGGTCTACCACAGTTGCCTTGGCGCTGGTTTTCGGTAGCGCCATTTTGCCATGCACGATATGCTTTAACCACGGTGGCAATCGAACAGTTTACACACTTGGCAGTTTCGGAAATGCGTCTTCCACGTTGGGCCCGAGAGCTAATGATCGTGCCCTTTTGGACGTCAGATAAATCGCTCCGTTTCGCATTACTACAACGACTATACTGTTTTCCGCATCCTCCTGACACGCTTTATGAACCCTCCACTGCTAGTGCTATCACTTGTCGTCTATGGGTAGTTATTGCACTTTGACTCCGAACAAGGGCGATGATCGCAGTAATGTGCTTAGACTTATAAAATAAATAAAATTAATAAAAAATGTTATTTTAAATATGTTAATTATTCTATCTGTATGATGGTGATTGTGATTGCAATTGTATTTGCTTATCTGGAACGTGGACGTTTAATTATTCGATATCAGACGCTTGACAATGGCTTTTTCGTAAAGGCAATGTTACTCGTAGTTGACCGTGAAATAAAACTGAATAATCGGACTTCGTAATTAAATCGTTTCCAAAGACTGCTGCGGTAGGTGCGGACTCATAATCTAAATCTCAATATTACAATAATTTGCCAGCCATGCCAATACGTCGTACAGAGGTGATTGTCTACTAAACATAAAAAAGTTACACAGTTAGTTAAATCAGATATATTCAATGAATAAGCCTACAGTTCATAATCCTACTTACTTTTATAAATATAAATTCTTTACAGAATCGAGTGCCTAGTGTGGTTGCAACTCGCAGTATTCTTCTATAACATGAAATATGGCGGTGTGCCAGACAATAAAATAAAATATGTGCTTCTCGCACCACTTCAACCAGAGCTCTCTCCTTCTTAATCAAACATAAGAGTAACGTAATTGTGCTTTTGTTTTATCAGCGACACAGCGCTGCAGTTGTGTGCCATAGGCTTTATTTATTTGTCACTGATTATTTATTTAATTAATATTTCGCGTTTCCGAGGAAACTCACGCTCGGCATGCAAATGTGCCTTTATATTGCCCCCTGAATTGCGAGGCGAAAGGACACACCTGCAGGCGAGCAATTCACCTAAAGGCACAAGAAAATCTAAGTTATCTACAGCTATTTACATGACTTACATTACACATTATACACATTATATACAAAATTTGAATGACGCGGGTGCGCCGTAAAAGTTCTAATGTTGGCAGATAGAGTGCGCGCATGCGCAGAAGCGTCTGTGTAACTGCGGCACTGCCGTTATATCGTACAGTTAGATCACGCGGCACAGTATTGCAGATCATATTGTTCGTGTGCGCGCGTTTTTCAGTCGTTGCACAAAGAAAATATTCAACCAAGATTACATATGAAGACTACATTCTATGACAGGTAACTTAGTTTTAAATTTACAATATTTGTTATAACACAATACAACTTAGATTGTTGAATGTTCTTAGTTACATAGTATTGTTTTGAAATACTTCAAAGAAAAATGTCCGTATTTTTCAGGTGCGTTGACCTATACACATCGTGTCGTTATTACAGTTCATATTCATCCGCTGCACAATAATTTTTTACAGGTTAGTATCGTCGTGGTAAAGTTTTTTGATCACAGTAACATCGTTGTATAACAACGTGATTAATACATAAGCGTGTCCATTTCTCATTTCCATTATAGTCGTAGTGATGCAGTTCGTTGTGACTAAAAGCATTGCTTATTACAGATCAGACGTGACCCGTCGAGTAATTGGTCAACGTGCAGTTCGTTTTTTTACATTCCGTGGAAGCTTGGTTGCAGAACCTCGGACGGCACATAGCTGGCGTCGATCCTTGGACAGTCCAGGTAAGAGTGTCCGTCACATTTCGAGAACATTTCATTCCCTGAAGTTCCAACCAAAATTCTTCCACCCGTCGTGTTGTTTTCTGGACAGGCACTTTGTGTCCATTTAATCCAGTTAACATCTTGAAGTTGGGTACTGTAGTAATTTCACTAGACGATGCACGAATTATGCACTTCACATTTTCAGTTTTTTGCTGAATATAGCTCACCTAAATGTTCGTAGTTATTAATCAAGGAAATCGTTCATCGCGTTCACATAGATACGCTGCATAATGAATGGCATTAACAGTTTCTTTCACATAGGTTTCCGCGTAGTTGCAGAGTTAGTAATGTTCGTTAATGTCCGTGAACAGTGGTTCACTATGCAATGTCTTTTTGGCACTCGTTTTGTTCAAATTTTTACATAGTAACAGTTACACTATACATCAGTTAAAAAAAAAAAGTAATTATACATACACACGTCACATATTTTCTTAGCATAAACATAATATAGTTGCACATAAACATGTTTACATCATCATTACATCGCTATAGGTTATTACATTGTGTCACATTTGATTACATGAATTGCAGATATTTACATCCTCTTTAGCGGTTTTGCTGGGATATTATCGATGTTTTTTGTGATGTCATCTGAAATTAAGATAGGTTAGACACAACATTCATTACATCAGTAGGCAAGACCAGGCGTTTTCACTACTCAATAAATATTCAAAATAGTAAGAGAGAGAAAATGTTCGATTCCTCGCGTTTTGTGCGTGTGTGTAGAGTGTATGTGTGGCCTTGACTACTGATAGATGCTTTTCGTGTTGAGAGATGTGCGTCTAATCTATTTCTCAAAGTAAAAGATCGCTTCACAGATGACGTCTGTCAGTTCGTCAGGTGTCACACCAAGTCAGTGGTACCTTCAGTAACAAATGTTCCGTGAAAAATTAATATGTCATCCACTGCTACGTAATCATAAATTTTACTTTAATATTCTGTCTTTCAGGTGGAGGCGCGCGCTGAAAGAAGAGTTCTTCTGTCTTCAACTGCGTCACTGGAACCGCTGAAATGAAAATTTCTATACTACTTATTATCTGTGTTGTAACAACAGAGTTTTTCGAGTTGCTTAGCAATATTTTGATGGGTATGACTTTGACATTATTCAGCATGAAATGCTCTAAGATCTCGGTGTGCGTATAGCCCAATAATTTTGTTAGTTCTAGGATGTTGTAACAGATACGCACCAGGATGCGGTATGTTAACAATTATATAAGGTCCTTCATATAGCAGACGCCACTTAGCGTTGCGTCGTTTGAGTGCTACAGATTTATGATGAGTACGAAGTAGTACAAGCATTCCTACCTCGAATTTTTGTTTTCTTTTTATTATGTTTCTGTGATGTTTGTTTCGTATTTGTGCGTGATGTGTCAATGTAGTCAATACTTCTTTTATTTTCTGTTCAGGTGTGATTTCCTTGTCTGACAACTTAGGTAATGGTTCTATCCACTGATCGTTCTGTTTGCAATTGAACATGATCTCGTTAGGTGTGTAATTCGTATCGTAAATATTTAAGTTATTGTGTACGTCTTCGAAAAGACTTAGGTAGGACACCCAATTAGTATGTTTTGATGAAATATAGGTCCTCATGAATCGATTTAATTCTCGGAAAAGTCTCTCAGTCGCGTTACATTGTGGACTAAACCTCGAAATAAATATACTTTTAATGTTATTGTCCTTCAAGAAATATCTCCATTTGTACCCAGAGTAGTATGCTGCATTATCTGATAGAATTGCTTTAGGTTTTCCCACGTGCGTCAGGTAATCACTTGACAATCTTCGTATTATAGCATTTGCAGTAGCGGATTTTAAAGCATAAAGTTTTACATGTTTAGAAAATAGATCGTAAAAAGCTAAGATATATTTGACGCCTCCAGAGCTTGCTGGATGCGGTCCACTGATGTCAGTACACAGAATTTCCAAGGGTTTACTAGGTAAAATAGAATGTAAATCTGTTTTTGTGGATAAATTCTGAGGTTTTGATTTTTGACATATGACACATGTTTTTAGTTCCCTGTAAATTTTTCTTCTCATATTGCTAAAATAACAGTATGTACTGAGCTTTGCCAAACACTTTTTCGTCCCATAATGACCCCAAACTAAGTGTGTATGTCAAATTAGATTACGTTCAGACTCTTTGGGAATGCATACACACCAGTTAGTAGCATTTGGATGTCGGCGGTAAAATAACACATCATTGTGTAACTTGTAATACTTAGTCAAAGGATGATTGTGTTTTTCTACCAGTAATGTTATTATCTTATACCAGTGAGGATCAGATTTTTGTAATTCAGCCATGTTTCTGCACATATCAATATAAATTGGTGATACTGCTTGTCTTGCATTAAGAGAATCCTGTAGTCATTTATATTTTCTAAGTCACTGTTGGTATCATTCATACCTTGTGGAAGTCTAGACAAAGTGTCTGCAATGGTGTTGTCCTTACCTCTTATGTACTTAATTTCAAAAGAGTAGTTCTGAAGTGTAACTGCCCATCGTGATAGTCTAGGATGTACAAGTTTACAAGTTAACAAAAATGTCAGGGCCTGGTGATCGGTGTAAATTACCGTATGTTTTCCAAATAAATAATAATTGAATTTCTTGAATGCCCATACTATGGAAAGTGTTTCTAACTCAGTAGTGGAGTATGTACGCTCACATTCAGTTAGAGTGCGACTCGCAAACCCAATAATTCTTATCTGTTCCTCCTCTTTATTCTTTACAACTTGAAATAAGCAACAGCCCAAGCCAGTACGTGAAGCGTCACAAGTCATACAAAAATCTAAATTGAAATCTGGATGGCTCAATATGTTAGCATTCACTAAAGCATGTTTAATTGTATTAAAGTCATTCTGGCACTGTTCCGACCAGATCCAAACTTGATTCTTTCTGAGTAGATTTAGCAGATGTTTACTGTTCAAAAGTGGTTGTGGCAAAAAACGTCTGACAAATGAACATAGCCCAAGGAATGATTTTAACTGCTTTTTAGTTCGAGGGCTAGGAAAGTTTCTGATAGCATCTATTTTACTGGGATCCGGACGTATGCCCTGTGAATTAATGATATGTCCTAAATACTTTATCTCACTGCAACCAAATTTTGATTTTCTTAGGTTGGCTGTGACTCCAGCTTGTGCAAATTTTTCTAAAATTCTTTGAAGAGTGTCAACGTGTTCATTCCAAGATTGTGTAGCTATCAGTATATCATCTACATAGTGTGTGACTGTCTCAACTAAATCGTCGCCAAGCACGGTATCCAGGGCTGTAATGAATACCCCAGAGCTGACATTCAGTCCGAAGGGTAGAACACAAAACTGATAGGTTCGCCCCCCGAATATAAATGCAGTATATTTCCGAGAATCAGGAGTGATACCCACCTGCCAAAACGAATTAGCGAGATCTATTGTGGAAAAATATTTTGCATCTAGAAATTTCTGTAATTGCTCTTCTAAATTTTCAGGTTTTGTGTGAACCGGTAAAATTATTTCATTAATAGCTCGTGCGTCTAACACTAACCTAATGCTTCCATTTGATTTTCTGACAACAAGTAGAGGACTACAATAAGGTGAGGTGGATGGTTCAATGACCTTCCAGTCTAACATTTGTTTTAATTCTTGCCACACAGCAGGTCGTTGAGATAACGGTACGTTATATGTCTTATGGTAGAAGATCTTGTGAGGCTTAACTTCAATCTTGTACACATATGTGTTGATAACACCTAATCGTTTGGTAAAAACTTGTAAATATTTGGATAACACTTCCTGTAGTTTTATACGTTCATGTACACTGAGAGCTGTAGCTTCACTTATCTTATGATCAAGCAATGTTTTCAAGTCCATTATCTCTGTGTCAGATGAGTGTGTTTGCATGTCTTGAATGTCATTGTCAAGTACTAACTGAACCTTGTACCCTGTACAGTGTTTGTCATGCTTTAGAGTTCTCCTGTCCAAATCAATAATAATTACACTGCCTTTATCATTTAAAATACATTTACCTTTGGAGAAGTCTATAATGCAGTCCTTCTCGCTCATAATATCTATTCCTAATATGCAATTTGTCACAAGGTTTTGTACAACCAGGAATGGCCATTGTACGGTTCCATTACCTATTTTAACGTCTACAAAAAACTTGCTTCGTAACCCTACATGACTTATTACCTAGTGCAGTAGTTATTTTACAGTTTTGGGCAGGAAACTCAGGCACAGGTTCCAATTCACACATCTTTTTATAGAAATTAAAAGACAAAACGCTCACAGCTGCACCTGTATCTAGGATAATAGTAGTTGGAATCCCACCTACTACACCAGTAGTAGATGCTAAAACAATTTCATTTGTGTTTAAACGACATTGTGTACTGTCTTGTAAAAGTTCATCTGATATATTGTTATTGTGGTTGTATCTTATAAATAAAACAGGTAGTTTTTGTTTAGAATTATTCGGCATATCATTATTCGGTTGTTCAAGTGTGGTGTCAAATAACTGATTAACATTGAAGTCGCCCCCCAAGAATTCTTCAGCCACGACCTGGGGCAAAGTAGTGACTGTTTCTAGTTTGTTGGATTAGCATTTGTACTAGGTACTGACACAGATTGAGGTTGTGCATCAGGTGTCATTTCTATTATATTCACATTCGGATATTGCCTATTATGATCTCCAAACTTTTGCGGTTGTTGTTGCTGTTGCGCATTATAACTTACCTGTCGGTCGTAAGGTATGCTCCAATTTTGTCCTGGTGGCTGCTGTGGTAAAGCAGAGTTTGAATGAAAGTACTGATCGTTACGAGTCCAACCTTGACGCTGTCTTGGCTCGTAGTTACTATTATTTCTATTTCTGTTTGTGTTTTTGTTATTACCTTTGTATCCGTTGTTACCGTTGTAGTTATTACCGCGGTGCCTTTTGTATGGATTGCCGCATGAAATGTTATTACTGTTGTAACTATTGTTTGTATTGGAATACGCGTGTTGATTTTGATTTCCGTACTGAGACGGCATGTGAGTTTGCTGTTTTTGTTGTACCGCGTATCCAACTGTGGGCGCGCCAGAATTGTGTTGGCAAGCCTGCATGTTTTGCATACCACTAGTGCAAACATTGTGGCTGCTGTTTTGCCGCGCGAAGCGCTGATCTTCAAGTAACATGTCAACCGAATCTAAGGCTGTTAAAAAATAATCTGAATCGTCATCCGGGATATGTAGAAGTTTTTCCTTAATGTTGAAAGGCAATTTGGCCTTCAACGCTCGGAGTATATCACGCGTTGCGACTGGTTTGTCTAAAAAGTGTCCCATGTTCAAGCATTTTTCAAAATATCTGCGTAAGTTACCATTTTTACTGTTAAAAGTTTCAGGTTCTAAAATTTGTCTTCTGAGTCGCTCCTGGACGGATTGCGACCAGAATTTGTTCAGAAAAGCACGCTCAAACTCACTGTACGTGGTACATACGTCAGCTTGACTGTATGCCCAGACAGCTGCATCGCCTTGGATGTAACCGACAATATATGAAATCTTTTTCCGGTCACTCCAAGTGCGTGGAAATGCGTTACTAAAAGATTTAAGAAAAATCACCGGATGAATGGTTCGTTTTTCTGGGATAAAAATCTGAAATTGCCTGTGTTTCATTAAGCTTTCATCTTCCTTCGCATTGTGATATGGATTTATTCCACTGTAATTACTGGTATGTTCAGCTGGCGAGTAATTACGATAATGTTGCTGTGGTTTACAATGATAATAGCTTGTGTTTGTGTTTCCACATCGTGGTATGTGTTGTAGTCGTAGTGTGTTTTGTTCTTGTGTATTTGTCGTGTGCGGAATGTGTGTATCATACTCGAATGTATATTGGTTTCTGAACTGTACATTTTGACTGATATTTTCGTTACATTCAGACTGTAGTTGATCGGTGAATTGTCTCATGGGTGCAGTGACGGATTGTACTGCGTCACTGATCAGCTGTTTGTTATTAGTAATGTATTGCGCTACGGAGTCGTGCACAATTGTTGGTAAATTTTCACGTAAGCATCTATCAAAATGTTTGTCTTTGTTCTCAACCCAATCATAAAATTCTTTATTAATATTTTGAAAATGAGCTGTGGCATCTGATTGTAAGATGTCAGTCAGGTGTTGTTCAACATTGTCAAATTTATTCTGTACGTCAGTAATTCGTTTTTCAAGATTGTCATGTACTGAAGGATATGTTTGAATTTGTTCAGTAAGAACTTCACACGTGACATTAAGGTTTTTTACTTGTGTCTGTAAAAGTGCTACGTCAGTTGTAGTCTTTTCTTGTCTCGTATTGAGCTGGGAAAATTTAGTACTGAGTTCGGTCATCTGTTTGGTCAGTGTGGCGTCTATAAGTTCCGCACGCTTACATAAAGTGTCATTACCTATCTTGATTGCTATGAGATCAGATTTGATTTCGTCATTTTGTGTTTTTAACTGTTCATTTTGTGTCTCTAATTGTGCCTTTAAGGTTGCCATGTTTTCGGCGTTTTGTTTCATTAGCATTTGTAACATGTCGGCAATGTTTACCGTTTGCAAGGTCTCTGCCCCCGCCGCGTCATTAGACGTGACGTCATGCATTAACATGGGCTCTGATTGAGATTTTGAAATTTTTGTAGTGGACGGCCTATCGTCAAAACTTTCGTCAACACTTGCGTCAATGTTTGATGAATCGTCACTACCGGTTGCTGTCGTAAAGTCATTTTCTAACACTTGTCTCACGTCCGAGTCGGATTGCGTCTGAATAGTACGTCCTTGCTGTTCCATTTTTGCGTATTGTTTTCTAGTTATTACCATGCCACACGTGATATATGTTTCAAGAAAATTTTTGACACTGATTTTAAAATAAAATGTAGTTGAGCATGAATCGCTCGTAGCAACAATGGCTGTCTGTTAATTTAAAAATATAAACTGAATTTGAGATTATTGGTAATGGCTGCTGGCCATGTTACATGATATCGTACAGAAGTCGGCCATATTGTACACTCGTGTATTGGTATTGTTGCATACGTTATTGTTTAGGGAAAAGTACTGAGAATGAAATTTATCACTGAAAGTGTTATGCAGAAAAGAAACACTACAGAATTTACTGAAAAGCTAATACACTGAATTATACGTCTGGTCAAGCCTACCAATGCAAAGATGCTGCGTCTTACCTTATTTTGCTGGAAGTTTCATTGCGTCTTCCCGCAAAATTTCAGAATTGGAAAATATCTTCAGATTTTGTTATCTCTCATACATTGACGTCCAGGTCCAGAAGGTTGATTTTTTACATGAAACAAAGAGAACAATGTAACAAATGACAAAATAACAAGTCCGACACGCAGTCGCCAATATAAAATAAATAAAATAAATAAAAAAAATGTTACTTTAAATATGTTAATTATTCTATCTGTATGATGGTGATTGTGATTGGAATTGTATTTGCTCATCTGGAACGTGGACGTTTAATTATTCGATATCAGACGCTTGACAATGGCTTTTTCGTAAAGGCAATGTTACTCGTAGTTGACCGTGAAATAAAACTGAATAATCGGACTTCGTAATTAAATCGTTTCCAAAGACTGCTGCGGTAGGTGCGGACTCATAATCTAAATCTCAATATTACAATAATTTGCCAGCCATGCCAATACGTCGTACAGAGGTGATTGTCTACTAAACATAAAAAAGTTACACAGTTAGTTAAATCAGATATATTCAATGAATAAGCCTACAGTTCATAATCCTACTTACTTTTATAAATATAAATTCTTTACAGAATCGAGTGCCTAGTGTGGCTGCAACTCGCAGTATTCTTCTATAACATGAAATATGGCGGTGTGCCAGACAATAAAATAAAATACGTGCTTCTCGCACCACTTCAACCAGAGCTCTCTCCTTCTTAATCAAACATAAGAGTAACGTAATTGTGCTTTTGTTTTATCAGCGACACAGCGCTGCAGTTGTGTGCCATAGGCTTTATTTATTTGTCACTGATTATTTATTTAATTAATATTTCGCGTTTCCGAGGAAACTCACGCTCGGCATGCAAATGTGCCTTTATAGACTGTGCAGGACAAAGGAATAGCACATTCATTTTTTGCAGCGATGAGTCAAGCAGAGTTCTCTGCTCTTACTTTTGAGCTGTTGCTGCAAAGTGTCAGAGTTGTTGGGAGATAATGTCATCAGTGGCATTTGCATTGTTTTTCTCTCAAGTGACGGGACACAGTACGAAGACGCTGGCCTCGTGTTCGGGATTATGGTGGTTGACATCCAGGACCGGTCATCCAGATTTAGGTTTACCGTGATTTCCCCAAATCGCTTAACCAAAATGCCGGGGCGATCCCTTTGAAAGAGTTCGACTGATTCCCACCGCCGTCCTTTTATATCAGAGCTCGTTCTCCTCCACTAACAACGACGTCGTCGACGGTACGTCAGACACTAATCTTTGTTTTCTTTGTGGTCTGTAGCTAAACTCATAATTTCTTTTTTTTATGGGTGACACAGAAAGACAATTCGACGTTGCAGCTTGGAATGCCCTATGGGAATGACTATGTTCACAAATTAACCGGCAACCAGGAACGGGAGATAAGGCCACTGATTTCAGTATGTAGTGGACAGCTCGAAATCGTGTACAGTAACAATTTCGGTGTTGTCACTTAAGAAAGAATGCGCTAGAGGAAGACTTGTCAAAATGAAGAGCACAAGAGATTCAGTGCTACCTCAGTTTCACAAAGATGGCGAAGAAACAGGGCTGTTAAAGTAAGGCCTTGCTAAAAGGAACGTTGGGCTTTAGCGTGAACTGACTTCCGTAGCCGGCCGGAGTGGCCGTGTGGTTCTACGCGCTGCAGTCTGGAGCCGAGCGACTGCTCCGATCGCAGGTTCGAATCCTGCCTTGGGCATGGATGTGTGTGATGTCCTTAGGTTAGTTAGGTTTAATTAGTTCTAAGTTCTAGGCGACTGATGACCTCATAAGTTAAGTCGCATAGTGCTCAGAGCCATTTGAACCATTTGACTTCCGTAATGTTGTGTACATAGTTCCGCGTAGTCAGCGCGTACACAACTTTCCCAATAGAGCGCGCCCCGCTAAGCACAACAGCGCAGGCGCAGCGCTCGTCCGTCTCCGCACTACGAGATGGCGCTGTCTTAGAGACGGACCAAATTCTGCTTCCGCCGATCCACGTATTAATATGTAACGCAGCCAATGAGATTGCTGCTAACGTAGAACCTTTTCTCCTCGCGGATCACGCTCGCACAGTGATACCTGAATGCGCGAGGTATTATAATGAGTGTACAGACCTCCTATTAGTCAGTCTGCATTAGTCTGCATTAGGCTGCATTTGTCTGTACCAATCAAGTTTCAGTCTGCGCCTAATAAGATTACCCTATTCCTGTACATAGCCATGAAGATAAATGAATAGACACTTTGTCAAGTATCAGAGATACGTGAGAATAAGATTAACGTACCAAGGCCAAAGTAACTTCAGATTGTCAATTGTAAATAGCATCCAGAATCAAGTAAGGTTTATGATTGTTACTATTTTAATAAATGTGTGTGAAAATTAATCAAATTCTGTTTAAAGTTGGTCACCGTCAATCTGCTACTCTAAGCGTGCAAGTGGCATTTCTATCATCTGACCTAACGGCAGAAGATAAACACGCCACGGTAAGACCACGAGACACATTGCTGACACTCGCCTACTTTATTAGAGCGACAAGTCAAATAATCTGATGGTGTGTGTACCGAAGGTCTTACAGTACGCACACCACACGTAACCATGGAAAAGTTAAATGAGGATAGACGAATAAGGATTAAACCGCACCACTAGCGAATACGAGTACATTTAATTACCCGTTCGGCTGGCTTGGTTGATCTTGATGGACCCGGACAACCACTTTCCGAACTTTTACCGCGAAGAAGATGTGGTGGCCTCCTCTGACTAGACACAGTTCGCTAGGTCTGCCTTATCTGCGGCTGGCAGGAATCGTGACGAAGAAACGTACTGAAACTGACATACCTGTCAGTGTTGATGTTAAAAACAGCCGCGTTTGGAACGTTTGCATCATTTTTGTGTTTAAAAGATCTTCTGGCATCCCAGCGAATATTTCCTGTGTAATGTCAGTCAGACTAAGCATTAGAAGGTCTATGTATGGAAGCCACTAAAATGACACGCTGACATCTACTTGCTGATACATGTTTACCACTTATTTTCCGAGGTGCCCACGAGGATGGTATTTAAGCACATCGAACGTTTTAGTCGAAATAATGAAATGAAAGTACATTGGAGTAGTAGGTATTTCACTGAACTCAAAGCATATCGACATGTATACTAAGCGATTTTTCGCAATTATTATGTACGTATTTTCAGGAAATTTCGATCACTCTGGATAATTCAGTTGAGACAGCCCAATGACATTATTCTTCCTTCTAGCATAGTTTTGATACTTGTGGACATTCTTCCATCAATGATTCAGTTCTCTTCTCTTCTTTACTTTTATCCCTGCAGTTCAAGGTTCACTTCCGTACAATTCCCTATTGCAAACATGAATCCACAAAAAAATTATTTCTCCAGTTAAGGCCTGTATTTGATACCAGTAGGCTTCTTTTATTGAGGCTTGCCCTCTTTATCTGGTCTATTCTGGTTCACATACCCTCCTTGCTTTGTCCGTCATGCGGTGTTTTGCTTGCAGCGTAGCAGAGTTCCTTTAATTTCTGTACTAGGTAGTCCGCAATCTTGAAAGTCAAGTCCGCGGCTCGTGGTCGTGCGGTAGCGTTCTCGCTTCCCGCGGCCGGGTTCCCGGGTTCGATTCCCGGCGGGGTCAGGGATTTTCTCTGCCTCGTGATGACTGGGTGTTGTGTGATGTCCTTAGGTTAGTTAGGTTTAAGTAGTTCTAAGTTCTAGGGGACTGATGACCATAGATGTTAAGTCCCATAGTGCTCAGAGCCATATTGAACCAGATTCATCAAATCCTGCAGTTCCTTGTAGTATCGTCCGAAGGTTACGGTTGGTATCTCGCGACTGAATCGCAAGTTTAAGACAATCGCTGCCAGACGCAGTCACGAATGGAAGATGTCGGCGAAAACTTGCTAACAAGAGGTACTATACGCCGCCGCTGCTCGCCCCATTCCGCGATAACACACTGAGAGAGCAGCAACACCATAGATCAAAAAGATGCAGCGCTAGTACTGATAGAATTGTTTCAGTACCGTCTGAACAGTATAGTGCTCACCATAATTTCCGTATTGTGTCTTGTTATATAGTTTTGTTATAAATATAGTGCTTTGTAGAGGTCTCATTCATTTCAAAAATAGTTCAAATGGGTCTGAGCACTATGGGACTCAACATCTGAGGTCATCAGTCCCCTAGAACTTAGAACTACTTAAACCTAACTAACCTAAGGACATCACACACATCCATACCCGAGGCAGGATTCGAACCTGCGACCGTAGTGGTCGCGCGGTTCCCATTCATTTCATATCTTCCGTAATTTAACATCTACGTTAAGTGAAATCGGTGGTCTTCTTTTTTTTTAGCATATGTTAACTTCTGATCGCCGTATAATCGTTTTTTGTTGTCTTCCTGATAGTTAAGAGTGTTGTTGGAAAATATTGTGCTTTTTTAATTTTCATTCACTTCGTATCTGGTACTACCTACTTCCAACGAACTTCGATCGTGTTCTTCTACTTCTTCCTGGTGCCTGGAACTCACCGAAAGATAGGTTATACTGGTTGTTACTGTATTACAGTTTAAGCGTGTTGTAATCCTTTTGAGTTTACTCAGATGTTGCCGTGAGTTAATTGGTACGTGAGAAACATGTCAGGATTATGGATTGGTGTTTCATTGGGGAGAATGCAACAGAGGAGCTAAAAAAGTGTCAAATGAGGTTCTTCCACGGATTTGTTGATTACGTAGTTGAGACAAAAAACCACGGAACAGGGAAAAAAGATTTGTGCCCTCCGTTCAGAATTAGAAATGGCGTATTTTGAATTAGACAAGTAATAGGAAAAATGAGAAAACTTCATAAATCACATTTCAAATTCCGGTTAGCAATCAATTCGACTTATTACTTGATACAGGGGAAGAGCCTCAACCAAAGTCCTAGCTTGATAAGGTGCAGCTGAATCGTAGGAACGACTTTAAGGCTAGGGTGGTAGAACAGTCACCTAGAAAGAGCTACTAGGGAACGGTCACGGGAGAAGTGCAGTCCAGTTGCTACAGGAAAAGCTAGGCGTAGAATACCAGGTCGCAAGCATAGTAAAACCTAGATTCAAGCTTAGTGGGTGGCAGAGAACAAAAGGGCCTTGTGTAGCTTGGCTAACAACTAGGAACAGCAATATCTCACACTCGTGAGAGTCTAGTCGATGTTTTGTAGTGACTTGATTAGCCCTGGATTTGCACGGCTGTTAACCGATTGAGCAAAGAGTTGAGCAAGTTCACTTTGACTGACACAAAGTCTGATATCTGTGCCTCGCCTGTTGGTGCTATTGGTAGAAGGCGTTACACCAATCATTGCCTGCATCTAAATAGAACGGGGAAAATATAAGATGAGCACCTAGATGAAAGTGTAGGAGGGGCCACAAGCACACAAGGAAAAATCCCTATGATTACTGGAATCACAGGGGAACATTTTTTAGGTTAGAGTCAGGTTACGGACAGAGAGTACTGAACGAAATTGGAGCACTACAAGATCGTAATATGACTAACAGTTTCCAGAAAATTTAAAAATGTATTTGTTTCAGCACATTAGAAGGTTGAAAAACAAGATATGACTAGAAAACGTGGAAAATTTTGAAGAGATAGATATTCTTTGCCTCTCTAAATACCATGTAACCATCTGGATGGAGAAGTTAAACATCAGTGATTATAGACTTACATAATTTTCGTGTAGAGTTGAGGGAAAAGGAGGAGTTGCAACACATGCAAAAGTTGGACACAAAGTAAAAACATTAAAACAAATAGTTTTGATGTTTACCAGAACCTAGAAGCACGTGTTTGTGAGTTGTTACTGAAGAATACTTCTCTGATCTTTTTAACAGTCTACTGACCCCCTCCAGGAAACTTTCAGCTATTTATGAGAAATCTAGTTGCATTATTGACCTACCTGTCAAACAAGAAGAAACCGTTAGTAGTTTATGGAGATATCAACGTAGGTTTCTTAAAAGATAGGGCAAGAAAAATGGGCTACAATTATTATTTGGGTTTCACAATCTCATTTCATTGATTCGTTCTCCAACTCGTTTGCGGCAAAATAGTAGGATACTGATTGGTAATATTTTTATAGACAGTGCTCAGGCTGAAGCAATTAATGCGTACCCAACTGCTCGTGGACTATCTGACGATATGCAAAATTAATGGAAATAAACAGGATGGCTCCTTATAATCTTGAGGCAAGTTCATTCAAAGGTGAGGCTTAGTAAAGAGAACAGGATACAGTGACTTAAGAGCAAGATAAATGGGGTGGTATGAAATGAAGTGTATGTAGAATGATATACTAATGTCAAATTCAGTGTATTCTGTGATAAATTTTGTGAATATTTGAAAGCTGCTTTCATAAAAAATATCCAAAATATCCGGTAAAGAAACAAGTAAGCCCTGGGTAACTAAGAGAATTAAAATCTCTTATAGGACGAAGAGGGAAATTTATGTACAGTAAGTCAAGATCATATATTAGTTGCATACTACAAATATAATGCAATATTTTAAGGAAAGTCTTTAAAATGTCCAAAATTATGCATGTCCTGGCAGAAATAAATAATGCAGACAATAAGATTAGAACTATGTGGAATATTGCGAAATAGGAGACAGGATAGCCAGTGAGAGCACAAGATCCCTTAACAATTAAACTAAATGACAGTGTTGTGACTGATAATTCCCAAGTTGCAAATAATTGTAACAATAACTTTCTTAAACGTAGCGGTAAACATTGGATTAACTGTTTCACTTGAAGAAACAAGAGAATATATTGAAAATGTCATTCCAAAAGACTTCAAGCATCTAGAAGTACTACCAACATCCTTCACTGAAATTAATACATTCATAGAAATTCTAAAAACAAAAACTCTTGTGCGTTTGATGGTATTTCATACAAATTCTGAAAAATTGTTCCAACACAATAAGTAATGTCCTTAGTGATATACGCAATGCATCACTGGCACAGGGATTTTTTCAAGACAGTTTAAAATGTGCAATTATTAAATCACTTCATAAGAAACGAGACAAAGACGGACTTAAACATTTATCGTCCAATGCCCTTATTGACACCTTTTTTTCCAAAATATTCCAAAAAGTAATGTATTCGAGAGTAGTCGCACTTTGCAGTGGAAACAATTTACTTAGCATAACGTAGTTTGGATGCCAGAAATGTTGCTTGGCAGAGAATGCTATTTACACATCCACTCCTCAAATAGTACAAGCCTTAAATAATAATATAGCACCAGTTGGTATTTTTGTTATCTCTTCAAGGCCTCCGATTGTGTAGATCGTAATACTCTCTTAGAAAAATTAAAGTTGTATGGAATTGACGACTTTACACACAGCTGGTTTGAAGCATACTTGACAAACAAAATCCAAAAAAATTACGCTGAATAATTCAGACAGTCTTGGAAAGATCGAAAATTTTAGTGACTGGTATAAAATAACAAAAGGAGTCCCAAAGGGCTGAATTTAGGGTTTACCGTTGTTCCTTATGTATGTGAATGTCGTTCCACTTAACATTCAACAAGCAAAATTGGTACTTTCTGCAGACGATACTAGTATTATAATAAATCCGGTTAGAGAGATAGCAGCAGAAGAATTAGTAAATGATATATTTCAAAGAATTATTGTTTATCTGAACATGCACTTCTCCTAAATTTTGAAACAAAACGCAGTTCTGTACAATAAATAGTCATATCAATAGCAGATGCTACTCATGACCAGGAGTCATTAAGCAGGGTAAATTGTTCCCAATTTTTGGGTGTGCATTTTGATGAAAACTCGAACTGGAAGAAGGATATTGCTGAGCTTCTCAAACGATTAAGTCCAGTTAGTTTTGCTCTTCTTGTAATTGCTAATCATGGAAACAAATGTACCAATCTCCTAACATGTTTTGCATGTTTCTACTCAATAACGTCGTATGGATTAATTTTCTGGGGTAACTCGTCACTTAGAGGGAAAATACTGATTGCAAAATCTCCTTCTGTTCCACCGATAAATTTATACTTAAGAACTGCTAGCCAGTAAAAGAAAAATATTTTTTTAAAGTGCAGTTGCATGAGTAATAACAAAATGATAGCGTATTCATTAATATTAACACTAATCATTTATACATATCCTGTAAACTATCTTGTCCCACATCATTTATGACAGATTTTTTCACGTTTTTTATGCAGCCATTCCGCCTTAGCTTCCGTGCACTTTCTATTTATTTCAGTCCTAAGTGACTTGTATTTTTGTTCTGCTGAATTTCCCTGAATATTTTTGTATTGCTTCTTTCACCAACTAAGTCAATTATTTTTCTATTACCCATGGTTTCTGCGCAGTTGCCTTCTTTGGATATATGCTTTTCTTTCCAGCTTCTGTGACTCCCCCTTCTTAAAGATGTCCATTGCTGTTCGATTGAACTGCTATTCATTACTGCATTATTTATAACCTCATAGAACTTCAAATGTATCTCTTCATTTCTTAATATTTCCGTATCCCATTTCTTAGCCAATTGCTTTATCCTGTCTAGTCTCTTAAACTTCAGCTTACCCTTCATCACGACTAGATTCTGACATGAGTCTCTATCTGCTCCTGGATACGCCTTACACTCCAGTATCTGTTATCGGAATCTGTGTCTGACATTGATGTTGTCTAATTGAAATCTTCCCGTATCTGCTGGCGTTTTCCAAGTATACCTCCTCCTTTCGTGGTTCTTGAACAGAGCATTCGTTATTACTAGCTGAAATCTATTGCAGAACTCAATTAGTCTTTCTCCTCTTTCATTTCTTGTGCCAAGCCCATACTGATCCGTAATTCTTTCTTCTACTCCTTCCCGTGCAATCACATTCCGTCTCAATGACTATTATATTTTCATTTACCTTTACGTACTCAATTAGCTGTTCAATATCCTTATATACTTGCTCCATCACTTTATTTTCCGCTTATGTTGTCTACATGTATACGAGAACAATTGTTGTTGGTGTTCGTATGCTATCGATTCTGATGAGAAGAACCCTATCACTGAAATGTTCCCAGTAACCCACCCTCTGCTCTACCTTCCTTTTGATAGCTTATCCTACAGCCGTTACACCATTTTCTGCTGCTTTGGTATTCCCTATACTCATCTTACCAGAAATCATTGTCTTCTTCCACAATATCTTAGCTTTCCCTTTCCAGCTACCCTAACTCGTTCAACCTTCTGACGTTCCACTATTCGACTTCTGGGATGTTATCCTTAATTTTTTTTATTATTTTCAGCTGTTCCTCACTACAGAGGCTTATCTGCAACATAATAACTTACTGGGATATTACAATACAAAGAATTAACGTTCTTAAACTATATTTTCAATATGTTCCTCCAGATGTTTAGATGTTGTGTATCCTCTTCCTCTACGCCCATTCTTCTCATTTTGTGCTGCACATTTTGGAGCCAGGTGGTCATAGGTCGTCCTCTTCTTCTTCGCCCCTCCGGTTCCCACTCCAGTATCAATTTTGGTATTCTAGTTTTCTCCATTCGTCGTCATGCCCGTACCACTGCAATTTCTTCCTATCCATGACGTCATACATTCTTTCTTTTATTTGCATTCTCCTTATTATTTCGGTGTTCCTTATCTTTTCTTTCCTGGAGATTCTTGTCGATCTTCTCCAGAAGTCCATCTCTAGAGCTTGTAATTTTTTAATGTGCTTCAGTTTAATTGTGCATGTCTCCGTTCCATACAGAACCACACTCTCTAATATGGATTTGTATATTAATTTTTTAGTTCTGCTCATTACATTCCTGCTCCATAAGACTGAGTTAAGCATGCCAATGACATTCCATCCGCTACTAATTCTTTTATTGATTTCTGACTCTGATTTTCCCTAGATTTCTAAAGTGGATCCCAAATAACAGGAAGTGTTTATCTTTTTGATTTTCTTTCCTTCAATGTATAGCTCAGCTGAATCATTAGTCAAGTACTCTGTTTTTTTGTAATTAATCTTCAAACGCCAAGTTCTGTATGCTACTGCTAGTTGATTGCACATATAGTTAGCATCCCCCCACCTTGTGTTACGACTACTTGATCATCAGCAAACAATAAATTATGTAGGTAGACTCCATCTCTTATTTATAATCCCATACTATTACATTTACGAGACCATGTTCTAAGGCTAATATCTATTTAGGTTTTAAATAATGATGGTGACATGAGACAACCCTGTAAAAGGCCGTTGCTTGTTCTAAATTTCTGTGAAAGTTTATTACCAACTTTCACTTGGCAAACCTTATACATCTGTTGTATTATTTAAATCAAGGAAGGGTTTGTGTTTGCCATATGTAGTGCTCTCCAAAGTAATTTTCTTGGAACAGTATCATACGCTTTTTCTAGATCTATGAAAATTAATCCTATATTTTTTTATTTTTCCCTGCGTTTCTCCAAAATCTGTCGTAATGTGAAAATATGGTCTACACGTGATCTCCCAGCCGTGAATAAACATTTTCTTCGTGGGTTCTAATTTTTTTCCAGTTTGTTTTTAATTACTTTCGCAAAAATTCTCATTAATGTGTTTGTAACAGAAATTCCTCGATAGTTTGAACAAATTTTGCGATCACGTTTCTTAAATATGGTAGTAATGTAACCTAGCTTCATTTCGTTGGGTATTGAATCTCCATGTATCATTTTGTTGAAGAGCTATGCTATCAGTTTCACCATTTTGTTATCACCATATTTCAGACACTCCAGATTGATATTGCCCGGTCCTGGTGACTTACCATTCTTTCCAGTTATGAACGTGTGAAGTACTTCACTTTCTAAAATCTGGATCTCATCATCTTCAAGTCCTTTTTCTTCCCCTGTTCCTTCTTCTAGATATTCTTCTCTGTCCTCATTTAATAATTTTTGGAAATAGTCTTCCCACTCCTTTTGTATTACCAAATGGCTCTGAGCACTATGGGACTCAACTGCTGAAGTCATCAGTCCCCTAGAACTTAGAACTACTTAAACCTAACTAACCTAAGGACATCACACACATCCATGCCCGAGGCAGGATTCGAACCTGCGACCGTAACGGTCTCGCGGTTCCAGACTGTAGCGCCTAGAACCGCACGGCCACTCCAGCCGGCTTTTGTGTTATCAGTTGGAGATTGGTTTTGCTTTTTGTATCCTGTCGAAGCCCTTTTAACACGGACCATGCATCTTTTGCTCTCCCAAATCCTAATTTACTATTCACCTTGGCACATGTTCTTTCTCATGCTTAGCCGGCCAGAGTGGCCATGCGGTTCTAGGCGCTACAGTCTGGAGCCGAGCGACCGCTACGGTCGCAGGTTCGAATCCTGCCTCGGGCATGGGTGTGTGTGATGTCCTTAGGTTAGTTAAGTTTAATTTGTTCTAACTTCTAGGTGACTGATGACCTCAGAAGTTAAGTCGCATAGTGCTCAGAGCCATTTGAACCATTTTTCTCTCATGCTTCATTTTTTGCCATCCTCAATTGTTTCATCACTTCCTTCTTCTTTTCCTTGCATATTGATCTTGTTTCTTCTGATTTATCACTCAACCAATGAAGGAACGCATTTCGTTTTTCGATGACCTCTATTTCCTCTGATGCACGGTTGTGGTTGCTATCTTTATTACCCAACACCTCTGTTGCTATGATTTTCGCATTAGTTTTTATATAGTCATATATTTCCTCTGTACTTCCTTCAAATGGTTCAACCAGTTTACTTTCCATCCTGGAAGCAAAGAGTGTTCTGATACTTTCGTCTTGTAGGCTGTCAATATTAAAAGGTAAGTTTTCATCTTCCTCAGTCTGGTTCGTTTTATTTATGTTACTTGTATCATTCCTTGCATTTTTCCATGGCCAAAAAGACTTCATTTTTACTAGATAGTGGTCTGATCCACACTGGGCTCCTCTATAAGATCAGACGTCTACTGCCTTGAAACTGCTTGTTTGTCTAATGATAATATAATCTATTATAGAACGAAGTTCTTTAGTGTTCTGTTGCCAAGTATATTTATGAATGTCCTTATGTTTGAAAAATGTGTTAGTAATTTGTAGATCAAATTGTTCACAACTTGCAAATCAATCGTTCCCCATTGTCATTATATTTGTCCTCTCCTTAATAACGTTCTGAAAACGGTATCCTTGCGTGACGGGTTTGGCAGATCCTGGCGCTAAGGGCTCAGGTTTCAACGCTAGGTCTCAGGTTTCAAACGAGGTGAGTGGAACGGGAGGCAGGGGGAACGCGTGGCGGTGGCAGGTGTGAGATGAGGTGTGGACGAGGGCCGGCAGGCACGCCGCAAGTGGCCACTTCCTTGTTCCCTGCCGATGGCCGCCGCACTCTACTCAGCGAATGACAGCGCCGCACAGCGCGGCCAAGACGAAGCGGCCCAGGGCCCGGGGCTGCGGTACACTGCATCTACATCTACGTGATTACTCTGCTATTCACAATAAAGTGCCTGGCAGAGGGTTCAATGAACCACCTTCAAGCTGTCTCTCTACCGTTCCATTCTCGAACGGCACGCGGGAAAAACGAGCACTTAAATTTTTCTGTGCGAGGCCTGATTTCTCTTATTTTGGTTGGTTGTTTTGGGGAAGGAGACCAGACAGCGAGGCCATCGGTCTCTTCGGATTAGGGAAGGACGGGGAAGGAAGTCGGCCATGCCCTTTGAAAGGAACCATCCCGGCATTTGCCTGGAGCGCTTTCGGGAAATCCGGAAAACCTAAATCAGGATGGCCGGACGCGGGATTGAACCGTCGTCCTCCCGAATGCGAGTCCAGTGTCTAACCACTGAGCCACCTCGCTCGGTCTCTCATTTTATCGTTATGATCATTTCTCCCTGTGTAAGTGGTTGCCAACATAATGTTTTCGCAATCGGAGGAGAAAACTGGTGATTGAAATTTCGTGAGAACATCCCGTGGCAACGAAAAACGCCTTTGTTTTAATGGTTGCCACTCCACGTATCATGTCTGTGGCACTATCTCCCCTATTTCGCGCTAATACAAAACGAGCTGTCCTTTTTTGTACTTTTTCGATATCATCCGTCAGTCCCACCTGATGCGGATCCCACACCGCACAGCAATACTCCAGAATAGGGCGAACAAGCGTGGTGTAAGCAATCTCTTTAGTAGACTTGTTGCACCTTCTAAGTGTTCTGCCAATGAATCGCGGTCTTTGATTTGCTCTACCCACAATATTATCTATGTGATCGATCCAATTTAGGTTATTTGTAATTATAATCCCTAAGTATTTACTTGAAATACAGCCTTCAGATTTGTGTGAGTTATCGCGTAATCGAAATTTAGCTGATTTCTTTTAGTACTTGTGTGCATAACTTCACAATTTTCTTTATGAGGGTAAATGACAGCATCATCTGCAAACAATCTAAGACGGCTACTCAGATTGTCTTCTATGTCGTTAATATAGATCAGGAACAATAGAGGGCCTATAACACTTCCTTCGGGAACGCCGGATATTACTCCTGTTTTACAAAAATTCTTCAAATGGCTCTGAACACTATGGTACTTAAATGCTGAGGTCATCAGTCCCCTAGAACTTGGAACTACTTAAACCTAACTAACCGAAGGACATCACACGCATCCATGCCCGAGGCAGGATTCGAACCTGCGACCGTATCGGTCGCGCGGTTCCAGACTGTAGCGCCTAGAATCGCTCGGCCACATGGCCGGCACTTCTGTTTTACTCGATGGCTTTGCGTCTACTACTACGAAGTGTGACCTTTCGGATAGGAAATAACGAATCCAGTCGCACAACTGAGGTGATACTCCGTAAGCACGCAGTTTCCTTAGAAGACGCTTGTGAGGAGCGGTGTCGAAAGCCTTCTGGAAATCTGAAAATATGGAATCAATTTGACATCCCCTGTCGATAGAAGTTATTACTTCATGAATATAATGAGCTACCCCAGGTACCATACTTTCATATGAAACACACTTTTTTTTATTTCTTCCCACGTTTTTCACGTGTCTTATAATACAGGATGTTTCAAAAACATTCATCAGATTTCACAGTACATCTGCTCGAATAAAGATAGATTAGCCTAGATTTGAAGTTGCTTATAGGACTACAAAGTTTTGTTTTCAAAAGAGTCTTCGAATTTTAGAAGGATGTATCTCTTACGTCAGGGTCGGCTACAAAGTGCTAAACCGCATGCGAGCAGGATGCACGGGCCGCGTGCAGACCGATGCCCGGCAAGCCTCAGCTTTGCTCGGTCCTTCACGGAAGTACCCGGCACAGAGCGACATTTCCCTTTACTAGTGCGGTGTGGCATTTCCCGATCGGCACGAATCTCTTCACTTTCACGGAATCGTGCTGTTAGTGCTGTCTACCCGTTGTTGTTTGTTCGTGCTGTGAAGGGCGGTCACAGGTCCAGCAGCTGTTTGCACAAAAAGAGCCTTTAAAAATGAATGTTAATCACAGAAGAGTAGATGAGAATTCTCAGGATCTCTTCTGTGGCTGTACTGCAGACTTGCTATGAAATGACATTACAACACCATGCAGAAGTAATGAAAGAACAAAAAGTGACAACTATCGAGAGACGGGATTTATTGTTCCGTACATGAAGAAGTGCTTTGTGCCAAATCTGCAAGCATGCAGTACGTAAACAAATTTATGGTACAAATAGAAAATTTTTTTAAGAAACGTGTTCTGACAACAATTTTCACTGCAATTTTACGAAGAGCATGGAGACTATACAGGGTGGTCCACTGATAGTGAGCAGGCCAAATATCTCACGAAATAAGCATCAAACGAAAGAACTACAAAGAATTAAACTCATCTATATTGAAGGGAGAAACCAGATGGCACTATGGTTGCCCCGCTAGATGGCGCTGTCATAGGTCAAATATTATATATTATATATTCGTGAAGTACGTAAAGAAATATGAATGTTTTATTTGGACCACTTTTTTCGCTTTGTGATAGATGGCGCTGTAATAGTCACAAACGTGTAAGTACGTGATATCACGTAACATTCTGCCACTGCAGGCGGTATTTGCTTCGTGATACATTACCCGCGTTAAAATGGACCGTTTACCAATTGCGGAAAAGGTCGATACCGTGTTGATGTATGGCTATTTTGATCAAAATGCCCAACGGGCGTGTGCTATGTATGCTGCTGGGTATCCTGGACGACATCATCAAAGTGTCCGGACCGTTCGCCGGATAGTTACGTTATTTAAGGAAACAGGAGGTGTTCAGCCACATCTGAAACGTCAACCACGACCTGCAACAAATCATGATGCCCAAGTAGGTGTTTTAGCTACTGCCGTGGCTAAACCGCACGTCAGTAGCAGACAAATTGCGCGAGAATCGGGAATCTCAAAAACGTCGGTGTTGAGAATGCTACATTAACAGCGATTGCACCCGTACCATATTTCTATGCACTAGGAATTGCATGGCGACGACTTTGAACGTCGTGTACAGTTCTGCCACTGAGTACAAGAGAACTTGTGGGACGATGACAAATGTTTTGCACGCGTTCTATTTAGCGACGAAGCGTCATTCATCAACAGCAATAACGTAAACCGGCATAATATGCACTATTGGGCAACGGAAAATCCACGATGGCCGCGACAAGTGGAACATCAGCGATCTTGGCGGTTTAATGTATGGTGCGGCCTTATGGGAGGAAGGATAGTTGGCCCCCATTTTATCGATGACAATCTAAATGGTGCAATGTATGCTGATTTCCTACGTAATGTCCTACCGATGTTACTACAAGATGTTTCACTGCATGACAGAATGGTGATGTACTTCCAACATGATGGATGTCCGGCACATAGCTGGAGAGCGGTTGAATCGGTATTGAATAGCATATTTCATGACAGATGGCCAGCACGTTCACCGGATCTGACGTCCCCTGATTTCTTTCTGTGGGGAAAGGTGAAGGATGGTTCAAATGGCTCTGAGCACTATGGGACTCAACTGCTGAGGTCATTAGTCCCCTAGAACTTAGAACTAGTTAAACCTAACTAACCTAAGGACATCACAAACATCCATGCCCGAGGCAGGATTCGAACCTGCGACCGTAGCGGTCTTCCGGTTCCAGACTGCAGCGCCTTTAACCGCACGGCCACGTCGGCCGGCAGGGTGAAGGATATTTGCTATCGTGATCCACCGACAACGCCTGACAACACGCGTCAGCTCATTGTCAATGCATATGCTAATATTACGGAAGGCAAACTACTCGCTGTTGAGAGGAATGTCATTACACGTATTGACTAAGGCATTGAGGTTGACGGACATTATTTTGAGTATTTATTGCATTAATGTGGTATTAACAGGTAATCACGCTGTAACAGCATGCGTTCTGAAAGATGATATGTTCACAAAGGTACATGTATCACATTGGAACAACCGAAATAAAATGTTCAAACGTACCTACGTTCTTTATTTTAATTTAAAAAACATACCTGTTACCAACTGTTCGTCTATAATTGTGAGCCATATGTTTGTGACTATTACAGCGCCATCTATCACAAAGCGAAAAAAGTGGTCCAACTAAAACATTCATATTTCTTTACGTACTACACGAATATGTAATAAAAAATGGAGGTTCCTATTTAAAGAAACGCAATTGATATCCGTTTGACATATAGCAGCGCCATCTAGCGGGTCAACCATAGCGCCATCTGGTTTCCCCCTTCAAGCTACACAAGTTTCGTTCTTTGTAGATTTTTCGTTTGACGCTTATTTCGTGAGATATTTGGCCCGGTCACGATCAATGGACCACCCCGCATATTACTCAAATGTACGTTGGTTGAAAGAAATGGAGTGCTTGGAACGATTTTTCGGTTTAAAACTCGCTATTGTTGAATTTATGAAGGAAAAAGGAGTTGTTGTTGTTGTGGGCTTCAGTCCTGAGACTGGTTTGATGCAGCTCTCCATGTTACTCTATCCTGTGCAAGCTTCTTCATCTCCCAGTACTTACTGCAACCTACATCCTTCTGAATCTGCTTAGTGTATTCATCTCTTGGTCTCCTTCTACGATTTTTACCCTCCACGCTGCCCTCCAATGCTAAATTTGTGAGCCCTTGATGCCTCAGAACATGTCCTACCAACCGGTCCCTTCTTCTAGTCAAGTTGTGCCACAAACTCCTCTTCTCCGCAATTCTATTCAATACCTCCTCATTAGTTATGTGATCTACCCATCTAATCTTCAGCATTCTTGTGTAGCACCACATTTCGAAAGCTTCTATTCTCTTCTTGTCCAAACTATTTATCGTCCATATTTCACTTCCATATATGACTACACTCCATACAAATACTTTCAGAAACGACTTCCTGACACTTAAATATATAGTCGATGTTAAAAAATTTCTCTTCTTTAGAAACGCTTTCCTTGCCATTGCCAGTCTACATTTTATATCCTCTCTACTTCGACCATCATCAGTTATTTTGCTCCCCAAATAGCGAAACTCCTTTACTACTTTAAGTGTCTCATTTCCTAATCTAATTCCCTCAGCATCACCCGACTTAATTCGACTACATTCCATTATCCTCGTTTTGCTTTTGTTGATGTTCATCTTATATCCTCCTTTCAAGACACTGTCCATTCCGTTCAACTGCTCTTCCAAGTCCTTTGCTGTCTCTGACAGAATTACAATGTCATCGGCGAACCTCAAAGTTTTTATTTCTTCTCCGTGGATTATAATACCTTTTGTTTCCTTTACTGCTTGCTCAATATACAGATTGAATAACACCGAGGAGAGGCTACAACCCTGTCTCACTCCCTTCCCAATCGCTGCTTCCCTCTCATGTCCCTCGACTCTTATAACTGCTATCTGGTGCAGGAACGAAAATTAGAATATCCGGAATGGATTTTAGATCTCATATTTTAAGTGGTTGTGACTGCAAGCTGTCCACACTAAGGCTGGTATTATACTAACATGTTTCTCTGTCAATTTTGATATGTCAAATATTTATGTTAAAGAAATTTGATGGTGTAATAGGGAACTTTGTCAAATCTCGCCTGTCGTCAAATAATTATGATCAAATCTAGGGCCTCGGCGTAGATTTGATCATAAAAGTCGTTCTTCTTCTGCTCATTGCAATGTGAAATGTAACCACTTGGAGCGCTGGCACCGCTGCAGCTACCTCACGTCTCTGTAGTGTGTTTGTAAACATGGCTTCATAGTTGATGTGTTCCTTCAACTCTATTTTTTTTAATAAACTTACTTCGTGTTGAGTAGGGGGGGGGGGGATGGAAAGTGTGGTGTCACCGCCAGACACCACACTTGCTAGGTGGTAGCTTTAAATCGGCCGCGGTCCATTAGTACATGTCGGTCCCGCGTGTCGCCACTGGCAGTGATCGCAGACCGAGCGCCACCACACGGCAGGTCTCGAGAGACGTACTAGCAGTCGCCCAGTTGTACGGACGACTTGCTAGCGACTACACTGACGAAGCCTTTCTCATTTGCAGAGAATATAGTTAGAATAGCCTTCAGCTAAGTCAATGGCTACGACCTAGCAAGGCGCCATAGCAATTGATAGTTATCGTATGAAGCATGTCTCATCAAGAACGATGTATACAAATGATGGATTAAAGTTAAGTATTCCAGAAGCTACGTACTTTTCTTTATAGCATTCATTACGTATCCTGTTTCAGAGCTCATGCCAATCTGCGTGAGCTTAACGCGTGCCTTTCGGCTACTTCCGAGTGGCGTGGCTGTCTTGCTACGCCACAACAGAAAGGGTACAGTGCACTCTATTAATTGTGTGTTGATGGGCAGGTGGAATATGCTACAGGTACATAATATGTTCACAATCACAGCTACAGCCATCCAACTCTACATCTGGAAACATCCAGACAGATTTTCGGGAAGCTGAACTAGAGGATGTACTCACACGTTAAAATAAAAACATCTTTCTGATCGTTCCATTCTACTTTGTGTATTTTTGAACTCTGGATGCTACAAATTAAAAAGCGATTCATCTGCTTCGTAGATTTTATTAATTTTGTAGTTGTGGAAACACTAATTCCATTAATTAAATTATTCAAAAGTAAAAATAGTTCTTATTGCCCATATATTTTACTAAACATTTATTTACCTTTACATAATCCCCCTTGAATGTTTTAGAAATCGTTTCACACGTTTCTGAAACTATTTTGGTTAAGGTAGAATGTGATATTCGAGTAATGTGTTGTAAACTAGAGTAGCTGTCTCCTCTATCAAGAAATCTCAGTGACACTGTTTGCCTGTCTTCTGCAGGTATAGCATTTCTCAAGAGAATATTCTGTTTTGTAATATGAGAAGCCACTTTACTGAGGAAATACAGAAACACACTCTCATCTATTCGTAAGTAATTTATATTCAGCTCTCTAAACAGATTTTGCTTAATGCTTTTACTATCTCAACGTAATACCTATGGCTTCATCTAAGTATGTTTCCTTTTTTTCCGCTTTTCTTCCAGATACAAACACAATGCAGTTGTGGTACTAGCAACTGTAACGCATAATAACAAGTTGTTGTCCGCCATCTTGAAATTTGACGAAAAATATGACGACCGTGTAATACCCCTTTTTAGCGCCACGTCAAAGACCTATGTCAAAGAAATTTGACGCATATTTGATCATATTTCTTTCTCAAAGAAATAGGATAGTGTAATACCGGCCTAAGAAAATGCAAGGTAAGAAACAACCTATTTCTCATTTCATGGAGCTGTGTCTAAAAAGAAAATCGCCTAGTAGACGGGACAAATTCTGATAAACACACTCGAATTCCCTAAGCTCACAAACGTTAAAGAGAACACGAGGTTTGAAGAGTTCATTGTGGTCTTGAAAGAATTAGAAGGACAGTTTTCTGAAGGTTTTGAGGACGCTGCCAGTCTTACATACGTTTTCGAGCTGTTTTGGAGACCGTCTGCCATTTTAGTTGGTAGCCTCCATGCAGGGTAATTCCCATATATAGACAAATCCTTTTACGTTAAAAATGCCCAAGACGTCTACATTGTTTTCCTCAGATAGTTTCCACGTCTCCATAATGAGCGGTGAAATATTTCGAAAAATATACGGGGTGTCCCAGCTGCTAGTATCGATAGATTTTATACAACCTGCAGTTTGTTCAAAACCCACGCAAGAGACTTCCATATTCTCTAGCTCGCAATGGGCAAGCTCTTAGTGCAACAGAAAAAATGAACAGGACCTTTTTTCTAGGAAATTTGATGCAGTTAAATTCTGTACTGGGATACGTTTTCGTAGGAGACCACGTATAACAAAATGTTTGAAGATCAGTTTTGTACGTTTTTGTTGAATAGTTTCAAAACTACGGCCTTTTGCGGGGACATACCCCAGTACAGGATTTAACTACTTTAAATTTCCTACAAAAAGTTTCTGTTCATTTTCTCTGTAGGGCTAATATTTTGAGCATAGAGAGCGAGAGACTGTGGAAATTCTGCACGTGGTGTTCGAAGGCACTGCAGTTTGCATAAAATCTGTTTGTAGGAGCAGCTGAATGACCATGTACCTGCGTGAAAAGCCTTTTTCGAATATGAAACTAAATAAGTCACGATTATGTGGTAACGGGTGAAAATCTGTGAAACTGTCTGCATCTGTCTATATGATGACAGTTTATATACTAAACTTCGTCCGAACACGCCTGAAGGGCTAATGGTGCAGATCGACCGCCTTGTCATCCTCAGATCACAGATATCACTGGATGAGAATAAGTGTTACCACTGCGGGAAGGCCGTTGGCGCTGACAATTTATGTCAGATAAAATTGTATTGTGACTTCAGCGTAAGAAAATTAGTTACATAACACAGAAAAATTGTTTAGTTTGTTATCTGTATTGTTGAGAAGTACGAAAACACATGATATGCATTGCAACTGCCGCGCGGGATTAGCCGAGCTGTCTGGGGCGCTACAGTCATGGACTGTGCGGCTGGTCCCGGCGGAGGTTCGAGTCCTCCCTCGGGCATGGGTGTGTGTGTTTGTCCTTAGGATAATTTAGGTTAAGTAGTGTGTAAGCTTAGGGACTGACGACCTTAGCAGTTAGGTCCCATAAGATTTCACACACATTTGAACTTTTTTTTTTTTCAATGCAACTGCATTGCCGAGGCTGAGCAGTATGGCACACGACTCAGGGAGCGGCCGTCCTTGTGTTGCGTGAAAGAACATACAGAATTTCCGTATTACGTTAAGGCTCAAAGATGTCACTATTCATAAACGTTCAATATGCCCTCCATCAGACAAAAGGCAAAGACCCAGATGATACTAAAACCTTTTTAAATGCCCACCGCAGGCTCTCAGAAATTTCTTTACGTACGTACGGTCTTTATTGCATCATATATTAGCTGCATCGGTGAAATGAGTACCATTTTTCGCTTTCCATTAAAAAAAATGAAATTCTGATAACCTATGGTGCTCAATGAAATGGTTTTAGCACTAAGAAATATTAAGTAGAGGCTGCGGACCCTCACGTGGAAAAACTACTGGAACCCAGGCTGTAGCGGAATGCGCCACATATTTTTTCAAGTGCTCAAATGTGTGTGAGTTTCTAAGGGACTAAACTTCTGAGGTCATCGGTCCCTAGACTTACACACTACATAAACTAAGTTATGCTAAGAACAACACACATACCCATGCCCGAGGGAGGACTCCAACCTTCGGCGGATGGGGCCGCGCAGTCCGTGGCATGGCGCCTCAAACCGCGCGGCCACTCCACGCGGCCCCATGTTTTTGCGAGTGTCTGGATTTATCGCGTTTACCCCTGTTGTTAAGCTGGGTCACAGTTAACCCAAAGTTGTTGGAAGTATGCACATAGTGCCTTTCACAAACTCCACTGAAGACAGACAATGCGGGATCCGTACTTCCCTCATGGGCGATCCATAACTGAGGGAGCTCATTGTTGAGAAATCATGTTAACATCAGACCGTAAATCTTCTTTTTGGGAACAGCACAAAACACATGAATCTTTGAAGTCTATTTCGTACTCGACTGTAGTGTACAGCTGATGTGTTGCCCCATATATGGTTGTAGTAGGTTTACTTTTAAGCTTACATGAAACGTAGTCTCCTCAATAAACCATTAAATGAGGAAAGAAATTCTCACCTTCCATTTTCAAGCCTAGAATGAATTCACAAATTCCTACACATTGCTATTTAGCACAGTTATGAAGGGCTTGTAGCAACTGGATCCAGTATGCTTTGAAACACAAACGTCACCACAAAACAGGGCAGACACACACTACACGGGCGCGCGCGCGCGCGAGCACACACACACACACACACACACACACACACACACACACACACACACACACACACACACGGATGGCACAGTGAATAGACTTCTGTGAGCTAAGCTAAAAAAAAAACTGTTGAAATATTCTTCATGTCTTGAACGAGCACTCGAGAGGACCTGACACAAACAACCAGTGTCTTGAAACTGTACTGCCATCGTCAAATGCTTTGAGTTGCAGGAGGTGCAGTGCTGTTCTCTCGAGGAAAATCACGCAGCAAACTTATACCAGAACTGCATCCGATGAACCGGAGAACGCAAAACGCCTTTTGACAGCGTTACCACCACTGATCTCTATGCACAATTGATTCTCAAAGAGCGAGGGATGTGAACCAGCAGCTACATGAATCGACAACTTACAACTGCCGGAAACTTAACTTTTAGTTTCGATGCATAAACTAAAATCGAACCAAAGCGTCTATCCTCACACACATTGAAGGTACATCTTGTGAAATCGGTTAAATCTCTTTGAAATCCAATAGCCCTTCGGTCCACAAATGTCGAGACACTTTTCAAAAACAAGATAATTTTCGGAATGTAAATGCACAGAAACAAGAGGATTCTGAACTTTCTAATCATTTACTGGCAGCTACGTGCATCTGGCAGCAAGTGACCTATAAACAATCTCATCACACAATGTTCTCGAAATCAGGGAACTCTTGTAAGTAGTCTAGTACTTGCAGTGCATCCTGATGCGGTTTGGATTGTGTAATAGATGTCTACCTATTACGCATTACGACCCTCTTCAACAGTCGGCGATCTCTGTCAGTCAACAGACGAGGTCGGCCTGTACGCTTTTGTGCCGTACGTGTCCCTTCACATTTCCACTTCACTATCACATCGGAAACAGTGGAGCTAGGAACGTTTAGAAGTGTGGAAATCTCGGGTACAGACGTATGACACAAGTGACATCCAATCGACTGACCACGTTCGAAGTCTGTGAGTTTCACGGAGCGCCCCATTCTGCTCTCTCACGATATCTAACGACTACTGAAGCTGCTGATATGGAGTACCTGGCAGTAGGTGGCAGCACAACGCACCTAATATGAGAAAGTATGTTTTTGGGGGTGTCCGGATACTTTGGATCACACAGTGTATCATAGCTTTTTTTTTTTATAAACTCGTGACATTGCATAATATAAGGCAATCAACGGCAGGTGGCAAATATTTGTCCAAAAAGCACGTGATGTTAAGATTCGGACACATTCCCTGTCTTTCAAGATCTGCAGATATGCCCACTTGTAACTACCTTTCGCAGAACTTCTGTAAGAATCGTGCTTGGATGAGTCAGTTGAGATCTCGTGATGAGTTAATAAACAAAATTAATGTTACAGCGGCTAAGGGGATCTGTAAAGTAAATATCATACATCCCGGAGTACAAGTGTGAAAAAGGAAGATTAGAACTTAACTTTCCGTCGACGACGAGGCCATCGGAAACGTAACACAAGCTCGATTTGGGGGAAGAAATTGTCCACGTCCTATCGTAAGGAACCATCTTTAATGTGGATGGCCGGAACGGGTTTGAGCCGCCGTGTTCCCGGACTTGTCCACATGCCCTTGGTACAAACATTTATTGGTTACAACGATCGACAGCTGGATTTGGCTAAAATGTGTATGATAAGCGATATTAAAAAAAAGAAAAAAAAAGCGGAATGTTACTATAGATAATCGGAAAGTTTTTACTGTCTCCTCCAAAAATTCAAGCTGCGACATAAAACTTAGAGATGATGTTATTTCTTCTTTCCATATTCACCCTTCAGTGCGATACATGTAATGCATCGATGGAGTAGTGGAGAACTTGTTTGCATTTGGATCTTCAGGCAACGTTCTATATAAAAATCATATTGGCATTCTGGAAGTGCTCACCACTGAATGAGGTATATGTCACTGGATACTATTTCAGGAGACTATGGGCAGTGAGGCGAAATTCGATAGTCAAAAGAAGCAGTATTTCTATTTCTGCCCTTCTCAGAATGACGTGGGGCATTGCCATGGAACTTTCCGCTTCGCTTCGTCTTCAAAGCCTCCTGTAAAGTCCTCAGAAGACAGAAGTTGAATGTTCCAGTGACAGTCTGTCCCTTACGTGCCTGGCAGTCCCATAAAATATTCAGCATCACCTTCCCGATGATGGATTTGTCTTCGTACTTTTAGGCAGTGGTGTATCCACATGATTCCACTAATTGGTCCCGTCGGGTAGACCGTTCACCGGGTGCAAGTCTTTCGATTAGACGCCACTTCGGCGACTTGCGCGTCGATAGGGATGAAATGATGATGATTAGGACAACACAAAAAAATGGTTCAAATGGCACTGAGCACTATGGGACTTAACATCTGAGGTCATCAGTCCACTAGAACTTAAACTACTTATACCTAACTAACCTAAGGACATCATACACGTCCATGCCCGAGGCAGGATTCAAACCTACGACCGTAGCAGCAATGCGGTTCCGGACTGAAGCGCCTAGAACCGCTCGGCCACAACCGCCGGCGGACAACTCAACACCAGTCCTTGAGCGGAGAAAATCTCCGACCCAGCCGGGAATCGAACCCGGGCCCTTAGGATTGAAATTCTGTCGCGCTGACCACTCAGCTACCGGGGATGGACATGATTCCACTGTTTGCTTGGCTCCTTTGAGCCTTTGTCAAGGGCTATCAAGTGACTAAAGAAGTTTTCTGGATTCGCCTGACACTTAGCGATCAGGTTACTAAAGAAGTTCCCTAGATTCACCAGACACAGTTGCAACATTTCCGCTACTGCCTCAGTTCGGCTGGCTTTTGAATGGATGTCAGCAGTCGTGGTATCCAAGTGGCGGCGACCTTGTCACGTACAAAATGGCGTGCAAGAGGTGTAAGACTGATCCATAACTGGTTTTAACTTTTTAAATGTCCTCTCGATTGTGATAGATCAGTGATGGTTCGCACCTTATTTTTCGTCAACAGTCTTCTTTGATCACACTGAAAGCGAACCACTGTGCCATGTGATGAGGACATTGTTGCCGAAGACTTTAACTATCACAGCTTGGATTGTTGCAGTGTTGTTCTCAAATGCAGAAAACTAATTACCGCATTGTACTGCAGTTTTGCAATGGTTTGCACCATTCTATTTTGGTTCGTCTAATCGCGCACTAGGATACTGTGGCGCGAGGATATCGCTGCGTACCACGAGTGCAGTTATGTACCTGCCTCCAAACAAAACAATTAATTGCATAACCTTTTGACCACCCTCCGTTATTATCGATCACAGTTGTGTGAAACGCGATCAGGGCGAACTCTAAAACAATAGGTCATCTTGTTGTTCTACCATGTTACACTCTGGGGCTGTGTTAAAGTTAAATCTACAGAACACAAAAAAATACGATGTTAAGGGTACGTCGCAGTACCAACATATTTGTCACCTCTATGGGCTTTAAGAAAAGGTATTTCTTTGTTGAGAAACAAACCGTTCTGAATGAATAAGAAGTGCCCAGAGTAGAAGGGAGATTAGAGAACTAACGTGCCAGACTCTCATAGACACAACATCTGAAGTGAAGTTTAATAGTATGCGACAAGATGGCCTTTCCCCGCTTCTGTTTGACGTAGTGGTAGACAAAATCATCAGAAAATGACGGAGAAACTCGAGAGTATGAACACAGGAACTTCGGGACCGACAACTGAAGAGCTTAGATTTTGGTGTCGATCTAACTGGCTTCACTAAGACTAGAGAAGAAACCAAGTATGTCATATGGAAGGAGCAAGAGATAGCACCAAAAACAAGCCTCCAAATATCATATGACTCAATTGATGGAACGACGTATGGGACAGTTTCATATATGTTTTTTTCACATAACTCGGAGAAGTCATAGTACAGTAAGGTCAATTTAGAAAGAGCCACCAAACACAAGAACGCGAACAGAATAACATGGAATCACTACAATAAACGAATGATATGCCGTAACGCGAAACTTCGGCGTTACGTTTCTGTAGAACACCACTCACAAATGGACGAAATTAGAAAGAAAGAGTGAAAAATTCTCACAACACTTTATGGTCCCAGTATTATAAACTGCACATGGATTAAAGGAAAAACTTCGCACTTATGCGCAGCAATAGACAACAGACAGTAAACAATACACATCTCTGTGACAAACGTAAGTAGTGGAATATAAAGCTACAGGTTAGTAGTCATCTTAGCAGCAATAGGCATGACTAGCGATTGCGCACCCTGTATAATGGATATTAGAGCGTGTTGTTTCAGTGTACTTGGTTACGTGATCCTTATGTTCTGGAATTACTGCGTGTTGCACAAGAGAGACAAAACTACGTCATACAGCGTCTTCTGTTCTTCATATTCATACCTGAAACGTTAAGCGTATGCATATACGCAAGTGTACTTTTTTGATTGTAAAATATACACTTATATTTTGGTAAATGCGAAAAACGTGTATTCGTTGACCGTTAGCGACGTCACACAAGCTGTTTTCCTTATCGTTCTATAGCCACCATATACGAATCATTTTCACGCATGATTAATGTGAGTTACTTGGACGCGATACTTTGCATCAACATCGTTTTGAAAGGGGTAAGTTCTTCTTTTTGTGTTATTGTATGCAGTTGTTAATGTTGATACATTTCTCATTGTGCGCTTTTTATTTTATATCTAGTCCCTTTGAAAATGACGTAATGCTGAAACGCTTAAGGATAAAGGAAACGATATAGACGTTTTTGGTCAAGCCTAGAGTTCAAACACTGCTTAGTATAATAAATTCAAAGAAGGTAAAAATCGCTTGGTTAGAAGAAATTAAGCAGGCTTAACGAGAAATAAACGCCTCAGAAAACACCACAAGAGAACACAAAGTCCTAAGAATACCGGCTGCAAATCGCACATTCACAGGGAAAACTAAAAAGACCACTGGAAAACGTGGACAGAGGAACGCAAGAATCTCTTGTGAAGAGATTTTGGATAGATAGAAAGAAAAGAAAGGAGTCAGACCAAGCAAAGAAGTTCAAACGTCCTCTTTAACTGGGCATAACGAAAAAAGAACTAACAAGAAAACGAAGAAGACGCAATACACCAAGAGACATGAACGCAGACGCGCTTTGCGTCCAAGTAACTCAGGCCGGGTTCTGCTGTCGTATCAGCCCACGTGGTATTACTGCACGTTAACCGACCTCAAAACACCCGGATTCATCTATTTCGCGCGCGCGTGCCCTGAACTTGGAGGAGCAAGCGGATCCCAGCGAATAAACAAATATGAGGCACCTGTGTGTATCCAGTATATGGGTCACAGCACACTGCCGACGGCCGTAGACGCGTTGCTATGAAACGCGATAACACTGTGCGCCGAGGGGATAGCGTAGCGCACGGGTGAATGAGCGGCCACTTCGCGCGACGAGCTGCAGAGTGAGATGCACCTGAGCCGACCCGCGCACTTCCGCCAACTGTTGGCGTATCGGTGTGGAGTGGCACTGGGGACCGCGGCACACGAGGCCAGCAGGTTAGCGAGCCGAGGTTTACAGCAGTCCGGTTTTAAATAGCGGCCTCGCCGGGTTGTTTCTCCACGAGCAATTCCGCGTTCTACATAGCAGCCCCCGGATGAGTATGTAAACAAGACTGACGTCCCACTTGGCTTGGCTGGTGCCTCACGTCCACCTGAAATCCATCTCTTCCACGAACTGACTACGTGCTCTTGCTCTCTACTAAACGATTAGTCAGCCTTCAGCTGCCCCAGAAACTCTCAGATTGAAGTCAGTCAGTCCCCCTGCTGTCATCAGTTACCTGGGCCATATTTAGGATCTTTAGGTCCCCTTGGCTGAACTTGAAGTATGGGCACTCTTCGGGGAAATTTTGTGACAACTAATTTGTAAAAACAGCAATTCAAAGCAGTTTTCTAATTAAAAGCCTTTAACGTGGTATTTAACGTTTTCCATTTAAATGTATAAAATTTCTCCGTTTGCAGCGGCGCGGTTCCTTCCGTTCCTTTACGACGATGTCCGCAGCTCGTGGTCGTGCGGTAGCGCTCTCGCTTCCCGCGCCCGAGTTCCCTGGTTCGATTCCCGGCGGGGTCAGGGATTTTCTCTGCCTCGTGATGACTGGGTGTTGTGTGCTGTCCTTAGGTTAGTTAGGTTTAAGTAGTTCTAAGTTCTAGGGGACTGATGACCATAGATGTTAAGTCCCATAGTGCTCAGAGCCATTTGAACCATTTGTACATAGCGGACTTGTTCTTCACCAGGTTTAAGTAGTTTTAAGTTCTAGGGTACTGATAACCATAGATGTTAAGTCCCATAGTGCTCAGAGCCTTTATGTGCAGGCCTTTACGACGAACCTGCACCTACCTGTGAATATTGTCTTAGCATATCATCAGTAGGGAAACCGAGTGAAACCTACTGTACTTCGACGTGAACCTGGCTGCAATCTACGTTTCTGGAGAAAGTTTTCAAACGAAATGAACGATTGGAAATTTTGTCCTTAATTAATAAATTCTGAAACTTAGGTGAACAAGTATCACTGCCAAGCCCGTGCTAGTCTTAACACAGTCACTCATAATCCCTCTCACTCACTTTAGCAAGTTTATGGTGCTGCATTTCCCGAAAACGTAATAGCTACAAAAATATAGTTTAATTTTGATTGAGAATGCTCGCCAAATATTAAGTCTGTCGGTACCTAATGCAGTCACAGTTTTTAGCCACCGACCTGCTCAATACGCCACGTGAGATTTGTGTCTTTTCTCGTCACAAAATTCGCTTGAAAATTCCAAAATTTCTGCACACCCATCGGAATAATTATGCCGTCACTTTACTTCTGATGTATGAAACACTGCTAGATCCGGCAACTTATAATTTCCATCGGAACTACTACTACACACGTCCGAACTGTTTCATGGCTAGGCTCCGACTCCTTTCTACACTCCTGGAAATGGAAAAAAGAACACATTGACACCGGTGTGTCAGACCCACCATACTTGCTCCGGACACTGCGAGAGGGCTGTACAAGCAATGATCACACGCACGGCACAGCGGACACACCAGGAACCGCGGTGTTCGCCGTCGAATGGCGCTAGCTGCGCAGCATTTGTGCACCGCCGCCGTCAGTGTCAGCCAGTTTGCCGTGGCATACGGAGCCCCATCGCAGTCTTTAACACTGGTAGCATGCCGCGACAGCGTGGACGTGAACCGTATGTGCAGTTGACGGACTTTGAGCGAGGGCGTATAGTGGGCATGCGGGAGGCCGGGTGGACGTACCGCCGAATTGCTCAACACGTGGGGCGTGAGGTCTCCACAGTACATCGATGTTGTCGCCAGTGGTCGGCGGAAGGTGCACGTGCCCGTCGATCTGGGACCGGACCGCAGCGACGCACGGATGCACGCCAAGACCGTAGGATCCTACGCAGTGCCGTAGGGGACCGCACCGCCACTTCCCAGCAAATTAGGGACACTGTTGCTCCTGGGATATCGGCGAGGACCATTCGCAACCGTCTCCATGAAGCTGGGCTACGGTCCCGCACACCGTTAGGCCGTCTTCCGCTCACGCCCCAACATCGTGCAGCCCGCCTCCAGTGGTGTCGCGACAGGCGTGAATGGAGGGACGAATGGAGACGTGTCGTCTTCAGCGATGAGAGTCGCTTCTGCCTTGGTGCCAATGATGGTCGTATGCGTGTTTGGCGCCGTGCAGGTGAGCGCCACAATCAGGACTGCATACGACCGAGGCACACAGGGCCAACACCCGGCATCATGGTGTGGGGAGCGATCTCCTACACTGGCCGTACACCACTGGTGATCGTCGAGGGGACACTGAATAGTGCACGGTACATCCAAACCGTCATCGAACCCATCGTTCTATCATTCCTAGACCGGCAAGGGAACTTGCTGTTCCAACAGGACAATGCACGTCCGCATGTATCCCGTGCCACCCAACATGCTCTAGAAGGTGTAAGTCAACTACCCTGGCCAGCAAGATCTCCGGATCTGTCCCCCATTGAGCATGTTTGGGACTGGATGAAGCGTCGTCTCACACGGTCTGCACGTCCAGCACGAACGCTGGTCCAACTGAGGCGCCAGGTGGAAATGGCATGGCAAGCCGTTCCACAGGACTACATCCAGCATCTCTACGATCGTCTCCATGGGAGAATAGCAGCCTGCATTGCTGCGAAAGGTGGATATACACTGTACTAGTGCCGACATTGTGCATGCTCTGTTGCCTGTGTCTATGTGCCTGTGGTTCTGTCAGTGTGATCATGTGATGTATCTGACCCCTGGAATGTGTCAATAAAGTTTCCCCTTCCTGGGACAATGAATTCACGGTGTTCTTATTTCAATTTCCAGGAGTGTAGAATACTCTGTCTTCTCTACTAGCAGAAAAAGGAGCGCGAAGAATGTTGCTTTAACATTGGTCAGTTAACTCAACAGCCAATAGCAAAACAACATTCTCCCGCGTCAGTCCGCGCTTTTCATCAATAACCAATCGCAAAATAGTAAACCTAACGACTGCTCTTTTTACCGACGTAATTATCTAATATTCTGAAGTTTTGTTTATGCATAAAGTTATTTACTATTGTTATTTATACCAGAATTAACTTTCCCTTTACCATAAACTTACTTTACAAATCTATTCTACAAAAATCCCCTTTGTCCACATCGATACTTCTTCGAAATGTCCCCACACTAAATCCTACTACATAACTCGTTAAACAATTATCTTTATATTAACTTTAAACCACACTCACCAATCATTCATACTGCCAAAACACATTTATAACATTTTACCTACACAAATAACACTTTATGAAAACACTAGAACAGTTTATGAAAAACATTCTATTACTTTAGTGCACTCTAGTGGGCACAATTGAAACTATATCACAGTCCCCTATCCAATACTGTCCTCTATCGGCTGATACATAAACTACGTGCGCGTCCAGTTTCGCGTCACCATCTGTCACTATCCAGCTCTGACAAGGAGACGGCACGGGCGTGGGGTCGGAGATTTGTCAGAAATTTTGTGTGGTGAAAGAGGACCCCTAACACCTCACGTGGTTAAAACATTAGAACGCACTACCCGGAAAATCCTTGGAAAAATCGATCCAAAGTTTTTTAGGTGCCTTATGAGTATAAAGTATTAGTCCACTGCCGAGCCGCCGTCTGGCCTAGATGTTTAGGGCTCGGACTCTTAACGCCAGAGGTCTCGGGTTCTATTCCTCCTCTGGCACTTCTGTTTCATTTTCTTTCGTTATTCCACCAATTATTCAGAAATTTTCCCAAACCTATATTATATTTAACAAATTAGTTACATCATTGAATAAAAATTATTTTCACTTTGTCCAACAACACAATTCATGGCGGTTGGTTTACCATTTTTCATTGTAAAGTATATAAGGAGAATCATTGGGCTTTTAATCAGAATAACGAATTCGATTGGGAAACATTCAATTTTTATACTTATAATAATTATAAACAAGAACTGCAGTGGTGTTTATCGTAAAAACAAACAAAGCAATAATTTTTGCGACATCTTGCGCAACATATAAAAGCGGATTTTTTACAATCACAGGGCGTTTACAATAAATCTGTACAAAATATGCCCCATTAACATTTACGAAAATGTTTTGAGTTTCTGATAATTTTGAGGCAAACCACGCATATTGAATCATGTCTCCGAATATTGGTGACGATAACTGATGGTGAATTATACATGGTGATTCAAAAAGAATACCACAACTTTAGGAATTTAAAACTCTGCAACGACAAAAGGCAGAGCTAAGCACTATCTGTCGGCGAATTAAGGGAGCTATAAAGTTTCATTTAGTTGTACATTTGTTCGCTTGAGGCGCTCTTGACTAGGCGTCAGCGTCAGTTGATGCTAAGATGGCGACCGCTCAACAGAAAGCTTTTTGTGTTATTGAGTACGGCAGAAGTGAATCGACTACAGTTGTTCAGCGTGCATTTCGAACGAAGTATGGTGTTAAACCTCCTGATAGGTGGTGTATTAAACGTTGGTATAAACAGTTTACAGAGAATGGGTGTTTGTGCAAAGGGAAAAGTTCTGGACGGCCGAGAACGAGTGATGAAAATGTAGCACGCATCCAGCAAGCATTTGTTTGCAGCCCAGGAAAATCGACTTGCAGAGCTAGCAGAGAGCTGCAAATTCCACAATCAACTGGATGGAGCGCCACCACATTGGCACTTATCTGTCCGTAACTACCCGAGGCGATGGATCGGCCGCCAGGCAGCCCGTGACAGAGCACTTCATCACTGGCCTCCAAGAAGCCCTGATCTTACCCCCTGCGATTTTTTCTTATGGGGGTATGTTAAGGATATGGTGTTTCGGCCACCTCTCCCAGCCACCACTGATGATTTGAAACGAGAAATAACAGCAGCTATCCAAACTGTTACGCCTGATATGCTACAGAGAGTGTGGAACGAGTTGGAGTATCGGGTTGATATTGCTCGAGTGTCTGGAGGGGGCCATATTGAACATATCTGAACTTGTTTTTGAGTGAAAAAAAACCTTTTTAAATACTCTTTGTAATGATGTATAACAGAAGGTTATATTATGTTTGTTTCATTAAATACACATTTTTAAAGTTGTGGTATTCTTTTTGAATCACCCTGTAGAATGAATTTTTATACAGTTTTCCCAGGAATTAATTTCACGATTCTCCTGTAACAATGCGCTCCAATTTTGCAAGCAACAGAAGAAAAAAACAGTGCCAAAGGAGGAATCGAACCTGAGACCTCTCGCGTAAGGGTCCGACCGCTAATCATGTAGGCCAGACGGCAGCTCGGCATTGTGCTAACATTTTGTACTCATAAGGCACCTAAGAAACTTTGGATCGATTTTTCTCGGGATTTTCCGAGTAGTGCATCCTAATATTTTAACCACATGAGGTGTTAGGGGTCCTCTTTCACCACACAATATTTCCGACAAATCCCGGACCCCACGGTCGTGCCGTCTCCTTGTGAGATACATCTCCCACTTAACCGCCTCCAAGGCAGGATCGGTATACAGCGCTACGCCTCACGTCCACTTCATCTTCTTTTTCTTCTTTTGCCTTTTTCCGTTTCTCCGATGCCACCACCGCCCCTCCCTCGGAACGGAATCTGTGTACCCCATCTCTTATCAACCAGTGTAGATCCCACGCTAAAGAGTGTGAGAACGATTTCTAAATGTTTGCGTTCTGAGGGGCGACGTGGGTACCGTCCAGGTATTTACCCAGTTGGATGTGGGTAACCGCCGAAAAGCCACATCCAGGCTGACCAGCTCATCTGCCCTCGTCGTTAATCGTCGAGTTGGATTCGAGCTGGGGAATCTAGCCTCCCTGTATCCCGAATGCGGCGCTTTAAGGCGCTCAGCTTTATTTGCAAGTCTTTATTATTTAAGAAATTCAGCGCTATTGCTTACCATAGCTATCATAATAAAAGTGCGAAATGTTAATAAACTCTATGATGCAAAAGTCTGTAGCTCCGTTTAAAAATAAAATATTGAAATTATAAGCGAACATTTCCGTTAGACAAATGCAAGATGACAAGAGTAATTTACCATCCAAGCAAATTTTAGATTCAAAAGGAGTGCTTTGCCAATTAATCACTCTTAAAATTAAAACTTTAAATAATAGTACTGGTTAATTCGTTTCTGCCTGGACGTCATACTAATGAACCTATTTATATCTTCTTAACTTAGTTATCTTAACATATTACCTTCAATCTGAGTGATAACAAAATGCTGAACCTCTCTTCTAACATGGAAGTTCTGTGTCTGTTTTTGATCAACCTGATAAAAAAACGTTGAACCTATCTTCTAACATGCACGTTCCATGCATGTTTTCGATAAACTTCAAGTCTGAAATGGATTCAACTTCAAATATAAAATTGATTCAACTTCAGTTTTAAAATTTATTCAACTTCAATTTCGAATATGATTCAACTTCAGTTTAGAAAATTTCTTTTCTCCATTCCTCTTTGTGATCATTACAGGTACTTTCCGAGAGGAACCTCGTTGTTACGAAACTCAGCTTTGACGTTTTCTGGGTCCTGCAGCAAAATTCCGCCTTATACAGTATACCATTTTATAGTTTTCTTCTTACCCAAGCGTGTTTTAGTACTTAATGTGCTATTTTCAGTGGAATTTTTTGTTTATTTTCTATCTGACAAGGCGCTAATAGTTGCGTGTGCTGGTAGTTTTATACTTACCGTACGTTCTACAGCCTGTCGTGGTTTTTTTATGTAATGGACTTCGTTCTCTCGTTTACGATGTTTTAAAGAACTTACATCTTTTCCTGTATTATTTCTTTTTCGTACACAAGTATTAAAAAGATGGTTATTTTGGATCCTGTTGGTACGAAATGAGTTATGGGACAAATAGACTTTCCGCGTAGAAGAAATCATTTAAAACTGCAAACATTCTGTTGAGTATTCATCTAAATTAATTATCTAATTAACAGCTGGCCAAATGAATTGGTACGCTTTTTACCTGGCATCACAGAGAATTTGACGCGAGGGATCTTGAGGTTTTAGAGGTTTTAATTCATAGCAGCTGTCCACTGAAAAATTCAGCCGAGGAAGTTCGTACAAAATAAATATGCCCACAAATCTTACGTTTGTAAAAGGGCTCACAGTACACTATTAAAACAAAGATACTTTTCTATCTGATTTTTTTTTTTGGCGCGCGCCCTTAGGATAAAGGTTAGGCAGCCTGCGCCTAAATTTGCCCCAGTTCGTTGCGTTAGTCGTAGCAACCAGACAATTTGCTCTGGCTAGAAAGAACAACGCTACAGGTTTAAAGGCGAACACTTTAGATTATTGCATCGAATGAAAGAACAAGTGAACTGTTACCGGCCGGCCGCGGTGGCCGAGCTGTTCTATGCCCTTCAGTCCGGAACCGCGCGACTGCTACGGTCGCAGGTTCGAATCCTGCCTCAGGCATGGATGTGAGTGATGTCCTTAGGTTAGTTGGGTTTAAGTAGTTCTAAGTCTAGGGGACTGATGACCTCTGATGTTAAGTCCCACAGTGCTCAGAGCCATTTGAACCATTTTTTAACTGTTACCAGCGACTGTTTACTTATTTCCACATTCTGTTTCGAAGGCTTAAACATCCATCATTAGGCGGATTTATATGGATTAATGTGGCATTTTATGTCCTCTGTTACGACTTTGGGGTAACCTATGACACCGTTCACAAGGAAATACGAAACACTATTACAGGACATGGGTCCGTGGAAGTCTTTCGCGAAAGACTGAACGTCATGCAAAAGTGAATGTAAAATAACTAAAATGGAATGCTTCTAGTGATCACAGGCTCCTTTCTCTTTCGTGATACATAACATGTAAGCCATCACACTTTGTCAACAAAACGGCGTGTTGAAACTAAAAATCGTAAGGCACAGTGTTTTAACTTTCTGTACCAGACAGTGCCACAGGTTATCCAAAAGTCGTAACACAACACATACATACCATATAAATACACGTAAGTCCATCTGATGATAGAGATCTAAACCTTCTAAACGCGTTGTGGAAATAAATAAACAGTGACTGGTAACAATACACCTGTTTCATTCGATAACACTATAGCTGTCTTCGGGTACCTTCAGAGAACAAGGAAATGGCAGAACTGATTTTTAAAGCAACTCTGCTTTTGTCCCAAAGTCATAATCCACACGAGGATGACCGTAATGATAGCATCATTTCATACCTCTCACAATAGTACCACGTGAACCTAGCAGTGCAGCCTCAGTCGACTTTGCGACATCTATTTTCAAGTTACGCTGGCTATCTAGCTAGGTGAAACTCCTAGCAGACCACGTTTTATGGCAGTAGATATATAGAAGTGTTGCAGTATTGTAACAACTATAAGTATTCCATTTTCAGTGCCTAAAACTGAGATTAGGTAATCGTTGCACGGTATGTCTATGAATTTCTAGTCTAAAGTATTAGTGTGACATCAGCATCTCATTGTGGTTAGCAATCACATAAGGTAGTCAAAACTATTACACTTAATTTTAAGTTTATTTTTTACTATTTTTCCATTTCATGCATAGCCTTACATATTTAGTTGTTTTTCTCTGTACAAGGATAACATTTTGTGAGGATCTAATGGGATATTGTCATTCTTTTTTCGTGTAAAGCTTCCTCATAGATCACAATTTGCTCAAAGCTTCATTTACAACCAACGCTATTCGCTAAGCTATTATTGCGTAACGAGAATAGTAAATGTGTTATTACACTTCCGTGAGACACATCAGATTCTAGAAGGCAATAGAAAACATTGATATGAGCCTGCGACAACACGGATATGAAGACCCTCCGTATACTGCTTGCTGTGTTTCGATACACAAAGGATTTCGAATGCCTACACAAAAAGAAGCGTTGTGGGTTTAGGGTATAGGTCCCGAGAATGTGCAGAGCAGGTAATTGTTCCACATCGTCCTAGCCATCTGTCACAATGTATATTATTTAGAAGCCGACGGGCTTTGGCACGTCTAGGGTGTGGCTCCTGACTTTATGCTTCGGTGCTACCCTGTGGCATCTGTTACGATATTCCCTCGTCACATGTCTTGTTGTAAGATATTCTTTAATTATTGTTCAATAACTTACTCGATTATTGCTCCGATATTGTACTACTGACCGTTACCAATAGTTACCAGTCATTGTTGTCTTTTTACCTGATTTATTCGTTTTCGTCAGGACCGTTTAATAGAAATATAGTTTATAAAACACGCCTTTAGTAATGTTGAAAAGCAATTAACGTCAAAAATAGTGATTAATTACTGTTCCAAGATTTAGAGATTCCAAATGAGAGATATATACTAAATAAAATAATAATGTATTGCACTAATCGCCATGCTGCACAAAACAGGTTAGAAAATTTTTGCAGAAGCAACAAAAAGATAATGTCAAATTTAAAGGAACCTAAAATCAGCAAGATTGGCATATTTTACTGGAGCTCGAAATGTAGGGCGGACTTCATTTCGAGATGCTTTCGATAGTTCTCACAGTGACACTACGCTAAAGGCATGACACAAGTCAGTACCTTCACTGCACCGCAGCAATGATGATGTTACCGAATACAGTGTCACTAAAGCACAGTAACTAAATAGGGTTTTCTGAAATTCCATCATCAAAGAAGACGAAGTAAATGTCCTAGAACTCGTTTAAAAAACAGCTGCCAACATAAGCAACTTAGAAGAAGATGTCCTTAGTATAGCGAAGCAGCTTAAATAATTTGATAAAGGCAAGTCCTCCAGTACAAACTGTATACTAGTTAGGTTCCTTTCAGAGCATGCTGATACAATATCTCCACACTCAGCAATCATATACGAGTGTTGGAACTTTAATAGTGGCAACTATTTATTTACAGCTCGTACAAAATAGATACGTCTTTCCAGAATTTACTGACCTTCAAAGCGTCACCAGCATTGTGTATAACCCGTTGCCAGCGATGTGGAAGTCGTAGGAGACTCTTAGCAGTGCCAGCTGTGTTGACAGTTCGAGCTGAGCCGACCTCTCTAACCGAGCGGTTCTAGGCGCTTCAGTCCGGAGCCGCGCTGCTGCTACGGTCGCAGGTTCGAGTCCTGCCTCGGGCATGGACGTGTGTGATGTCCTTAGGTTAGTTAGGTTTAAGTAGTTCTAAGTCTAGGGGACTGATGACCTCAGATGTTAAGTCTCATAGTGCTTAGAGCCATTTGAACCATTTAGCTCGAGCGGCGCGGTCTATTGGGCGATGAATTTGTAGCAGTTCTGAAGCGAATGCCGTGAAGTGTTTCCTTCAATTTAGAATTTGAACTTACGAGAGCTTAAGTCAGTGGGGTGCAGTAGGTGGTATAGCACTTAGCAGCCCCATCAGTCAAACAAATCAGTAACAGCACGCACTGTACGTGCTTGAGCATCGTCCTGCAAAATGATGGTCAGGTCCTGCAGAAAGTGTCATCACTTGTGTATCTAAGCTGGTCGTAGGTTGTGTTCCAACAATGAACAGCATAGAGACAGAAATGATGACACTTTCGTCTCAGTTGTGGTTTCGTGATTTCCTGTCAGAATGGTCACAGACGGAAAGTCAGAGTAAAGCCGAAGTGATATCTGGGGTTCCTCAAGGAAGTGTTATAGGCTCTCTGCTATTCCTACTCTATATAAACGTGTTAGGAGACAATCTGACAAGCCCTCTTAGATTTCTGCAGATAATTCTGTCATTTGCCTTGTCATAAAGCCGTCAGATGATCAAAACCAATTGCAAAATGATTTAGATAAGATAGCTGAGGTACTAAAAGTGGCAGTTGAACCTTAACAAGGAAAAGGTTGAGGTCATCCACGTGGGTAATAACAGAAATCCGCTAAATCTCTGTACACGATAAATCACACAAATCTAAACAATGTGAATTCAACTAAATAGTTAGGTATTACAATTGCGATTAATTTAAAACCGAGTACATAGATAACGATGTCGAAAAATCTAACCAAAGGCTCCAATTTATTGACAGAACACTTAGAAGATTCAACAAGTCTACTAAAGAGATTCCTTACACTACGCTGTCCGTCCTCTTCTGGAGTATTGCTGCGAAGTGTGGGATCCACATGTTAAGATTTACAGAGAACATCGAAAAAGCTCAAAGAACAGAAGCTCATTTCGTACTGTTGCGCAATGGGGAAGAAAGTGTCACGGATATGATACTCCAGTTGGGATGGCAGTTACACTACTGGCCATTAAAATTGCTACACCAAGAAGAAATGCAGATGATAAACGGGTATTCATTGGAAAAATGTATTATACTAGAACTGCCATGTGATTACATTTTCACTCATTTTAGGTGCATAGATCCTGAGAAATCAGTACCCAGAACAACCACCTCTGGCCGCAATAACGGCCTTGATACGCCTGGGCACTGAGTCAAACAGAGCTTGGATTTGCATGTACAGGTACAGCTGCCCATGCAGCTTCAACGCGATACCACAGTTCATCAAGATTAGTGACTGGCGTATAGTGACGATACAGTTGCTCGGCCACCATTGACCAGACGTTTTCAATTGGTGAGAGATCTGGAGAATGTGCTGCCCAGGACAGCAGCCGAACATTTTCTGTATCCAGAACGGCCCGTACAGGACCTGCAACATGCGGTGGTGCATTATCCTGCTGAAATGTAGGGTTTCGCAGGGATCGAATGAAGGGTAGAGCCACGGGTCGTAACACATCTGAAGTGTAACGTCCACTGTTCAAAGTGCCGTCAATACGAACAAGAGGTGACCGAGACGTGTAACCAATGGCACCCCATACCATAACGCCTGGTGATACACCAGTATGGCGATGACGAATACACGCTTCCAACGTGCGTTCACCGCGATGTCGCCAAACACGGACGCGATCATCATGATGCTGCAAACAGAACTTGGATTCATTCGAAAAAAATGATATTTTGCCATTCGTGCACCCAGGTTCGTCGTTGAGTACGCCATCGCAGGCGCTCCTGTCTGTGATGCAGCACCAAGGGTAACCGCTGATAGTCTATGCCGCTGCAAACGTCGTCGAACTGTTCGTTTAGATGGTTGTTGTGTTGCAAACGTCCCCATGTGTTGACTCAGGGATCGAGACGTGGCTGCACGATCCGTTACAACCATGCGGATAAGATAATTTGTTGACGCCCACCTACTTAGTGAGAAATGATCATCATGATAAAATAAGAGAAATCAGGACTCTCACGGGAAGATTTAAGTGTTCGTTAATGCTGCACGCTGCTCGAGAGTGGAACGGTAGAAAAATAGCTTAAAGGTTTTATGATGAACCCTCTTCCAGGCATTTCAGTGTGAACTGCAGAATAGTCGTAGAGATATAAATATGTTACACTAACAAGGGGAGGCCGCCAATTGTGAAATTCAGATTCGATTCATACTGCGCATAATAAGAGCTCATGGCCAGAGGTGTAATGTGGCAAAGCACCAAGATGCACTTCTCAGCCGTTGTCGAGAAAATCGACAGTTAAAAGAAACCGTTGCGGTGAAATACTTGCTACGATTAACAATTTTCCACAGCGTCGTGGCGCAGCGGTAAGCGCTCGGGTTTGTAATCCGAAGGTCGCCGGATCGAATCTCGCACCATGCAATTTTTTTTAGTATTTGTTTTTTGTAATTCAAATATATATATATATATATAATTCCCGGCAATCAGTTGCAACAATTATGCATATAATAAGTTGTTGAAAGTCGTTTGTCGTGGAAAAACTGGCGACTTCGAACATCATTATGTTTTCCGCAAACAAAGTTGTATTTCACAAATGTTATTAATTGTCTTCATAATGTTAACCACGTATAGTTAACGGAAGACGTAGAAACGATATTCCGAAACGAATACGTATAGCGTAAGTCAAACGTTCGAATTAGAATAGAGACCCCATGAACACAAATTCGCTGTGGCAGGTATGAAATATATAAACTCCGTTACTCGCTCGTTACACTTGAAGGACAGATGTTGAATGGGCCGAAACGAGCCGCCGCATAACAGCGTAGTTGCCTGCTAACTTCGAAAGAAGGTAGATCCGGTCCCTAGCGCAACTTATAACATCGTCGAAAATCAGTGGGGACGGGAGAGTTTTGGTACACCCTGTTAAAAAAACGGAAAAATGGAGGCGGTACAAGTGGAGAGCGATCCGCCTTCACCAGCATGCATAAGCAATTCATTAATAGTTATATATATATATATATATATATATATATATATATATATATATATATATATATATATATATATATATAATTTGAATTACAAAAAACTAATAATTAAAAAAAATTGCATCGCGCGAGATTCGATCCGGCGACCTTCGGATTACGAACCCGAGCGCATACCGCTGCGCCACGACGCTGTAGAAAACTATTAATCGTAGAGAGTATTTCACCGCAGCGGTTTCTTTTAACTGTCGATTTTCTCGACAACGGCTGAGAAGTGCATCTTGGTACTTTGCTACATTACACCTCTGGCCATGAGCTCTTATTATGCGCAGTATGAATCCAATCTGAATTTCACAATTGGCGGCCTCCCCTTGTAAGCTTACCACAGGCAACAGCATACTATATACGGATTAATCAGAACATTATGACTACCGATCTACTGTCGGCATAAATCCGTACAGGCGATAGCAGTCTCACCGGGCGAAGAATGACTGCTAGTATATACGAGGTATCGGTGAGCTTGCTGTCCTTGTGTAGACTGGGGAAGGCGCGCGATCTTACTGGTCTGACTGAGGGCAGATTGTGATGTACCATTTCGGAAACCACCCGACTTGTGGGGTGTTCGAGGAGTGCTGTGGTGAGTGTTTTCAACATTTGGCGAAACCAAGCTGAAACCATATCCAGATGTCGTGGGGTTGGACGACCTCCTCTCCTTACAGATGTCGAACTTCCTAGACTGGGCAGGACTGGTCAAACAGGACAGGTCAGGAATGTGGCGGAACTAACATCAGACGTTAATGATGTTCAAATGTTCAAATGTGTGTGAAATCTTATGGGACTTAACTGCTAAGGTCATCAGTCCCTAAGCTTACACACTACTTAACCTAAATTATCCTAAGGACAAACACACACACCCATGCCCGAGGGAGGACTCGAACCTCCGCCGGGATCAGCCGCACAGTCCATGACTGCAGCGCCTAGACCGCTCGACAAATCCGGCGCGTTAATGATGAGTAGAGTACAAGTGTGTCTGAACACTCCTGAAGATGGACATCCGCAGCCGACTACTCGTGCACGTGTCAACTTTAATACCACGACATCGGCAAATACCACTTAAATGGGCGCGTGTCCAGCGGAACTGGACATTGGCGCGGCGGCAGAGAGTTGCATGATCTGATGAATCCCGATACCTTCTTCCTCAGGCCGATCGTAGGACGCGAATCCGTAATCATCCAGGGAAACAGGTCTCTCGCACCTACAGTGCGGGACGGATACAAGCTGACGGTGGCTTCATTATTCTCTGGGGAACATTAACGTGGGCATCCATGGGTGCAGTGGAGCTCGTGCAAGGCACATTGACGATCATATTTCCCGCTGGACAGTGTGGCCGAGCGGTTCTAGGCGCTTCAGTCTGGAACCACGCGACCGCTACGATCGCAGGTTCGAATCCTGCCTCGGGCATGGATGTGTGTGATGTCCTTAGGTTAGTTAGGTTTAAGTAGTTCTAAGTTCTAGGAGACTGATGACCTCAGAAGTTAAGTCCCATAGTGCTCAGAGCCATTTGAACCATTTGATCATGTTTCACGACGGCAGTGGCATTTTACGACAAGATAATGCGCCATTTCACAAGGCCAATAGTGTGATGGAGTGGCTTGAGGAACACAGTGGCGAGTTCAAATTGTTGTGCTAGCCGCCCAAATCGCCAGATCTCAACCCGATCGAATACATCTGGAATGTGATAGAACGTGGCGAGAGAGCTCATCGAACTCCTCTCCGAAATTTACGAGAATTAGGTGACTTGTGTGTGCAGATGTGGTGCCAACTCCCTTCAGTGACCTAACACGGCCTCATTGCTTCCTTGCCACGAAGCGTTGCCACTGTTATCCGCGCCGAAGGTGGACACACCGGCTGTTAGGTAGATGGTCATAATGTTCTGTCTTATCACTCCTTATCACTGTATGCCACGACTATCGTCCGAACTTTCACAATGAATGTTTATATTTAATTACGGCAAACAAACAGCTGCCCTTCCATTCTGATTGCTTTCTTCCGCTTTTACGCAATTCTGTGTCAATATGAGCCTTATAGAAAACCCTGTCCACGTAACTGCGCATTACACGTCCACATTCTTCGAACGATAGCTAAAGAGGACATTCCCACACAGACGCAAACAACTCGCATATTAAACGCTGCAGCAACGTATCTACAATCGCGCTACAAAAGGGTTTAACATTTCCCCCATTGACTTGGAGGCCAGTACTGTTGAAACATTCCCTTAGAAAAATTTAAGAATGACAGTGCTGGTAAACCTCTTACGTTATTTGATTTTCAAACAGCTGAGCAAAACTGAACGCACTCAGACATTTCTCTCTTTACTTATTCTGGTCAACACTAAACTGACATACAATATTTTTAGCGCAACGCAATCTGACTTTCAATAATCCCTACAAAAGAATGGCCCTGACTAACAATAACCTATAGGCCTACCTTTCATGAATCACTTACCTCACAAAAATCTTCGTTACTCGAACTAGTGCAATACAGCGAGGGCCAATACTGCCAGCTAAATAAAAGATTCTAACTACTGAAGGCGCTAACTACTGATAGACATAGTTAGCAAATGAAAGATTTTGATAGAGTACAAGCAATGTATTTACCTTAATAATGTTCAAAGAGCGGACGATCTGGACGACATCCAGTCTTACAAATTTCCTATTTCTGGCGGACACACGTCCAGATCGTCCGCTCTCAAAACTCTGCCATCTGTCTCCCCATATCCACCTCTGCTGGCGGCTCACCTCTAACTGCACAACGCTACGCACTATTCGTATCCAACCGCCCAACACTACACAAGCGAATACTCCAACACTGAGCCCAACCAGCCACAGACTGCACACAGCACAGTCAGTGATTTTCATACAGAGCGCTACGTGGCGTTACCTAAATAAAAACCTAAACAGCCTACTTCCACTGTCCATGACGTGAAAGAATACGAAAAAGAGTGTATAGAAAGCGAAGGCATATAAATCACGTCCCACGTGAGGATACAGTCTCCTCATACTCTCAAATGAAGAGGAACGCATCGCACATAACATACAAGCTTCGTCGCACTGGTAAAGGCACATCTTCTAAAAGGTCAGGTAGCGTATTCTCTAAGAAAGAATTTCAAGTTAGCAAAACATCAACAGTTTCGGTCCAGAAATTTTACAGAAAATCGTCGTTAATGACGTGTTTCAACAGCTGCGTTACGCATCACGTTAGCGCACACACGCTAATTGTGAAAATATTCGGTATGATCACATCTTAACACTGCCTAATCCATTTGCAACAAAATAAGTATTGGCACAATGTTGAATGCACGCGCTGTAAACAGCATGGATACGGCAGGTTAGTATGTATCACTCGCCAGACAATCAAGTTGTTGAACCTACTTGTCTTGCGCTAACACTTGCGTCGTCGCTAACTGCATGAAGAATTGCTTCCTGCAGTTGCTATGTAATCGTCCTTCTGGCCCTCCCGCGGTAACTAATAGCAGGCTGAAGGGTTCCCATGCTCCCTAAGACGACGATCAGTTGCTTTAAACATCCTCCAGTTGGGGCTGTTTCATTCTAGAAATCTCTCACGACATAAAAGTTGAGCGGCGCGACCATTAGCGTAGGCTAATCCGTTTATCAAATGAGCATCTGGCAACTTCACGTTTGTGTTGACTTACCTTGTACTGTAGTGAAAATCAAGCCGATGAACACTTACAAACAGTTACCCGTTCGCCAAGTCCATAAAATATTGATGCTATATTGTGGAAAGCAATCAAGTGAGTTGCATGTCAACAGAAGTAATGGCGAAAATCACATGTCAACATTACCTTCGGTGAGATGGACGACACAAATACTGACAGTGAATCTAAAAATTACGAGTTAACTACACTACCTGATTAAAAGTATCTATACACCTATAACAGGATGTGTCCACTCTTCACCTGATTGATCGCCTGAACTCTGCTGGGAACTATTTGAATGAGGTGTCCGAGTGTCTGTGGAAGAATAGCAAAAAATAGTTCAAATAGCTCAGAGCACTATGGGACTCAACTTCTGAGGTCATCAGTCCCCTAGAACTTAGAACTACTTAAACCTAACTAACCTAAGGACATCACACACATCCATGCCCGAGGCAGGATTCGAACCTGCGACCGTAGCGGTCGCGCGGTTCCAGACTGTAGCGCCTAGAACCGCTCGGCCACTCCGGCCGGCGAAGAATAGCAGCGCACTCTTCCTCAAGAGCCAAAACCAGAGAGGTAGTGATTTTGGACGTTCTACCCCATTCTGAATGTATTCCGTTGGGTTCAGGTCGGGACTCTGGGTGACTAGTCTTTCTCGGGAATGTTAGCGTCCACAACCCATTGCCTTACAGGTGCTGCTTTATGACGTGGTACACTGTCAAGCTGATACAAAGAGTTATAAGCAGTTTAAAAACTATTCCCCTATTGTAAGCATTGGACTACGTATTCATATGCTTCCGCATTCAGCGTGTTCTTAAGCTCAATAAGGATACCACAGAGGAAAAGGTATCCATATCCTAACGCACCACCTCCGTATTTCGCAGTTGGCAGTACACATGGCAGGATGTAACATTCTCCAGGCATTCGCAACTCAAACCTTTTCGTTCGATTGTCACAGGTTACAGGGTAATTCACCATTACAAATCACTTTGGAGCTCAAGAAAGATTCCTTCTGCTGGTTTCGTGCGATTTTGTACAACCATCCTGCGGAAAGCTCAATGGTCCCTGGTCTTCGTTTAGCTGTGGCTATTCTTTCGTGTTTCTACTTCACACTCACAACAGTCTACTTGCGCAGTTATGTAAGTATTTAATTTAAATGTTCCTGATGGATTTGTTACTCAGGTGACATCTAGTGATTGGTCCACGTTCGTTGTCAGTGATCGCTCCCGACCTATCCTTTCTCCTATTACTGCTGCTCTGCTGACAATACATACTCCCCTCCTCTATTCATACTGGCGGATCCGCCTCTCCATATGTTTGGTCAGAAAGTGAATACGTAATCAATAGGGCATTTTGAAACTTCCATGTACGTGTGGATATCAGGCGGTACGCCTGTACGTTCTGGACTTGGTCAGGATGGGAAAATGAGCGCGTAGTTGGGCGTTCGGTGGTGTTAGGAGAAAACCTTCGAAAGAAAAAATTGTTCCCAGTCGCCAGTGGAGGTTTCATTTCTTCGAAAGCCTACGCGTAAGGAGTACACTAAACTGAAACTTGTGTAAAGCCCCAACGGCCACTTTAAAGTTAATTAAGAAAGAACATGAAGTAGGGAAAGTTATCTTGGCAGTTACGACATCTTTGCCGATGAGATAACACGAAAGAGTTTTGTCAACTACATTGTACACCACTGAGCATATTTGTTAGCGAAAGAAAAGGAAGAAACATCGTATTTCAGCAATGGACAAATATCCATGTGACAAATGTGAAATTAATATCTCAAAAATTAAGTCCAAAGTAATGTCATCAGAGATAACTTTTATGTGGAAGAGAGTTGTAAGCGCAACGAAGAAATTCAATGCACCTACAATGCTCTTCCACAGAAGAAGACGCTTGCTAGAACTCATCCAGTGCAGACGTACGAGACCAGTTCTGATCTGAATTATTGAGATTGTTTTCGAGTTTAGAAGTGTTTGTTGCCTGACGGGATTCACGGCTTAAGAAACTGATTTTATGAACTGAGACAGGAACAGATAGAGTCATTTAACCGTGCACTAAGGGGTAATTGAAACCTAATAACGGAATTAGTGAACATTGGACTTGATTTTAAATTAGTTGGACCTTAAGGAGAAGTGAACATTCTATGAAAGAATTAGCCTTGAGTAGGACCCAAGTACACGACATCATGAAGATAAAACAATTACGGTAAAGTGTTGAGTTGTGGTAATTGCCAAGAAACTATAACTCAATCGGCCTAACTTAACTGAACTATTCCGTGTGCGTGTGGTGCGGGAGTTATAAGTATTTAGTGACAAAATAACAAAAAAGTGTTCGTTACCAGTTAAACACCCGGTGTGGACTACATCATTTAATAGTTTGATAAATGACTAAATCAACGACTACTCATGAAGGACTATATCATTGAAGTGCAAATATTCACGTCATTAGTTGAGAAGTGAACTTTCAAATATTTTCGTATTACGACGCAATCTTACAAAGACTGAATCAAAGAGTATCTCTGGATCTCGCTGCATACCAGCACAACAATTCCATAGCAACGAGACAACAGCGTAGGAAAAAGCTAAAATATTTCCTCGCAATCAGTGGTGTGTGCTATGCGAACGAGAGAAGAATTAATAACTACTGCAAATCCTGGCAATTAACAATGCAATATTAATAATAAAAAGCATCAATTATACGAATTTGCATAAGTGGAAACGCTGCGGACTTGTAATTGAGATACAACGACTACGCGAGGAACACCTTTTCTTAAGTTTTTCAGGTTTTTTCTCCCGTTAATCTACGGGGACTGACGTTATATAGCTTCGTGTCTCTACTCTGCCGCGAGAGCTGTGGCAGTAGCAGCTCTACGGCGTCGACTACATCAGCACGCGGTTGGAGTCTGGGGGCACGTGCAACACTTGGTACGGCAACAGTGGGCTGCCGCAGTTAAACTGAGAGGAAGAACCAGTGGACACGTCCGGTCGCGGCCCGAGCCGGTAAACAAGAGAGCTATCTCAATACCGACGCATTCTCACCAACCCATCCGGCTCACCCCACGCGACCGTCCTCCAGTCCTCCTATTGGTGGGAGGAGGTTCTTCACTGAGCATCCCTCCGTCAGCAGTATTCAGCATCGGGTCCCTAGTTAGCGGTACTACCATGCGACGACGTTCTCATGGACTGAGCATGGGTGTTACGCAAAACATCCGTTGAAATGCTACCCGAGGCTCAGCCACTGTCTTACCACATCGGCAGTTAAATTAAAATGCAAAATTCGAAAAAAAAATTGAAAAAATAAAACTGCTGTCCTCGCACATGCCGAAATGTACGTGGAGAACTTGTTTGCGCAGCAATCGCCGACATAGTGTAGCTGAGGTGGAATACGGGGAACCAGCCCGCATTTACCGAGACAGATGGAAAACCACCTAAAAACCATCCACAGACTGGCCGGCTCACCGGACCTCGACACAAATGGCGGATTCGTGCCGGGGACCGGTGCTCCTTCCTGGCAGTAAAGGCGTGCGTTAGACCGCACGGCCAACTTTTTTTTTGTTTTTATTTTCAATAAAGATCACTCTGTTAAAAGGAACATGTAGATCATTTCATGGTATAGTATTGAGTGGTGAGAGAAGCGGGAGGTTCATTATCAGCTGTCAAATGTGCACACCGGCTGCACCCGGCACATCCCAACTGCGTGGGGGGGGGGGGGGGGGGTCGAGGAAGACTGCCTGAAGATAGTTGGCAAAGGTTTTCCGATAGTGTGACCATCTATAAACCTCATTGTGGGCTTGCTGCAAGAAATACCAAAGGTCAAGTCGCGACTTGGCAGCATCCCCATACAGGTACGCGATCGTCCAACCTTTGACCCAGATGATCGACTGTGATTTAGCCGCCGGAAAGTAGTCACTCTCCGGATGTAAGAAGGAAGCAGGTGTAATATGTTGCGGGATCACACGGAGGTAGCAAACCACCATCTGTCTTCCTCGGAGCCAGACGTCCTCCACCGCGATACAAGTTAAGCGGTGATGGTCGTCATCCACTTGGCGACATTTCGGGCATAGTGGAGTGTCCACTAATCCAATTGCATAGAGCTGTTGGTTGGTGTTGAACTTGCCACAGGCGACAGAGAACCACAGTGCCCGAACGAAGGTAGGAAGGAATTTTTGCTGCACATGTCTGGAAATCTTCGGCCAATGCAACTTGGGGTGTTTGAGTTCAATGACATTACGACTTATCGGTCGTAGCAGCCAAACATAAAAATCCTTCGCGTATGGCGGTCTCGTGCGCGGAATCTCGTCTCTGATATAACTAAGTTCCACGATAAATGTTGATACATGCGCAAAATGTGGCGTAATGTTGCCCACCGCCACCGGAGGTGTGAGGGACGCTGGAATCAGGAGATCCAGTAGGCGGGATGTAAGGGAATCACGCCCGCTACGCCATTGCTTGTACATCGTGGCTAGAAAGGAGCACCGTCGCCCGGCAGTGAACATTCGTTAGTCCGAGTCCCCCCTTGTCCGTAGGGAGCGTGAGTGTTTCGTATCGCACCTTGAGGGGCGATCCAATCATCACAAAATAGTGCTGATTGAAGTCGACGTCCGAGCGTAAGTGGTAGGGGCAGGGTCTGCGAAATATGCACCATTCGAGAAACCGCATAAGTGTTCAGATACTCGACTCGCTGCAAAGGATCAAGGCGCCGTAGGAGATGTTGCCGGACCATGGTACGTGTTGTCTGTAAAATACGTCGGTAGTTAACTGCCGCAGTATGTTTTACAAATGAGGTAAAGTCTATGCCGATATAGCGGAAACGTTGCACATAAGGAAACGGACTGATTTCTTCCGGCGTAAGGCCCCTTCCAACCGGCATTGCTGCCGATTTGTTCATGTTCACTGCACTACCCGCCGTCACACTGTGGTCTAACAACAGTTCAAGGACCGTCTTCACCTCTTCCTCAGAACGAACGAGCAGCAGGAGGTCGTTCGCATAGGCACGACATTTGAAGGTGTAGCCCCGTAGTTCCATCCCAGAAAGAGAATTTGTTAGCCTCTCAATTAATGGTTCCAGCGCTATCGAGAACAGCAGCATCGAAAGAGGGCAGCCCTGGCGAATGGATCGTCGAATTTGAATGGGCCCTGCTATACGCCCATTAACCTGTACCAAGGATTGTGCGCCCCCATAAACCCTTCTAATGAGACCAATAAAACGGCCTGGAAATCCCATTTGTTCCAGTACAGCGTACAGATAGTTGAGGCGCACCTTATCAAAAGCTCTGTCAAAATCAAGCGCCACCATCGCCGCTTTAAGCCGGCACTCCTACGCCAGCGCTATCACATCACGGCATTCGCCAGTAGCTGTTTGCACATTCACCGATCCACCCGGTGTCGTCTGTTCTTTGACATCGGGACGCTAGCAACCGTGCAAAGATCTTATAGTCGGCACTAAGCAGGGTGATGGGGCGATAATGTGTGACCGTAATTCCTGGTTTCGGTTTATGTACTGGCACCAAGAGACCTTCCATAAAAGCCGGTGGAATAGGCGCATCGGAATTTAACATCTCGTTGTACATTTCCGTCCATCGCGGCGCCATTTCGTTGCGAAATTCTCGGTAAAATTCAGCAGGAAGTGCATCAATGCCTGGGGACCGATTCAACGCACCCTGTGCGATCGCATCATGTACTTCCTCACAGCTAATGGCTTCCAGTAAGGTTCCCGCGGCTTCCACCGTCAGTGTACCGGAAACGTGCGTGGCTATACGGTCGAGGTCATCGACAAGGGCTGCTTCTTCCCGATAGATGTGTTGGTAATGGTCGACGAATGCGGAGACAATGTCCGCTTGACGCGTCACTCTTCGGTCTTCGCGGGTAATTAATTCCCGTACCAAAACGCGTCGTCGGTGCTTTCGTTCATTCACAACGTGGTGCATGGAAGGAATCTCGTGCCTTATCGTATCGTGACGCCTGGCGCGCACCATGGTTCCCTGAAGATGTTTCCGAGCTAAGCCACTAGTTTAGCTTTTATCCTTTTGCGTTCGATCCAGATGTCCTGTCCCGGCGGACCATCATTCAGGTCGCGCAGTGCTGCAAAATAAAAGTCGGTAGTACGGCGGCGCCATTCTGCCATCTCCCTGCTATATGAGATGAACGTACGGCGAAGCGCCGGTTTAGCACAAGTCAGCCACCAATCAAGCTTCGTCGCATACCTTCCAACCCTTCGCTCGCACATCGTCCATGTCTCAAGGATCCGTTGACGGCATTCAGGATCATGTAGATGTTGAATGTTTAATTTCCATGGGGTTTTACTGTTCCACACCTCTCTACGGGGAAGAAGCACCGTACAGATGTAAGCGCTGAGATTGGAAAATGCCAATGGCCAGCGTTCCGCGTCCTGGACATCATTTGCATGAGCCCGTGAGATATAAATGCGATCTAATCTGCTCGCCGAATGACTTGTCACATAGGTGTATCCCGGTGCATCTCCATGTCGTAATTCCCACGTGTCACTAAGTACAAGGTCGTTGACAACGATTCGCAACTCCTGGCTGATGTTTGCTTGCGGCCATTGGTCTTTCTGGCTGAGAACACAGTTGAAATCTCCACCAATTATTACACATTCATAACGTCCATGGAATAGTGGGGCAATGTCTTCTGCATAAAATCGCGTCCTTTCCCGCGGCCGATTGTTTCCCGACGGTGCATAAAGATTGATGATGCGTGTTCCAAACGTCGTGAAAGCCATTCCCCTGGCCGACGTAAGATAACACACGTTTTCCACTGGGAAGCCATCCCGCACGTAAACTGCCACCCCACTCCCATTGTGATCTCCATGTGACGAATAGGATTGGTAGCCTGCGATGTATGGGAAAGCAACTATGTGGACTTCCTGCAGCAAAGCAATATCCACATCAGATGCCCAAATCGTTTCCTTCAGTAGGTGTATTTTGGCCGGTGAACGCACATCATTTATATTTAATGTCGCAATACGGTTCGCATGGCGTTGAATCCCACTCTGTCGAGGTGCAACAACATCTCCCTGCATCGGCGCTGGGGGCTGAGTTAGAAGACGTTCTCTCGCACCTCTCCCTTCACCTTCAGCAATTATTAGGCCGTCTTCGTGAGTGCCGGCTGCCTCTGTATGACGTCCGGCGCCTCCTCAATTTCGTCATACCACATCTTTGCAGGCAGTGATATATTCGTGTCCATAGCCACAGCATCTGCATCTGGAGAGCTAACTGGTTGTGATTCCTCTTCAACATCACCACGTCCCGGTACCCTTAATGTGACAGACCGCTGCTGGTCTGATCGAACAGTTTCCATTGCCTCATCCTGTATCGTAGAGGCTGTTGTGTCGTCTTGGTCCACAGGCACATCGTCGTCGGGGCATGGGGAGTCATCCCGAGGAGATGTCGTGCGACGTCGCCGTTTCCTCCTTTTCGTGTGCTGTCCTTAGGTTAGTTAGGTTTAAGTAGTTCTACGTTCTAGGGGACTGATGACCATAGATGTTAAGTCCCATACCGCTCAGAACCACCACCACCTCCTTTTCGGGGAACGTTGTTTGCGTGATCTTCCTTCCGTGTCCTCAGATTGTAGAAAATCACGGCTGCCCGACAGAAAAGCATCCGTAGGAACTGGAAGTGTTTCGAGTCCCATCGTTGTACTTGGCGGGAGTTCGGTCGAAACTAATGTTGTCGTCACAGAGTGCGTACCAGACGGAACAGCATCCGTAGTGGCTGGAACTGCTTCGTGTACTATCGGTGTGCTTGGTGGGAGTTCGGTCTCATCTGATGTTGTCGCCGTAGATTGTATGCTCGATGGAGCAGCATCCTCTGTCATCCCGACGTCTGCGACAAGGTTTCGGAGAGTGCCATCTTGATCTTCCACCGAGGCTGTGTGCTTTCGGTCATCAGCGGACGCAGTGAGGGCTTTGGCATAGGTGATCGGTGGTACTGTCATCGCCGGCGACGGCTCCTGCACATCTGAAGGCAGTTGCGTACTCCGCCGTTGCATACAGTTCGACCTGAGGCGTCCCTCCTGGCCACAGCCAGAACATGTACGTGGTTGACCATCGTAAGTCACCACCGCCCGACAACCACCAATTGTCAGATAGGACGCTACATGCTTCTGAAGATCAATATTGATCTGTCGCATTCCGTTAAGAACGGGGTACGTGGCGAATTGTGTCCAGCGTTCTGCTGTGTGACCATGTACCGTACCGTATGGCATAAAAGCCTCAAGAACTTCGTCAGCCGGGAGCTCAAATGGCAGCTCAAAAACATGTATTGTCCGTACACCCAGACCATGTTTTACAGTTACCGTGCCGACATTCCCGTCACTATGGCAAAATCGGAGACCTGCTTTTATTGCCTGTAGAATTCTCTCACACACCGCGTCATTTACCATCTTAACATACACCGTGGGACTAATGATGGACAGGTGAATGCCGACAATATCGTTTGGCGGTATCTTGACTTCCTATCGAATGAATCGTTCCACTGCTAAAGCCTTTGGTCGTTCGTAGTCTTTGCAGAAATTGAATCGTAATGTAGGTTTCCTGTACTTGTTTGCCATGATCGTTGTTACTATCCCGCGCGCAGACTAAGTCCACAAGTAAACAAACACTCGCACAGGCGGAAGTATCGGACCTCCGCTTTGCGCGGCCGCTAGCGCCGAACTGGTGAACTGGGCGGGCCTTGGCTGATAGTTACTAAAGGTTTCACACACTGCCCTAGCTTTAGCAAAGTAAGTTTGCTTCAATATTTGCTTGATTCATGATTTATCCCGTACCTGTTGTGTAGTAGGGAATACTTGTTGAGATGTTTCCTGTTAATTTTTGTGCATCCCAGTTGAGGTTATAGGGATATCTGCTGTCATTACTCATTCCGCTGGGCGCGATGTATATGTCCACACAAAGGAGAATAAGAAACTACTTCCTTCCTTCTTTCATCTTGTAGTGAAATATAAAATATGGGCGGAGCTATTGAGGGTTCCTCTTTAAGGAGGCAAATCCAAGTTCCTATAGATACAGCAATGATTACACGGAAAATTAAATGAGGGTCGTTGAACTACTAGTTATTTTTGCGTGTTCCAGCACACCAATGGGAAATTCTTGCTGCACCGGGGCACAATAGCCGTGCCACGACATGTTCATTGACAAATGAGCGAGGGGCACACTAAGAGAAAAGGGCCTTGTGCACATGGGCAATGCGAGTAGCGGAATCCTTGAGGCAAACATCAGTCGTCCCATTGTTAGTATGGTAAGTGGGATAACGTTGGTAGTTGAGACAGTTGCGTCACTACCAACTGACGTACAACAAGCTCTTGAAGTCTGTCCTGGCGCGAATATCGTAAATATGAGAAATCAATCCTAGCAAGTGATGCTCAAGCCAGTCACACAGCGTATCACCAGACAAAATTCCAGATATAAATTCAATAAAATATTTGTAGCATATTGTTCAACAATCCATCGACACATCAAAACCTGCAATATCAGACATCAGTAACCACGTTAATATCTCCTGCTGTTCGTAAACGTTTATTTCCATAAATGCCCTCCCCTCCCCCCCTCCCCCCGCCGGCCGGTGTGGCCGAGCGGTTCTAGGCGCTTCAGTCTGGAACCGCGCTACCGCTACGGTCGCAAGTTCGACGAATCCTGCCTCGGGCATGGATATTTGTGATGTCGTTAGTTTAGTTAGGTTTAAGTAGCTCTAAGTTCTAGGGGACTGATGACCCATAGTGCTCAGAGCCATTTGAACCATTTTGTCCTCCACACCTCCACCCCACACCACACCCCCGATGTCAAAATACAAACTAACGTTTGAATAGACTGCAGCCAGGTACTATAACGGGTGTGTAATGTAGACAGTAAGGATGCAGACACATGAGGGTACCGGGATCAGTTGCAGGCTAGTCAAACGTTTGAAGTTCTACGTCTGTTGGTCAGTTTACAAGCTAGCTATAGAACCCAGCTGCGATCTACACAACGCTTCTTGTTTACAATATGTTGTACTATCCTCCATGAGTATAACTTTGTAGTAAGATAAACGTATGACTTCCGTGGATGACAAACTTAATAGATACGTTTTTAGCCTTACTGCTTCATCTACAGAACCATATACTCGTGTTATATACAAGTTTCGAGGTTATTTTAATGTTTCGCTGATTTTCGATTGTAAGTAGGCTGTTTAGGTTTTTTTATTGGTAACGCCACCTCTGTATAAAAATCACTGGCTGTGCTGTGTGCAGTCTGTGTCTAGTTTGCATTGTTGTCTGCCATTGTAGTGTTGGGCAGCGGCAGCTGGATGTGAACAGCGCGTAGCGTTGCGCAGTTGGAGGTGAGCCGCCAGCAGTGGTGGATGTGGGGAGAGAGATGGCGGAGTTTTGAAATTTGTCATGAACTGCTATATATATTATGACTATTGAGGTAAATACATTGGTTGTTCTCTATCAAAATCTTTCATTTGCTAACTATGCCTATCAGTAGTTAGTGCCTTCAGTACTTTGAATCTTTTATTTAGCTGGCAGTAGTGGCGCTCGCTGTATTGCAGTAGCTTGAGTAGCGAAGATTTTTGTGAGGTAAGTGATTTGTGAAAGGTATAGTTTAATGTTAGTCAGGGCCCATTCTTCTGTAGGGATTATTGAAAGTCAGATTGCGTTGCGCGAACAAAATATTGTGTGTCAGTTTAAGGACAGTCGTGTATAATTTTTCTAAGGGGACGTTTCACGATCTAGGAAGAAGGCAAATTTATTCTGTAATTCAGTGACATGAAATAAAAGGGAAGCCCCTCAAAGAAAGATAGTTTCTTATTCATGTAAATCAGGTTTACAAAAAGACGGTAGCGCTTGAAATGTAAACAAAATGTAGCCCGTCACTAACAAAATATAAAATGTCATTTCATTGTCTTGAATATCAAACTGAAATATTTACTTGTGTAATTTGAATCGGAAATTGTATTTTGTCTAGGGACAATGTACAAAAAATTAGTAACATTAGTCGCTAAAAGAGAAAACCTGTAGTACTCTTTGCACTGAAAAAAAACAGAGGTATAAAGCGCAGCTGTTTCATAAGAATGCAGCCGTAGATGTAAACCAGTCATTTGGATGCCATTGCCGGTTAGATCGTTCAAACCAACGGCACAAAAGCGTTGATCGTTACACATCGCTGGGTGTCATCAGTAGTCATAGCGTCGATCCCTATATCGATACGCTATCATTTAAATCTACGTGAATGTATATAGACTACAATCCAATGCATAATCCACTGCGGAAAATAATTGCTAACGACTTTACCGACTTTTTGTCCTGACCCTTTGGAGGGATAATTACCTGCCTATACACAGTGTTCCGAAAACATTCGTTCAGATTAATGCAGAACATCAAAACGAATGTACTTAATTCAGGTACATATGGTCCCTAATAGCAGTTTCATATGGTGGGAGCGATTTACACAGTACGTAGTTTAGCAGGCTAATTATATCAGTGGCATGCGCAGGAACTGCTCGAACGCGCGACCAGTGGCCTTTATGGACGCACTACGTTATCGGACCGTTGATTGTTATGATCGTTCAAAAATTCCTGCTGTGTCCACAATGGTACCATCAGTGACGACAGTTGTAACGACGATGTCTTCTTCCGTTTCCACAACCGTTTCTTAGACCAGTTGTTTCATGTGCCCCAAGAGGAAGAAATCCAGACACGTGAGATCTGGCGAGATGGGTGGCTGGACCACAGAGCCACCACATCTGATCCATTGACTCCCGAAAGTGCCTCTCAGGTGATTCCTCACAGCAATGCTGAAATGGGTTGGCACACCATAGTGCTGAAATTACATCCTTTGTCTAACATTCAGAGGTACATCCAACTAGAACGGCCAGGCATCTGTACACAGAGTAGTTTTGAACGTGAGCACACATTCTCAGTCAGCGTCATCGACACAACAGCTTACGTTAGCACCATTAACAAAATGCTCTTTGTCATTAAAATTTCGCTTCAGAGACCATAAGTTCCTAATCGAAGTATATTTGTTTTGATGTTCAAAATTGCGGAGCACCCTGTATACCGACTTTCTTGTTCCTCGTATGGCGGAACAATATTTGCAGTCTTCCTCTAAACTTATGCATTGTCATTTTATTTCTATAGATATTCATTCTGTGAACATTTCCGTTACACTTTAGTATGGCCTATTATGATCCTAGGAGGGAACACCAGAATTCATTCGAGGTCTGACGTCAAGCCTGTTTGATCAGGTCTCGAAGCGCTTAAGCAGTACTCTAGAATTCGTCTCCCTGGCATCTTGAATGTTATTTGCTTTCCTGATGAACCGCACGTTCCCAGCACGCTCCCAACCATTACAGACCTTATACACGCTCTCCTTAGCGCTAATTTCTTTTTCCTATATTAATGCGAAAACTACCTGAAAAGGTTGGCAGATACGAGGAAAACCGCGTGTGCTCATTCGTTGACAGCTCAGATAAATCGACCCAGCGTACGTGACCACCACGGATGTTGTAGCGCTCTTTAAAGCTAAAACTTTGGCAGAGCCAGAAAGCGACTCACTGCGAAACAATGAGCACTGGAAAAGTACTCCGAAAATAAACGGCCGTAGCGTAGTTCGGACTGGCTCTGCTACCCGCTGATTCAGGACGCCTGCATTCCTTTGTGGCTCTAGTTGGTACTTCGCCCTTCACACTTCACTGAGCATAAAAAAACACCGCCCTCCTAAATAAACAGTTGTCGAGGACCAATACTTGCTCGGCTAAAGGTAATAATGGTGCGCCCACCGCCTATTCCGGAGCAATGAATTGCCTAGCCTCGGTGCAACAGAATAACGTTATAGACAGACAGGTGCCGCTTTCCAGAAGACAGTATCGGATAAGAACGCACATTGAGAGTGTGAGCATTCATTCAGCACGTTGACGCCGCGGAAATCTCCATCACCCTTCTGAAAGCTGAAGTTGGGGAAGTGGAGGCAGGGTGACGAGAACAGCTGATTGGACGAGAAAACCAGGTCGTATGAAGTCACCATTGCCTAACATTGGTGGCGGAGCATGCCGTCTTGTTATTATTTCCGGGATAAATTCCTGCGTAAGGGAAAAAACTACGTCTGCATCTACATAGATACCCCGCCACCCACGGCACGGCGCATGGCGGACGGTACCCTGTACCACCACTAGTCATTTTCTTTCCTGTTCCGCTCAGAGATAGAGCCAGGGAACAACGACTGCCTGTATGCCTCCGTATTAGCCATGATTTCTCTTATCTTATCTTCGTCACCCTTACGCTGAATGTACCGGGTGATCAAAAAGTTAGTATAAATTTGAAAACTTAATGAACCACGGAATAATGTAGATAGAGGTAAAAATTGGCACACATGCTTGGAATGACATGGGGTTTTATTAGAACCAAAAAAATACAAAAGTTCAAAAAATGTCCGACAGATGGCGCTGGACAGCAAAACGTCAGTGACTGCGCATGACAATCGTGTATAAAAGGAGCTATAATGAGAGAGAGAATCAGATGCGCCAGCAGTCGCAGCATGTTGACGTCACCTGAAAAGACGCTTTTAGTGAAGCTGTATTACCAGAATGGGGAATGTGCTAGTTCAGCGTTACGATCGCCAAAGGAAGGGGATTCGAACGGTTAAAGGTCCGTTGACAATTGCAGCTATGGCGAGAATGATTTCGAAGTTCGAAGCCACGGGTTGTTTACACAATAGACCCCATAGTGGCCGACCGAGCACAAGGCGTAATGCTGCTGAGACAGTTCAGGAAGAAATGGAGACTGTAGCGGGTTCGTCTATGCACGGGAAGTCAGCGCTCGTGCAGTCGCACGTCGCACCGGCATTCCATACACTACTGCTTGGTTGGCACTGAGACGTACCCTCCGATGCTATCCGTATAAAATCCATCGGCATCATGAACTGTTACCTGGCGATTTAGTGAAGCGGAGGGCATTTGCGGTGTGGGCGTTTCAAAAGATGGCGGAAGATGACGATTGGTTGAGTAACGTGTTGTGGACCGCCGAAGCTCATTACGCTCCGAGGGTCCGTCAACGCCCACAACTGCAGAATTTGGGCTACCTAAAATCCTAGAATAGTCGTAGAAAGTCCATTGCACGACGAGAAAGTCACGGTATGAGTTGGATTTACCACATATACCGTTATCGTGCCTTTTTTCTTCGAGGAAATTCTGTTTTTGTAACTGCTACCGTGACGGGTGAGAGGTACACCCATATGTTACAGAATCGCGTCATCCCCATCCTGGCTGATAAACACCTGCTGGAACGTACGATGTTTATGCAGGATGGTGCTCCACCCCATATTGCTAGACGCGTGAAAGATCTCTTGCGCGCGTCGTTTGGTGATGGTCGTGTGCTCAGCCGCCACTTTCGTCGTGCTTGGCCTCCCAGTTCCCCAGACGTCAGTCCGTGCGATTATTGGCTTTGGGATTACCTGAAGTCGCAAGTGTATCGTGATCGACCGACATCTCTAGGGATGCTGAAAGACAAAATCCGACGCCAATGCCTCACCATAACTCCGGACGAACTTTGCAGTGCTGTGCACAACATTACTCCTCGACTACAGCTATTGTTGAGGAGTGATGGTGGACATATTGAGCATTTCCTATAAAGAACATCATCTTTGCTTTGTCTTACTTTGTTATGCTAATTATTGCTATTCTGATCAGATGAAGCGCCATCTGTCGGACATTTTTTGAACTTTTGTATTTTTTTTTTTTTTTTTTTTGTTCTAATAAAACCCTATGTCATTCCAAGCATGTGTGTCAATTTGTACCTCTGTATCTACATTATTCCGTGATCTATTCAGTTTTCAAATGTATACTGACTTTTTGATCACCCGGTATGTTGACGGCATTGGGATCATTCTGCATTCAGCTTCAAATGCCGGTTCTTTAAATTTTCTCAATAGTGTTCCTCGAAAAGAACATCGCCTTCCCCCCAGGAATTCCTCTCTGAGTTGCCGAAACATCTTCGTAAAATATTTTTTTTTTTTTCTTTTGTTGTTCGGAACACCGGCAGTAAACCTAGCAGCCGCCTCTGAATTGCTTCGATGTTTTCCTTCAATCAGACCTGGTACTGATCCTAAACACTCGAGCAGTACTCAGAGATATGTGACATTAGCGTCCTATATGTGATCTCTTACAGATGAATCACACTCTCCTGGAGTTCTCCCAATAAACCGAAGTTGATAGTTCACCTATCCTACCTCAGTCCTCACATGCTCGTTCCATTGCATATCTCTTTGGAGCGTTACGCCCAGATATTTAAACGACTTGAATGTGTCAAGCAATACACTATTAATGCTCTATTAATGCTGCATCCGTACGTTGTTTTGTTTGTCCTACTCGTCCACGTTAACTTAAGTTTTTCTTCATTTAGCGCTAGCTATCACTCATCACATCACATGAGATTCTGTCTAAGTCTTCTTGTATCCTCCTACACACACTCAATTTCGACAGTTTACCGTACATCACAGCATCATCAGCAAACAACCACAGATTGCTGCCCGGCAAATCATTTCTATACTGTATACAGCCGGCCGGTGTGGCCGAGCGGTTCTAGGCGCTTGAGTCTGCAACTGCGCGACCGCTACGGTCGCAGGTTCGAATCCTGCCTCGGGCATGGATGTGTGTGATGTCCTTAGGTTAGTTAGGTTTAAGTAGTTCTAAGTTCTAGGGGACTGATGACCTCAGATGTTAAGTCCCATAGTGCTCAGAGCTATTTGAACCATTTTGATCTGTATATAGAGAATAACAACGCTATTCGGCCTGACTCACAAAAATGCTACTCGAATCAGACCCTCTGGCTTAATTGTGGTCAGATGTTCTCAGTCAGTATCCAGATGCGTACGTGATTCCGAACGACGCAGTTAATCAGCCGCTGGCGTCGAGTTAGGGACCGCTGCAGTACAAGACGACGCAGTCGGACATCTGCTCCGGACTTCAGAAGCCGCAAGCGTCCGCCTGAGCATAAGCCTGTCATCTTCGCACCGCCGAGTCACGTGCTGGGTGACTTCCTTCCTGTGGACCACCGATTCCCTGTTGGATCGCATGTTCGAGTCTGGCCTGGTAGCCGCGCAGCTACACTGTTGCTGAACACTGGTCCCAGTGGACCCATATTGTTGCTGGTCATCGCTCATCGCGAGCACACTCATTCGACATCGCTCGTGATGAGAACGGCAATTTAGGTATCATCATTTCTGGTGTTGTACTCTGCGGTACGAGGCGGCCAGGCTGCTCGGGACCCGGCGGCATCGTGCTGCCGTTGTCAGTTCTCTACAGTCTCGCTGACATCAGCGGCTGTCTCAGCTTGCACTCGCTACCGTCCTGCCATGCAGTCGCTGGCATCAGCACGCCGCACTCCCACAACCCATGAGCAGGCGAAGGAAGCGGTACCTCATTCTGATCTACGAACAGCCGATTCTTTCGTCACTATTGAACCCTACTGCCAGTACTAACAATGTATTCTGTCCTGCAAATGATGTATAAAATTTCTGAAAGATATCATCGATTGACTGTCTGATGTAAGGAAATATTATTATTATTATTATTAAGCATCAGATTGAGGAGGGGAAGCAACATACACATGCGTGGCTCCCTTTCCCGTTTAGAAAGCGCCGCGTAACATTGTGGAACAGCGAGGCTTTGTGCGAGCGATGTGCGGTTGGAGAAGTAAAGTTTGCTAAGAAATTCCCGGACGTCACTCGCTCTGAAAATGCTCCTAAGAGTTTAAAACTGAGTTTGAAGCATATTACAAGGGGGGAGTATAAGTAGTATGTTAACGTCGGCCTCGACAGTTCTGTCGGCACAATGACACGTCGGACACGGTTGGCTCTGTAAAAAACTTGGCACATAGAAGGTAAATGATTAAGCAAACACAAATTTGGAGTAACTGACACTATAATTATGAACTTGGATTTAACGTGCATATAACATGTTAACACTTACGTCAATAACAATGACAGAGCTTGAGTGGTTTGAAAAGTTTAGAAATCACATAGATATGTCCATTCATTAACCACTCTGCGTTTTTCACACATGCTAGTCCCACATGCAACAAAATGACAGTATTTAGCTGTAGGGTTTAACAAATTACAAGTCTAATAATGACACCTACGTAATGGTGCGTCCGTATTATACAGGAGATAAAAAGAGAATGATATCGTCCGGCATTGGACGATGGGTTGCGCGCTCGTTTTTTGTAATATTCAAATGTCTTCAGTCTTTAATATCGACGTTTTTACATGCGCACTGAATTCGTCTGTAGTATCTTAGGCGTGTCAGTGGCGCTGGATTCATTTCTCCTTGGCCTCTTTCATTACTCAAATCAGTGTCTTATGTGACGAGATGTGGCGGTGTGAAAATACAACATCTCAACTGCCAACATTATTTATTTATAAAATGCACTAGTGTAACACCCTATGGTCTTACAGCGATTTGTTTGATTTGTTTACAGTCTGTATTGCAAATGGGTGTTGTAACCTGTGGCCAGTTATGTGTACCTGTTGTGCAATAATATAGCAGGTGAAGATAAACACTGAGTTACAAAGTGATTTGTGCACCAGGAGTGATCCTATGGAATTAAATAACTATACACAAGGACCTCTACAGCGCTACGAATGGTTACTAACAACTGTACCGTCTGATGAAAAGTCGCTAGGTAACTAGAAATAAAGCACGCCGTCTTCAGGCCACGAGTGGCCTACGGGACCATCCGACCGCCGTGTCATCCTCAGTGGAGGATGCGGATAGGAGGGGTGTGGGGTCAGCACACCACTCTCCCGGTCGTTATGATGGTTTTCTTGACCGAAGCCGCTATCACGAGGCTGAGTGCACCCCGAAAAATGGCAACAGCGCATGGCGGCCTGGATGGTCACCCATCCAAGTGCCGACCACGCCCGACAGCCCTTAACTTCGGTGATCTCACGGGAACCGGTGTAGCCAGTGCGGCAAGGCCGTGGCGTCTAACTATAAATAGATAATGCGAAAATTAAAAAAAGGCATTGCAATCATTATTGAGAAACTTTATAACAGCAGGCCATGTTTCACCTGAAAATGGCTAAACGACCTAAACGATAGAATTTTATAAATAAACAAGTCTAACACTAAAACGTGACTATTATAACTTTCAGAAAGTTTTATATGATTATGAAGCGAACAGAAAATTAAGTGGAAACATTACTTTTTTTGTATTTTATTAAATAACGAAGTGCTGTAAATAAATTCCTGTTTAAACAATACGTTAACTACAGTGTTCCAGTCATCAAAATAATTTTGTTATTGTTTCTCTATACGGGCACGAAGGGGAACCATTGGAGCTATACTCTTCTGTTCAGTACCAGTGTTGCACAATAATGACTGCAAACAAGTTATGATAACTGAGAACATGTATACCGACAGTGTTACCGAAGCCTTTTTGACAACACTGAAACACTATTAAACATTTCTGGCGTTGAAATCGTGTATTTGAGAATAAATAAACCAGCTGATGTGCGACCAGTGGTGCAAATATGCAAGCCCACTGGAGAAGCGGAGGTTGTGTGTTAGATACCGCCTATAGCATGGAAGTGGTTTTCAAATGTATCATTACTGTATATTACTAAGTTTGTATACCGAGAAAGAACCAGTAAGTATACAAACGTGTCTAATCTCGCTGCCTACCTCAACTCTCAAGGCCGCATCGTGGCACTGCGGGCAACGTGACAAATCTCATAGAAAGTTTAAAGTCGGACACACTTGCAGATGTACGGCGCGCTAAACGGAAGGGACTGCTCACTAAATTCCGAAATCCCATCTTAACCGAGGATGTAGAGCATATATTATTATCACTAACTTTCAAATCGCGCAATGATCACCATTCAAAGATAAGGGAAATTAGAGCTCGTACTGAGGCGTTCAGACAGTCGCTTTTCCCTCGCGCGATCGGCGAGTGGAGCAGAGGAGGGGAAATATGAATTTGGCGCGAATTCTGCCCTCCGCCATACACCGCTTGGTGGCTAGTGGAGTATATATGTAGATGTAGAAATGTCGCGGTAATTGACGTAGTGCAGTGTGCAGATTTTTTAGTTGCTATGTGAATCTGAGACAGTTATTTACCTTTTATCTTGTCGCTTAGTACTCTTTGGCTGTTAGCGGCATCCATAGCAGCGGTCAGGTGCAGTCAAGTGCGAATTCTATGGCCACAATTATGTCTTTTAATCTGCTAACTTATTTTTTCCAGAGGATTTCTACCTTGCTTGGAAAAAAATGTGACACACCCAAGAGTCATCATTGCATGTCATTGTAACTTCGTACACATGCTCATTACTGATGGGACTGTAAATGATTAGAGCTGTAATTGTCTGTGACAGGCAGAACGGCCACCAAAGTCCATTGGTGTTGTTCGTATTTAGCGTTCTTACCAGGCCTGGTAGGGTATATAATGAGTGTGAAAGTCAGATGTCGAGTGACTTGCTTCATGGAGATGTCTCGTACTTGCGTGATACCGCATTATCAGCACCTGACACAGTTTAAAAATAGGATTCATTATGGATCTCCATTTGGGTAGCTGGTCGAATCCAGACTTGTCGGGCATTCGAATATGACTGTTCCCAGATGTTAGACTGCTTGGGAACGTGTGGGCAGGCAGACCCGTCGTCAAGGTTCCGCTCGACTACATTGCTTGGCAAAAATGTGACACACCCAGGAGTCATCATTATGGGACCATTGCTTTTCACAATATATATAAATGACCTAGTAGATAGTGTCGGAAGTTCCATGCGGCTTTTCGCGGATGATGCTGTAGAATACAGAGAAGTTACAGCATTAGAAAATTGTAGCGAAATGCAGGAAGATCTGCAGCGGAGAGGCACTTGGTGCAGGGAGTGGCAACTGACCCTTAACGTAGGCAGATGTAATGTATTGCGAATGCATAGAAAGAAGGATCCTTTATTGTATGATTATATGATAGCGGAGCAAACAATGGTAGCAGTTACTTCTGTAAAATATCTGGGAGTATGCACGCGGAACGATTTTAAGTGGTTTGATCATATAAAATTAATTGTTGGTAAGGCGGGTACCAGGTTGAGATTCATTGGGAGAGTCCTCAGAAAATTTAGTCCATCAACAAAGGAGGTGGCTTACAAAACACTCGTTCGACCTATACTTGAGTATTGCTCATCAGTGTGGGATACGTACCAGGTCGGGTTGACAGAGGAGATAGAGAAGATCCAAAGAAGAGCGGCGCGTTTCGTCACAGGGTCACTTGGTAAGCGTGATAGCGTTACGGAGATGTTTAGCAAACTCGAGTGGCAGACTCTGCAAGAGAGGCGCTCTGCATCGCCGTGTAGCTTGCTGTCCAGGTTTCGAGAGGGTGCATTTCTGGATGAGGTATGGAATATATTGCTTCCCTCTACTTACATCTCCCCAGGAGATCACGAATGTAAGATTAGAGAGATTTGAGCGCGCACGGAGGCTTTCCGGCAGTCGTTCTTCCCGCGAGCCGTACGCGACTGGAACAGGAAAGGGAGGTATTGACAGTGGCACGTAAAGTGCCCTCCGCCACACACCGTTGGGTGGCTTGCGGAGTATAAATGTAGATGTAGATATAGATCTGACAACCACAATGGAGGGTTGCCATACTGTGCACCAGGCACATCGTAAGCTCTTCACGTCTGCGCCGGCCATCCTAGAACAAGTACTGAACTCCATGGAAAATTCTGTGCTATCCTACACCATTGGTCGAAGATCAGAAGCAGCCGTACTCCGGACTAGGGTAATATTGTCCCAAGCGTGGACTACCGTTAACACAACACAAAATGCAGCGTTTGGGTTGGTCCCGATACCGGAAAGCATGGACCGCTGACGAATGGCGTCGCATTATGTTCAGCGGTTCTGCACTACCTCTGACGACCGTCATCGGTAAGTAGGGCGGCATCGTAGGGAGTGATCACATTCTTTCAACGTTTTAGAGACGAACATCGGTGTTACTCCTGGAGTCATGGTGTGGGGACTTCAAGTCACGGCTGATAGTGATTGGGGGAATTCTGACAGCACAACGGTACGTTATGAAAATCGGTGTCCTCAAGTGTTACCTTTCAAGTAACAACATACTAGTGGCGTTTTTCCACATGGCAGTGCTGGTCTGCGCTTGGTATGTGTCTCTATGAACTATCTGTCTGTATGAGGACGAGGTCTCGTTACCATACAGATACCAGATATGTAGCCGATAGAACATATGTGGGGCGCCGCGCTCGGTAGCCGCGTCGTCGAAGGCGTCTTGCAATGGTTCGTCGACTCCCTCCGTCAGAGGTTCGAGTCCTCCCTCGGGCATGGGTGTGTGTGTTGTTCTTAGTGTAAGTTAGTTTAAGTTAGATTAAGTACCCTGTAAGCCTAGGGACCGATGACCTCAGCAATTTGGTGCCATAGGAACTTACCACCACTGTACGAAGGGCCACCTCCGCCTTCAACTCCATTTTAGTGCCATTATCCAGGATATCAAACACCACTGAAAATAGTTTTGGGGCAGCTTGGCTCAGGAGAGGATAGGACGGCTTTATGACGCACTTACATCCATCCAGGCCACAGGTGCTGCAGCATCATACTGCCGGGGAGTCTCTAAATTTGACTCGAGTTCGTAATCACTGGAATAATGTAACATACCCTCTTAACTTGTGAAGTGACAATTCATTTAATCGTCCACTTCTTGGGGCTTCATTTTTTTGGCAGATAGTGTAATTTAGGCCACTTATAGTGGTGATGAAGCCGAGAAGAATTATTACTGTACCTTAGCGCTCGTAATCTGAATACGTGAGTATCTTTTAAATTGATTCATCCCTCGTTTTCATTGCTTAAGAAAGGGAGCTGCCACAGCCTGTGGGGCCGCCACAGTTTGTCAAAGATATATAACATATGTAATGGGAGACAGCACTACTTGTAGAAAAAGATTACAGGTCAAGTCATATTGGGCGGAGATGAAGAGGAAAATTGCAGACTGTTGAGAGAAAACATTCCAGTGTTCGAATGGGCCGGACGGAGTGGCCGTACGGTTCTAGACGCTGCAGTCTGGAGCCGAGCGACCGCTACGGTCGCAGGTTCGAATTCTGCCTCGGGCATGGGTGTGTGTGATGTCCTTAGGTTAGTTAGGTTTAAGTAGTTCTAAGTTCTAGGGTACTGATGACCTCAGAAGTTAAGTCGCATAGTGCTCAGAGCCATTTGAACCATTTCTTCGAATGGAGCTACTTGGTGTACCATGGGAAAACGAAGGGCAACTGGTCAAGGATGTAAACCTTACTTCTGATACATCTCCAGTGGTGTAAGCACTGTGAATCACCCTCTTATAGGTTTTATATTGTACTTTATACTGTACCTGAAACCTTGGCGAGTTGCCAGTTGTAACAGAGGAAGTTAAACACAGAGAAATTGCGCCTCACTGGTGTTACTCCAGTTGTGTGCGTGATAGTCAAACGCGGTCCCCTTACTACACTTTACAGCTTTGTTACTACGTTAATGAATAGGTGCTCTGAAACGAAGTGACTCTACTTACCAATAGTATATTGTTTCACAAAAAAGGGCAAATGAGCCCCGGTCGCTTATTTCACTCACTCAGTAAAATGATTTGAAGTTAGCTATTGCTTTACCATGTACTCTACTTGATTTGCATCGTAAAAAGAAATTAATTGTAAGAAATAGGTGTTAATCACGATCGCCTATTTTAAATAAATTCGAATTCTTCACCATTTCGTAGATTTCCCTAGTCCGTACCCTCGCTACCTCTCTCGATGCAGACACTAGACTCTACTGGGTGCTGTCAAGCCCCTTTTCTGTACTCCAAGTGGGGAAATGAGAACCATGTCCACGGACATCTATGTCCCCAGCTTTCAAGTGTGAAGTGCAAAAGATACCGTCAGTATTCCCACAAAACCATAGTCGGCTGCAGCAGAGGCGACACTGACGCGTTGCCACAGAAACGTAAACAAAGTTGTTATATAATTTGTCGTGGTACCTTCGCGAAGCAGCTGCTGCAAAACCACTTCAGCTTTCAAGACTCTTCCTTCGCTGTACGGAGTATAGCAGTCGTAAGTTTTGGTAAACAAAAGCTAAATCATAATTACTACTAGCGTTCGGATATATAGAGCGCATCTTGTTGCCACGTATGGAAGAGATGGCACGATCGATTTCAGTACACTTATTACTGTGTCTTTTCACTAAATGAGTAAGTGAAACTGATTAAGGAAGCCTGTGGTTTGCAGTGAGGCACAGTGCTTAGTGTGAATGCCCACTAGCGGAAAGGGCTAGATTCGATTCCCAGTGACTAACTTGGATTGTTTCTGCGTTGTTTGAAGGTCTCATACGGGATCCACGCAATCTCAACAGATTAAATGGCAAAAAACTTGACTAAATACGCAGTAAAATTAGCACTCTGGTCGATGAAAGGGCATCAAGTTGAAAAGGTTTCACTCGGCTTTGAACCATATGCCATTTATGTCTGCATCCAAAATTTGTTGCATCCACCTTCAGACTGGACGTCCCGGTACGAGAAGTAAAAACCAGTACTATTTGAACCAACAGCTCTGATTCCTGAATTAGGAACAAAAACAAGACACGAGACTGGTGAGCTATGATGTAGTTTACTAGTGACGACACCACTGTGTTCGTTGTTTGTGGTTATTAATTCACCCTTAAGGCCGATATCTGGATAGTAGAACTTCCACCAAATGCAGTTAACAAAAGCCAACATTAATATGGCACAGGAAAAAAATGTGCTTACGGTATAGCATGCCAGGTATACGACTACCTCAACATCACCATACGAAGGGTGTGCCAGAAATGTTGGGACGAACTTCGAATGGCTGTAGAGGGTGTCTTGAGGAACAAATCGAAGATAACAATCTACGACCAGAAACGTCATCCAACGACACTATAGAGAGTCGAAATTACAGGCACCGGCGCCTGCCGCTAGACCACTCCCTTCGGCAGCTAACGTGACTTTGTACGCTGACGGCCTGCCGCTGTGGCCGAGCGGTTCTAGGCGCTTTAGTCCGGAACCGCGCTGCTTCTTCGGTCGCAGGTTCGAATCCTGCCTCAGGCATGGATGTGTATGATGTCCTTAGGTTAGAAGTAGTTCTAAGTCTAGGGCACTGATGTCCTCAGATGTTAAGTCCCATAGTGCTTTGAACCATTTGAACCATTTGTACTCTGACGGACCGTAAGCGGGACGTCTCGCAGTGCTATTGATTATTCAGCGATAACGACTGATTGTGATGACCTCCTGTGGAGAATACGGAGCTAGCTTCTGCGTAGACAGCCCTTGTTTCCATCTTCTCCATTGGCGATCTTGGTAATCAGACGCAGTTGCCAATTGGCAAACACAAAAAAAAAAAATCCAAATTGTCTGAATTCTAAGGGACCGAACTGCTGAGGTCATCGGTCCCTAGACTTACACACTACTTAAATTAACTTATGCTAAGAACAACACACACACACCCATGCCCGAGGGAGGACTTGAACCTCCGGCGGGAGGAGCCGCGCAATCCGTGACGTGGCGTCTGGAACCTCGCTGCCACTCCGCGCGACTACAAACATGATTGCGCGCTATTCCGCCTACGGGTCGTCAGCGTACAAAGTCACGTTAGCTGCCGAAGGGATGGCCTACTGGCAAGTGGCTGCGCCTGTAACGTCGACGTTCTGTAGCGTCGTTAGATGACGTTTCTGGACGCGTATTCCTATCTCCCGGTTGTTCCTCAGGACATTTCTGGGACTCCCTGTATGCTGTGCAGTGCATGGTGGAGGGTAATTCGGACTAGTATCATCGACTTTCTTTCCTACTCCTTTCACGTTTTGAACGAATAAGAAATTACCGTTCATAATGCCTCTGCAAGTGCCCAAAACTTTACTTCGTTCTCATGATCGCTATGCTGCATGCATAATGGTGACACAGCCATCTTCGAATACAGAGAGAACCACGTCTTCATTGAAGAATGGTCAGTTTTCCAGGACATTTCTCTTAGTCTTCCGTATGGGTGTACTGACTTCTGATGATGATGGTTGTGCGTTTCTAAATATGTTCCATGCCTGCTCTATATGGGCTCCAAACATTGCAACATTACAATTTGTCGCACTAGCGTCTTTGATAACAGTAAAGAGGCACTGCATTTTCCCAGGACTCTTCCAACGAATCTAAGTATTACATTTGTTTCCTTAATACTCAGTTTACGTGGGCTGTCAGTTCTGTATCGCTTCTTAATATTACCTTTAATTACCAATAGGGTGCGATTTGACGCGCTCTAGATATTCCCCATGCACCTTGTAATCAGAAACTATTTCGTGCTTTCTCCTATCTATAGACATTACCTTGCATTAATTTACACTTAAAGAGAGCTGCCACTCATTACATAAAGTGGAAATTTTGCAGAAATATATCTGCATTTCCTTACGAGCTCCGATTAAATTGCGTGTAAGACAGGGATTTAGTCCCGTAATAATATCGTCAGCGAAGAGTCATACAGTGCTGTGCTGCTCATGCCATCTTTTGTCTCTCTCTTTCTCTCTCACTCTCTCTCTCTCTCTCTCTCTCTCTCTCTCTCTCTTTTTTTTTTTTTTTTTTTTTTGAATTGCCAGTCGCCGGCCTTCTGACTACTTTTATGCAACCCGCCAAAAATTCTTGTGTTATTTGCTGATTTCTTAAAAAAATGTCCCGTCGTCCTATCCCTTCTTCTGGTCAGTGTTACTCACATATTCCTTTCCTCGCGATTCTGCCGAAAACGTCCTCATTCCTTACCTTAGCAATCCAACTTACTTTCAACATTCTTCTGTAGCACGATATATCAAACACTTCGATTCTCTTCTCTTCTGTTCCAGTTTTCCCACACTCCATGTTTCACTAACATACTATTCTGTGTCCCTAACGTACATTCTCAGCAATTTCTCCCTGAAATCAAGTCTTAAATTCGTTATTAGTCGACTTCTCTTGGCCAGAAATGCCCTTTTTGCCAGTGCTTTTTATGTCCTCCTTGCTCGCCCGCCATTGTTTATTTTGCTGCTGACGTAGAAGAATTCCTTCACTGCTTGACCACCAATTCTGATGTTACGTTTCTCGCTGTTCCCATTTCAGTTACTTCTGATTACTTTGCCCTTTCTTCGATTTGTTCTGTATCCATATTCCGTACGCATTAGGCTGTTCATTCCTGTACGTCTTCTTCACTTTCAATGAGGATAGCAATGTCATCAGCGGATCTTATCATTGATACCCTTTTATCTTGAATTTTAATCCCACTCCCAAATCTTTCTTTTATTTCCGTCATTGCTTCTTCAATGTATAGATAGAAAAGTAGGGCGAAAGACTAGATTCCTATCTTACACCCAATTCAATCCGAGAACTTCGTTCTTGGTCGCCCACTTTTATTTTTCCATCTTGGTTCTTGTAGATATTGGATATTACTCGTCTTACCCTACAACTTACCCCTATTTTTCTTACAATTTCGAACATCTTGCACCATTTTACATCGCCGAATGCCTTTTCCAGGAAGACAAATCTTACGATCATGTCTTGATTTTTCTTCAGTCAAACTATAAACCAAGACCAGATAGATGACTCTGTGGCCTCGACACTTTGCTCGTATTGATCCGCACTAGAGCTCCTAAATTCCTTTCTAAGATCGTGATAAAGCTTCTTGAACTTCCCGAGTAATTCCGGGTGAATGATGTCACGTTTGTGCAAATGGCTCACATTCTATATTCTTGCACCCGTCGGTTATAAGATTAAGAAACGTTTAGGAACATCCTTCGTTTATCGTAATGACGCTGTTGACGACGTCTTCGCGGCAGTACGTTTTCGTTACTACAGATCGGTTACGCGCACTCAGAAAGACAAGCAAACATCGCCCACGGTATACAGACGCACCGAGTGTTAGCACCTGCCAGTATTTACTTCCTCGTGCTGATCTGTGTGAGACCGGTTTGTAAAGAGACCACCCACCAGCTGACTTCGAGGGTGGAACGGCCAGGCGGAAGAAACGCACCTTAAATCATAGATCTTAGTCGAGAAACACTACTGAGAAAATTTAGAGATCCGGCATTGAAGCTGACTACCAAACGGTTCTACTGCCATCTACATCCACTACACGTAAGGACCTCGAACAGAAGATACCGGAAATTAGGGTTCATACGGAGGCATGTAGATAGTCATTTTCCCTCGCTCTGTTTGCGAATGGAAAGGGAAAGTAAGCTACTAGTAGTAGTAGTACGGGATACCCTGTACCACGGGGCGTACGGTGGCTGGTGGAGTATCTGTGTAGACGTAGATGGTGTTTTCAGAACACACTATACAGTGGAAAGCTCTAATTTTCATGGAGCAGATGATATGCACGGCCAGCAGATACGTGAAACATTCGCACGAATCCGGGCTCGAATCAGAAACTCGTGGGCAACGCTGATTTCAAGTGAGCCACTCCAGGAGCGTAAACACTTCGTTCTAATAGTACCTCTCTCCTATGGTTCCACATAGTATACTGATCTTCACAACGTAATTATGTTTCAACGACGATCTGTTCCAAGACTTCGTTCCTGTTATGAACATACTACATCTCTTACGTTTCAAAAATGCATGTCAGAAGCGGCTGATGAAACAAGTAGATGCAGTATTGTGTGTATGTGAGACGTGCAGTTCAGGTAAAACACATTCATGTTACCATATTCCAGTTGTTATTTTTGATTATAGTCTTTTATATAACAGAATAATCTCTGACAAGGAATCGATTACAAACCACTCAATATAATAACACACTAGTTCCACTAATTTGCTGTTGCTGTAGAGAATCACAGAATATTCGAATATTTTTCGAAGTTATGACCGTTTCTGTGCGGACTTCATACTTTAGACGAGAGTATACATTTTATCAACATTTCTAAAAAATAGTTCAAATGGCTCTAAGCACTTGTGATATTCGCTATTTTTGACTTCATTAAAACAGCAAATACGAGTAGTTAGTACTTTCAGCCAGAAGGCAAATACTTGTTTGTAAATAATGATTAATGTATAATGAGGCGTCGCATAGCGACGGTGGAATTTTCTAGTGATGTAATTTGTCGTCTTTGGGCGGCAATAAAAACAGAAAAATACGGATAGATATACGATCCTTCACTATTTTGTTCGCTGGAGAACAAATGAAGCCTTGAGCGCTAAGAAGACTTGTACTGTTTTTCTGAAGTAAGACGGACGCAGATTTGTGGCAGTCTGATCTAATTTTTATTAAATGTATAAAAACGTGTTCCGTCTAAGTTTTGAGTGAAGTGTAGGAAGAAGAACTGTTGTAACTTACCGTGACGAAGCACGAGCGACTCAAGAGGACAATGGCTATATAAAAGAGCGCTCAATGGACATGATATGGACATAAAAATCTACCGTCATTGTTGTATTAAGCTTAAGGTACGATATATGTTTTAGTTATAATAAATATTTGTTCTGGGAATACTGAATCATTTAGCAGTGCTCATTTCTATTATCTCCTCAGTATTATTTTCATTTTAATTATGCATTTTGCTAATATTACAGACACCAAGATCAGCAGTCTAATGTGCGTGTTACATTGATAAAAAGAAAACTGTTTTATCGTCTTCTTGCATCAGCTTTAATATCGAATTTCCCTTTTGTGTGATGTTACAGTTGTTTTTGCGCCCTTAAGAACTTTCTGGTCCCTTAGGAAATTGTTTTGTCATAACAATAACTTCACAACCGGGTATGATCGTATCTACGATCATGAAGTAATTAGAAAGACGATAACGCAATTTCTTAATCAATAGCACGCTAGTTGAGACTGCCTCAAGCCACGCGAAACTGCAAGTAGAAACTATTCACATCTCATAATGCAAAATTTTATGACAATGGTCAATCCATGATTCTTACGCCAATTGCGATTGATAAAACAGTAAGCTAAATCTCAATTTCCAACTTTCCATTGAATAACAACATCACTTTTATTTTGTAACATCACACACTATAGAACATCTGAGGTCATCAGTCCCCTAAGACTTAGAACTACTTAAACCTAACTAACCTAAGGACATCACACACATCCATGCCCAAGGCAGGATTCGAACAGCATCACGGTTCCGGACTGATGCGCCTAGAACCGCTCGGCCACCGCGGCCGGCATCAACATTTCTAAACACACGACGGTGTCTGTACCTATTATTGCTATTATGGCTACTCGATATCCTCCCCTTCCCAAAATTACAACAGCAGTCTTACTACAATTAATATAATGAACACAAATGCAGCGTTATATAATGTCTTATCATATGCAATAGAAGTAAAATTACGTATTTTAACATGTTAATTTTTGTATCATGTACAGCTGACTCAGGATAATTAAAACTAAATGTAGATATTTAAATGTCGTAAATTGAGATCCATAATTACTGCCGCAGCTAAATAATAACTCTTACTACGAGTATGAGCTTTCGAAGTTCGAGAGTGAATCAAATGCAAACCTTAAAAGTGTAATAAAATTCCTAAAATCTTTACCACTGATATGGCACTTGACAAGTGTTGTCCTCATGTTTCGACAAATGACTAGTACTCTACCGCTGCATCACAGAACAGGAAGCTGTGTCAGTGAAAAGACGGCCTCCTCATTGCCAACTTGCACCGCGTTGAAGCAAATAGCCTTGATACCGTTTCTAATACTTGATATATTTACCAATACTTAACTGACCAACTTATTAGGAGTGTACTGAAAGGATGGGTTCAGTTGTGACTAAGTGCATTTATTGAACAATTTATAAACTTTATTTACAAGACAATCCTTGCCAATACAACTTTAACAATTTCGAAATGCAAGCAGTTCAAAATATCTTTGAGAAATGCAAACAATTTAACATTGGCTTCATAAAGGTCAATGAACCAAGTACCATCTTGGAATAGATAGGTTTAAATAACGTCTAAAAAATTTTAAATACTTGCACCACTTGGCTTGCCAACAAAATTAACTAGCGCCAGAAACAGTCTTAAAGGAACTACACAAATCATGATATCAAAGAAACAGGTCAAAAATCAATTAAAGTAGCACAGTGTGAATGATGGATATGTCCGTCCTTCATAGAACCACCGCAGAAATTCAAAACCGACGGGGCGAATACAGTGTCCGTGCCACGAGCTGCAAGCCCGCCCCCATGCAGCACAACAGCACACACCAGTCGTCAGCTCCCTCATTGATGCTCACTCAGCACAGACGGCGGGGCCCACGAGAATTACGGGCTCCACAACCAACTTGTGACGTCACACTAGTCACTTTTCCCACCATACTTCGCGAACGCTCGGTCCAGTGCAGGGCCCACAGGAAATCAAAATGTCGATGTAGAGGTACACATTAAAAGTCTAAACTTACTTGTGAGTTATCAAGAGTTTGCATGCATTTGACTGCGCAGTTAAGAATTACTAAACTCGTCAGAAATAGTTATTGGCTCGCCGCCAGAGACGGCTGCTTACAGTCGTAAGACCTGAAGCGTCACGTGCTGTGACGATTGCGCCGCAGCCTGTCTTTCTCGTTGACTTCGCCCAGATGGAGAGAGATGTAAACCGGCGAGTTACTCTTCCTCCCCACCAGCGCACCACTGTCCACTTCTCGAGGGACAGGCAGCACTCTCTACCCATCTCGCATGCGCATCTCAATCAGAACAGCAGCACAGCGGGCGGTTTAAAGTGGGCTGCGACTGATGGGTAACATCACATACTCTCGGCTGCAGTACCTTTTAAGGGAGGGCGGGAAGCACCTCATCACTAAAACTTTTTTTTTCCTTTTTTAATATCAACAGTCTTCTGACTGATTTGAGGCCACCCTCCACGAATTCCCCTCCTGTGCCAACCTGTAGCAACACATCTCAAATGCTTCGATTCTCTTCCGCTCCGTTTCTCCCACAGTTCATGTATGACTACTGTACAATGCCGTGCTCCAGATGTACATCCTCGGAAATTTCTTTCGCAAATTAAGGTCTATGTTTAATGCTAAGTAGACTTCTATTGGTCAGGAATACACTTTTTGTCAGTGCTAGTCTGCTTTTTATATCTTCCATGCTGCGTTCATCATGGATTATTCTGTTGCTTAGATAGCAACTTCGTCTACTTGTGATCACCAATGCCTATGTTAAGTTTCTCGCTGTTCTCGTTTCTCCTACTTTTCATTACTTCAACACACCCCGCAATTTTTCTTCACTTTCACTCAGGATAGCAACGTCGTCAGCGAATTCATCATTCATACCGTTTCAGCCTGAATTTTAATTCCACTCATTAATCTTTCTTTTATTTCCGTCACACCTTTGTCCATGCATAGCTTGAACAGTAAGACCGAAAGGCTACATCCCTGTCTTTCATACTTTTTAATCCGAGCACTTCGTTCTTGTTCCTGTCTCATTTTTCCCTCCCGTTCTTGCACATATTGTATATTACCCCTCGTTCCCTGAACCTTACCCCCATTTTTCTCACAATTTCGAACATCTTACGCAATTTGACATTGTTAAACGCTTTTTCTGGGTCTACAAGTGCTGTGGACGTGTCTTGATTTTTCATCAGTTTTGCTTCCATCATCAAGCCCAACGTCAGGACTGCCTCTCTGGTACATTTACCTTTCCTAAGGCCAAACAGATCGTCATATAACCGAGCCACAGTTTTCTTTTCCGTTCTTCTGTATGTTGTTCTTGTCAAGAAGGTGGACGAATGAGCTGTTAAGCTGATTGTAGGATATTTCTCGCATTTATCGGCTCTTGCTGTCTTCAGAATTATGAGGATGATGTTTTCCCGAAAGACTGATAGTATATCGCCAGTCTCATACGTTTTGCACCCCAATACAAATAGTTCTTTTGTTGCCACTTTCGCCCAAAAATTAAAAAAAAAATCCGATGGAATGTAATCTACTCCTACTGCCTTCTTTGACTTTAAGTCGTCCAAAGGTTTTCAAATTCTGATTCTAAAACTGGAACCCTATCTCCTCCCCGTCGACTCTCGTTACTTCTTCCATCACGTCATCATACAACTCCTCCTCTTCATAGAGACCTTCAGTGTTGGTTCAAATGGCTCTGAGCACTATGGGACTAAACATCTGAGGTCATCAGTCCCCTAGAACTTAGAACTACTTAAACCTAGCTAACCTAAAGGCGTCACACACATCCATGCCCGAAGCAGGATTTGAACCTGCGACCGTAGCGGTCGCGCGGACCTTCAGTGTATTCTTCCCATCTATCCTCTCTCTCCTCTGCATTTAACAGTGGAATTCCCATTGCACTCCCAATGCTACGGCCCTTTTTAATTTTACCAAAGGTTGTTTTGACTTTTCTGTACGCTGAATCAGTCCTTCCGACATACAGTTCTTTTTCGATTGCTTCACATTATTCATGCAGCCATTTCGCCTTAGCTGCTCCGAACTTCCTACTGATTTCATTCCTACTGGACTTGTATTTCCGTGTCGGGAATTTCCCTGAACATTTTTGTAGTTCCTTCTTCTGTCGATCAGCTGAAGTATTTCTTCTGTTGCCGCGCGGGATTAGCCGTGCGGTCTTAGGAGCTGCAGTCATGGACTGCGCGGCTGGTCCCGGCGGAGGTTCGAGTCCTCCCTCGGGCATGGGTGTGTGTGTTTGTCCTTAGGATAATTTAGTTTAAGTAGTGTGTAAGCTTAGGGACTGATGACCTTAGCAGTTAAGTCCCATAAGATTTCAAACACATTTGAACATTTCTTCTGTTACCCATAGTTTCCTCATAGTTACCTTCCATGCACGTACGGTTTTCTTTCCAACTTCTGCGATTGCACTTTTTAGAATGTACACTCCTTGTCAACTTAACTACCTACTGAGCTGTTCATTGTCTCAGTATCTATCGCCTCAAGTGTATGTCTTCATTCCTTAGTATGACCCCACAAAACGTACAAAAGTTAAATAATTAAGAAGGTACCACATGTAAAAATTGGATTACAATAAACAAGACATCAACAAATTCAATCAGAAAATCTCCCCTTTATGATTTCATTTAATATTAATACACATTGACATACAAATCATAAAAACAATAACAATATTTCGTTCCAGTAGACCTTGCTTTGAAACAGATGGAGGTATTGTAGTTTCTGAGTTTCAGGACCCCAGGTACAGGATGGTCACCAAGTTAACAAATCTTACGCGCTCCACAGGCGTCCTAAAACGTGGCAGCATCATGCCCATAACCCTGTCAGCATCCCTACTAGCAACACCAAAGTTGCGAATCCAGGTCTTATCCCCGAGTTTTAATAAACGTTAGTCATCTCCCACCTTTGTACCTTCTCTGTTCTAACAGCATGTGTGGCTCTCAGGCTGGTTCTGGTCCTTCAGTTCTCCAGAATTTGGGGCGCATAGGTCCGGTGTGGGAGGAGACCGTTGATATACTAAAAGTGGTCGTGATAACATCAGAAACCGGGTACTGGGGAAGACCAAAGGTGCTAAATGTGGACTGCAAGCAACAGAAACTTGTAAATGCGTCAATACAAGACAATATAAATCGGTTACGCCGTTTTGAACGCGGTAATATACCTACGTAATCAGAGTAAATTTCCTGCATTGGAGATTCCGCTTCGCTGGATGCCAGTAAACTTTGGAGTCTTTGTCGCGGATTTACTCATCCCACGAAGGTTACTTGCTTGGACAAACGTTCTAATATCTTTGTCTATCCCATTCTGGAGAAAATTTTCTCTGATTTTCAATTTAGTTTCAAACACATCCAAATGACCATCAGTCGGACAGCAGCGATAATATTTAAATATAACGGAGATCAAATTCGGAGGAGGGCATCATAAGCATACCATCTTGACCTTTGTGACAAATCTCTCCACCTAAAAACACTTGATAACAGACCATATGTTCACTAGGCCTCAACGTAATCAGTTTAAGATCGAGATCCTGATCCTGGTACATCACTACATCCTTCTACAAGGCGGGCAAGTCTATCAAATGATTCAAATGGCTCTGAGCACTATGAGACTTAACTTCATAGGTCATCAGTCCCCTAGAACTTAGAACTACTTAAACCTAACTAACCTAAGGACATCACACACATCCATGCCCGAGGCAGGATTCGAACCTGCGACCATACCGGTTGCGCGGTTCCAGACTGTAGCGCCTAGAACCACTCGGCCACCCCGGCCGGCCAAGTCTGTCAATACAGGGTTTATCCGATCAACCAGAGGTTACGAAAGACGTTCATTAACCGAGGTTTGTCCTCTCCTTCAAAGACGTCGCTCAGTGCATCCACCACAACTCTCTCTGAATCCCTGATATGCTGAGCCTCCGATTGAAAAGACGAGAGCCTAATAAGGCATTTGGCAATATTCCCGGTGTGCCTTGGTGTACTAAATACCTGACCAAGAGCCCGAATTACGGTTTCAAGAATGAAAGGCCTTTTCCAGGGCAAACAAAGCCGCTAACGTCTGCTACTCATATCCAGAACATTTTTCCTCCAACTCAGATAGGGTTCGCAAAGCATAGGCCACCAGATATTTAGCCGTGGGGCATTCTTTCAGTAACACTGCGGTGACAATAGGCATAAACTAATCAGTTTCCAGCTACAAGGTATTCGGAATAGTCTGGTACTGCTAAAACTGGTGAGGTGATCAGGCATTTTTTTTAAACCCTGAAACGTAGACTCTTGACACTCACCTAATTTTGTTCAAGGGGCTTTCCAACTGGGCAAAATTTGGAATAAATTTGCGAAGAAACCTATCAAGTCAATAAAATGGACTGCATCCATAGTATTTCTAGGCGTCGGACAAAAGGAAGTAGCCTGAATACATCCTTGGTCAGTTCTAACGCCATCAGCTGACAATATACCGTAAAAAGAACAGTTGAGATTGGGCAAACTTGACAGTAGATGATTTAATTTACGAAGTAACCCTAAAACTTCGACAATATTTGGTAATTAACCTCTTAACCAGCGATGCTGAAAGTGTGTTCCACGCAGCCCTGGGGCTCAGCAAAGCCTCTTAGAGGGCTCGGTCAAAGTCCTGTCACACACTGAGAAGAACTACTCTTACAAATATCGTATTAATGTTGGTTTTATAAAAATTACATTTCTGTTTTTGTAATAACCGGAAAATGAGACGCCAAGCAGAATAAGAAATCTACAATCATGCTACGATCAAAAACTACAAACAAAAGTATTTAGCTTGTACGACTAGTTATGTAGCGACTTGCTCGTCACTACAGACCCCTCCTCTCTCTCCCTCCCTCCCTCCCTCTCTCTCTCTCTCTCTCTCTCTCTCTCTCTCTCTCTCTTTCTCTCTCGTAGTCCCTCTCGCTGTGCACTGTCTCATCTACTCACGCCACAAACATTCCACTACGCTCTCCCCATCTCTATTTGATCCACAAACACCTCGAACAGCCCGGGGCTACATAAAGCTGCGCCACCCAGCACTGGCTACAGCTCTTAACTACAGTTTGCTACTGCCTACATACAGCCCAAACCGGCACGATGAATCCGCACACTGTTCTCGGACCGTAGCTTAATCCATTCGTGTTTGTTATGTACTGAATTTGTAAAATTCAGTAACTTGTGGCGATATTATTCTACACTACCGTTTGTGGAAATTGCATCAAGAAGGAAACGTATGAATTCAATTAATTTAATACCACAGGTTAGGTTCATGACAAGTAACAAATGATTATCTTTTGAAATCTGTGCATGTCATTTGAGCCCTACTATTCAGTATGTCGTGTGGCCATCATGCGCTGCAATTAGAGGATGCTACATTTTTTTCGTTTTTAGTTTTTTAAGGAGCACAGTCTTACATTTCTGACCGTTTAAAGCACGTTGCTAAACTCTACAATAATCAAAATTTTTATAAATATCTGAATGAATATTTATGCAGCTTTTTTAGACGATAATTCATAAAAAGTTACTCTTCATTTGCGAAAAGTATGAGGTTTGTCTGTAATGTCACTAATATACAACATGAACAGCAAAAGTTTCCAACACACTTGCCTAGGAAATCTCGAAGTTGGTTCTACATATGACGATCACTCTCCACCCAATAAATCTTCAATCCAGTCACAAATTTCGCTTTGTATCCAATACGACAGTACATTCGATGAGTGAATGTGTGATACTAATGCATACGCTTTTCTTGAATTACTGCATCCACCTGACTGCCTTGATCCATGGCTTTCAGCACGTCATATGAGAAAAGTGCTAAATAGGATTCGCTTGATCGATGTTTTCGGAATCCGTGCTGGTTGGCTCAGAGAAATTCAGTCTGCTGGAGGTACCTCATTACATTTGAGCTCAGAATGTTATAAGATTCTGTAACAAATCGATGTCGAGGATATTGGACGGTAGTTTTGTGGATCACGTCTGCTACGCATCCTCTGATACAGTGCCGTGAAATCGAATGAGTCACTTTGAAGCATCCCGTACAATTCCGTCGACGTGCACAGCACTGCAAACAACAAAGCTGCCAGGCTGCAGAGGTCTTGCCATAAGAGGCCCCATCGCGAGTCAGCGAGTCAGCGAAGTGAGCCACGCGCGCCCCACGTGCAAGCGGAGCAGCCGCACAGCTGTGGCTGCCCTCTGCCCGCTGGCGCAGGAAGCGCTTCCTGGCTTCCCGCCACTTCCTGTGGCCGGCTCCAGCCCCCCCAGAACATTCTCTCACTCTCTCTCTCTCTCTCTCTCTCTCTCTCTGTGTGTGTGTGTGTGTGTGTGTGTGTTGTGTGTGTCTCCTTCTCTGGACAGCATGTCTGGGCTCCAGTCTGCAGACACAAGACTGCTTAAACTCGTGAGTCTGGCATTCGGCTGAACTCGTAGAAGCGGCTGCTTCAAATGGCTCTGAGCACTATGGGACTCAGCTTCTGAGGTCATTAGTCCCCTAGAACTTAGAACTACTTAAACCTAACTAACCTAAGGACATCACACACATCCACGCCCTAGGCAGAATTCGAACCTGCGACCGTAGAGGTCTCGCGGTTCCAGACTGCAGCGCCTAGAACCTAGTAGAAGCGGACACATGGCATCTCGAGTTCGTTATATCAGAGGCACCGTATTGGGACCATCAGATTTCGGCTGTTTTCGTATTATTAATTGCGTGTTACGCAACTATGTCGTTTTAAGGCTAAGGCACAGTGATGATTCATCAACCTTGGTGCGATCTGTTATAATTGTCTGTTAAAGACACATCGTATGTAAAAGACTTAGCATTATAGTGTGTGTGATTGCTGGTTGGAGACGTGTTGTTGTGTCATCAAAGGTAGTATATTTGAGCCAAAGAAACTGGTACACTTGCCTAATATCGTGTAGGGCCTCCGCGAGCACGCAGAAGTGCTGCAACACAATGTGGCATGGACTCGACTAATGTCTGAAGCAGTGTTTCATAGAATTGACACCATGAATGCTGCAGGTTCGTCCATTCATAAATCCGTAAGAGTACGAGAGGGTGGAGATCTCTTCTTAAAAGTACGTTGCAAGCCATCCCAGATGTGCTCAATGGCCGGCCGGAGCGGACGAGCGGTTCTAGGCGCTACGGTCGCAGGTTCGAATCCTGCCTCGGGCATGGATGTGTGTGATGTCCTTAGGTTAGTTAGGTTTACGTGGTTCTAAGTTCTAGGGGACTGATGACCTCAGGTGTTAAGTCCCATAGTGCTCAGAGCCATTTGAACCATTTTTTTGTGCTCAATAATGTTCATGTCTGGGCGGTTTGGGGACCAGGAGATTGTTTAAAGTCAGAAGATTGTTCCTGGAGCCACTCTGTAGCAATTTTGGACGTGTGGAGTGTCGCATTGTCCTGCTAGAATTGCCCAAGTCCGTTGGATTGCACTATGGACATGAATGGATGCAGGTGATCAGACACGATGCTTACGTACTTGTTATATGTCAGAGTCTTATCTAGAAGTAACATAGGTCCCATATCACTCCAACTGCACACGCCTCCACCAGATTGAAAAGTCCCCTGCTGATATGCAGTGTCCATGGATTCATGAGGTTGTCTCCATACCCGTACACGTCCATCCGTTCGATACAATCTGAAACGAGATTCATCCGACAAGATAACATATTTCCAGTTATCAACAGTCCAGGGCCTAGGCGAGGCGTAAAGCTTTGTATCCTGCAATCATCAAGGGTACTCGAGTGGGCCTTCGGCTTCGAAAGCCCATAGCTATGATGTTTCGTTGAATGGTTCGCACGCTGACACTTGATGGCCCAACATTGATATCTGCAGCAATTTGCAGAAGGGTTGCGCTTCTGTCACATTGAACGATTCTCATCAATCATCGTTGGTCCCGTTCCTGCAGGATCTTTTTCCAGTCACAGCGATATCGGAGATTTGTTTTTCCGGATTCCTGATGTTCACAGTACACTCGTGAAATGGTCTTACGGGAAAGTCCCCACTTCCTCGCTACGTCGGAGATGGTGTGTCCCATCGCTCGTGCGCCGACTGTAACATCACGTTCAAACTCACTTAAACCTTGATAACATGCCACTGTAGCAGCAGTAACCGATCTAACAATTCCATCATACACTTTTTGTCTTATATAGGCGTTGCTGACCGCAGCGGCGTATTCTGACTCTTTACATATCTCTGTATTTGAATACCCTTACTCATACCAGTTTCTCTGTCACTTCAGTGCATATACCGATGTTATTTATACATTTATTTTTATGTTTTATGTATTAAGAGTAATGGGTTCGTCCCATTTTGTGACTCCAGTCTGATAAAAAGCAAACGATGAAATTTCTGCGATTGAAACAACCAGCAGTGACATTTATAGTCATATTTGGCAAAAATATTTGACCGTTTTTTCCGAATATGTCGCGTTTTCCGAGCTTAAACTGTTAAGAGTAAAACGGGGAGCAATGGTCCATTTATCGTACCTGTGACAAATATTTAGCTCTTCTGTTTCCTATGGAGTTGTCAGATACGAGCCTATATCCTGATCAGAATAACAAAGTGATTGACAGGAAGCACAGACGAGCGCGTCGATGGAGGCGAAGATGTCGGCTCGTTGGTGCGTGCTCGCCGAGAATGGCTATAGCACCAACAGCTGCTGTGATGTTCTATACTACCTTATCAAGCCGCCTTTCAACTTGCAGTGTTTAGTTCGCTTTGCAAGATCGTAATATGATTGTGGCTTAATAAACGCACTGTGTCCTTAAAATGATACCATGTTTCTGTTATTTCTATATCTCAAAAAAAGCAACAGGACGCGCACCATCTTTTAAAATGATCAGAATGAATCGCGTTCTGTTGTCGATTTAGATACAAAAGGATGCTAAAATGGATCTCAGTTATTCTTGTGAATAACAATAACTAACAACAATAAAATAATATGAACTGCTGAATACTAATCAGCCAGGTAGTATGCACGTAGAACGTCAAATTTGTGCAGAGAAGTATTCATTAACAATGAGATGAGATTTGTTGTGCAGATGCGGTACACACCATTCAGACAAAAATATGAAACACGAACACAAAAATAAGACGAATTATCGCAAAGAGTAAATACCATTTAGCACAGAATAACTTTCTTCCTCGGTACTGTCGTTATCTAGCTCTAGTTCGTGGAAAAGTCACTGGAATTGCCCAAAGATACAATTATAATTTCAATACTACTTTCTAAACTCACTTTACTTTTCCTCGCTGCCTTAACAACCGTTTCTGTGTGGCGTTTCTCGTCTGGTGTTAGTTGTTCCACTGCTTCCTTTAACAACTTCTGAATTTCTGCCACAGTAAAGCTTTTGTTATTTGTAGTCTGTGCTCAAATCATTTCGATTTCGTTGAAGTGGCAATGGTAAAAGTTCAAAATGATGATACAAAAAATAAGACTTCTGACGCAACGAATAAAATTATTCCTCATCGTAATCAACTGGAAGCCTAAGAACACTGTGACTATGTTCTTTAGCTACCTCATTCACAATATACTGTTGAAACTGTGGCATTTTTTTTCTTTTCACTATTTGCATGAGGTCCGCCTTACATAAATCATTCGGAATATTCACATTGTGGTGTTTCAACCATAAAAACAATATCGGCTTTTTTCGTTGCAGTCGTCGGAGTTTTATTTTTAATAACTGAGCGGTATGAGACTTTATCCATTACAATGACGGACAGCGGATTTAAGTTTCCCAATAGTTGCCCCTTGAACGACTTCAGGAAACTACCGTGGCTCGTCTCGTGGTAGTGGCATGTTTTCCTCAATTTTTAAGCGAGGAGACAGTTAGGCACGAAACCAGATGCAATGTCAGCTTGTAAGACAATAATTCTTGCGCCCTTTCCCGCGGGAACAGCAGAATTTAGACGTATGCTACAATCTGTCCAATCTTTTCTGGCTGAATAGCCGGCGTTTATCCAGGCACACAAGTGCTCAAACGGCACTTTAACAATATATCTTAAAAATCGACAACCGCACGCAACGATGACACCTTTCTCCTTCATAATTTTCCATCCATTAATTTTTTTGTGCCGATAACCGACGGATCTGACAACCGTTAACAAAGAAGCCTTGCTGCAACTGAATAGCTCTGCCTCGCCAAGAGTAGCGCTCATATTTTTCTTTTTTTGTAGTTGTACGTACTTTTCTCTCGTAATATCCGTATATGTAGCGACGAATGGCATCTAGCTGAAAATATTCCAGGTTTGTTACTCATGAGTCTTTTTACTGGGTGTCCGTAGTGCAGATGAATCAGGCCCTTCCCCTTATGTACAGTATTTTTCCTTACAAAAATTGACGACGGTGTTTTTATGTATCTTAAATGCGTCTGCAGTTCTTTCAGCTACCTTCGTTAGAGGCGACAGAGTCACGCCATTGTCTCAGTCCTCCTCCAAATATTCCCGCACGGTGCACACAAAGCCACGTGTGTGACCACGCAAAGCATTAGCACATCGCTGAACTTTCCTTTTGACAACCACACTTCTGTGCACACTTACTTTGCAATCTTCAGACATTCTGTAGCGCAAAATAAACTCGCCGAGCAGAGAAACAAAGCGCACAACGAAATAGACCACAACTGTTGACATTACCGGCCGAGAGAATCGTCTGCTGTTGGCTACAGTAGCAGAGAGATTTGACAACGGTGACCAGAACAAGGCGCGACCAAGAGCTTTCTCTTATTGGCTGTTGCTATGGTAGCAGCCCTGTAAACAGCTAGACCTCAATTACCTTGTTATTCTCATGTGGCTATAAGACTACAGTTTAAATTGGCGCTAGTAAAACGAGGGGCAATCATGTTTAAAGACTTGTTTGTCACCAACAATTTGCTGTCTATTCGGAATATGCCACGATTTTAAGGATTTAGTTAGATAGGAACCTATGACCATAATTTAAACTGCTGCCAAAGGAACGAGCAGGAATCATATTTATAGCGTTGCCTGTTCAATTTTTAATAATTTGTTGGAAACTATCAACAGATTATGAAGTGAGCTTGTGTTTCGCTGTCAGTACACTGATTTCGTGACCATGTCGATCTGGGGCCAGTGATCAACCTTCAGTCGGGTTAAGGAGATCTTCATGATACCTACAGCTTCTTCCAGATCAGGCAGTGATGTGTATGCCTTCCAGTTGGAAACATTTAACGCGAAACGGTTTAACTCGAAAAATCGATTAACACAAACCAATAGCGCGATATAGGTAAAATGGTAAATAATTTAAAACTTTTTTCCTTCTAATATGAAACAAAAAACATTTACCATGAAAAGAATCCACTTCTCGAATGATGACATCTACCTACTTTCTGGCGTTACGACGCCACCAACGTGTATTGGCCTTTTTCTCGTTAAGTCGTACGCTCGCTACTGCTGCTAGGTTCCCGCTGTCCTTTGGGTAATGTGTTATTGGCAATACACTTGTTTTCCATTACGGTGATGGGTTTTCCGAAGCGCATGAACTGTGTCTCGATATCGGTGAATTCTGGGTAAAAATAGTTTTCTGTTTTTGTTTCTTTTTGTTTTTAAGATAGGGTAGTGTAAATTGACAGTTTAAGTTACAATGCTGAAGACCTCGAAATGACAATAGACCACAGTTTCGCTGAAATGGAGACGGAGCTTCTGAATACTATTGATAAAAACGGAGGTAGTGAAAGAAAATTTATAAATAATCTGCCTTCACTAATTTTACACTGCCGACGATAGTTAAAAATAAGAGATTAAATTATGGCATATTTGTAGTACACTCTAGTCAAGCCAGAGAGAAAGTGAACACAAATGTCTATAGACAGCGTTGCTTGTTCCATTCGAATGCGCTAGGTCTCAGGACGCTGTTCTTGCTAGAAAGAGCTGATGTAGTTGAAAACAAACTGGGATATTGACGTTTCTGCTAATCCAGGCTGATTGAAGCTTTTCAAGAAAAGCAATGACGTAGTATTAAGAATGTTTGTAGTGAAGCTAATCAAATTTTACCGAATATGACCACAGACTGGTTCCAGGTAACATTTCCTTCACCACTTGAACAATATGAAGTGGAAGATGTCTTCATCACTGACAAGGATGGCTTATTTTATCGTTTCTTACCCAATAAATCTATACTGTTTAAGGGGCTCTCGTGTTAAGGCGGAAAATCTCTAAAGGAAAAACGCTACTATAGAAACGCGAGTCGAATTTTGCTGAAAAAACTGCACTTATATATCTATAGGTACAGTTAAACGTGTTTTAAAAGTGAAAGAACATAACCCGCCGAATATAAGTTTAAGAAAACTAAGAATGACGGACGAAATGTTTGACGACTAGATTGTCAATTTAGATAAGAAGAGATTTTTCCCAATAAACGATAATAAACTGCGATTGACTTTCAGTTTACAGTATGTATATACAATTAAAAAATTTAAAGAAAATGAATTACGGTTTTGTAATAATATTTGACGAGACAGTAAATTCTGCATTTTTTAGATTTAAATTTTTAACACGTAATACTTTTAGCAAAAAAAATTTACGGTCAAATTGGATCGTGATAACGTTTTTCGCACCCCAAGTTTCACCGTGGTTCGTAGCCCACATTAAACTGTGGATTCCGCTATAACTTGCTGTGCAGGTCAAGTAAAAGATCGTAGGGTTGCAAAGGCATACCGTTTCTGATGCGACTTGGTCTATTAAGCCACTAAGTTGTTCAAACCAACTTCTAGGTTGACTACACTTCCACATTTAACATTCAGTGCAATGTAGATAAGTATTACTGGAGATCATTTTAGTACTGAATGTTCGGGTGTGTGGGTATGAATGAGGATACATTGTTATTGCCACGGTACGACTTGGACAGAACGTCAAAGTAACCTCAACAATTAACAACGGTAATTTAAAATCAAAATTGGGTAAGACACAACAGTGGAAGAATTCTTCTATGAAAGAAGAAAGGTTACACAGGAGGGCCGAAATAAAATATATATTAGAAGAATATTTGATCAGACGAAGAAAATTTTCCTTAATAAATACGTTATCTGATGTAGGATATTAATATGGAGGTGTCAGAAAAGTTCCCGCATATGTACGTTTGCAACAAATCGTTGTACAGAAGTGAATCATTGGTAATAGGATATACACAGCATAGAAAACTTGAAGTGTCTCAAATGTTGCGCTATCGAAGTATGTTAAATGTTAAGTGGAGAGATAAAGTACTAAAATGAATAAGTCAGGAAAGAAATATATGGAATACCCATACCAGAAGAAGTGACAGGATAATCGGGCGTCTCATAAAGAAGACAAACGAATGATGTAATTGAATTGCGTCGCCTTCTGCAACAATGGAAACGCCTACTGTCGCTTTTCGCTTTTCACGTCTCCTGGCGACTGCCTGATCCCCAGACTGCGACGTGTTTGGCAGACGCGTTCCTCTTTCCTTTTCTGTTTTCACCGGCAACTTGCCAGCGCTTTCGCGACTCGTAATCTACGGACCGAAATCCTTGACGAACGGAAGCCACATGGACGCATGCTGTGTGTCTCATTCCGAACGGTGGTGAGCTTATTTCCTGCGCTGCTGCCACACTTCCACGTAAAACGGAGGTCATAGAATCGAGTCCCACCCAGCGTATGGGTTGGGGTTTCATATGCACCATTACGGTGTGTTGCGTGTGAGTGTGCGTGAGTCTGCAAGATAGATAGATAGATAGAGAGAGAGAGAGAGAGAGAGAGATGAGTGTCATACATTGATTATGTATTATTTAAGATAAAGGCAGCCGGCCGTTGCGATCGAGCGGTTCTAGGCGCTTCAGTCCGGAACCGCGCGACTGCTACGGCCGCAGGTTCGAAACCTGCCACGGGCATGGATGTGTGTGCTGTCCTTAGGTTAGTTAGGTTTACGTAGTTCTAAGTTGTAGGGGACTGATGACCTCAGATGTTAAGTCCCATAGTGCTCAGAGCCATTTGAACCATTTAGATAAAGGCGACAAACACAGTAAATATGTACTGATTAAACATATCTTCTAAACAATCTGCAAGATAGTATGTATAAATTTGGGTTCAAGCTTCACCTGCCGAAGACGGCTAATTGGATGAAAATATGGACAAATAAAGAAAAATAAATAATAATGCATCGTAACATATTACGTAGTTAAGACTGTACTCCCTTTGTTGAAAGGGTAGCGAAAGGCGGGGCTGTATCACCGAAAAGCACGTTCGCATGCGTTACACAACACATCGATGGCTAATGTAATACTAAAAGCTGTACCTGACTCATTCTACGAATATGAAATATTTACGCACTTAGTTGATAGTCAGGGTGAAATTAATAAGCTCTTGTAAAAAGAAAAATCAAATTGCTTGTCAAAATTAAGTTGCGGCTGCAAATGGCATGCAACGGAGTTGTCAAATTCGCGTCATTGAAAAGTATAAATTTACTGCAAGCGGATACAATGGAAGTTGTGGATTGATACATTTGTTTAGTTTGTATAGTTAACTTAAAGTGTAATACTTATGTGATGCAAGTTACCTTGTGGGGAAGGAAGCTCATCTCGCAGGTGTACCCCCTCACAGTGTCTTGCTGATTTACCTGCGATGGCATACTTCTCGATATGGCGGATGTTTCTCCAAAGAGCTAACGCACGCCCAGCGTCGAGGAAAAACGTCGTTCTCGTAAAAAACAAAATGTTTCGTGAAGGAATTCTCTTCGACTGCATGATACTTGTTGCCGAAGACAGAAAAACACGAAGAATAAACAGCGACCTAGTAGTGTAGAATCGCCACCAAGGTAAACCCTAGAATAACAAACAGGACGGTATACCGAAACATTAGTATCAAACCAATCGTCAAAACAGCTACAACTGACACCGAAAATATGAGAGAACCGTTTCCGAAACAAAACTGGCACCACAAAATTACTAAAAGGGAAATACACAGAATTCAGTTTCCCAAAGAGAAAATATCCCTATCCGCGCAAAGTATTTAAAACCTGCATAAAGGGAACCGACACACCATCAACAGCAACTAAAATGAAGAGCCACAGAAACTGGTACACTTGCCTAATATCGTGTAGGGCCCCCGCGAGCACGCAGAAGTGACACAACACGACGTGGCATGGACTCAACTAATGTCTGAAGTAGTACTGGAGGGAACTGGCACCATGAATCCGGCAAGGCTGTCAAGAAGTCCGTAAGAGTACGAGGGAGTGCAGATCTCCTCCGAACAGCACGTTGCAAGGCACCCCAGATGTGCTCAATAATGTTCATATCTGGGTCATTTGTGGCCAGCGGACGTGTTTAAACTCAGAAGAGTGTTCCTAGAGCCACTCTGTAGCAATTCTGGACTGTGGGGTGTTGCATTGTCCTGCTGGAATTGCCGAAGTCCGTCGGAATGCACAATGTACATGAATGGATGCAGCTGATCAGAAACGATGCTTACGTACGTGTCACCTGTCAGTCGTATCTAGACGAGTCAGAGGTCCCATATAAATATAACGCCATCTGCACACGTCCTACACTATTACACATCTTCCACCAGCTTGAACAATCCCCTACTGAAATGCGAGGTCCATGGAGTCATGAGGTTGTCTTCACACCCGTACACGTGCATCTGCTCAATAAAATTTGAAACGAGACTCGTCCGACCAGGCAACATGTTTCTATTCATCAACAGTCCAATGTCGGTGTTGACGGACCCAGGCGTATGCGTAAAGCTTTGTGTCGTGCAGTTGTCAAGGGCACACGAGTGGGCCTTCGCTCCAAAATCCCATATCGATGATGTTTCGTTGAATGGTTCGCACGCTAACGCTTGTTGATGGCCCACCATCTAAACCTGCAGCAATTTGCGAGAGGCTTGCACTTTTGCCACACTGAACAATTCTCTTTAGTCGTCGTTCCTCCCGTTCTTACAGGATATTCTTCCAGCCGCAGCGATGTCGGAGGTTTGATGTTTTACCAGATTCCTGATATTCACGTACACTTGTGAAATGGTCGTATGGGAAAATCCTCACTTCCTCGCTACCTCAGAGATGCTGTGTCCCATCGCTCGTGCGCCGACTGTAACATCACGTTGAAACGAATTAAAATCTTGATTACCTGCAATTGTAGCAGCGGTAACCCATCTAACAACTGCACCAGACACTTGTCTTATGAAGGCGTTGCCAACCGCTGTGCCGAATTCTGCCTGTTTACATATCTCTGTGTTTGAATACGCATGCCTATACTAGTTTCTTTGGCGCTTCGTCGTATAAATGCAACAGATACAGAATAATACATAATAGTACACCTAACAACAGTACTCACACAACATGAAAACATAAGAGCATCAACACAAGAAGACGACGACTAGAAAAATCAAATAATGACATAAAGAAACGCAAATTTACAGACCCTTGCTGAGATGTTAGGGAGGATACCCTACAGCAGTGGGCGAATGCCAGGGTCGTATCATCCTCCCACGAACAACTTATAATTCGCGCGAGCGAGTAAGAAACTCAGACAAAAATGCTGTCAAGAAGTATTAGCAATATAGAAGCAGAAAACAGAAAATAGAACAGTCCCCACTGAATAAATAAGATGTGTTCCAGCAGCATAGCCTAATATAAGACGCCAAAGAAGCGTATGTTCTCTGTGTGCCCGCCTTCCCCGATCCGGGGCTGGAATGGGAAAAAATGGAAATAAATGCTTTCCAGTGGAACAGAGACAACGCGATCTTGTGGGCCGGCTCAAGAGACGTTATACAAAACGTGATAACTGCGCAGGGCAATATTACTACTGCCGCTACGTTGCTTGCCCTCAGTCAGTCGATAAGGACAGACAGGGAGTGATTGGTAACGCTCCTGACGACGTTTTATTCCCCAGAACACCACAAAGCAGTCTATTAGTTTTTGTTTCAAGTAATCCTGGGAAGTGAAAACCGCTCACTTCTTTTCGGATAACATTGTCTACGTTGTAACCATCTAATTTGCCATTACCTTCCTAGACCAACTTTTACCATACAACCATGGACTTCCTGCTCTCCGTGGACTCGAAACGGGGTAAGCTAATAATTTACTTATTTCTTGCATATCACTCTTGTCCACCCTGTGTGCAGTGCTGCCTGTTCCTGGTAGCGTATGTTCTTTATTTAACTCGCAAGGGGGAAATACCACAGATGCAGCACGCAGAGACGAAATACACTCCAAGTGATCTGTTTTACTCACGGTGAAAAATACTTGATAGTCCATTGCTTTATTTCATCAGGAAGATTTCGCAGAATATGGAAATACATGATGAGTTTGAAGATTTTCAAATCAATTACAATCAAAACACGAGTTTATTAGAATAATCTGTATACTCACTTTAAGGGTATAAAACGTTATTGAATCAGCGTTGAAAGAAAAATGGCTCCTTAACATATGTAATAATTCACTCACTGGGAGAGACAACATACATAACTTTTTACGGTGTGAATATGAATACTAGGAAATTTCATAAAAGGGAGTCTAGTTCTGTCTTGTGTACGCGTAATCAACCACACCATAGAGATTCTAAGAACGTTAGCGCCATGTGACAATACCGTGCAACCACACCGATAAAAGAAAAAAGGGGTATGAACTAGAGGGGTATAATTCGACATAAAAATCATTAACTTCATCTCAACTGGGTCTTTGCCACACGAACAGAGTTTCATTCAGCAAAGAATACTTTGGTCTATTCATTGGTGCTACTTATGATCACAAAATCGTCACTTTCATTACACATGGACATCGCATAGCACGAAAGTTGAAACGTCAACACGCGAGGTGATTATAAAATCCACGATAAAATTAACGGAAGCCCATACGAGAACCATACTTACGACATGGAAGGCGATTATCTAACTAAAACGATACAAAGTTTACTCAACCCAGATATGACACTGAAATTCATCACTCAAGTTCACTAAGTTTTTCACATGCCGAAAATTTTGTTTATAATTCTTGCTCTAATGAAATATAATGCTCGCAAGTTCACTAAGTTTTTCACATGCCGAAAATTTTGTTTATAATTCTTGCTCTAATGAAATATAATGCTCGCAAGTTGAAATACAGTAATCTTTAAATACATATGAAGAGATACAACTAAGAGACACAAGTGCTGAAGGCACGTGTCTGCGTCTGATCAGAACAAAGGGCCATGTTCGCTCGTTTCACAGTAAATGCAGAGGAATAAAAATCGGAAACATATCCGAATACGTAACTGAGATAGCTGAATAATTCCTTATGAGAAAATAACTCCTGAGCCTAACTCAATCAATCGAAATCATACCAGGCCATGTTCCACAGAACAAGCTCATACAGCTAGGAGATGGATTCGAGAGCAAGTTAAAAAAGAGCCTTTGAGCACCAGTTTTTTTCGGCAGAGGGGGGGGGGGGGGGACGGTCGTCTAACCAGTTGTACAGACGAAAAGAACGGGATAGCTTTACCAGCGATCTCTGGAGGAGCTGTAGAAAGTCCCTACTCTACGCGAGAGAAAAGAAACTGTCCCGTAAGTGACATATTTGAAACTCATTCACTCACACGTTCACACTCAGAGATAGCATTCAGAGCCAAAGTGAAGATGAAAACTGATTATCAAAATGAATTCAACAAGCTCACTCCATACAGGTTCCCTTTCCAAGAACTTATCAAATAATGCAGTAAATCATAATAGTAATAGCCGGCCGGAGTGGCCGAGCGGTTAAAGGCGCTACAGTCTGGAACCGCACGACCACTACGGTCGCAGGTTCGAATCCTGCCTCGGGCATGGATGTGTGTGATGTCCTTAGGTTAGTTAGGTTTAAATAGTTCTAAATTCTAGGGGACTTATGACCACAGCAGTTGAGTCCCATAGTGCTCAGAGCCATTTGAACCATAATAGTAATAAGAAGGCAAGGTAAACTGAAAAACTGTGAGGTTGAAAAAATAGATCTTTTTCGACCGTAAAGAGTGCATCTGACAATTCGTAGGAGCGATGTGAATCACATAAAATTTTCACACCTCCTTATAGTCAACAGTTCGTGATATCGGAACGAGTTTCCGCTACCCTTACAACAAAATTACGTACCCCTCCTTTCGGTATCCTTAAACGTTTACTAAATAAAACGGTTGCAAGTTTTAGGTAGTTCACCTTATATATAATTCTTGTTATTATCACTTCCGAAATTCCCTGCGCGAGCATGCGAAGCAGGTAGCGTATATCATGGCTCGTGGCCAAAAATACTTTTTCTTCGCAGAAATTGGTACAGAACATCAAGGCCTACCACAACTATAGCGAGTGGAGAGACATCAGCAGTAAATAATTCGAAACGATGTTTTGGTAGGTTGAATTGTGTTACCGTCTTGCTTTATGCTGGTCACTGAAGGTCCCATAATTTCCTTTTATTGGACGGCTTCAGAAAGTGCTGTAAATTGGGCATTCTGCATTATATTCTACTTTAATGTCAGAATAGAAGGAACGCAGATTAAGATTTAAGGTTCCATCGACGAAGAAACCAGTAAATATGTAGCTTAAACTCGGGAAGGACAAGGATGGAGAAGGAATTTCACCTCGTCATTATTCAAAGAACTATCCCAATGTCGGACATTGATAAATTATGTAAGAAACTGTACCTGGTTGGTCGGACACGGTTTGAAGCCCTTTTCTCCCAAAAATGGAGTCCGGTGCTTTAAATGCTGGAAGGAAAAATCGAACTTTTTCAAGTGTCTGGTTTGATGAATAATAATTCCGGTGTACATTACGTTCATCACGTGAGGAACATTCGGAAACACACACACCTGAACTCATCTTCAATGTCCCATATTTGAGTCCGATTGAAATCTTTACCAATTCTTGGATTTCCAGGCTAGATATCAGGGATCTGAGGAATCGGTGGGAATAACTGTGACAGGAGCAGTTCGGCGCTGATGTCTCCAACTCCTGAAATTTTCAGTATTCTAGGCCGTTCCACAAGAAACCACTTTCATTTTTAAAGAAGCGCTATATATATCATTAGTAAACGGTGCGGCTTACGTCATCTATCTGATAACTGTTAAACGGAGGAGCAGCTATAGCATTCAAAACTATTCCAGTGCAGTTTGGTACGATATCTATATACAGTGTGGGGCAAATAAAAGTGGCCCAGAGAACAGAGTTTCTCGGTACAAAGAAATACAGCAGAGGAAAGGAAATACAGTAGTAACCTGACTATAGCAGATGTTGAAAGTGACAATCTCTTGACACTTTTCGGCTCTGGTCAGCAAGTTGCTGAAGGAGGATCGAAGCTGGGACTGCTACAATTTCTGCAGTCTCATTCTAAATGTGCTGCAGTTCTTGAAGACTATGAGGGTTGTAGCGATACACTTTATACTCGAGGTTCGGCCGGTTATATAGGTAGTCACTACATCATGTTGGAAGTAACTGTAGATCTTTCTCCTCCGTTAATGCTGCCACAAATGGTTTCAAAATGTTAGCAATGTAACGCGCCGAAGTCAGCCTCTGATGAAATAAGATGGGATCAATAATGCAGCGTGCAGACGGCACACCTAACCCCAACATTCTGACTATGCAATGGTGATTCATGGGAGTTACACGGGTTCTCCGCCGCCCAGAAACTGTGATTCTGTGAGTTGACATAACCACTCAGGTGAAACCACGTTTCATCAGACATAAAGTACAGATTTATGTCCAAGACATTGTTATATCAGCGAATAGCTACTCACATATCTGGAGGCACTGCTGGTTGTAATGCCTGAACAACAGACTCTCGATAGTGATTCGTGTACTGGTCCAGATGGAGTATTCGTCCCCATGATGGACGTGATTTGCCGCTCTCTCGCGACAGGCGTCGGTTTGATTTGGTAGGTCTCTGAAGCATTTTCTGGTGATCTACAGCCCGTTTTCCTGGTGTGCGGACGCGTTTCGGAATGGATTTTGACTTCTTCGGAACATATCCTGTTTGACGCCAATGTCGGACTAAGGATTGCATTTGAGACTATTAAACTTCTCAGCAAACAAGTGACGACAGAGTTTCCATGACTTTGTGACACAACTTCCCACAACGAACACCCGCTGCTCCCCCTGTAAGTACCCTCTGGACTCCTCTACTCACATTTTGGGTGGTAAATTCTAGTGAATGGGGAGTTATCACAAAGGGAGTCCCACAGGGTTCAATTTTAGGTCCTCTGCTGTTCCTTATTCATGTGAATGACCTCTCACTTATTTTTCAGCAAGCAGAACCAGTACTTTTTGTCGATGACACGAGTGTTATAATACATCCCATTCCAGAAAAAAGCACCTGAAGATACTATTAAGGATGTCTTTCAAAGAATTATTAAGTGGTTCTCAGAAAATTGACTCTCCCTTAATTTTGAAAAAAACTCACTACATCCAGTTCTGTGCACCGAATAGAATCATACCGACAATTGATGCAGCATATGAACGAGGCTCAGTTAACAGGATAGATTTCTTCAAATATTTGGGTGTTCACATTGATGACAACTTGAACTGGAAGAGGCATGTTACTGAGCTTCTCAAATAACTAAGTTAAGCTTCTTTCGCTCTTCGTATAATCGCTAGTCTTGGTAATAAACAGATCAGCCTCCTAACGTACTTCGAAAATTTCTACTCAATAACTCATGGAATAGTTTTCTGGGGTAACTCATTATTCAGACATAAAATATTGATTGCACAAAAGAGAGCAGTGAGAATAATTAGTGGTGTTCACCCAAGGATGTTATGTAGGCACCTTTTCACGGAGTTATGTATTTTAACTGCACCATCAGAGCACATATATTCACTAATGAAATTCGTTACAAATAATCCATCTCAATTCGCGAAGAACAGTGATGTTCACAGGTACAACACTAGAGGGAAAAATGACCTCACCTATCCGTTATTGAAGCTGTCAGTTGCTCAAAAAGGTGTACATTATTCAGCAACAAAAATCTTTGATCTTTTGACCAACAACATAAAGTGTCTGGCAGGTAGCAGATCAAGTTTTAAATCTAGCTTAAAATCATTTCTTTTGGACAACTCCTTCTAGTCCATATAAGAGTTTCTGTTTCAGAAATGATAAATAAAAAAGATTGTACCTCTAAATGTAGTTGCAGGTATAGAATTAAAAATTCCAGTAATATTAATATTAGCACCATTCATAGTCTGACCTGTTCCACATCATATCGATAAAATAATCGGGAAAATGATCTACGGAACATGACATAACTAGAACTAAATTAAAACTAAAACTGACACAACCCGTAATACGATCTGAGCCGGTGTGGACTGCATGAAGGGTGGAGACTAAAGTGCGCGCTCTGGGGTGTGGCTGTGTGCAAACATTCACGTCAAACTGTATCCACTCTTATTTGCCCTGAAAATGGCAGTTGATGAGTAGCAATAATTTTTGTTACATATGGACGGAAGCTATGAGTTTCGAAACAAACGAAGCTGTGAGTATTATAGAGTATTATAGTCTAACATCAATCATTGCTGGGGAGCAAGGAACAATACAGTATCCTTTCTTTCAGGAGTGCTAGTTCTGCAAGGCTCGCAGGAGAGCTTCTGTAAAGTTTGGAAGGTAGGGGACGAGATACTGGCAGAAGTAAAGCTGTGAGGACCGGGCGTGAGTCGGCTTCGGTAGCTCAGATAACAGTCAGCCTTCAGCGGCGCAGCGGTTCGGACGGTGTTTACGTCCCTACCGCACGTCTGCGCGAGAGGTGTTTACGTTAAGTTCAAATGGCTCTGAGCACTATGGGACTTAACATCTATGGTCATCAGTCCCCTAGAACTTAGAACTACTTAAACCTAAGTAACCTAAGGGCAGCACACAACATCCAGTCATCACGTGGCGGAGAAAATCCCTGACCCCAGCGGGAATCGAACCCGGGAACCCGGGCGCGGGAAGCGAGAAGTTTACGTTAAGTGTGAAGCGGTGTGCCGCGGTATACATAGAACGAATCATGGCCTTGTCGTTCCGCAAATCGACACTGAAATTTAGTTTTGTTAACGAATATGCTCGACCGAAGGCTTACGAGATCGAACGTTATTTACGGGAGGAGGTGAAAATCGAACCTGACGTTCTAGTTGGAATACACTTATCTGTAGTCAGCAGCGTGGTCTATGTCAAGCTCATAAATGAAGCGGCATGTGACGAACTACTACTCCGACACCGACAAGGACTTCGTTTCTGTCATTCGGACGGGAATGTTGGAGCGGTAACAGTTGAACACGCCGGCATAGGACTCCGAACGATCCGCGTCTTTGAGCTTCCATGCGAAGTGCCAGAAGAATTGGTGACAGACGCCCTGCGTCCTTACGGAACGGTCCTATCCCACGTGGCTGGAAAATGGGCGAGTTTCAAAACGTATTCTGTCCTCAATGGCGTCAGATAAATACGGATCGAACTCCGAAAACACGTCCCGTCATACTTGTACATCGTCGGTTGTAGAGCGATTGTCATCTACGACGGACAACCAAGGACATGCTCTGGGTGTGGGAAGGAGGGACACGTACGTTCTGAGTGTGCTCAACGAAGGTTATTACAGCTGCCACGGGATGATCCACCCCTCACGCTGCATCCGACTGTGCTCCCCATGACTTACGTCGCCGCATTACGTGATGACGTGGGCCGCGAGACAGGCGCGTACCAGAACACACAGACAGCGGCAGATCGTGGCGAGCCACGGAAGGACGACGTTGCGCTGGACCGCCTGCAGCAGTCACAGGACGCCCTCTCTTCGGTGCCGCTTGCTGCCCCTTCAGATAAGGCACTTGGAGACGTCGATAACACGACGGCGCACGATTCCGACGTCCCCCACGAACAACTGGAGACCACGCTGACCTCTGATTCCGAGGCCCGGCAACGTAAACAGCGATCACCAAAACGCCGGAAGAAGCGCCGCCTCACGGTGGAGAACAACCACTCTGATCTAGCAGACAATTCTGAGACGTTTACGGGTATAGAACAGACCACCATGGATACAGAAGAACTGCCTAGTGTGGATGCAACTGTGCCCAGCGGGACGGCGGTACGACCTACCGCTGACGATGCTCCAGACACAGCGAGGGAGCTCAATAGACGGCAACAGGCTACTGAGGAGGCTACGGCGCCTGCACCGCACGACAACGATGGGACACTAGGGGACTGGTGTTCCCCGTGGGGAACAGTTGATGCCGGAGGAACTGCTCCCACGTACTCTCCCGGTGTAAGACCGGCAGAGTGCACGGAATTACGGCAGACCATATGAGGGGACTGGCGGGGGACGTTAATCCGACAGGAGCATATGTACGGTAAAATTAGCGACCGTACGGTACCCTATCTACGTTGACCGCCATGCAACAAGCTTATCGGATAGGATCTGTTAACATCAATAGCAATGCGACGCCGGTGAAAATCAAGATGCTCAGTGACATGATAAAGGCTGCGGATTTAGACATAGCACTATTACAGGAAGTTCGGGTACATCCCCCCTCGGACTATTACGGTTACGACATTTACTGTTCCCCGTGTGACGAGAGAGGCGTTGGCACAGCTATATTATTTAAGGAAGGGATACGTGCAGACGAAGTAGAGTATTTGCTTTCTGCCCGTGGTACGGCCGTGACCATAGGTGGAATATGTTTGATCAATATATACGCACCGTCAGGCTCGGATAAGAGAAGGAACAGAGCAGATTTTTACGCCCATGAGGTTACACCGTTGTTCCATGGACGATTCGATGCTTGCATACTCGGCGGAGATTTTAATTGCGTGCTCGACAGAAAGGACCAACAACCTAACTATACTACTAGCCAAGAACTTAGGGAGCTGGTCAGCGGGAAGGATTAGTCGATACATGGGACCTGAAGTATCGCAACCAACCAGGATATACATTTTTTACTAGCCACTCCGCGAGCCGTTTGGATCGGATCTACGTTTCAAGGGCGTTGGCAATGTCGACGGTGGACGCAGAAATATGGCCGACAGCGTTTACAGACTACGAGGCATATATTTGTACGGTTAACCTTGATAGACAGCATGTATGGAGACGGAGGGGTAATTGAACGTCTCCCACCTGCGTGATGCAGAATGCCGACGCATGGTGGACGACGCGTGGCATGGCTGCCTCCGTCGACGAAATTCTTTCGGTTCTGTCCTGCAGTGGTGGATCGAGTGCGCGAAGCCAGCTTTACGGAGGACGTTAATAGGTTACGGGAAGGAGGTTTCTCAATGGCAGCGCACGACCACTGAGTTTTACTTTACGGCTCTCCGGAAACTGTTAGCTCAATCACCTACACCAGAACGCCAGACGGCCGTCCACCGAGTTAAGGCGAAGCTGGTACAACTTGCGACGCAGAGGATGGCAGGCACGATGATACGCGCGAGGTCGCAGGATTTCCTGCCCAACGAAGTTCCCTCGATGCATTATGTGATAAAGGAAAGACGAAGAAGAAGCAGGAATGTAATACATGAGGTCGATCTCGGCGATGGCCGTCGTTTTACAACATAAAGGGGCATAGCACAGACGTTCACGGATCATTTTAGCAGATTCTACGCGAGCAACGGGGAGGGTCAGAGGGAGCTGGGGAACGTCCTGGAAGAGATCGCAGACGCGACGAGTGTGAACGGGAAAGCGGACGGGTAATCTGAAATTGCGTGTGAAGGGCTGGAGGAAGCGATTACTCGAGGTGCCTGCAACAAGTCCACAGGTCCAGACGGATTCCCGCTGGAATTTTACCGTGCCTTTGTGACCATTATGACACCGATATGGCTATGTATGTTTAATGAGCTTCTGCGGCAAGAAGTACCGGTTCACATTCAGTTCACGGAAGGGCTCATGATACCGATACCGAAGCCCCGTGGTGGCAAACGGCCTTGTGATTATCGCCCCTTGACCCTCCTTAATAGTGACTACAAGATCTTCATGCGCATCCTGGGCAGTCGTATCAAAAAGTCGGTGGAGAATCGCATACATGCCGATCAGACTTGTCTTGGCGGCATCAGTAATATCCACACAGCCTTGGGAGACTATCGTGACGTAGTCGCCCTCGCGGCTGCATGCAGCCTCCGGGGGGCGATGGTTGCAGTAGATTTCAAAAAAATGGTTCAAATGGCTCTGAGCACTATGGGACTTAACTTCTGAGGTCATCAGTCCCCTAGAACTTAGAACTACTTAAACCTAACTAACCTAAGGACATCACACACATCCATGCCCGAGGCAGGATTCGAACCTGCGACCGTAGCAGTCGCACGGCTCCGGACTGCGCGCCTAGAACCGCGAGACCACCGCGGCCGGCCAGTAGATTTCGATCATGCTTTTGATCGCGTGGATCATGTGTACCTCGCGGCGGTGATGAACAGGATGGGTGTCTCGCCATTATTGACCAATGCTGTGATGCGGCTGTTGCACGGTGCCAGATCAGCGATGGTGGTCAACGGAGGGAGAATTGAGTATTTTAAGATCTTAAGATCAGTGAGACAGGGTTGCCCCTTGTCGATCCTCCTTTATGCGATCGCCTTAGAATCGTGCCTCGCAGGCCTTCGCCGCCGTCTTACCGGGATCTCCCTACAGCATCTATCATTCAAATGCAGAGCATACGCGGATGACATTGTGTTCCTCGTACGGAATGAGGGGGAGACTCAAACAGCGCTGGATTGGCTACAGACGTATGGGATGGCAGCTGGAAGTGTGGTCAACTACCGAAAATCACAATTCATGCATGTTGGGCGTGGACTAGAACCAGGAACGGAAGGACCCTTACCTGCGGTCGGTGCAAACCCTCCGCTTTTTTTTTTTTTTTTTTTTTTTTTGCCATCAGTCTACTGACTGGTTTGATGCGGCCCGCCACGAATTCCTTTCCTGTGCTAACCTCTTAGTCTCAGAGTAGCACTTGCAACCTACGTCCTCAATTATTTGCTTGACGTATTCCAATCTCTGTCTTCCTCTACAGTTTTTGTCCTCTACAGCTCCCTCTAGTACCATGGAAGTCATTCCTTCATGTCTTAGCAGATGTCCTATCATCCTGTCCCTTTTCCTTATCAGTGTTTTCCACATATTCCTTTCCTCTCCGATTCTGCGTAGAACCTCCTCATTCCTTACCTTATCAGTCCACCTAATTTTCAACATTCGTCTGTAGCACCACATCTCAAATGCTTCGATTCTCTTCTGTTCCGGTTTTCCCACAGTCCATGTTTCACTACCATACAATGCTGTACTCCAGACGTACATCCTCAGAAATTTCTTCCTCAAATTAAGGACGGTATTTGATATTAGTAGACTTCTCTTGGCCAGAAATGCCTTTTTTGCCATAGCGAGTCTGCTTTTGATGTCCTCCTTGCTCCGTCCGTCATTGGTTATTTTACTGCCTAGGTAGCAGAATTCCTTAACTTCATTGACTACGTGACCATCAATCCTGATGTTAAGTTCCTCGCTGTTCTCATTTCTACTACTTCTCATTACCTTCGTCTTTCTCCGATTTACTCTCAAACCATACTGTGTACTCATTAGACTGTTCATTCCGTTCAGCAGATCATTTAATTCTTCTTCACTTTCAGTCAGGATAGCAATGTCATCAGCGAATCGTATCATTGATATCCTTACACCTTGTATTTTAATTCCACTCCTGAACCTTTCTTTTATTTCCATCGTTGCTTCCTCGATGTACAGCTTGAAGAGTAGGGACGAAAGGCTACAGCCTTGTCTTACACCCTTCTTAATACGAGCACTTCGCTCTTGATCGTCCACTCTTATTATTCCCTCTTGGTTGTTGTACATATTGTATATGACCCGTCTCTCCCTATAGCTTACCCCTACTTTTTACAGAATCTCGAACAGCTTGCACCATTTTATATTGTCGAACGCTTTTTCCACGTCGACAGATCCTATGAAAGTGTCTTGATTTTTCTTTAGCCTTGCTTCCATTATTAGCCGTAACGTCAGAATTGCTTCTCTCGTCCCTTTACTTTTCCTAAAGCCAAACTGATCGTCACCTAGCGCATTCTCAATTTTCTTTTCCATTCTTCTGTATATTATTCTTGTAAGCAGCTTCGATGCATGAGCTGTTAAGCTGATTGTGCGATAATTCTCGCACTTGTCAGCTCTTGCCGTCTTCGGAATTGTGTGGATGATGCCTTTCCGAGAGTCAGATGGTCGCCAGACTCATATATTCTACACACCAACGTGAATAGTCGTTTTGTTACCACTTCCCTCAATGATTTTAGAAATTCCGATGGAATGTTATCTATCCCTTCCGCCTTATTTGACCTAAGTCCTCCAAAGCTCTTTTAAATTCCGATTCTAATACTGGATCCCCTATCTCTTCTAAATCGACTCCTGTTTCTTCTTCTATCACATCACACAAATCTTCACCCTCATAGAGGCTTTCAATGTATTCTTTCCACCTATCTGCTCTCTCCTCTGCATTTAGCAGTGGAATTCCCGTTGCACTCTTAATGTTACCACCGTTGCTTTTAATGTCACCAAAGGTTGTTTTGACTTTCCTGTATGCTGAGTCTGTTCTTCCGACATCTTTTTCGATGTCTTCACATTTTTCCTGTAGCCATTTCGTCTTAGCTTCCCTGCACTTCCTATTTATTTCATTCCTTAGCGACTTGTATTTCTGTATTCCTGATTTTCCCGGAATATGTTTGTACTTCCTCCTTTCATCAATCAACTGCAGTATTTCTTGTTACCCATGGTTTCTTCGCAGCTACCTTCTTTGTACCTATGTTTTCCTTCCCAACTTCTGTGATGGCCCTTTTTAGAGATGTCCATTCCTCTTCAACTGTACTGCCTACTGCGCTATCCCTTATTGCTGTATCTATAGCGTTAGAGAACTTCAAACGTATCTCGTCATTCCTTAGTACTTCCGTATCCCACTTCTTTGCGTATTGATTCTTCCTGACTAATGTCTTGAACTTCAGCCTACTCTTCCTCACTACTATATTGTGATCTGAGTCTATATCTGCTCCTGTGTATGCCTTACAATCCAGTATCTGATTTCGGAATCTCTGTCTGACCATGATGTAATCTAATTGAAATCTTCCCGTATCTCCCGGCCTTTTCCAAGTATACCTCCTCCTCTTGTGATTCTTGAACAGGGTATTCGCTATTACTAGCTGAAACTTGTTACAGATATCAATTAGTCTTCCTCCTCTTTCATTCCTTGTCCCAAGCCCATATTCTCCTGTAACCTTTTCTTCTACTCCTTCCCCTAGAACTGCATTCCAGTCGCCCATGACTATTACATTTTCGTCCCCCATTACATACTGCATTACCCTTTCAATATCCTCATACACTTTCTCTATCTGTTGATCCTCAGCTTGCGACGTCGGCATGTATACCTGAACTATCGTTGTCGGTGTTGGTCTGCTGTCGATTCTGATTAGAACAACCCGGTCACTGAACTGTTCACAGTAACACACCCTCTGCCCTACCTTCCTATTCATAACGAATCCTACACCTGTTATACCATTTTCTGCTGCTGTTGATATTATCCGACACTCGTCTGACCAGAAATCCTTGTATTCCTTCCACTTCACTTCACTGACCCCTACTATATCTAGATTGAGCCTTTGCATTTCCCTTTTCAGATTTTCTAGTTTCCTACCACGTTCAAGCTTCCGACATTCCACGCCCCGACTCGTAGAGCGTTATCCTTTCGTTGATTATTCAATCTTGTTCTCATGGTAACCTCTCCCTTGGCAGTCCCCTCCCGGAGATCCGAATGGTGGACTATTCCGGAATCTTTTGCCAATGGAGAGATCATCATGACACTTCTTCAATTACAGGCCACATGTCCTGTGGATACACGTTACGTGTCTTTAATGCAGTGGTTTCCATTGCCTTCTGCATCCTCATGTCGTTGATCATTGCTGATTCTTCCGCCTTTAGGGGCAACTTCCCACCCCTAGGACAAGAGAGTGCCCTGAACCTCTATCCGCTCCTCCGCCCTCTTTGACAAGGCCATTGGCAGAACGAGGCTGACTTCTTATGCCGGAAGTCTTGGGCCACCAATGCTGATTGTTTATCAAAATTTAGGCAGTGGCGGGGATCGAACCAGGGACCGAAGATGTTTTGATTATGAATCAAACACGCCACCCTAAGACCACGGTGTTTGGTTATCACCTTTCATAAAGAGACAGCGGGAACGGCTGCGGACAACTACCGATGGCTGTTACTCAAAGTCCGCACGGCAGTACGACTAAATGCCCTACGGTCGATGGATATGCTGCAGCGAGTGTTACTCGTCAACCTATATCTCGCGCCCATGATGTGCCACCTGACACACCTTCTCCCCTTGACGCGCGCGATTGCTATGAGGATTGAGGCGGGTTTTAGGTACTATGTATGCCTGGGACAACTCTTTAAGGTGCAGTGCAACACGCTTACCCTCCCAGCGCGAGAGGGGGGCGTTGGTTTAGTGAATGTGCACGAGAAGGCGCGTGCCATGTATATTAATACTACGCTCAAACGGTGGTGCAACAGGAATCACTCGCTTACGGGGACGATCGTCGAAGAACTCGTACCAACATCGCATCTTCCTCCAGTCAGTGTCGGCCATATATCGCCCCCTTTAACGTATGTGCGCACGTTCATCGTGGAACGCAGTTACGTTCGAGAGCGTTTGCCGACGACCCGACAGTCGACATAGAAGGACGTGTACCATCTGCTTCTTCGACAGATCGCCCGGAAAGGGTGGAACGGAAACATCCAGCTGTTAATTGGCACGTGGTGTGGCGCACAGTCCACCACCCCCACCTAACTACATCAGTCAGGTCAACATGGTACATTGTCGTGAACTGGAAATACCCTAGAAATCATAAAAAGTACGCAATACATTTGGCGGATTCGCCCTTGTGTCAGCAATGTGGCGTGCTGGATACGGACGACCATCGGTTGGTCTGCGGCGAGGCATTGGCTCTCTGGACTCTCGCAAGAAAGATAATAGCGTTCATGCGGCGCACTATCTATACAGCAGTCTCTTCTGACACAGTATTTTTTCCAGAGGAAACGTATTTTCCGCGTCATAAGACGAACGCAGTGGCGTGGATCACAGGTATGACGGTCCATTACAACATCTATAGAGACACACGTACGAACTTCCTGGATTACTAGCAATACTTGCAAGATGGACACACAAAACTATTACGGCTACAAAAGTACAAGGATTGGTATGCCAATTTCCTAGTAACAGTTTTTACGGACCCGCCATGTACTTGGGGTGTGCCGGGTGCGCAAAGATGAGCGGCGGTGCTGTCGTTGTGAAACCGACCAAGTAAAGTGATCGACTAAGAACACTATGCGAGTGTGCGACGTAGGAAAAACTAACGCTTGCACAGTTAGCAAATAGATGTACTTCAAATTTTGTTTTCATATCTATCAATACTTTTCTTTAGGGTGCCGGAGGTGGCCCCACTTTGATTTTGTTGTTATTTCATGCTGCATGGTAGGACGGCAGCGAGGTTCCTTCCAGGACAGTTATCATGAATCAGGACGTACTAAGTTGATTTTGTGAATAATAAAGGTTTCTGTTTCTCCTATCTTCCTTAACATAAAAAGTAAAAAAAGTGCACTGAATAGCGTCACTGTCCTATAATGAGTTTTTTTGTTGGGGCGGTGGTGCGCGTCCTTTATATATAGAAAAAAAAAGATGGATAGAGCGTCTGCCATGTAAGCAGGAGATCCCGGGTACCGGTCGGGGCACACATTTTCAGCTGTCCATAAGAAACTATAAAAAAAAATTTTTAAAATTAAAAAACAGATGGTAGAGCACTTGCCCGCGAAAGGCAAAGGTCCCGAGTTCGAGTCTCGGTCGGACACACAGTTTTAATCTGCCAGGAAGTTTCATATCAGCGCATACTCCGCTGCAGAGTGAAAATCTCATTCTGGAAACATCCCCTAGGCTGTGGCTAAGCCATGTCTCCGCAGTATCCTTTCTTTCAGGAGTGCTAGTTCTGCAAGGATCGCAGGAGAGCTTCTGTAAAGTTTGGAAGGTAGGAGACGCGATACTGGCAGAAGTAAAGCTGTGAGGAGGAGGCGTGAGTCGTGCTTCGGTAGCTCAGATGATAGAGCACTTGCCCGCGAAAGGCAAAGGTCCCGAGTTTGAGTCTCGGTCGGACACACAGTTTTAATCTGCCAGGAAGTTTCATATCAGCGCACACTCCGCTGCAGAGTGAAAATCTCATTCTGAGGTTACTGCGTATTTCTTACACAGGCGAATATAGTCACTGCATACGTAATATCATATTTTTATCGAGAGTAGTATAGTACACAGAGCCATTGGATCAAAATATCTTAGAACATTGCACACACTCAGAACGCCACACTAGCGATTAAGTGACTCATAAACCACTCATAACACCTTACACACTAGTGAGCTATCGGTCACGAGCCGCCCAGAACACCATACACACTGGGGAATAAACGTATGAGTATCTCAGAACACAGTACATATTAGCGAAAGACTTGATCATCAGATACTCAACGAGCAACGGTATCATGAACTGGAAGAACGCCATAAACTCTGGAGAGCGACTGCACCATCAGCTTTTTGTAAGGCATTCATCATTAACCCACCAGACTACCGCGGATAACGCTGTACAAGCAGCCGAGCTACTCAAAATACCGTACGCATCATTGACCAAACAGATTATGAGTAATACTAATAATGAAGTGGATTCATGAGCCACTCAAAATACTGTACACACCGGTGAGAAACCGAATCATGAGCTGCTCAGAACCCGACTGCATTAGCAAGTAACTGCTTCATCAGCTGCCCAGGACATGCAAACAAACGAGCGACCAAGCTATGTGTCACTCAGGAAAATGTATACACTGCCGAGTAACTGGACCATGTGCGGCTCAGAACATTCTTCTATCGACTGACTGGACCTTGAGATTGTGAGCCGCACAGGACATCTTACACGTCAGCAGGCGACTGACTCACAAGCCGCTCAGAGAGGGAGCGACCGAACATGAGTCAGTCGGTTCCGAAGCCTCCACGCATCTTCGTGTATTTCACTGTCGCGCTTACAACATCGGCAACCTTCCGTGTCTGGAAACAGTGTCCGTAACACACTGACGAAAAATAAAATCGCAGTGCCAAGGAGGAGTTGTGCTAAATAAACGAAAGTTGGTTGGCATGTTTCTACATCTGAAAGATGACGTCTGTTACAATTCGCTACTGAAGCCACTATGTGGATGCAAATCAGGTTCGCCTTAAATACACGCTGCAACGGTAGTGAGGGTTGGTTAACTTTGAGACTGGACTCGGTGAACTAGTGTTAGTCAAGAAATCCTTTAAGGCGACAAAGACGCCATTATCGACATCTCACTCAGTTTGTGTGTAATAGGGCTACGACTAGCTGGATGTTCCTTCTGCGATATTGCTGAAAGACTTGGCAGAAATGTTGCCACTGTTCACGGCTGCTGGCAGTGATGGTTACGAGAATATACAGTCGGAAGAATTCGGGGCTCCCGACAGCCACGTGGCGTAACCGAGAGGGAAACCATCATGTTCGCCTTATGGCTCTGGTGCATCATACTGCATCTGCAGCAGCAGTTTGAGTACCAGTTGGGACCACAGTAAAACAACTAACTGTTACAAATCGGTTCCTTCAAGGACGGCTCCAAGTCAGACAACCTATGTCGATTTTATTGATCCTAAATCATGGCCATTTGCGACTTCAGTGATGTCAAATGAGAGCTCACTGGAAGGCAGGGTGGAGGTCTGTTGTATTGTCTGATGAAAACTAATTCTGCCTCGATGCCAGTGAAGACCGTGAGTTTCTTAGGAGGTCATCTGAGGGTCTGAAACCAACCTGTCTGAGTGACAGATACACTGGACGTACACATGGAGTTATGGTTTTGTATGAGACTCTCGTGGTTATCCCACATACCCTGACTGCAAATTTGTACGTCAATCTCGTGATTCGACCCGTTATGCTGAAATTCATGAACAGCATAACAGCAGCCGTTTCCCAACAGGATAACGCTCGCGCACATAGCGCTGTTGTAACCAAAGATGCTCTGGAGAGTGTCGACATGTTGCTTTGAGCAGTTCGATCACCAGATCTGTCTCCAGTCGAGCACATATGGGACATCATCGGGCCACTACTCCGGTGCCATCCATAATTAACCGTCGCTCTAGGGACCGATCAAGTGTAACAAGCATTGACCTCCACCCCACAAACTGACATTCGGCATCCGTACAACACAATGCACGAACTTTTGCGTGCTTGCATCCAACATTCTGGAGGTTACATCGGTTACTAATGTACCAGTATTTCACATTTGCAATGGCCTGTCTCGAACTTACATTAATCTGTGATCTTCCAATGTTAATGCCTAAATATGTTACCTAAACAAATGTATTCCCGAAATTTCATTACTTAGCATTAATTACTTCTTGGTGCAATTTTTTTCCGTCAGTGTATTTCGGCGTCCGATTCTTCAGAGCATTTTTTACATTTGCGTCTCTAACGCAGACATTTTCCTGTGCGCTGGCTGTGCGAGTTTTCAGAACTGTGCGGCACAAATAACAATTTCAGTATTTAGATTAACCCTAGAGAGGCAGTTGTCCAGCTTCCACAATACTCTGTTGATCATCGCATAAATATTTTTTTTTTAATAAACCTTGTGGTGCTTTCTTTTATGTGCAGGTATGGCTGCTTCTGAGTTGGTCTCTCATTAGCAGTCAGTCATTAAAAATTACGTTTCTCTTTTTCATTCCACAAAACAACGTTTCAGTTGTTACTTAAAATACGACTATTTCCTCCTGTAAATAAAAGAATGTATTATACATAGCCATTATTATTAAAATGAAACTGTGCAACTTTAGTGTTATTTTCTTGGATGTCGGACTGAATGCTTTTCTTTCGTTCACCTTTGTCTTGCAATTTCCGTTTACCTCTATGGGTTTTCTTCATATATACGTAATATTACACATTTTTACATTTCTAGTTTTCAAATTTTCTTCCTCTTCAAACTGATGTTAACAGACACGGACTTGTAAAAAGCATTCAAACCAGCGAGTTGCTCAGCTAGCAACGAAGGGGTGCATGCTGGAAATCTGGAAGAGAGGCCAATGGTCAATGGATTAGGGAATAGACTGGAGTGGAATACTTATTTAAGACAGTGTTGACAATTAAAAGAGTGGGGCAAGTCGGTGAATTCGTGGTATATGCACTAAGGAAGTTCTTTAGTAGAGTGTAAAAGTTGAAAACGATCGAGACAAATACTTAATTGAAGGCTTGTATTAGCAACCTGGAGACTTTGATGCAACAATAAAGCCTGGAGTAAGCCTTGATCAAAAACTGGTTGTCAACTTGTTGATGAAGAGAATGAATGTGATGAATATTACGACCTTCATTTCTCTGATTCTCATCCTTTATACTACTCCAACTTACATTACTGTCAAAATATAGCGTCCAGTCGACGGCTGTTCGGCTGTAACCACAGAATGCTGTATGATACATTGTAGTCGCGTTTGGTACAGTACGAGTTCAATCAGCAGCACAGGCTGTGGAGTGGAAATGGCTGGGGATTGTTAAGCTGCAATTACAGCACTGTCGCCATTTATTGATTGCTCTTTTTGGGAACACGATTACTAAAATATGAAGTAAAACATTTCTGTATCACACATACTTGATTCTAATCTACCCTTGTCAGAAGCATCATAACAGTAGAATACCTTTCTTATCTTTCACGTAGAGTTGCAATGAAACCGTTGCAATGAAACCGTGGTTCTTTTTGTCAGCTTGAATTGTTCACTAAAGATAATGCAGATACGAATCATGAAGGCAACCTATTGTTCCTTGTATCAAGGCAACCTGAAGTACGACGGTGTCTGCTTGGTGGTATAGAAGGCTGTGGAAGGTAGCCTGTAGCTGTGCCGTTAAAAGTTGCTACAAAATCATTCTCGTGTCTAAGTAATTTTACTTTTGTTTTAGATTCCCCAAGAAAATGAACTGATTGAGTTAAAGTTAATAGAATCTCGTAAGTTTTCTGCGTGCATCCCTGAAAAGCGGATTAGTTTTATCCGAAATAATCCTTAAGGACAAAGATGCTTTTAGGAGTTGGTCGAACGTGCTCTCAGCAGTAAAACTTTGAATCCGCTGGTTAGACAGACGCAAGTATCTGCGTTTTACATACAGTCTTCGCCTCCATATTTTCTCTACAACAGATGAATGTACTCAAAGAGTGCGAAAGGCCTTGACAGAAGTAACGAGGTACTAGCAGAATGCAGTACTGAAACTGCGCATAGCCGGCCGCGGTGTCCGAGCGGTTCTAGGAGCTTCAATCCGGAACAGCGCAACTGCTACGGTCGCAGGTTCGAATCCTGCCTCGTGCATGGATGTGTGTGATGTCCTTAGGTTAGTTAGGTTTAAGTAGTACTAAGTTCTAGGGGACTGATGACCTCCGATGTTAAGTACCATACTGCTCAGAGCCATTTGAACCTTTTTTTTTTTAAACTGCGCATAAATAGTGCCCATTGTTGAGAAGGCTACGCTCTCAAAGGGGAAGAAACAGGATTAAAGAATCACCATTCGCTGCTAATATTCAAATGCATTTTCTGGTTATCTGTTTGAGGTGTGTGTTCAGCGTAAATTACGTAAAATGATCACAATAATTATAAGAAAAACCTTCTTCGATCAAACTTAATAATAATATTCATAATAACTGTACCAAAGACGTTCCATAAGATACATAATAATGCCTGTATTTCAAATAATAGTAGGACTAAATCACGCTCAAAAGGAATAAATTTTACGGTATAAACGTACGATGTAAGAACACAAAAAGGTACACACGCAATCGTGGCCTTCTTACGAGAACTGTGACCTGCTTCCTTGAACACACGTTTGCCATCTGACCTAAAATATCAAGTAGTAATTTCATAACGTGAAACCAATCATGGAAGGTAGTGCCCAAAAACTTTGCAGTTTAAGAAAAAATGTCCTGCCGGTATTGACATACCACAAAGTCCAATTCACAAGCTGCCAAGACACTCATCACTGAAACCAAGGTCACATTGTGCTAAGCATAGTGGCTGCTCAACAGCCCGTGAGTAGGTAGTCTGCACTGTCTCAAAAATACAGTTGGTACATACCTAAGGGAAATCACGGTGACACGCCAAAGGAAAGTGCAACTGGCGTCAAGGAACTGTTAATTGCACAATCAAGATATGAGAGCTCCCTTGAGCAGCCCTGTGCGAGGCACACAGCTGTTGGTGCTGTCAATTCCGTGCCGTCCACGCACAGACTTCAAGCGCACCAGGACAACACTAATCGGCCCGCTCTACAAGTGCTCGGCGGCCCTCAGTTTCACTCTCTCTCTCTCTCTCTCGTGTTGTTGGTCGTCGAACGCCACTCGGCTTCACGGTGCTCGCTTCTGAATGCTCCACTGTTCGCCAACCGACAAGGGATGAACTTCTCAGGGAGTTCCTCCGTGCACTCGACGCCTGTATCCATGTGTTGCCAGCCAGAAGCTGGCTCCAAGCCTCTGCTGTTCCACAGCTTGCTGCAGGCCCCCATTAACAGGTTAGCCAGGATCCAAGCAACCTTGGGGGGGGCACCCATCGCAAACCCCCGCCCCTGTCGCCCGATGCATCCGCTGCGCTGTCCGCAGCTGCCTTAATTTTCCGTAACCGCTCTGCAGTAGTGGGTCCACATCTCCAATCTTGGCGCCACCTGTTGAGAGGCCATATTTACATGTCACTTGTTTGCCTGTTTCATAGAAACATATGAATTCGATTAGGTACTTCAGTGACGCTGCATTGCTTTGAAACCAATCGTTCAGGTCTAGCGTATAAGTGCGCTGGACAACAAATTAATGATCCCAAGAAACATAACTCTAGTACAGTGTAAAACGGTCTCCAGCCTTCATAATGTCTCAATTGAGCAAGAAAGACATCCACAACACTCGTCAGGCAAGCCATATCCAACTGCAGCTGCTCATTGGTGACTAGATCCTCTGAAGCCACCAAATTGTGCTGATGTTGAGAGCTGTGTTTCACTCACTGTTCTAAATAGAACCAAACATTTTACATGGGACTGATGTCAGTTAGTATACCGCGCTAATCGAGGTGTGATAGGGCGTATGAATGTTTGTCAAACCAGGAGCATACGCGTGCATCCCGGAAAACATGGCTGTTGTCATCTTGGAAGACTGGAGTGTCCACAGCATAATTATCATATGAATGTATAAGAAAGAGCGACACTTGGTCACTGGGAATGTTGGAAGAAGCATCCTGGTTCATATTCACGGTAATAAGAATAAGTGGGCCTACGTCTAGGTACAAAAAACATCCCCACTTGTTACATAACCTCCTTTGACCTGAGCTACACCATACACTTAAAGCGGGTTGAAAACCTCATGGGCAGTCGGTGCTCTAGGCACTTTGCGTCATTTGAAAAGACGAAACATCTCTACTCGTCGGACCACACTGTATGCCCTTATCCAACTACCGTCCATTTCTATGTTATTTAACTCTCTGACGAGGTGGTGTTGTAGATTCTGGCGGTGGAGCTCTTGCGGGGTATCCGACTCAAAATGCCCATTGCAAGTAGTTACCCTTAGAATATGCATTGGTGAACTGGTTGAGGTGTACTTGCATTCACTAACAGCAGTAGTTCTCTTCAGCATTACACCTCTCTCCAGTCCTGTCCGTTAAGATCTTTTTACAGCCAATGTTCTTATGTCATGTTATGTGGTTGCAAGTGGTACTCCATTCCTTGTAGACATGCTGGACAGTTCACGTTGATACAAGAAGAAGTTGCGCAAAGTCATACGGTGCGATAGCTCCGTTATTCCATTCTGTCATGGTTCCACGGCAATCCAGCCTGTTGCACTGATTCCACAAAATCAACTGACCCTCAGTTATCCCCTCTGCATCACTGTCATGAATTAAGTCAGCAATTGAGGGTCATGTGACCGCGTGATCAAGGCTTTTTTTTAGTCATCAGTCTTCTGACTGTGATTTGATGCGGCCCGTCAGGAGTTTTTCTCCTGTGCCAACCACTTCATCTCATAGTAGCGCTTGCAGCCACCGTCCTCAATTATTTTCTGAGTGTATTCCAATCTCTGTCTTCCTCTACGGTTTTCACAGTCCATCTACTATCATGGAAGTTATTGACTGTCCCTTCTTCTTGTCGGTGTTTTCCACATATTCCTTTCCTCTCTGATTCCGCGCAGAACCTCCTCATTCCTTACCTTATCAAACCACCTAATTTTCAGCATTCGTCTGTAGAAACACATCTCAAACGCTTCGATTCTCTTCTCTTCCTGTTTTCCCACAGTCCATGTTTCATTACTATGCAGTGCTGTGGTCCAGACGTATATTCTCAGAGTTTTCTTTCTCAAATTAAGGTCTATGTTTGACACCAGTAGACTTATCTTGGCTAGGAATGCCCTTTTTGCCACTGCTAGTCTGCTTTAGATGTCCTCCTTGCTCCATCCGCCATTGGTTATTTTGTTACCCAGGTATGAGAATTCCTTAACTCCATTACCTTCGTGACCATCAATCGTGATGTTAAGTTTCTCGCTGTAATCATTTCTGCTACTTCTCATTACCTTCGTCTTTCTTCGATGTACTCTCAATCCATATTCTGCACTCACTAGACTGTTCATTCCACTTAGCACATTGCGTAATTCTTCTTCACTTTCACTCAGGAGAGCAATGTCATCAACGAATTGCATCGCTGATGTCCTTTTTGTATTACTGATGTCCTTTCACCTTGAATTTTAATTCCACTCCTGAACCTTTCTTTTATTTCCATCATTGCTTCTTCGATGTACAGATTGAAAAGTAGGAAAAGTAGAGTACATCCCTGTCTTACACCTTTCTTAACCCGAGCACTTCGTTCTTGGTCTTCCACTCTTACTGTTCTCTCTCGATTCTTATACGTGTTGTATATTACCCGTCTCTCCCTACAGCATACCCTATATTCCTCAGAATTTCGAACATCTTACACCATGTGACTTTGTCGAGCGCTTTTTCCAGGTCGAAAAATCTTATGAAAGTGTCTTGCAACGTGGCAGTTGCCATTCTGGTGTTTTTACCTTTCCTAAAGCCAAACTGATCGTCATCTAACACATCCTCAATTTTGTGAACATTCTTCTGTGCATTATTCTTGTTAGAAAGTTGGATGCATGAGCCATGAGCTGTTAAGCTGATTGTACGATAATTCTCGCATTTGTCAGCTCTTGCAGTCTCCGAAATTATTTGGATGACATTTTTCGAAAGTCAGATGATATGTTGCCCTACTAATACAGTCTACACGTCAACGCGAATAGTCTTTTTGGTGCCACTTCCCCAAACTATTTTAGAAAGTCTGATGGAATGTTATCTACCCCTACTGCCTTCTTCCGTAGGTCAGTGTTGAAATGATAAAAATAAGTAACGAGACAGCAGGTCTAGTTTTGCTCACTCAGTAGTTTAAGAAAACACAGAGAAGTTTCGGTAAACACAAAGAAGTTTCACCTACTCAGTTATTTCAGTAGACTCACACTAAGAACTTTCAAGGTCTTTCGCAGTCCTTGAGGACAATCATCAATAGGAGAAAAGCTATGAAGACGACACTTGTCTGTAAAATGCGTTTAACTAACGGTGAGATTCAAAGTTTTTTTTTTACTTAGAGTACCCTCGAATAATTCCTAAAAACATCTTTGTCCTTAAAAATTAGCTGAAACGAAACTAACCTGCTTGTCAGTGATGTACGCAGAAAAAGTATCAGTAAATTATGAGATTCAATAAACTTTAAGCTAATCAGTTCACATTCTAGGAAAATGTAAAACAAAAGTAAAATTCTTTAGGCTCCACTACGCTTTGACATCAATTTTTAATGACACAGCTGGATGCTGCCTCCCCCTACGTGCCATACTACCAAGCAGGCGCTGTCGTGCTTCAGGTTGCCGACATACAGGGAACACTCTGCAGCTGGCTCCATCGTTCGCCTCTGATTGCGTTTAACGGGCAAGTCAACTTCAGGCCTACAAAAAGAATCACTATTTCATTGCAGTTCTATTTGAAAGATAACAAGCAAGAATCCCACTGGTCCAATTTTCCGAAGGGCGGATTAGAATCAATAATGTGTGACATGCATATGAGACACAGAGGCTGACATGATGACGCGTTTAAGCCTGGTGCATGTGCCATTGGCATATTAGATAAAGAATCATTATTAAAAACAAACAAATATATTTTGAAATATGTCGAGAAACTGCCGCTTTAACTTCCTTCTGCATTACACAACATAAAACAAAAATAAAATAAACATTTTAGTTTAATTGTAGCAGTTTCACCCGGAAGATTGTAGCTACAAATAAAAAAATTCAATGCAGTGGTACCATGACAAAGATGACGTTAAAGTGGAACCATAGGCTCAAATACAGTGAGGGTTGGGATTGTGCGAACCTGCAGGTGACATGGGGACCACTGAAAATGAAAACGACAGGAACGCTTATGAAGACTCAGCATGAATTTTACTAAGTAATAGAAGATGTAGACTTATAGAAAGGGATGACGATAGATATATCATTACTAGTACCCGGAAAAAGAAATCCCATATTTATATAAATATAAAAATAGTGGAACAGCATCTGAAACTGCAGTAAATAATTAATAATTGGATTTTAACTTGCGAGAATATATCTCAGTTATTTTCTCTATGTTCCACATATAGATTAAGGATATGCACACAATATTTTACATTACCGATTACACTGCCCTTCACAAACATGCACAAGCTCAGTTACCGAAATTGAAAATGAGTTGTTGGTAAGTCTTGGTAAAAGCGTATGAGGATGAACATGGCTGTAGAGCATAAATTGCGTTACACAGTTGCAGATACATTAAGCGGTCATCGAGATCACACTGCTTTTCAACATCAATAATACATTTTGACACTATTTTAAAACTGTGGTATGAAGTCAACTTATCCAGCTGCAGTCCAGGAGTAGCGAACGAAATTTTCGAATACTGGACAATAGAAACAATTGCTTCCAATACACATTAGGAAAGAAACGGAATCCCTTGACGACGGCTTAAACTGGAAGCCGTCAAGGATAAAGCGTTCTTCAATCGGCTTCAGCATTGCCTTGAACTGTCGGAAAAAGGCCCTGGTTCAAGCTGAACAGTGCATCCAGGAGGGATGGGATTCTCTTGACGTCCAATAGTACCGGTATGAGTTCTATCACTGTTATGACCAGACGAAACTACAATCGTCTGGCCATAACAGTGGGTTCCTTGACTGCTTCGAGGCTGGCGCATAGGAACTGGAACACATGACATATTAGTTCACTTTATTACATAAATGATAAAAATATTTGCATAACTTGACACAGCTCTACATTGAATGCTTCAGCTGAGGTCACAAAATGGGGCATAATTATCCTATGCTCGGCCTGGCCTCCTATACGTCATTGCGGACTGCAGCGAGACGTCGCTACCTTCTGTGATATGTTTTGGGCGAATCCATCAAATTAAGACTCCTTTGCTTCATATGGGAGGTAGATGTATTAACAGAACTTCTCCACGATTTGTACTGTGATTAAGCAGGATTTTGAGGCAATTTGAATAATATTTTGTGGTTTTAGTATATATTACATACCAAACAGACTTGTCGGTTCCTTTAAAATACCAGTGTCTTTAGAAACGTGTATTCACTTGCTTATGTAAAGGGTTGGATGGCTAAAAATGAGATGTTGCATGGTAACTCCACAACACACTTCTTATCGATTTCTCTCCTTTGAAATGCAGATTTCACGGTGAGTGGAGTTCTCTCTGTACAATAATTTTATCGGTCTTATTATTAACATTCAACAAGTCGGAGTTTAGTCTGAATATGGTAAGGACGCTAGAAAATATGAAAAGCGAAATACAAAGTCTCGGTCTATATAAAGTAGGATCAGTGAAATGAAATGGAAAGATAAAGACTCCTGGTCAGGCGAAAATAGCAGCAATAAATGGTATAACACGAGCAGGACCTGTCAAGTAGACGATAGGGCAGAGAATGAGTTACTGTGAACAATTCATTGACAGGATTATTCTCATCAGAATCGACAGCAGTCTAGAGTCAACATAAACAGTTCATACTAACGTGCCAACGTCGTCAAAAGAAGATGAAGAGGCAGAGAAAGTATGTGAAGATACTGGACGGAGAATTCTGTATCGAATGGGGGACGATCCTTCCGGAGGACTGGATCGCGAAGGTAGAGGAAGGAGTGGCAGAAAGAGTAACTGGAGTATATGAGCTTCGTAACATTAATGAGAGAGAAGAAAAATTAATTGAATTCTAGTAACAGCGAATACATCGTTCAGTAATCATAAGAAGAAATGAGCTTGAAAAAGTCCAGGAGATTCAAGAATATTCCAGATAGATTACGTCATGATCAGACTGACTCCGAAATCGAATGCTGGAGTTTCACACTTACCAAGGAATAGATATAGACTCAGATCACAGTTAATTAAGACTGAAGAGTAGACAAGTTAAAGGGAATCGACCCGAAGAACCGATGTGGAAAAAAAAGGGTTACTGAAGTAATGAGCAATGTTGGAAGCGTTCGAAATTCTCTAAGCCCGTTAAGTCTGTAGATCCTGCGCTAAAGAGCACACAGTAGGCAGTTCAGTTGAAGAGGTTTGAGCATATCTAAAAATGCCAAATGTGATAGACCTTATTTTGGTTTAGCCGTAAAGTATATGTCATTTATCGGAACACTGTGTGGGGCAAATATGCAATATAAATATTCCGGCGCCAAAAAGAGATACGTACGAAAAGAAAGGTGACCATATATCTGTATTCTAATGTTTGTTTAAGCCGATATCAAATTTTTTACTGTTCAGTTACCTGTCTCTGCACGTCTGTAATTCTGGGTGGACTATTGCGTGTATGACAGACAACAATGTACATAATTGTGAAAGTTTTACAATGTATCTTCTGGAAAGGGAGGCGGTTTCTTTCATTTCTAAATTGCTTCATCCTGAAATGATACTTGGGTACACCATAGCCTGCAGACTTCGGAACACACGGCGACATGATTTGTATTAAACTGCATTCTTTATACGGAGCTGGACGCTCCATCTTTTTCTTCAAGAAAGAAGAGGTAAATATCACTCTGTTCGAGGGAGGGTTAAAATATCAACCAATTAAACTGCTAGAGTGGTCATCGTAGCAAGAGACTGTGGAGGTGCGAACTTACACCGTGATTTGCTGCTGGTGAAAGTATCCGCTAGCCATACACCTCGAAATAATCTACATTAATTTGCTTATGGTGCCAGTACTTAAATACCAGTATACAGTGCGCAAGTTGGAAGGACGAACATAAGCACAAGGACGGTAACTGGGAAGAGAGCTTGGGCGACATAAGAGTTTGTGTGCGTGTGTGTGTATGTGTGTGTGTGTGTGTGTGTGTGAGAGAGAGAGAGAGAGAGAGAGAGAGAGAGTGAATTCCTAAAGGACCAAACTGCTAAGGTAATCCATCCCTAGACTTACACACTACTTATACTAAATTAAACTAGCTTATGCTAAGAACAACACACACACCCGTGCCCGAGGGAGGACTCGAATCTCCGGCGGGAGAGGACGCGCAGTGCTTAGATCGCGCAGCCACTGCGCGCGGCAACATAAGAAATCAACTAATCGACGAAAGAGTATAAAAATGTTCAGGGTAAGACAGAAATTTGAGGGAGCTGAGGTGAAATGGCTGCAGGAAAGATGTGAAGAAATTTAAAAAGAAACGGTGGTAGATAGGACTGATTCAGATTATATAAAAGTTAAAGTGATCGATGAAATTTAAAACAAATGCGTCAGTATTAAAAGTGCAAGATGAACTCCATAGTTTAGTGGAGAGGAAAGAGCAGATGGACAGGAATGGTACACTGAAGGCTTTTGTCAAAGGGAGGATCTCTATGAGAACATGACAGTAGAAGACATAGGAGTCGATAAGAAAGAATTGGGGAAAGTGTTAGAGACAGAGTTCAACAGAGCTTTGGCAACCAAACGGCTATTCAGGTTGTCTCTGGAGATGTACCATCAGATTTGGAAAAAAATATCGTATATATATATATATATATATATATATATATATATATATATATATATATATTGAGAGGCCAATGTCACAATACATAGACTCGTGAATAGGGGTCTGTAAGAGTTTCGTGAACTTACACCACTTACTGCCCAAACTGCCCGTTTCTGAGCCAAAAATACGCTTTTAGAATAGGAAGAGTTACCCCAAAATATAATACTATACGGCATAAGCGAATAAAAATAAGCAGAGTAGACTAATTTTCGTGTCGAATGATCACTTACTTCAGACGACGTTGGAATAATAAAAATGGCAGCTTTAAGTCTTTAAACAAGATCCTGAACGTGTGCTTTCCACGACAGTTTACTATCTATCTGAACACCTAGAAATTTGAACTGTTCAGTTTCACTAATCACATGCCCATTCTGTGAAATTAAAACGCCACGTTTCGTTGAATTGTGTGTTAGAAATTGTAAAAACTAGGTATTACTGTGATTTGGCATTAGTTTATTTTCTACTAGCCATGAACTTATGTTATGAACTGTACTATTTGAAACCGAGCCAATGTTGCACACAACATCTAGTATCTAATCAAAATTCAGAGTGAAAGGATATCAATGATAAGACTCACTTATGACATTGCTAGCCTTACTGAAAGTTATGAAGAATTGTAGGACATAATGCATGGAATGAACGGTCTAATGAGGATACACTTTGGATTCAGAGCACACAGAAGGAAGACGAAAGTATAGAGGAATAGCAGATAAAGTTAACATTAAATTTGGAGTCGACAAAGTGAAGGAATTCCGCTACCTTGGAAGCAAAATAACCCGTGATGGGCGAAGCCAGGAGGAAATTCCAGGCTAAAAGTAGTCAACCAGTATCGAATTTAAGGACGAGGTTTCTGAGAAAGTACATTAGGTGCACCACATTGTATGGAAGCGAATCCCAGACTATGGCAGCAACCGCAAAAGAAGAGAATCGAAGCATTTGAGATGTAGTGATATAGAAGTATGTTGAGAATTAGGTGGAATAGTAAGAAATAAGGAGATTCTCCCCCCGAACTGAGGAACATACGTGAAGCATTGACAAGAAGAAGAGACAGGATGATGCAACATGTATTAAGATATCAAAGAATAACTTTCATGGTACTTGAGGGAGATGTGATGGATAAGAGCTGTAGAAGAAGACGGAGATTGGTATGTATCCAACAAGTAATTGAGGACGTTGTGGGTTCCATGGTTTTCATTTGGAAAAGCGTCACACCTTAATTCAAGTCACCATATTCGTCCCAGCTTTTAGTGGTTATATGTCTTGATACTGCTCTTGAGCAAAGATGGTGTCTGTATGAAAACCTTATAGTGTACTGCAACGCACGCAAGTCCTTCTCCTTCCATACTGACTCCTTTCGTCGAAGGCGATAACTAAGTACATGACTATTTCCGAAGTTCGTTGACTTTCTGCATGTCTAGGAGACTGTCTCCCACGTGCCGCCTTACTTAATTAAATTGCAGGCAATATTACAGTAGGCGAAATTAATGAATGCTCTTGGCACAAGCTGGGTAGTCTTCCATAAATAAAATGTTTTATTGAAACCTTGCTTAAAACCGTGAATGCAACAACAGACTGATAATCTAGCTCAATCAGTTAAGCACAAAGTATGGAACACCATGTTAATGTTCAAAGTGAAAGTTCGAAAAAAAAATCGGTTTTGGATAACTTTCCAAAATCCATTAAACTACGCTGAAATTTCACTAGTCTAATCACGACGCGGCAATTCAGAGGTAAATCCCACGAACCTATACAGAAATTTCACAAGTATTTAAATTCGATGCCGCAGTTCAGAGTTAAAGCCCCTAACCTACAGATACAGATTTTTTTCAAATTTCCTGTCACTCTGCTACTCAGAGTCAATTGTCGCAAATATCGATAACTTAGTTTCCGAAATTCTGCAGAAATTCTGCAAGTCTCTACATTCGTCGTCCGAAAAATTTTAAGCGTTTTGATCGCGACTTATACACCACTCATTAGCACACGTCCTTATTCGCTGACCTGTCTAAGTGAACTGTTCTAGGCCACCCAGCCCATTGCCTTTATATAGATTCAATATGTTGTAGCCAGCCAAAAAATTGCACATATTGTACATATTGCTATGAAAATTAGACATGCAACCGTTTCACATGACCCGCAATGGCGCACTAATTTCTTTGAGCTATTGAAAAATAGCAGTTTCATTATCTTTTCATCAGAAAATATACATTGTCATAGCTGTGATGGGAAAATACCAGAGCTCCAAGCACTAATAGAAAGCACTTATACTCAAATCGTTATAGGCTCTGAAAGCTGGCTAAAGCCAGAGATAAGTTCACCCGAAATTTCTGCGAAGAACCTAACGGTGTTCCGAAAGGACAAACTAAACACGGTTGGTGGTGGCGTGTTTATTGGTGTTAAAAGTAGTTTATCTTGTCGCGAAATTGAAGTAGATAGTTCCTGTGAGTTAGTATGGACAGAGGTCATTGTTGGCAACCGGAATAAAATTATAATTGGATCGTTTTACCGACCTCCCAGTTCAGATGATAAAATTGCTGAAAGGTTCAAAGAAAACTTGAGTTTTATTTCAAACATATACCCGACTCATACGATTATAGCAAGTGCTGACTTTAATTTACCCTCGATACTCGATACATTGGCGAAAATACTTGTTTAATTCCGGAGGTACGCTTAAAACACCATCTGAAATTGTGCTAAACGCATTCTCTGAAAATTATTTCGAGCATTTAGTTCATGAGCACACGCGAATAATAAACGGTTGTGAAAACACACTTGACCTCTTGGCAACAAATAATCCTGAGTTAATAACGAGCATCAGAACGGATACAGTGATTAGTAAACACGGGGTTGTCGTAGTGAGATCGAATATTGTAACCCCCAAATTCTCCAAAAATAAACTAAAAATATGCCTGTTCAAAAAAGGACATAAAAATTCACTTGACGCCTTCCTGAGAGACAATCTCCACTCCTTCCAAATTAACAATATCAGTGTAGACAAGATGTGGCTTGAATTCAAAGAGATTTGTACCAAATAAATTAACAAACGGCGGAGCTGATACTCCTTGGTACACAAGACGGGCCAGGACACTGTTGGAGAAACAACGAAACAAACATGCCAAATTTAAACAGACGAAAAATCCCCAAGATTGGCGATCTCTTACAGAAGCTCGAAATTTAGAGCGGACTTCAATGCGAGAGGCTTATAATAGTTTCCACAATGAAACTTTGTCTCGAAACATGGCAGAAAATCCAAAGAGATTCTAGTCGTATGTGAAGTATATTAGCGGCAAGACACAAACAATGCCTTATCTGCGAGATAGTGCCAAAGCAGAGTTACTAAACACAGCCTTCCAAAATGCCTTGAAGAGAAGACGAAGTAAATATTCCAGAATTCGAATCAAGAACAGCTGCCAACATGAGTAACATAGAAGTAAATATCTTCGGAGTAGTGAGGCAACTTGAATTACTTAATAAAAGCAAGTCTTCTGGTCCAGACTGTATACCAATTAGGTTCCTTTCAGAGTATGCTGATGCAAAGCTCCGTACTTAACAATCATATACAACCGTTCGCTCGGCGAAAGACCCGTGCTCAGGTCACATCAATACTTTAGAAAGGTAGTAGGAGTAATCCACAAAACTGTAGGCCCATACCATTAACGTCGATATGCAGCAGGATTCTGGAACATATATTGTGTTCGAATGTTATGAATTACCTCGAAGAAAACGGTCGATTGACGCACAGTCAACACTGATTTAGAAAACATCGCTCTCCTGAAACACAACTAGCTTTTTATTCTCATTAAGAGTTTTGACAAGGGATTTTAGATTGATTCCGTATTTCTGGGTCCCCGGAAGGCTTTTGACACTGTACCACACAAGCGACTTGTAGTGAAATTGCGTGCTTATGAAGTATCGTCTCAATTATGTGACTGGATTTGTGATTTCCCCTCAGAGAGGTTACAGATCGTAGTTATTGACGGAAAGTCATCGAGTAAAACATAAGTGATTTCTGGCGTTCCCCAAGGTAGTGTTATAGGCCCTTTGCTGGTCGTTATCTATATAAACGATTTGGGAGACAATCTGAGCAGCCGCCTTAGTCGTTTATCGACAAATAAAGTCATCAGAAGAGCAAAACAAATTGCAAAACGATTTAGAAAATATGTCTTAATTGTGCAAAAATTAGCAGTTGACCCTAAATAACGAAAAGTGTGAGGTCATCCACATGAATGCTTACAGGAATCCGTTAAACTTCGGTTACACGATAAATCAGCCTAATCTAAAAACCGTAAATTCAACTAAATACCTAGGTATTACAATTACGAACAACTTAAATTGGAAAGAGCACATAGAAAATGATGTGGGGAAGGCTAACAAATTTTTTTACTGGCAGGTCACTTCGAAAATGTAACAGACCTACTAAGGAGAATGCCTACGCTTCTCCGTCCTCTTTTAGAATACTGCTGCCCGGTGTGGGATCCTTACCAGATAGGACTGACGGAGTACACCGAAAAAGTTCAAAGAAAGGCAGCACGTTTTGTATTATCGCGAAATATGTCAGAGAGTGTCACAGAAACGATACAGGATTTGGGCTGGACATCATTAAATGAAAGGCGTTTTTCGTTGCGACGGAATCTTCTCACGAAATTCCAATCACCAACTTTCTCCTCCGAATGCGAAATTTTTTTGTAGACACCGACCTACATGGGGAGAAACGATCACCACGATAAAATAAGGGAAATCAGGACTCGTACGGATATAGGTGTTCGTTGTTTCCACACGCTATACGAGATTGGAATAATAGAGAATTGTGCAGGTGTTTCGATGAATCCTCTGCCAGGAAGTTAAATATGATTTGCAGAGTATCCAGGTAGATGTAAATGTAGAACACGTATAAGGGCCAATCAAAAATTTTCCGTTTGAGGCCGTTGTTGCAGCGTATATGCAACCCAGCACTACCGCATGATGGTACATAAGCATAGCAAGGAGTTAGTGTGGCCTTGGGATCGTAACTTTTGATCGCCCCTTATAGCATAATGGTCTTTCGTTGTTTGCACATGAGTTATACCGAATAAAATTTACACTGATGTTATCACTGTCGTATGTATTAGCTACAAATTAGGACTAGAGTTTCACCAGAGTTTTGTGGCTACATTTAGTTTTGCTAGTATGTTAGGTTTTGTTTTGTTTGTATCTTATGACCAAAATTAGCATTATTTAAACTTAATGAGAATCAAACGCCTTCAGACGGATAATGTGGTCTGTTATCAAATACAGTCATTGTTATGTAATTTATTTTGGACTAAAATGCGTTTTTGAACCCTCGGAATCAACATTCCGGCTCATAATTCACATTTTACTGCTTTAATAGAAAAATCTGAAGCTGCTTCCTGATTGTGCTGTTCAGCCTAGTTCGTTAATACCAGTTAAGACATTTGGAACTTAGTAATTTTTAAAGGTAAAGCAGAGTTTGTTTTTAGACGTTCCTCTTCGATTGGTTTCTCTATTTCAAACTGTGCCATTGCCTATTCCGTATCTTTGTTACTAAGGATTTTGTTTACGCGGAGGCCGTGAAATAAGTGGCGGCCTATGTTTTCGCCACGGCAGCAGCAACACGCTACACGCGAGCCAGTAACAGCCCTTCGCCCGGAGAAAACAACTCGCAATAACGCTTTTGGCTATCTGCTACCAGTCTAACAGCCGGCTTACTTCTCGGTCCTCATGTCTCGTGAGTAGCGGAGGCTGGCGTCGCCTGCTGGTCAGAGAGACAGCTCCACGCGCCACCTCCTCGCGGGCTCTGCTCTCCTATGCCGGGTCTCGCGCCGCGTGACGTCACCTGTCAAACTAGAGCGCGTACAGCAGCGCCTGGCGGCTCTCATTCCACACCATCAACGATAGATCCGGTATTCCAGAAGAAATCTCACCAGCTTAAATTACTCCGCTACGTAATCGTCAAGTACATGAAGTTCTGAGAGCCCATTTTCCTCCCCTTGCTCTACTAGGTGATGTAATCATCGTAGATGCTATACACGAATCGACAAAAATATGTAAACATAGCGAGAAATGCATGCTTAAACATTAATGGAGATATTAACGCAACCTACAAGTTGCACTGTTCTATTTGACCACGAACATGGTCAAACGGGTGCTTCCGAAACGAAGGTAGCCGAATTCTTTGGTGTATCAAGAGGCACTGTATCGAAGATTTACAACGCATACGGGGAAAGCGTGAAAACGTTAACTGCTAAGTCAAAACGCAGACGAAAGTGTGTGTTGAGTGGTTGTGACGAACGTTCATTGATGAGAATCCTGAGGGGAAATGATGGGACGACATCTGAAAAGTCACTGAAGAACAGAATGTCGCAGTCGCGAACCTTGCCAACACAAAAACAGCAGGAAGGCAGCCCCATAACTTCGGAACTGCAGGGCCTAGTTGGAATTCCGAAACCTCTAATCAATTAAGCAAATGCCAGTAACAGAAAAACGTGGTGCCTTAGCCATAAAAGCTTCACTATGGAGCAGCGGAAGAAAATCATTTCGTCAGGTGAGTCTTGTTTCGCAATGTTTTCGTCTTCCGGCCGAATGTACATCCGAAGAGTGAAACGTGGCAGGAGTTCTGGGACGATTTGGACAGACATATCGTAGTATTCCATGGACCCCACGGTTACACTGCAAGGTCACATCACTGCCACGTTTATCCTCATATATTTGCAGGAGTCATTGTCACACGATGTATAACTTGAAACGTCACAGAAAGAGTCAACTATTGGACTGATCTCCGCGTCCATGCTGTCTGTTTCCCCTAGACGTCGCGTCGGCAGCTTCGTCATGTGATACGGGCGGTGTCGATAATAGCTTACTGTCCAAATACTGAATTAGCTAGAGCAGAAAATTTAAGTAACGATATCATGTTAGGTATCATCAATGTTCGTTGTTTACAGCGTAATTTGAGGATGGCATTTAGTTTTGCTGCCTGTCCCTAAACACCGTGCCACCAAGCTGACGATCTTGTACTGCTGGTTGCCGAAGTGCAGGGGACACCCAGAAGTCGCTCTATCATACGCCTCGGAGTCTCTTCAACTACAAGTTGCAGTTCTTTAAATCTTATAAACGTAAAAAAGAATGTAATTTTAGAGAGTCCATACATATCATTGTTCACAGGTACAGTACAGTTATAAGAAGCTTTCCCTGTCGTAAACGTTATTTGTCTTGTGGTTGTCATATCACATTTTTGTCGCCAGTGAGAATATTAAACAAATCCAGCAACCTGATACTATTAGATATTTTGAGATGAATCCATTTCTAGTGCCATGGGATCTATTTGAAATGCTGTTGGACTTAACTGCATCCCAATCAAACCATTGTTTTATTTTTCTGTTGGGCCTGCGCACGTTACGGAATGAACTGGAAAGTTTTTGCCAAGAGCTTAGTCTGTTACTGATTATTGGTGATTATTTTTAACTACTGCCTCTGACAGCTTTGAATTTTACTGTGCCTCAGTAGCCTCATTTTCCCCAAATAATTTTTTCTTTTTCACTTTTTCTTCCTTCAGTTATTAATTAAGTGTTCTGAGTATAATTTATAATTACGGGGAGTATTCTCGATGTAATGACCTGCTGCCGTCTTTTTTATATTATTGTTGAGAAATATCTTCATTTCTGCACGAACAGCTATACATTCCATTCTCGTAAATCAATTTTCAATAGTATCGTCATAAATCATAGGTTGATAATTACAGCAAATGGCTTGAGTTTACTGATTTTTAGGATTCTGGAAAGTATGAAGTCATCAACTGGGCGGTTACCAAATTGTGCAATAAATTACAGAGAATCAAGCTGTAATATAAATTTTCTTTATTACTTGATAACTAGTTTCGAGCCTAAGTTCTTTAGCAAACCGTCCACTGAGCTACCCAATAATCTCAATTACGATAGCCACTGGCCTATTCATTCTACTCAACACATCTAGTAAATTAGATCAGGTAAGAACTTCACTAAGTTACAAGATGTGTAACTGGAACGAATATGCATGTTTCACGAGGTTTGCAACAGATTACGGCACAGATGTTTACAGTTTTGTTTCAGGAAACCGGTAAGTCGACAGGGGGCACGGTCCATAAATTATATTTTTGTATTCACATGTGTACAAGGCTTTCCTTCCTCTCCTTTCTCCTTAAAATACCGCTGATATGGAAGTAAAACAACTACATATTACTGACAACTACATATTAATCGGGGTGAACATCTCATGTTGTGTTAGACAACTATGAAAAATATATTATACCACATATATCACAAATATTATTATACCATATATATATTATACCATGAAATACATTATCCTGTGCAAGAAGCAGATGTTCGAGAAAGAAGCTACATCCGATATGTTTTCTTTGTCAGGCAACAATTCCTGCAGATTTTTCTGGACGACTATCAGCTCCTATCATAAAACAATTTTATTTGGATTCACAGCCGCATAAAACTCAACAACTCTGGCTGTTTTGACTGTTACATCACCTTCAAATAGTCTTCACTTATATTCTACTCTCCTACTTCATGCTTCATCTGAGGACGTCGTACCCTGTTATCTCCCAGAAGCTGAAGATGCAGCTGTTGGTCCTCCAGTCAAGTTGTCGTATCTGTGGAAATGGCTTACAGCTGGTAACAGTCGGATGACTTGATGTGACTTTCAGAAGTAGCCATTAAGTTATTATGGCACTTTTTTTCACGTCCCAACAACGCTACTAAGGCAACCACAGACTTTTTGAATACGTCTTCAACAAGCTGGTCTACCAGCTCAATAGTGCACAATATATGTGCAGTATCGTGGCATACCGGCATATCTTATTAGTATGTAACCCAACAGTTACTTTTTATAAAATTCATACTATGTTTAGTTTCCAAATAAGTTAATTAAAATATGAGGCTTACTAAAAATTTAAATTGGTTTCCTCATGATGAGAATCTTCTTAAGGGGAAAGTCAAGACTTTCAGGCATTTATTTAAGCAGTTTTCATTATTCAATATCCAACTGTCCAATATAGAGTTTTCATTATTCAATTAACCAGTTTTCATTATCGAATGTCATACAGTGTTTACAGATCAGGCTTTATCAAGTGAAATGTGAAATATTTAAGTAATCATACGTTAAGTAAGCATGCGTGTGAAATTATTTGATTTCATTTCTTTTTTGGTCCGATGGTCATTATCTCCTTACCTCCATGTGTGTAGTACTGTCTGGAGAAGGGACCGCTGCATTATAAGTTATCTTTTTCTGTGTTTTTCACGTAGTATGTTTATTAAATTTCTTGTGTGTTTTTCTTTTCAAGAGGTTTAAGCTCGAGTTTTTCTAACAGTACATTCATTCAGTCTGTGGCGCAGTAGTTGTTCATTTGTTTTGTTTTTAAAGCAACCATCCGTTCGTTTAGTAAACCAGTCAGTTAGGCTCCAGCTAACTGTTGTTCCACCCTATTAATTTATCTCAAGGTGCACTGTGTTCCTTAGTAATGACGACTATTTGGTTATATTCGTACTTTGTTCCGATACCCAGAGCTTCTTGCGAAAGAACGGACACCAGTGTGTTTATATATTTACTTTATTATGCACATCCTTTTCCCATTCCTATTACGTTGCTGTAAGTTATGAAAGGAACGATTGTTTTGATTGTGATTTTGTGAATAGATCATATGTCGTTCACGGGCACATGCTTCACATAGATTTGGTTCTAACCTAATTTGTAGTCAGTCAGTCAAAGCTGGACCCGTAGTGGTGGAAGTGTCGAGGGTTGGTAGGAAGTCTTCCCCTCCCATTCAGGGCCGAGGGGAGCGACCGTTAGCGCCAATCCACCTTGTTCCGTCACCCGCCTTCCGGATGGCTGAGGGCCTGGAGAAGGGACCATCTGCATTATAAGTTATCTTTTTCTGGATTTTTCACGTAATATACATATTAAATTTCTTGCGTGTTTCTCTTTTTAAGAGGTTTAAGCTCGAATTTTTCGAAGTGTAAATTCATTCAGTCTGTGGCACAGTAGTTGTTACGCCATCGCCAAGGTAGCCCCTGTGGGCCGGCAACACATCTAACACCACTAAGGACTGAGTTTGTCTATGCCCAAGGCGTAAGCAATGGTAACCATCGTCTGTTTTGGAAACCGACTTTCCGCGTACTACTTCCTGCAGAGGGAGTTCGAGATGGCCTGCAGTAAGTATTACTATCCCAACATCTGATTGGCTGGCCAATACTATTTAAAGGCTAGAACCAGCACCGCACGTCAGTTCACGCCAAGTACCGACCTCAAGGAAGTCCGCACGGAAGACTACGTCTTCGCCAACGGAATAGGACTTGGAATTAAGTGTATGTGTGTTTCCTCGGACTCCTGTGGGAAACTTAGAAGTTATCTTTTGTTGCCACTAGTAGGAACTTCTTACTGGCTTTGTGATTGTTATTCAGTCATTTCCATGTAGACTCATGTAAATAAAAGTTGTGTTGTAAAAACTTTCAAACTGTCAGTTACAACACAAGTGGCTACGAGTTTGTGCCTGCGTGTGTCTGCATCATGGCGGAAATAGCGCTTCAGCAGCTGATCCAAAGTGCGCACGACTTACTACAAGGTTTTCAACAGTTTTGCCAGAAATCTCAGGATACACGGGAACGTTTCTTTACGGAACTCCATTTCCCGCTTTCAACGAGGATACTGATGACTGGGAAACATACGAGAAGCGGCTCCTGCAGCATTTTCACATCCACCAGGTTGTCCAAGAGCCTGCTCGTCGTTCCTACTTTTTCTCCTGGAACCAGTCCAAAGTGTGTGTTCTCTTGACGAAACTAGAACCTCGACCTCCGGATTCTTTGATATTCTCCCAGATTTGTGAGGTTCTCGCGGCTTACTACCAATGACAATGACGGTGCCACATGTTGGCTGCCCGGGTCGAATTCTAGTAGTGTCGCAAGACGGCAGGGCAATCCTATCGCCAGTGGGCAGTGGAACTGCAAGGTCTCAGGCGGAAGTGTCACTTCTCCACACAGGTTTCCAAAGAAACCTACGGTTACGACAAGGTCCGCGACCACCTCATCCAGGCCGCCCCTGACGCGTCTTTCCGATCCGACGCCCTCTAACTCAACGATCCTACTCTGTACCAGATCATTGATCTGGCATTTAAGTACGAAGTCTCTACGGCAGCCGACAAGCGTTTGGAATCCTGGGCAGAAGTGGCGTCCCTCCAAGACCACGACGCCTCAGAGTCCGTCACATCGCTGGCAGAGGTCGAAGGCGTTGCCGCCGTCCATTCCGATGACTGGCGCCGGCCCCCAGGTTCAGCACAGCGTCGGCAGGGCAGACACCCTGTCCAGGACTTCGCACCCTCGGCCAGCTCTGCTGGTCCGGCGCGGCCCATTGGCGCACAGACGCCCCGCCCCTCGCCAGTGCCGCCAGCCCCTCCGGCTGCCGTCCTGCCCAGGATGTTTTCAGGACCATGCACGGGAAGACTGCCCTGACAGGCGGGCGTGTGTAACCGTAACGGACATGTCAGTTCAGTCTGCCGCTCTCGGCAATCTCCTCCGGAAAATTACCGTCGGGGGCCCGCTAACCATGGACGTCAACCAGGTACAGTCTTTGGGACCTTCCAATCTGATGATCAACGTTCAGGTCCATGGTCGGCCGCTGCAGATGCAGGTGGATACCGGAGCAGCGGTCTCACTGATCAACTATTCCTCTTATGCGAAGATTGGGGCGCCACCCCTGGCGCCCACACCTCGGCGCCTCCTTACTTATAATAAGCAAGCAATCGCTCTCTTGGGTCAGTTCACCGCTTCCATCCTGTATAAATCGGTTTGCCAGGAAGTTACTTTCCTTGTGGTCAACAATGCAGCCACCATGGACTTCTTTGGGTTGGATGCCATCCGTGCCTTTGTCCTCGGCATCAACTACAATGTTCATCTGGTGTCTTCCCTGGTTCCGTTTCTGGCAGTCGATACCTTGTGCACGGAATTCCAGGACCTCTTCTCGCCAGGCGTCGGGTGTGCTCAACATTTTCAGGCGTCGCTCCAGCTGAAACCGTCTGCCCACCCGAAGTACTTCCAGGCATGGCAGTTTCCCCTCGTCCTGCAGCATCCTCTTAAACAGGAACTGGACAGTCTTACCACGGAGGGAGTCGTCACTCTGGTCCGTTACAGTTCGTGGGCAACACCCTTGGTCGTCCTCAAGAGACCACCAGATGGGCGTCTTCGGGTTTGTGGCGACTTCAAGGCTACGCTAGACCACCAGTTACAGGTTGAAGACTATCCCCTTTCCCGTCCCGAGGACCTGTTCTCCAAGTTTGCTGGGGGACAATCTTTTTCGAAGATCGATCTTGCCGAAGCCTACCTCCAAATACCTTTTGATGAGCCTTATACTCACTTGGACATCGTGAACACACCGTTTGGGCTGTTCCGGTTGAATCGCCTCATGTATGGCAATGCTAGTGCACCACCCATCTTTCAGCGTTACTTGGAATAGCTCCACCTGGGTCACATAATTTCCCGAAATGGAATATCTCCTACCTCCTCCCACGTCGCCGCTATAGAGGCCCTTCCTTGTCCGAGCGACGTCCACCAATTTCGGTCTTTTCTGAGTAAAAATGTTTACTATCGGAAGTTCATTCCCTCTGCCACCCACATTGTGGCGCCCCTCCGTCACCTCTGCCGAAAGAACGTGCCTTTTCATTGGTCCCCGGCTTGCGAATCGGCTATCCAAACCTTAATGCAGAGGTTGCACTCTGCGCAGTGTCTTGTGCTGTATACCCCCTCTCTTCCTCTTCTCTTGGCTACAGACGCTGTGGTGTTGGGCTGTCCTTTCGCACCATCTACCTGATGGATCGGAACGCCCGGTGGCGTACATACCTAAATCCCTTACGGAGGCCCAATGCAAATATTCTCAAATTGAGAAGGAGGCCCTCACCATCGTGTTTGCGTGCACCAAATTCCTCCCGTACCTTTACGGTATGTCTTTTCGTTTAATCGGTCGCACTGGATTAGCCGAGCGGTCTAAGGCGCTGTAGTCATGGACTGTGCAGCTGGTCCCGGCGGAGGTTTGAGTCCACCCTCGAGCATGGGTGTGTGTGTTTGTCCTTAGGACAATTTAGGTTAAGTAGTTTGTAAGCTTAGTAACTGATGACCTTAGTAGTTAAGTTCCACAATATTTCACACACATTTGAACATTTTTCGTTTAATCACTGACCATGTTCTCCGCAGCTGGCCGACGCTTCCTCTGTCTCGCGCCCAGGCTGACCTCCAATTCTTTTTCTCCATCTACCATCAACTGGTGGCCATCAACGGGGTGCTCCTCCGTGTGGAACATGAAGCCAATTCTCGAGTCATCGTACCAACTTCCCTGCAGTCCCGGGTTCTCAACGTCTTACATCAAGATCACTGGGGTATTGTCCGGACGAAAACCATCGCATGTCGAAATGTCTTCTGGGTAGGCATGACGGCGGACGTGGAGGGCACGGTCCAGGATTGTCAGCAGTGTATCCAGCCCCTTCCAGCTCCACGCTGGTCCTTCCAATCCTGGCTAGCCGCTTCCCTCACATAAGAAAGCATCCATGTGGATTTTGCAGGACCCTTCCTCGGCGCTTACTGGTTGCTCGTCATGGATGCGTACTCCCACTTGCGTTTCATCGTCCGATGCTCTATCACCACGGAAACTACTGTCGTGGCCCTGTCCAAAATATTTTCCATTGAAGGCCTTCCCATCACCTTTGTCACTCGTAACGACCCACAATTTCGCGGTCAAGTGTTCGCCAAATTCTGCCACGATAATGGTATCCACCATGTCTTTACCCCGCCTTTTCATCCACAATCCAGGGCGGGGCGGAGGGCCTTGTTCACACACTTAAAACTCAGACGCAGAAGTACACAGAGGACCATTCTCCGGAAGACGCTCTTATGTTATTTCTCAGTTCCTACAGGACCACGCTGGTGGGTGACAAGACTCCAGCCGAACTGCTCCATGGTCGCCAGCCTCGGACCGTACTCCATCTCCTTCTACCATGGGTGGCACCTCGCGCCTGGCCCAGCGCTTCCAGATATTCATCCAGCTCCACGGTGTGGGCGCGGGATTTCGGGTCCCGGCCCCACTGGCTGCCGGGGGTCGTTCTCGGGCCCGTGGTCGACAACTGTTCGACGTCCGCCTGGACGACAGGGTGGTGTCCTGTCACCTCCGTCCTCGTTTCCTCGACCAGCCTCAGCCCAGGCTTTCTCTCTCTCTCTCTCTCTTTCTCTCTCCCGTTGCCGGCCGCTTCTGTGAGGCCTATATTGCTGCCCTCTCCTCAGTTAGTGGAGGATCTTCCAGGAAATGGCCAACAGCCACCGGCTGCCAGCCCCGCGCCGCCGCCGCCGCCTCCTCCGGACCTGGGCGAACCCCGGGACCTTCCCCGGGAGCCACTTCCCAGCCCCTCTTCGGCGCCGCCCCGGGTGGACGACGCGGACGTTCCCATGCCACTTGCCCAGCCCAACGTCGCCTCGCAACCGCCACCGCTTCAACGTTCCCTCCGCCTCGCGCGGAAGGCGGCACCCTACTCTGGCAGCCAGTTTCCACTCCCTCCTTCAGAATGACTTAGCTGCCGATCAACCTACGGCACCGGGCTACATTGGTGCTCTCTACCCCTCTTCCAAGGTGGGCGGGTTGTTTGGCTGTCGCCGAGGTAGCCCCTGCGGGCCGGGAACACATCTAACACCACACAGGACAGAGGTTGTCTATGCTCAAGGCGTAAGCAATGGTAAACATCAGCTGTTTTGGAAACAGGCATTCCACGTACTACTTCATGCAGAGGTAAGACCAGTTCCCGTCAGATCACCGAAGTTAGCGCTGTGGGGTTTGGCTGGCACTTGGATGGGTGACCGTCCGGTCTGCCGAGCGCTGTTGGCAAGTGGGGTGCACTCAGCCCTTGTGAGGCAAACTGAGGAGCCACTTGAAGGGGAAGTAGTTGCTCCGGTGATGATACTGACATACGGCCGGGACAGCGGTGTGCTGACCAGAGGAACCTCCAACCTTCATATTCTCATCCTGTGACGCCTGTGGGCTCAGCATGACACGGCGGTCTGTTGGCACCCTTGACCCTTCAAGGCCTGTTCGGAGTAGTTTAGTATTAGTAAAAAAAGGGAAAAAAAGGCGGCCTTTTGTTTGGGAACTGCGGGTAACGTATTACTCACCAATAGTCGAACTTTCGGTACACCTAGAACACAGAAGTAAAAAATAATAAAGAAATTAAAAGATGTCCAAAACTGGAAACGAAATGTTGAATTCATATTGGGACCGCACAAACGACGATGATGCTTATATTCAGCAATGGCTTGTAGCAGTGCTAACATAGGACCACGCATTTAAACTTGAAACATACATATTGCAACATAAATGGCAGTGGTCGTGAATACATACCATATACGTACGCTGCTTAAGACTGACTGGAGGAAAGCTGCCGTCGTAGCGGGCGGGAGTTCCGCTAGGCGGCGTTCACATATTTGGAAGTATGTAAGAATAAAGTAGAACTGCAGTGACAAATAATGGGAACGAAAATGGAAAATAGATCAAACGTATGTGATAGAAGTAAAATAAATATAAAAGCAATAGGAACAAACATCTAACACATGGAATTAAGAGTAACGACAAGATGTACATAAGGAATGTAAAGACATTACAACTCCTATACAAAACCGACATACGACTAACTACCAGACTGTTACCTACCCACCCACAACCCCTCAACTCCAGGCAACATACAAGTGAGAGGCATGCTGCGTTAAATTCATCTTTCATAAAGACATATAGTATGAAGTAATGGGTCCAGACAACGTGTTTAATTATTTGGACGTAAAACTTCAGTTTGCCTATAATAAAATTAATTTTGACATTTTTCGCAAGCCGAAAATCAGCGACTCAGTGATCCATGCGTCGTCATGCCATCTGTATCAACATAAAACGAGTTTTTTCAGAGCCATGATACACCGCCTATGAGAACTTTCTTTAACCCCTCATTAATATTATTGATTAGTTGTACAAACAAATAGCGGAGAAAAGTGGTAGTTTTACAGAAACCAGTATTGTAATACCTTGCCCTGCCCTTCTTGGATAGTATTTCTAATCAGTTCGTTAGGCTGTTTAAGAACTAAAATATTAAAGTAGCTTATGCCATTCACGACAAGATACAGTATCACATCTTACACTGTGAGCAGTCATGTAGGGACGAATCTCTCATTCCGGCGTTTATAAACTAAAATGTGTTCATGTCCGATGTCTTACATTGGAAATCCTGGCTCTGTGTACACAAAGAAAAGGTACAACTAAACATAATTCCCCTTTCGCCTAGCACTTGAAAATTAGCTGATACTTAGTCTGTATTAGCCACGCTCCAAATTTTGCATCGCGCACCTGAGAGCTGAAAACAGACTTTACTTGAGGAAGGGGAGAATGTGAAACACTCTCATGTAGCCAGACATTCTAGCTACTTATTCCTAAGAATCAGACGCTTTATGATTGAGTGATGGCAAATTTTCTGAGAGTACAGTTGAGCACTGGCATAACTCTCCTTTTCAACAAATTAAGTCATTTCGGTGTTTTACATTTTATGTTTGCTTTATAAAAATTGTTACATAATTCATATCTGTCATGTGTAGGGTTTGTAATTCCTATCTACTTTATCCATTTATAGTTTTTAAGAAATAATTTTTTAATTTATTAACAAAAAATATTAAGTTTTTCTGCAGAAAATGTTTTTGTGAACTTCCTAATGGGGGAATATTAATGAATGTAGTATCAGAGGTGGCTTTTTATATTATGCAGAGTGTCTGAAAATTTCATTCATTTATCTACGATAGTTTCTGACTAATGGGGCATATGTAATGAAATTTTAATTTTCGGGAAATTGACTTTAAAAAAAAAGCTTTTGTAATTTGTTACTTACAGCTAATTAAAATTGTCCTGTTGCATGTGATGGTCCTTCTTTGGTCTCTAGCAGGTCTTCCAGCTTCTTTTTCACCTTCCTGGATGTTTGTCTTGCTTTCTTGGCCATATTAGATGCGGACCTATCTGCATCGGCTATCCTCATTTTATCGCAATGTTGTAGCCCAGTGATTATATTTTCACCAGGACTAATTCCCAGCTTTTTCAGTACTCAACACTTCCCAATATTACGACACTTGAATGTAATAACAGCATCATGAACTAGTTTCATTGTATGCATGCCTACAAATACAGTTTGAGGAAGGCGGTTCCAAATTAAGCTGTTGAAACATTCATTTGGGTTCTGCGTCTGCCCATGCAGACATTTCCTTAGGTCAGGACGAGCCAACTCTCTGAAAATAGGTTTAATTGCTGTAACAACAGCAGCAGGATGAGAATGCTGGTGAGAATAAGATTCTCCAGTGGCCTGAGCCCTATTGTATTTGCACCACGAATTTTCTGCTGATGCACACAATCCATGACATGTTTTATCAGCAGTAGAGGACTTATGGAAGAATATGGCCCAAACATCTCTCTTCATTGCCTCCGGATTTTCTTTATTTCTCCTAATTGCCTGCCCTTAGTATACCCGCAAGTTTTCTATTTCAGTTTTAGTCAACCTACCCCGTCCGGTCAAAAATTTTCCATCTTATAATTTTCTTCCTCTCTTAGCAACAGTTAGTTTTCTCAGCCTTGTTCCCAAACGTTTTTCAACAAGGCCTACGCATTCTATTTTGCTAATAATAGCATCTCCGTATGGTTTAGAGTTCACCACATTGTTGTATGCCTTCCTGTCACCATCACCCAAATATTTAGATCACCGTACGCCTCTTGTTTCTACGGAGTGATGAAATATTTGTTGTACTCCATGAACTTCCATACCACCACTTGTTCCTCTAAAATTAGCCACACAGTTGTGTTCTTAATGTTCATTGACTTGTATTATAATCTTTCCCTCCCTGGATGTTCTGGAAAACTACTGTAGATACACTTCTGGAACATGTTTTATTAGATTCACCAGACCAATAACAACAAAATAAATGGAAATCGTCGTTTACTTTAACCTCGTACAGTTTTGCGATGGCTTCGTATTAGCGTAGTTGCTAAATTTCAGACAAAATCTTTTATTAGCCGCATCTTCGTAACTGAACATTTGAGGACCTATGTTTATGAGAAATTTTTTCTTTAGTTTTACTTGTCGAATAATATTTGCATATCTTCGTGATCACCTTGTATAGTGTAACGTATAGGATAATATTGTACAGTGTTATAATAGAGTTGTATGCATAACAGATAATAAACCTCATAAAAGAGCTTTCCTCGCTGTAATGTTGCCAAGTATGACAATTATGTAAGGGACGATCACAAAGCTTCCCTTTGAGGGCGTTGCTGCCACGTATACGCAACGCAGCTCGACTCCGGTGCGGGTATATAAGCACCGATATGTGGGTAAGACATTAGAGTGACCTTCGAACGGAAACTTATTGACGGCCCCTTATATTATTACGGTTTAACTAACGAGCCAAAGTTGATCCATAGTAAGAATATCTAAATTTAATAATCTGTTCTGCGTCGCGGAAACATACATAAATTTAATTGGCCTTTCTTACATTCACACTAAAAACAATTCAGTAAGAAAAATAGTCAACGTTGCAAATATCAGTAGAAGCTTTATTTACGCGTTTCGCCTATTTGAAGATCTTCAGAATTTCTACATGGCAAAATTAAATAGAAATAAATTAGGGATACTGTCCTAGCATAAGAAGATGATAAAGGATTTTTAAATGCTATATAAAAACGGGAAAGAAGGGTGACTTACGTTTGGGAGCTGCGGGTAACGCGTTAGTCATAAAAAATGTTCAAATGTGTGTGAAATCTTATGGGACTTAACTACTATGGTCATCAGTCCCTAAACTTACACACTACTTAACCTAAATTATACTAACGACAAACACACACATCCATGCCCGAGGGAGGCATTAGCCATAGACAAACCTAGTTTTGATAGGTACCGAGATGTAAAAGCAGAAAGTATTAAAAATTTTTAAAAATGTTGTCCAAACTGGAAACGAAAAGCTTAATTCGTAGTGGAACTGTACTAACGACGACGATTGTTACATTCAGGGAAGACATGCAACAGTAATGAGATAGGGCCACACTTAGAAATCTGACGCATACATATTGCAATGCAAATTGAAGTGGTCGTCAATACATAACAACATAGACTGATGGGCCAAAAACAAGCTATGGTCATCCGCATAATAGCTTGTTTGTCTGTCTTTGGAACGAAACACATCACTGATTCTGCGTATCAGGGATCCCGCAGTTTGTTGTTAGGGTTGTGGGCATATGTGTGCTTAGACCTAAGCATAGGTCACGTAACTCACGTAAATAATGAGCCGCTGATTTGCGTACGCGGTGATGGCGCCTGCTAACGACCCATGTGTGTTCCATAGGATTTACATCAGGTGAATTCTGTCACCGAGAAGTCAACGTGACTTCACTATAAGGCAACTCAAACCACTGTAGCACGATTCTGGCTCCGAGAGACGGACAATTATACTGCTCAAAGATGACTTCACAGTTGGGGAAGACATCAAGCATGAAGGGACGCAAGTGGTTCGCAGCTCTCAGCGTGTCTACCACACATCCCATGTAAGCGCAGGAGAATATCTCCCATGGCATAATACTGCTCCCACAAGCCTGCATCCTTTGCGCGCTGCATATTTCGATCAGCCGTTCACCTTGATGACTACGTTTGTGGAGGCGACCATCGATCTAGTGTAGCAAAAACGTGATTCACCCGAAGAACCGACATGTTTCTATTGATCGACGGTCGAATCCTGATGGTCCCGTGCCACTTCAGTCGTAATTGACGAGGTCGTTGGGCCAACGTATAAATACGTAGAAGTGTCTGCTGCGGAGCTTCTTGTTCAACAATGTTCGATGAACGATGTGCGGCGAACCATTTGCGCGTGCACCAGCGTTGTGCTCTTTCGGACGGGCCGCCGATACCTACATTCTGTGAAGAGTAGGGGACGCACAACCATTTAGCATCTAATGATAGTTTCACCATCCTTCTACCTCTTTCCGTAGATGCTCACGACTGCAGCATGTGAACATTCTACTAACTTTGGCGTTTTCGAGGTACTCGTTCACAGGCTTTGCGTAATAGTAGTCTATACCTTGTTAAAGTCGCATATCTCTGTGTAGTTTCCCACTCGCAGCCCATATCTTTGCTAGGGTGATCTCCCGTCGCTGTTTTCTCCTCTTACATACTTTTGTTACATCGTCACGTGGCCGCAGCTCCTCCAGGCGGCATCCCACGCCGCGGTGGTGAGTGGTCATAATGTTTTGGCTCATCAGTGTATGCGGACACTGCGTAAGACTCACGGACAGAAGGCTACCGACACAGTGGACGGGAGATCCACTAGGCTGCGTTTGCGCATTTGGAAGTATGTAAGAATAAAGTGAAACATATAGTGTCAAGAGATGGCAATGAAAGTGAAAAATAGATCTAAAATAGGCGATAGAAGTAATATAGATACAAAAGCAATTGGAATAAAATGATGTACGTAAGAAATGTATAGGAATTACAAACCCTACACATGACAGATATGAATTATGTAACAATTTTATAAAGCAAATATAAAATGTAAAAGACCGAAATGACTTAATTTGTTGAAAAGGAGAGTTATGCCAGTGCTCAACTGTACTCTCAGAAAATTTGCCATCACTCAATCATAAAGCGTCTGATTCTTAGAAATAAGTAGCTAGAATGTCTGGCTACATGAGAGTGTTTCACATTCTCCCCTTCCTCAAGTAAAGTCTGTTTTCAGCTCTCAGGTGCGCGATGCAAAATTTGGAGCGTGGCTAATACAGACTAAGTATCAGCTAATTTTCAAGTGCTAGGCGAAAGGGGAATTATGTTTAGTTGCACCTTTTCTTTGTGTACACAGAGCCAGGATTTCCAATGTAAGACATCGGACATGAACAAATTTTAGTTTATAAACGCCGGAATGAGAGATTCGTCCCTACATGACTGCTCACAGTGTAAGATGTGATACTGTATCTTGTCGTGAATGGCATAAGCTACTTTAATATTTTAGTTCTTAAACAGCCTAACGAACTGATTAGAAATACTATCCAAGAAGGGCAGGGCAAGGTATTACAATACTGGTTTCTGTAAAACTACCACTTTTCTCCGCTATTTGTTTGTACAACTAATCAATAATATTAATGAGGGGTTAAAGAAAGTTCTCATAGGCGGTGTATCATGGCTCTGAAAAAACTCGTTTTATGTTGATACAGATGGCATGACGACGCATGGATCACTGAGTCGCTGATTTTCGGCTTGCGAAAAATGTCAAAATTAATTTTATTATAGGCAAACTGAAGTTTTACGTCCAAATAATTAAACACGTTGTCTGGACCCATTACTTCATACTATATGTCTTTATGAAAGATGAATTTAACGCAGCATGCCTCTCACTTGTATGTTGCCTGGAGTTGAGGGGTTGTGGGTGGGTAGGTAACAGTCTGGTAGTTAGTCGTATGTCGGTTTTGTATAGGAGTTGTAATGTCTTTACATTCCTTATGTACATCTTGTCGTTACTCTTAATTCCATGTGTTAGATGTTTGTTCCTATTGCTTTTATATTTATTTTACTTCTATCACATACGTTTGATCTATTTTCCATTTTCGTTCCCATTATTTGTCACTGCAGTTCTACTTTATTCTTACATACTTCCAAATATGTGAACGCCGCCTAGCGGAACTCCCGCCCGCTACGACGGCAGCTTTCCTCCAGTCAGTCTTAAGCAGCGTACGTATATGGTATGTATTCACGACCACTGCCATTTATGTTGCAATATGTATGTTTCAAGTTTAAATGCGTGGTCCTATGTTAGCACTGCTACAAGCCATTGCTGAATATAAGCATCATCGTCGTTTGTGCGGTCCCAATATGAATTCAACATTTCGTTTCCAGTTTTGGACATCTTTTAATTTCTTTATTATTTTTTACTTCTGTGTTCTAGGTGTACCGAAAGTTCGACTATTGGTGAGTAATACGTTACCCGCAGTTCCCAAACAAAAGGCCGCCTTTTTTTCCCTTTTTTTACTAATACTAAACTACTCCGAACAGGCCTTGAAGGGTCAAGGGTGCCAACAGACCGCCGTGTCATGCTGAGCCCACAGGCGTCACAGGATGAGAATATGAAGGTTGGAGGTTCCTCTGGTCAGCACACCGCTGTCCCGGCCGTATGTCAGTATCATCACCGGAACAACTACTTCCCCTTCAAGTGGCTCCTCAGATTGCCTCACAAGGGCTGAGTGCACCCCACTTGCCAACAGCGCTCGGCAGACCGGACGGTCACCCATCCAAGTGCTAGACAATCCCGAAAGGGCTCAACTTCGGTGATCTGACGGGAACTGGTCTTACCTCTGCATGAAGTAGTACGTGGAATGCCTGTTTCCAAAACAGCTGATGTTTACCATTGCTTACGCCTTGAGCATAGACAACCTCTGTCCTGTGTGGTGTTAGATGTGTTCCCGGCCCGCAGGGGCTACCTCGGCGACAGCCAAACAACCCGCCCCCCTTGGAAGAGGGGTAGAGAGCACCAATGTAGCCCGGTGCCGTAGGTTGATCGGCAGCTAAGTCATTCTGAAGGAGGGAGTGGAAACTGGCTGCCAGAGTAGGGTGCCGCCTTCCGCGCGAGGCAGAGGGAACGTTGAAGCGGTGGCGGTTGCGAGGCGATGTTGGACTGGGCAAGTGGCATGGGAACGTCCGCGTCGTCCACCCTGGGCGGCGCCGAAGAGGGGCTGGGAAGTGGCTCCCGGGGAAGGTCCCGGGGTTCGCCCAAGTCCGGAGGAGGCGGCGGCGGCGGCGCGGGGCTGGCAGCCGGTGGCTGTTGGCCATTTCCTGGAAGATCCTCCACTAACTGAGGAGAGGGCAGCAATATAGGCCTCACAGAAGGGGCCGGCAACGGGAGAGAGAAAGAGAGAGGGAGAGAGAAAGCCTGGGCTGAGGCTGGTCGAGGAAACGAGGACGGAGGTGACAGGACACCACCCTGTCGTCCAGGCGGACGTCGAACAGTTGTCGACCACGGGGCCCGAGAACGACCCCCGGCAGCCAGTGGGGCCGGGACCCGAAACCCCGCGCCCACACCGTGGAGCTGGATGAATATCTGGAAGCGCTGGGCCAGGCGCGAGGTGCCACCCATGGCAGAAGGAGATGGAGTACGGTCCGAGGCTGGCGACCATGGAGCAGTTCGGCTGGAGTCTTGTCACCCACCAGCGTGGTCCTGTAGGAACTGAGAAATAACATAAGAGCGTCTTCCGGAGAGTGGTCCTCTGTGTACTTCTGCGTCTGAGTTTTAAGTGTGTGAACAAGGCCCTCCGCCCCGCCCTTGGATTGTGGATGAAAAGGCGGGGTAAAGGCATGGTGGATACCATTATCGTGGCAGAATTTGGCGAACACTTGACCGCGAAATTGTGGGTCGTTACGAGTGACAAAGGTGATGGGAAGGCCTTCAATGGAAAATATTTTGGACAGGGCCATGACAGTAGGTTCCGTGGTGATAGAGCATCGGACGATGAAAGGCAAGTGGGAGTAGGCATCCATGACGAGCAACCAGTAAGCGCCGAGGAAGGGTCCTGCAAGGGTCCTGCTTTCTTATGTGAGGGAAGCGGCTAGCCAGGATTGGAAGGACCAGCGTGGAGCAGGAAGGGGCTGGATACACTGCTGACAATCCTGGACCGTGCCCTCCACGTCCGCCGTCATGCCTACCCAGAAGACATGGCGACATGCGATGGTTTTCGTCCGGACAATACCCCAGTGATCTTGATGTAAGACGTTGAGAACCCGGGACTGCAGGGAAGTTGGTACGATGACTCGAAAATTGGCTTCATGTTCCACACGGAGGAGCCACCAGTTGATGGTAGATGGAGACAAAAAATTGGAGGTCAGCCTGGGCGCGAGACAGAGGAAGCGTCGGCCAGCTGCGGAGAACATGGTCAGTGATTAAACGAAAAATGTTCAAATGTCTGTGAAATATTATGGGACTTAACTGCTAAGGTCATCAGTCCCCAAGCTTACAAACTACTTAACCTAAATTATCCTAAGGACGAACACACACACCCATGCTCGAGGGAGGACTCAAACCTCCGCCGGGACCAGCTGCACAGTCCATGACTACAGCGCCTTAGACCGCTCGGCTAATCCAGCGCGACCGATTAAACGAAAAGACATACCGTAAAGGTACGGGAGGAATTTGGTGCACGCAAACACGATGGTGAGGGCCTCCTTCTCAATTTGAGAATATTTGCATTGGGCCTCCGTAAGGGATTTAGGTATGTACGCCACCGGGCGTTCCGATCCATCAGGTAGATGGTGCGAAAGGACAGCCCAACACCACAGCGTCTGTAGCCAAGAGAAGAGAAAGAGAGGGGGTACAGCACAAGACACTGCGCAGAGTGCAACCTCTGCATTAAGGTTTGGATAGCCGATTCGCAAGCCGGGGACCAATGAAAAGGCACGTTCTTTCGGCAGAGGTGACGGAGGGGCGCCACAATGTGGGCGGCAGAGGGAATGAACTTCCGATAGTAAACAATTTTACTCAGAAAAGACCGAAATTGGTGGACGTCGCTCGGACAAGGAAGGGCCTCTGTAGCGGCGACGCGGGAGGAGGTAGGAGATATTCCATTTCGGGAAATTATGTGACCCAGGTAGAGCTATTCCAAGTAACGCTGAAAGATGGGTGGTGCACTAGCGATGCCATACATGAGGCGATTCAACCGGAACAGCCCAAACGGTGTGTTCACGATGTCCAAGTGAGTATAAGGCTCATCAAAAGGTATTTGGAGGTAGGCTTCTGCAAGATCGATCTTCGAAAAAGATTGTCTCCCAGCAAACTTGGAGAACAGGTCCTCGGGACGGGAAAGGGGATAGTCTTCAACCTGTAGCTGGCGGTCTAGCGTAGCCTTGAAGTCGCCACAAACCCGAAGACGCCCATCTGGTGGTCTCTTGAGGACGACCAAGGGTGTTGCCAACGAACTGTAACGGACCAGAGTGACGACTCCCTCCGTGGTAAGACAGTCCAGTTTCTGTTTAAGAGGATGCTGCTGGACGAGGGGAACCTGCCAAGCCTGGAAGTACTTCGGGTGGGCAGACGGTTTCAGCTGGAGCGACGCCTGAAAATGTTGAGCACACCCGACGCCTGGCGAGAAGAGGTCCTGGAATTCCGTGCACAAGGTATCGACTGCCAGAAACGGAACCAGGGAAGACACCAGATGAACATTGTAGTTGATGCCGAGGACAAAGGCACGAAAGGCATCCAACCCAAAGAAGTCCATGGTGGCTGCATTGTTGACCACAAGGAAAGTAACTTCCTGGCAAACCGATTTATACAGGATGGAAGCGGTGAACTGACCCAAGAGAGCGATTGCTTGCTTATTATAAGTAAGGAGGCGCCGAGGTGTGGGCGCCAGGGGTGGCGCCCCAATCTTCTCATAAGAGGAATAGTTGATCAGTGAGACCGCTGCTCCGGTATCCACCTGCATCTGCAGCGGCCGACCATTGACCTGAACGTTGATCATCAGACTGGAAGGTCCCAAAGACTGTACCTGGTTGACGTCCATGGTTAGCGGGCCCCCGACGGTAATTTTCCGGAGGAGGAGGAGGAGATTGCCGAGAGCGGCAGACTGAACTGACATGTCCGTTACGGTTACACACGCCCGCCTGTCAGGGCAGTCTTCCCGTGCATGGTCCTGAAAACATCCTGGGCAGGACGGCAGCCGGAGGGGCTGGCGGCACTGGCGAGGGGCGGGGCCTCTGTGCGCCAATGGGCCGCGCCGGACCAGCAGAGCTGGCCGAGGGTGCGAAGTCCTGGACAGGGTGTCTGCCCTGCCGACGCTGTGCTGAACCTGGGGGCCGTTGCCAGTCATCGGAATGGACGGCGGCAACGCCTTCGACCTCTGCCAGCGATGTGACGGACTCTGAGGCGTCGTGGTCTTGGAGGGACGCCACTTCTGCCCAGGATTCCAAACGCTTGTCGGCTGCCGTAGAGACTTCGTACTTAAATGCCAGATCAATGATCTGGTACAGAGTAGGATCGTTGAGTTAGAGGGCGTCGCATCGGAAAGACGCGTCAGGGGCGGCCTGGATGAGGTGGTCGCGGACCTTGTCGTAACCGTAGGTTTCTTTGGAAACCTGTGTGGTGAAGTGACACTTCCGCCTGAGACCTTGCAGTTCCACTGCCCACTGGCGATAGGATTGCCCTGCCGTCTTGCGACACTACTAGAATTCGACCCGGGCAGCCAACATGTGGCACCGTCATTGTCATTGGTAGTAAGCCGCGAGAACCTCACAAATCTGGGAGAATATCAAAGAATCCGGAGGTCGAGGTTCTAGTTTCGTCGAGAGAACACACACTTTGGACTGGTTCCAGGAGAAAAAGTAGGAACGACGAGCAGGCTCTTGGACAACCTGGTGGATGTGAAAATGCTGCGGGAGCCGCTTCTCGTATGTTTCCCAGTCATCAGTATCCTCGTTGAAAGCGGGAAATGGAGTTCCGTAAAGAAACGTTCCCGTGTATCCTGAGATTTCTGGCAAAACTGTTGAAAACCTTGTAGTAAGTCGTGCGCACTTTGGATCAGCTGCTAAAGAGCTATTTCCGCCATGATGCAGACACACGCAGGCACAAACTCGTAGCCACTTGTGTTGTAACTGACAGTTTGAAAGTTTTTACAACACAACTTTTATTTACATGAGTCTACATGGAAATAACTGAATAACAATCACAAAGCCAGTAAGAAGTTCCTACTAGTGGCAACAAAAGATAACTTCTAAGTTTCCCACAGGAGTCCGAGGAAACACACATACACTTAATTCCAAGTCCTATTCCGTTGGCGAAGACGTAGTCTTCCGTGCGGACTTCCTTGAGGTCGGTACTTGGCGTGAACTGACGTGCGGTGCTGGTTCTAGCCTTTAAATAGTATTGGCCAGCCAATCAGATGTTGGGATAGTAACACTTACTGCAGGCCATCTCGAACTCCCTCTGCAGGAAGTAGTACGCGGAAAGTCGGTTTCCAAAACAGACGATGGTTACCATTGCTTACGCCTTGGGCATAGACAAACTCAGTCCTTAGTGGTGTTAAATGTGTTGCCGGCCCACAGGGGCTACCTTGGCGATGGCGTAACAACTACTGTGCCACAGACTGAACGAATTTACACTTCGAAAAATTCGAGCTTAAACCTCTTAAAAAGAGAAACACGCAAGAAATTTAATATGTATATTACGTGAAAAATCCAGAAAAAGATAACTTATAATGCAGATGGTCCCTTCTCCAGGCAGTACTACATACGTGGAGGTAAGGAGATAATGACCATCGGACCAAAAACGAAATGAAATCAAATAATTTCACACCCATGCTTACTTAACGCATGATTTCTGAAATATTTCACACTTCACTTGACAAAGCCTCAACTGAAAACATTGTATGAGATTCCCTCTTCTTTGTTATGACGGCTGTGACCACAACGCTGGCTGAAGCAAATGGATGATGCCCGTTCTACAAAGAAAAACCATCAAAGACTCAGCAGACAAGTTAACTAAACTGAATAAAGGCAAGAGAACTAAAAAAGGAACTTAATAAACATCAAATGTGCTGAAGGAACCTCAGGATGAACTTCGTATGACAGAATTAAAAAGAGTACCATGCTCTCATTACAAATCTGTGTCCGAACTGTTGATTTTACTTGTAAAATGATTAAAAGTCGTGGTCGCAACGAAACCCTGACAACGACGATGCTAGAAAAGGACGGATTAGTAATTTTAACTATAATATACCTCGTCTCTTTGAAATTTAGCAGATAGCTTGACGGGGACGTGCCCCGCGTCCGTCTATCCCCTCAGCCATCCGGAAGGCGGGTGACGGAACAAGGTGGATTGGCGCTAACGGTCGCTCCGCTCGGCCCTGAATGGGAGGGGAAGACTTCCTACCAACCCTCGACACTTCCACCACTACGGGTCCAGCTTTGACTGACTGACTACAAATTAGGTTAGAACCAAATCTATGTGAAGCATGTGCCCGTGAACGACATATGATCTATTCACAAAATCACAATCAAAACAATCGTTCCTTTCATAACTTACAGCAACGTAATAGAAATGGGAAAAGGATGTGCATAATAAAGTAAATATATAAACACACTGGTGTCCGTTCTTTCGCAAGAAGCTCTGGGTATCGGAACAAAGTACGAATATAACCAAATAGTCGTTATTACTAAGGAACACAGTGCACCTTGAGATAAATTAATAGGGTGGAACAACAGTTAGCTGGAGCCTAACTGACTGGTTTACTAAACGAACGGATGGTTGCTTTAAAAACAAAACAAATGAACAACTACTGCGCCACAGACTGAATGAATTTACTGTTAGAAAAACTCGAGCTTAAACCTCTTGAAAAGAAAAACACACAAGAAATTTAATAAACATACTACGTGAAAAACACAGAAAAAGATAACTTATAATGCAGCGGTCCCTTCTCCAGACAGTACTACACACATGGAGGTAAGGAGATAATGACCATCGGACCAAAAAAGAAATGAAATCAAATAATTTCACACGCATGCTTACTTAACGTATGATTACTTAAATATTTCACATTTCACTTGATAAAGCCTGACCTGTAAACACTGTATGACATTCGATAATGAAAACTGGTTAATTGAATAATGATAACTGTATATTGGATAGTTGGATATTGAATAATGAAAACTGCTTAAATAAATGCCTGAAAGTCTTGACTTTCCCCTTAAGAAGATTCTCATCATGAGGAAACCAATTTAAATTTTTAGTAAGCCTCATATTTTAATTAACTTATTTGGAAACTAAACATAGTATGAATTTTATAAAAAGTAACTGTTGGGTTACATACTAATAAGATATGCCGGTATGCCACGATACTGCACATATATTGTGCACTATTGAGCTGGTAGACCAGCTTGTTGAAGACGTATTCAAAAAGTCTGTGGTTGCCTTAGTAGCGTTGTTGGGACGTGAAAAAAAGTGCCATAATAACTTAATGGCTACTTCTGAAAGTCACATCAAGTCATCCGACTGTTACCAGCTGTAAGCCATTTCTACAGATACGACAACTTGACTGGAGGACCAGAAGCTGCATCTTCAGCTTCTGGGAGATAACAGGATACGACGTCCTCAGATGAAGCATGAAGTACGAGAGTAGAATATAAGTGAAGACTATTTGAAGGTGATGTAACAGTCAAAACAGCCAGAGTTGTTGAGTTTTATGCGGCTGTGAATCCAAATAAAATTGTTTTATGATAGGAGGTGATAGTCGTCCAGAAAAATCTGCAGGAATTGTTGCCTGACAAAGAAAACATATCGGATGTAGCTTCGTTCTCGAACATCTGCTTCTTGCACAGGATAATGTATTTCATGGTATAATATATATATGGTATAATAATATTTGTGATATATATGGTATAATATATTTTTCATAGTTGTCTAACACAACATGAGATGTTCACACCGATTAATATGTAGTTGTTAGTAATATGTAGTTGTTTTACTTCCATATCAGCGGTATTTTAAGGAGAAAGGAGAGGAAGGAAAGCCTTGTACACATGTGAATACAAAAATGTAATTTATGGACCGTGCCCCCTGTCGACTTGCCGGTTTCCAGAAACAAAACTCTAAACATCTGTGCCGTAATCTGTTGCAAACCTCGTGCAACATGCATATTCGTTCCAGTTACACATCTTGTAACTTAGTGAAGTTCTTACCTGATCTAATTTACTAGATGTGTTGAGTAGAATGAATAGGCCAGTGGCTATCGTAATTGAGATTATTGGGTAGCTCAGTGGACGGTTTGCTAAAGAACTTAGGCTCGAAACTAGTTATCAAGTAATAAAGAAAATTTATATTACAGCTTGATTCTCTGTAATTTATTGCATAATTTGGTAACCGTCCAGTTGATGACTTCATACTTTCCAGAATCCTAAAAATCAGTAAACTCAAGCCATTTGCTGTAATTATCAACCTATGATTTATGACGATACTATTGAAAATTGATTTACGAGAATGGAATGTATAGCTGTTCGTGTAGAAATGAAGATATTTCTCAACAATAATATAAAAAAGACGGCAGCAGGTCATTACATAGAGAATACTCCCCGTAATTATAAATTATACTCAGAACACTTAATTAATAACTGAAGGAAGAAAAAGTGAAAAAGAAAAAATTACTTGGGGAAAATGAGGCTACTGAGGCACAGTAAAATTCAAAGCTGTCAGAGGCAGTAGTTAAAAATAATCACCAATAATCAGTAACAGACTAAGCTCTAGGCAAAAACTTTCCAGTTCATTCCGTAACGTGCGCAGGCCCAACAGAAAAATAAAACAATGGTTTGATTGGGTTGCAGTTAAGTCCAACAGCATTTCAAATAGATCCCATGGCACTAGAAATGGATTCATCTCAAAATATGTAATAGTATCAGGTTGCTGGATTTGTTTAATATTCTCACTGGCGACAAAAATGTGATATGACAACCTTTTAAGCCAAACAATGTTGCATATATTATTAAAATGCCATAACTCATTTTCAAATCGAGTGGAAAGCAGCAAACGTTTCTAAACCACAAGACAAATAACGTTTACGACAAGGAAACTGTACTGTACCTGTGAACAATGATATGTATGGACTCTCTAAAATTACATTCTTTTTTACGTTTATAAGATTTAAAGAACTGCAACTTGTAGTTGAAGAGACTCCGAGGCGTATGATAGAGCGACTTCTGGGTGTCCCCTGCACTTCGGCAACCAGCAGTACAAGATCGTCAGCTTGGTGGCACGGTGCTTAGGGACAGGCAGCAAAACTAAATGCCATCCTCAAATTACGCTGTAAACAACGAACATTGATGTTACCTAACATGATATCGTTACTTAAATTTTCTGCTCTAGCTAATTCAGCATTTGGACAGTAAGCTATTATCGATACCGCCCGTATCACATGACGAAGCTGCCGACGCTACGTCTAGGGGAAACAGACAGCAAGGACGCGGAAATCAGTCCAATAGTTGACTCTTTCTGTGACGTTTCAAGTTATACATCGTGTGACAATGACTCCTGCAAATATATGAGGATAAACGTTAGACATTACAAACAAGAAAATCCAAAGTTCTTACAGTAAAGGAGAAGATGCAGGCTGCATTCAAAATCAAAGTGAATGTCGCAACTGTGGCAATTAGTAATAATAATATATATCACAAAAGTACAACAGACGATATTGAAGAATATGAATACCCAGAAGAAGATCGATCTGACGACCCAGAAATTGGTAGTGAAGAAGTGTTATTAGGAAGAGACGGCAGCGAGTTGTCCTTTTATTTGCCAATTCAAGACGAGAAATGAGATGTTATGTCACTACAAAGGGCAAAGGAAGCCATTGACTTCCAGGGAGAATCAAAAGATTGAATTTCAATACAGTTGACAAACAATATGCATACAAGGAGTGAACAAAAATATGGAAACATCGAAAACAGAATATCTTACGTCTCCTAACACGGGTAGAAAACCCGTTGGCATTCAAAACAGCTTTCGGTCGTCTCTAAAACTAAACTAAGTGAACTCCGTCCGAACAGGTGTTGGAAGGCCCAACGGTACCGACCGACCGCCGTGTCATCCTCAGCCCACAGGCGTCAGTGGATGCGGATGCGGAGTGGCATGTGTTCAGCACACTGCTCTCCCGGCCCTATGTTAGTTTACGAGAGCGGAGCCGCTACTTCTCAATCAAGTAGCTCCTCAATTTGCCTTACATGGGCTGAGTACACCCCGTTTGCCAACAGTGCTCAGCAGACCGAACGGTCACCTATCGAAGTGCTAGCCCAGCCCGCCAGCGCTTAACTTCGGTGATCTGACGGGAACCGGTATTACCACTGCGGCAAGAGCGTTGGCTTTCGGTCGTCTCGAAATGGATAAATACAAGTCCTGTGTTGGCTGGTTCAAATGGCTCTGAGCACTAGGGGACTTAACATCTATGGTCATCAGTCCCCTAGAACTTAGAACTACTTAAACCTAACTAACCTAAGGACATCACACAACACAACACAAGTCCTGTGTGGTTTTCAAGGTAATGTGATATCATTTGTCCTGCAAAATAGGCCGGCCGCAGTGACCGAGTGGTTCTAGGCGCTTCAGTCTGGAACCGCGCTACCGCTACGGTCGCAGGTTCGAATCCTGCCTCGGGCATGGATGTGTGTGATGTCCTTAGGTTAGTTAGGTTTAAGTTGTTCTAATTTCTAGGGGACTGATGACCTCAGATGTTAAGTCCCATAGTGCTCAGAGCCATTTCTTGAACCTGCAAAATAGTGGCAAATTCAGGTTGTGATAATGGAGGTGGATACCGATCACACACCACTCTCTCCAAAGTAAAGCACAAGGGCTCAATAATACTGAGATTTGGTGACTCTGGGGTATAACATTGTATCACAAGATGTACCTGATCACCCAAAATGATTGCATGATACTTGGCAGTGATGTGACCTTGCAGTGTAACCGTGGGGTCCATGGAATACTACGATATGTCTGTCCAAATCGTCCCAGAACTCCTGCCACGTTTCACTCTTCGGATGTACATTCGGCCGGAAGACGAAAACATTGCGAAACAAGACTCACCTGACGAAATGATTTTCTTCCGCTGCTCCATAGTGAAGCTTTTATGGCTACGGCACCACGTTTTTCTGTTACTGGCATTTGCTTAATTTATTAGAGGTTTCGGAATTCCAACTAGGCCCTGCAGTTCCGAAGTTATGGGGCTGCCTTCCTGCTGTTTTTGTGTTGGCAACGTTCGCGACTGCGACATTCTGTTCTTCAGTGACTTTTCAGATGTCGTCCCATCATTTCCCCTCAGGATTCTCATCAATGAACGTTCGTCACAACCACTCAACACACACTTTCGTCTGCGTTTTGACTTAGCAGTTAACGTTTTCACGCTTTCCCCGTATGCGTTGTAAATCTTCGATACAGTGCCTCTTGATACACCAAAAAATTCGGCTACCTTCGTTTCGGAATCACCCGTTTGACCATGTTCGTGGTCAAATAGAACAGTGCAACTTGTAGGTTGCGTTAATATCTCCATTAATGTTTAAGCATGCATTTCTCGCTATGTTTACATATTTTTGTCGACCCGTGTATAGCATCTACGAAGATTACATCACCTAGTAGAGCAAGGGGAGGAAAATGGGCTCTCAGAACTTCATGTACTTGACGATTACGTAGCGGAGTAATTTAAGCTGGTGAGATTTCTTCTGGAATACCGGATCTATCGTTGATGGTGTGGAATGAGAGCCGCCAGGCGCTGCTGTACGCGCTCTAGTTTGACAGGTGACGTCACGCGGCGCGAGACCCGGCATAGGAGAGCAGAGCCCGCGAGGAGGTGGCGCGTGGAGCTGTCTCTCTGACCAGCAGGCGACGCCAGCCTCCACTACTCACGAGACATGAGGACCGCGAAGTAAGCCGGCTGTTAGACTGGTAGCAGATAGCCAAAAGCGTTATTGCGAGTTGTTTTCTCCGGGCGAAGGGCTGTTACTGGCTCGCGTGTAGTGTGTTGCTGCTGCCGTGGCGAAAACATAGGCCGCCACTTATTTCACGGCATCCGAGTAAACAAAATCCTTAGTAACAAAGATACGAAATAGGCAATGGCACAGTATGAAATAGAGAAACGAATCGAAGAGGAACGTCTAAAAACAAACTCGGCTTTACCTATAAAAATTGCTAAGTTCCAAATGTCTTAACTGGTATTAACGAACTAGGCTGAACAGCACAATCAGGAAGCAGCTTCAGATTTTTCTATTAAAGCAGTAAAATGTGAATTATGAGCCGGAATGTTGATTCCGAGGGTTCAAAACGCATTTTAGTCCAAAATAAATTACATAACAATGACTGTATTTGATAACAGACCACATTATCCGTCTGAAGGCGTTTGATTCTCATTAAGTTTAAATAATGCTAATTTTGGTCATAAGATACAAACAAAACAAAACCTAACATACTAGCAAAACTAAATGTAGCCACAAAACTCTGGTGAAACTCTAGTCCTAATTTGTAGCTAATACATACGACAGTGATAACATCAGTGCAAATTTTATTCGGTATAGCTCATGTGCAAACAACGAAAGACCATTATGCTATAAGGGGCGATCAAAAGTTACGATCCCAAGGCCACACTAACTCCTTGCTATGCTTATGTACCATCATGCGGTAGTGCTGGGTTGCATATACGCTGCAACAACGGCCTCAAACGAAAAATTTTTGATTGGCCCTTATACATGTTCTACATTTACATCTACCTGGGTACTCTGCAAATCATATTTAACTTCCTGGCAGAGGATTCATCGAAACACCTGCACAATTCTCTATTATTCCAATCTCGTATAGCGTGTGGAAACAACGAACACCTATATCCGTACGAGCCCTGATTTCCCTTATTTTATCGTGGTGATCGTTTCTCCCCATGTAGGTCGGTGTCTACAAAAAAATTTCGCATTCGGAGGAGAAAGTTGGTGATTGGAATTTCGTGAGAAGATTCCGTCGCAACGAAAAACGCCTTTCATTTAATGATGTCCAGCCCAAATCCTGTATCGTTTCTGTGACACTCTCTGACATATTTCGCGATAATACAAAACGTGCTGCCTTTCTTTGAACTTTTTCGGTGTACTCCGTCAGTCCTATCTGGTAAGGATCCCACACCGCGCAGCAGTATTCTAAAAGAGGACGGAGAAGCGTAGGCATTCTCCTTAGTAGGTCTGTTACATTTTCGAAGTGACCTGCCAGTAAAAAAATTTGTTAGCTTTCTCCACATCATTTTCTATGTGCTCTTTCCAATTTAAGTTGTTCGTAATTGTAATACCTAGGTATTTAGTTGAGTTTACGGCTTTTAGATTAGGCTGATTTATCGTGTAACCGAAGTTTAACGGATTCCTGTAAGCATTCATGTGGATGACCTCACACTTTTCGTTATTTAGGGTCAACTGCCAATTTTTGCACCATTAAGACATATTTTCTAAATCGTTTTGCAATTTGTTTTGCTCTTCTGATGACTTTATTTGTCAATAAACGACTAAGGCGGCTGCTCAGATTGTCTCCCAAATCGTTTATATAGATAACGACCAGCAAAGGGCCTATAACACTACCTTGTGGAACGCCAGAAATCACTTATGTTTTACTCGATGACTTTCCGTCAATAACTACTATCTGTAACCTCTCTGAGGGGAAATCACAAATCCAGTCACATAATTGAGACGATACTTCATAAGCACGCAATTTCACTACAAGTCGCTTGTGTGGTACAGTGTCAAAAGCCTTCCGGGGACCCAGAAATACGGAATCAATCTAAAATCCCTTGTCAAAACACTTAATGAGAATAAAAAGCTAGTTGTGTTTCAGGAGAGCGATGTTTTCTAAATCAGTGTTGACTGTGCGTCAATCGACCGTTTTCTTCGAGGTAATTCATAACATTCGAACACAATATATGTTCCAGAATCCTGCTGCATATCGACGTTAATGGTATGGGCCTACAGTTTTGTGGATTACTCCTACTACCTTTCTAAAGTATTGATGTGACCTGAGCACGGGTCTTTCGTCGAGCGAACGGTTGTATATGATTGTTAAGTACGGAGCTTTGCATCAGCATACTCTGAAAGGAACCTAATTGGTATACAGTCTGGACCAGAAGACTTGCTTTTATTAAGTAATTCAAGTTGCCTCACTACTCCGAAGATATTTACTTCTATGTTACTCATGTTGGGAGCTGTTCTTGATTCGAATTCTGGAATATTTACTTCGTCTTCTCTTCAAGGCATTTTGGAAGGCTGTGTTTAGTAACTCTGCTTTGGCACTATCTCGCAGATAAGGCATTGTTTGTGTCTTGCCGCTAATATACTTCACATAAGAGTAGAATCTCTTTGGATTTTCTGCCATGTTTCGAGACAAAGTTTCATTGTGGAAACTATTATAAGCCTCTCGCATTGAAGTCCGCTCTAAATTTCGAGCTTCTGTAAGAGATCGCCAATCTTGGGGATTTTTCGTCTGTTTAAATTTGGCATGTTTGTTTCGTTGTTTCTCCAACAGTGTCCTGGCCCGTTTTGTGTACCAAGGAGTATCAGCTCCGCCGTTTGTTAATTTATTTGGTACAAATCTCTTTGAATTCAAGCCACATCTTGTCTACACTGATATTGTTAATTTGGAAGGAGTGGAGATTGTCTCTCAGGAAGGCGTCAAGTGAATTTTTATGTCCTTTTTTGGAGAATTTGGGGGTTACAATATTCGATCTCACTACGACAACCCCGTGTTTACTAATCACTGTATCCGTTCTGATGCTCGTTATTAACTCAGGATTATTTGTTGCCAAGATGTCAAGTGTGTTTTCACAACCGTTTATTATTCGCGTGTGCTCATGAACTAAATGCTCGAAATAATTTTCAGAGAATGCGTTTAGCACAATTTCAGATGGTGTTTTAAGCGTACCTCCGGAATTAAACAAGTATTTTCGCCAATGTATCGAGTATCGAGGGTAAATTAAAGTCAGCACTTGCTATAATCGTATGAGTCGGGTATATGTTTTTCGTAGCGAGCGGGGTCTTCTCATAAAATTTCAATCACCAGTGTTCTCCTCCTATTGCGAATACATCTTGATGGCACCCCCCCCCCCCCTACATAGGGAGCAATGAACATGACAATAAAGTAAGAGAAATCAGGGCTCGCACAGAAAAATTTAAGTCCTCGTTTTTCCCTCGCACCGTTCGAGAGTGGAACGGTAGAGAGACAGTCTAGAGGTGGTTCATTGAACCCTCTGCCAGGCACTTTATTGTGAATAGTAGAGTAATCACGTAGATGTAGATCCCAAAGTTCCTGATCACCTTAGCATAGTGCGTCATGGAATGACGCTGTTCATGGTAATTCGTTCGTCTAGTGAGAACCCCCCCCCCACCCACCCACTAATTGGGCAACACCCATCTCGGCCCCCTTAGTGCCACTGGTGCTGGTGCTACCCAAGAAGGGTGGTTATACATTGGCATCCGGTTTCACTATCTCTCTTCTCTTTCATTGGCATAAACAACACGAACATTACACAACTAAATTCCAACATCTACTCATCACAGTGACCCAGTTTCAACAGATATATTTAACTAGCACAAATTAATTTGTTTTTGATACATCTGCATTTAAAAGGCTACTATACAACTCACACTTAAGTGCCTGGCAGAAGGTTCACTGAGCTACTAATTCTCTATTATTTCACTCTCGGAGAAAAACGAATACCAATATCCTTCCGTGTGAGCTTTGATATCCCTTATTTTATTATGATGACTGCTTCTCCCTCTGTAGGTCGGCACCAACAAAATATTTTCGAAATTGGTGAAGAAATTTGGTGAGAAGTCTCCCCGCAAGGAAAAACACCTTTCTCTTAATGATTTTCGTCCCAAATCCGTACCATGTCCGTGACACTCTCTCCTCCATTTCTCGATAGTACAAAACGTGCTAACTTTCTTCGAACTTTTCTCGATGTGCTCCATTAACCATATCTGGTAAGGATCCCACACCGCGCAATAGTACTCCACAAGAGGACGGACAAGCGTAGTGTCTCTCTGCCCGGAGACTGGGCGTTTGTGTTGTCCTCACCCCACTCACCAAACAACCAAACCAAGCGTAGTGTAGGCTGCGTCTTTGGTAGATCTGTTGCATCTTCTGAGTGTTCTGCCAATAAAACACAGTCTTTGCTTCACGTTCATCACAAAATTTTCTATGCGTTCTTTCCAATTTCAGTCGTTTGCAATTGTAATTCCTAGGTATTTAGTTGAATTTACGGCCTTTAGATTGGACTGATTTATCGTGTAACCGAAGTTTAACGGATTCCTTTTAGCACTCATGTGATTTACCTCACACTTTTCATTATTTAGGGTCAATTGCCAATTTTCGCACCATGCAGACACCCGTTCTAAATCGTTATTCAATTCGGTTTGATCTTCTGATGACTTAACTAGACCGTAAACGATATCATTAGCGGCAAACAACTAAGACGGCTGCTCAGATTGTCTCCTAAATCGTTTATATCGATAAGGAACAGCAGAGGGCCTATAACGCTTCCTTTGGGAACGCCAGATATTATGTTTCATTCGATGACTTTTCGTCAGTTATTACGAACTGACAGTAAATCACGAATCTAGTCATAGACCTGAGACAACACTCTATAGGCACGCAATTTAATTAGAAGTCGCTTGTGAGGAGCTGTGTCAAAAGCCATCTGGAAATCTAGAAATACGGGATCAACTTGAAATTCCTCGTTGATAGCACTCGACACATAGAGTTAATCCAAAACGTTCGAACACGATATATGTTGAAAATCCTGCTGCATATCGACGTTAACGAAACGGGTCTGTAATTTAGTGGATGACTCCTACTGCCTTTCTTGAACATTGATGTGACCTGTGCAGCTTTCTAGTCTTCGGATATTGGTGTTTCGTCGAGCGAGCGGTTGTATATGATTGTTGAGTATGGAGCTATTGCATCAACATATTCTGAAACAAACATAATCGGCATACAATCTGGACCGGAAGATTTGCTGTTATTAAGTTATTTAAGTTGCTTCACTACTCCGAATATATCCACTTCTTAGTTATTCGCGTTGTCAGCTGTTCTTGATCTGAATTCTGGAAGATTTACTTCGTCTTTTTTTGGTTAAGGAATTTCGGAAGGCTGTGTTTAGTAACTATGCCTTAGCAGCACCGTCTTCGGCAGTATTTCCATTGGTATGTATCAAAATAGAAACTGAAAATTATGAGAACCCTGTAAAAGTAAAAGCCGATATATCATAGTAGCTAAGTGTCCGTGACAACACACATACTACTGTTACGTGGCCGTTTATTCCCAAGCTATCTCGCAACCTGTCTTATAGTTTAATGTGCAGACTTCAGTAGTCAGCCAAGTGATCACTGACGCTGCAAGTAATATTCGTTGTTGCCAATGACTGTATTTCTAATTGATTCTGTATCTTGTTTTTTCTTGGTACGGTGGAGCCTTGTTATTAGGGCAACCTTGGGGTTTTTAACTTCCTAGTGAAAGAGAAGTTTCACCTATGGAACGGAATAGTCGTTGCTTTCTGCTGAAAGTCGTTCTCCACGCAGACACAGAACACAGAACCGTCTGCCATCCCAGCCTAGTAGGAGCATGGAGCGAGAGCGAGCAATGTACCACAAAAATGCATTGTGCGAAAAGCAGAAGGAATCCCTTTTAGTTACGATGAAAATCTGAAATGCAGGAGAGAACACAAAGCCACACAGCATGGAAGCAGAAGTTAAGACCTGTGGAGACTGCTATAATGTTTATTCAAATTTTAGTAAGGGGTTCTCTGGTTGCCTCGTAGTAATTATTTCGGTAGTGGGCGTGAAGTCCCGTTGGTGTGTACATGGACATTTTTGGTTGCCCATAACTGAAATCCGTCATTTAGTGGGAGTAATTTTTCACCCTTCTTCCCCACACAACTGGAAAGATTTACCTTACTGGCTAGCCATGACAAAATACGATAAAGTACAAAATTGTTAAGTTTATTTGTTAAATTATCGTTGTTTGGAACTTAAAAGGTCTGTCACAACGAGCTGGTAGGAGTTCAACGCTTGCAGCACCAGCAAAGATGCATAGAGAAAAGTAAGGAGACACTTACTTCAGGTGGACCGAAGAGACGTACTTGTCCTTACGCCACCACACACACTTGTTCCACAGCTTGAGGCAATACACTAAGCCTTGGAGTGGCTGAATGAGATGTCTCTGACTTGGAGAAAACTACAAAGGCCATGCTGAACTTAAAATTTTCAGCCATTACTGCTGCCGTCCTGTGCTCTTGCACATTGTAAGATTGGTGAGGCTGAGCCATTATTCTAGCCATTGTGGCGAAGCGAGCTAAAGTTAGTTAATTTGCAACAGGGTTTCATTTAGCAAATCTAATTTTAATAACCAGCAACTTGAACCTATAATGCCCTGAGGCAACAGCATTGATGTTCGTTCATGCTTTTCTGTGGATCTGTATTAACCTTTTGTGCCATAATTGCCAGTGTTCATGACATCATTTTTATCGTTGTTTCATGCATGCACCCATCTGTGCCAAGACTATAGATCATATTTGCAATAGCTTGTTCACTTGTTAAATTTTTGTATTCTTTACTGAGTGGTTACATAATCTTTGATGTCTCTTGGCAACAAACCAGATTGTTATAGTGACTCTTAGTTTCATTTCATAGTGTGCTGGATCCCATCACCAACATGCCCAGGTGAGATGAGGTACCCACACTTTCGTACTTAACTTGGCTACTCCTAGCAATTTTCATTTAATAAGCCGTTATCCACTATGCGGCCTTGTTTCTTTTTAATTCTCATGATTTTATGGGGTTCTTTCCATCTCTACTGGTCACTGGGGATAGGGCCTGTAGCATCTCAGGGGGTATGGGGTATGCTAAGAAACTCACATTGCACAAAATACATTTAAATCCATTCCTAATATGAAGGCCCACGGCGGATCTTTGGAAGAGTGCAGTGTGACAAGAGGCTACCAAATGCCATAAGATACAAACCTCTGCAGTGACAAAATGAAACGATGGTTAAAATCAGATTCAAATTGGCGACACTAACGCGAGAAAGAAAGGAGCTGGGGAAAGAGTGGAGGAGAATAAGGGAGAGTAAGATAACATGCAAGAGAAATAGTAATACTGAAAGACACAGAACGTTTATTTTGTGTTGTGTGTGTATTGGCATGGACACTTAGTTCCTATGGTATTTTGGCTTTTTCTTTTCCACGATTCTTATAATTCATAGTTTCTATTTTGGCACTGTCTCATTTCGAGGAGCGTAGGGAGAAGATGCGGGAGACACGCACCGTCGACTAGGCAAGGTCCTAGTGGGTCTCCCCCATCATCTCCGTACACTCCTCGGAGTATGGGACCTCATCATCATCATCATGATTACTGAATTTTTTCTGCTACGTTCAATCTATTTTATGTTTTTCCTAGTTTTATAGATAGGAAAATATGAATGTCATTTATCGCAGAATTATTTCACTGACTATATTTGACCTTGATACACAATACTACCTGTTCCATATATTGTGTTCAGCATAACTTCAGACTTACATTTTTTTGTGATAGCTTTTTTTATAAATTTTTAATAATTTGTATTATCGATTTATTGTCTGCCGTTTTACGCTTTAATGTTGATAAGTCACATGCCCTTATGATGTGCGTATATATTTGTTTCCATTTTCATCATTATGTATCCTTGGGTGAAAAAAACTACTTGATGTTAGCAGTGCAATAATGTCATATTCCACGCCCATGTTGCAATTTCTTACGAAACTATGTCTTAATGTTTCTGCATTTATATCTTGCACTTCGTCTTAACTGACGTTTCATTTAATAATACCTATCGTGTTGTAGTTTTTAAGTGGTAACAACCTGCACTGAGTCTTTGGTTTCAGCTTCATGCAGTACATAATATGTATATTCTTCGCATGCTTCCTAATGGTTACGATCGTACTAACCGACTATTGTTTGAATGGCTGCGAAGGCCATTTGTTGTCGACAGTTGTTTTTCTTACTGCTGCCAGCCTTTCTCGATGTACGATTAGTCTGTCATTTGGCTTCACATGTGCGAGAGCTATACTTTCAGCATTTTATGCGCCCACTTTTATTTGTCTTGTTTTTGTACTTAGTTATAACCATTGATGGAAACTGGTGTGCAGCGTGCATATGTTTTCCTGATGCACCTTTTTACGGTGTATTTATTGTTTTTACCACAGCTATGTCTAATCATGATGTATCGAACCATCTCAGTAAATTGATTTGTGACCTAGATGCAATTTATTGAGTGTCAATTCTGAATGGCCACTTGACTCTTGGATGGAAGCATTTCTCTGTCAAGTGTAAACACATTTAATCGACAGCAGTCACACTTTGGAAAGAATATACTCCACTGTGCGCTAAGAAACAAAACCTTTCTAGTTAGGGGCCTGAATTTGCCCCTTGCAGTCTCGCAGCCAACAATGGCGTGAGACTTTTCTATCTTTTGCTCTACCTATGTGTATACTTGAACACTTTTACTCTGTTTCCTTATCACTGCATCTGGAGTCAAGTCTTCGACATTCGAATTGAATGCCTTTTAATGTTTAATATACTAGCCCTGCCTTTTGTTTTTCTTGGTGGAGAATTTTTTATAGTACATCATATTTGAAATTTTACTATTTTTCTGGTGTATTTTACAATACAGGGGGCTACTTATTTTCATTTCGTTTCTCTGAACCAAATAACCCTCTCTCTTCTTGTCCACAATAGTTTAAGACCAGATGTAATCGGGGTTCTTTCTTCCAGCATTTATTTAAATACTCCTTGATTTGTTTCAGGGACAGGAAAAGGACTCGAAATGCTGTAGGATGACCTTAGAAAGACTTAAATCTTTCATCTACACTGACTGTACTGTAATTCGCTAAGCAGTGTTGTTCTCGTCATTTCTCTCTAAATATTTGAGTGAGTCCTTAGTTATCATTTCCGTAATACAGTATTTTTCTTTTATTGCCTGAGGCATACCAACTGACATGCTGTTTGATGTTAAACATTTAACCTTCACGGTCAGATAACCCACTTGTAATCAATTTCACATCTTAAGTTCTGAAAATATTTCTAGAATCAAATTTTCGATGGTCGTTGATAAATTCGATTTTGGCTAATAATCCAAAGCTGGGCAAATCAAGTTCTTCATGTTCTTGACAGTTACTATCTCTGCATAAGCGACCTTCCGGTTTCTTCTGCATAATGTTATTAGTGCCGTCACTGACAGGCCAAAGCCAAAGATATTACATGCTCGTAGTCTGTATACTGTCAGTGTTACCAATTTGTGGTTATCCAGGTGCACGATTGTGCACAGCAGGAAAAGAGCTGTGAAAGCTGTATCAGCTAAAGCTGCAGGTCGTGAGACGTAACTCCAGGGACCCGTGCTGGATCTTCCTGTAACTAATCCTACACTCCTGGAAATGGAAAAAAGAACACATTGACACCGGTGTGTCAGACCCACCATACTTGCTCCGGACACTGCGAGAGGGCTGTACAAGCAATGATCACACGCACGGCACAGCGGACACACCAGGAACCGCGGTATTGGCCGTCGAATGGCGCTAGCTGCGCAGCATTTGTGCACCGCCGCCGTCAGTGTCAGCCAGTTTGCCGTGGCATACGGAGCTCCATCGCAGTCTTTAACACTGGTAGCATGCCGCGACAGCGTGGACGTGAACCGTATGTGCAGCTGACGGACTTTGAGCGAGGGCGTATAGTGGGCATGCGGGAGGCCGGGTGGACGTACCGCCGAATTGCTCAACACGTGGGGCGTGAGGTCTCCACAGTACATCGATGTTGTCGCCAGTGGTCGGCGGAAGGTGCACGTGCCCGTCGACCTGGGACCGGACCGCAGCGACGCACGGATGCACGCCAAGACCGTAGGATCCTACGCAGTGCCGTAGGGGACCGCACCGCCACTTCCCAACAAATTAGGGACACTGTTGCTCCTGGGGTATCGGCGAGGACCATTCGCAACCGTCTCCATGAAGCTGGGCTACGGTCCCGCACACCGTTAGGCCGTCTTCCGCTCACGCCCCAACATCGTGCAGCCCGCCTCCAGTGGTGTCGCGACATGCGTGAATGGAGGGACGAATGGAGACGTGTCGTCTTCAGCGATGAGAGTCGCTTCTGCCTTGGTGCCAGTGATGGTCGTATGCGTGTTTGGCGCCGTGCAGGTGAGCGCCACAATCAGGACTGCATACGACCGAGGCACACAGGGCCAACACCCGGCATCATGGTGTGGGGAGCGATCTCCTACACTGGCCGTACACCACTGGTGATCGTCGAGGGGACACTGAATAGTGCACGGTACATCCAAACCGTCATCGAACCCATCGTTCTACCATTCCTAGACCGGCAAGGGAACTTGCTGTTCCAACAGGACAATGCACGTCCGCATGTATCCCGTGCCACCCAACGTGCTCTAGAAGGTGTAAGTCAACTACCCTGGCCAACAAGATCTCCGGATCTGTCCCCCATTGAGCATGTTTGGGACTGGATGAAGCGTCGTCTCACGCGGTCTGCACGTCCAGCACGAACGCTGGTCCAACTGAGGCGCCAGGTGGAAATGGCATGGCAAGCCGTTCCACAGGACTACATCCAGCATCTCTACGATCGTCTCCGTGGGAGAATAGCAGCCTGCATTGCTGCGAAAGGTGGATATACACTGTACTAGTGCCGACATTGTGCATGCTCTGTTGCCTGTGTCTATGTGCCTGTGGTTCTGTCAGTGTGATCATGTGATGTATCTGACCCCAGGAATGTGTCAATAAAGTTTCCCCTTCCTGGGACAATGAATTGACGGTGTTCTTATTTCAATTTCCAGGAGTGTATTATACTACGGTGTACTTTATCTATGTAGGTGTACCTCCACAATCTCTACGAGTTCTAAATGATGTTATCATTGGAATAATATATTTATTGTCGACCTTAATAACTTTTAATTCATATTCGAATTTTGTGCTTGCTGTTTATGAAGGGCGTTATGCACTGATATAATGTATTAAATTAGTACTCTTCGATTCCCTTGGTTCTGTCTGCTACAGTCGCTTACGTTGCTGTTAATGTAACGGAAAAGCTGTTTCCCAGTGCTGAATACAGTGTCACAATTATATCGCACTGGTAAATGGTATTTTTTCAATGTATTATTTTGGTTCACCTAATAAGCGTGAATTAGTAACGGAATGGTAAATGTAAAAAATGATCTTCGCAGGAAGTTGTTATAAAAGTAAATTCCTAGAGAAGGCAGGATGATCAGCGGTAACGGCAGTTTAGTTTTTGTATAGGCAAAATGAAGTATGCACTACTGAGCAGTTTTTAAACTGTCCCACACACCATTTTTGCAGAATTTATTGTCCTGGCGAGTGATAGAGTCCTCACTCTGATTTGCAGGAATACTGAGGGGTTTTCGTGATATCCTCAGTTGTGCAATTGAGGATGTAGACAGATCCACAGATATTACTACTTGATCTTCTTACCAACATATTTTCACAGCCAACGCCGACCCCTGCACTCGGTTTTAAAATATTAGTCACCTTATAAAAATCATCTAGAATTCTGTGCCACTACTAATTTCCTTCCCACGTCTAGCTAGCGATAAAATCTTCTTGGTTTTTTTTAATTTTTGCAATGGGGCCTTTGCTATCAAGCTGCTTCTGAATTTGTTAGGTTCCATAATTCGTATACTTTCGTCCTAAGTCTCCAAAACACTGATCTATTGAGTATGTCTGCACTGAAGCTCTAACAATAACAGTACCTTCGGATTTTTTTTTTTTTTTTTTTTTTTTTTTTTGCTTTTTGAAAGAGTTTGACGTAATTTACTCTAGACCTATGCTGTTTCCCTCATATTGTGTAACGACTCTAAAATCACTACTGTATCAGCAATCTTTTTAAAGTCAGCACCAATACACCATAAATACATGGAAACACTTATTCTGGACTAATCCCCATTGGTGGTATTTCTGCGGTAGTTTGCACGTTGTCAACAGGAACGATAAAAATCTTTTGTGAATTATTCGATAAAACGATTTTAACAGTTTAATATAATCAAGCTTATTGGCTACGAACGTTCCAGAATCCGTGGCTCCGTGCTGAATATAAGTACAGAAAACTGTAACCAGTCAATTTTTTAAAAAAGTATTCGTTTATTCTGTTAGATAGTTTTTGAACATTTCACGCTCTTCTTTAGATTGAGCGCATGAAAGATAGTCTATTTACATAGCTTGATGCTTAGTACTTGCTCTGTGACAAGAAGACAGACCTAAACACCTAATGTACCGCCATTAGTTTCCATTAGTTACTTACTGCAACAGTATTGGCGGCTTTGTAATTGATGTCCAATTGGCAACCTCCATAGTGATTTCAAATTCCCACAGATCACTCCCTTTTAACTCAGATCACTCACTTTTCAGCCGGAATGCGAGTTTAAGTGTCAACGATAAAACTGCCTGCAGCCAAATATAAGCCTACTGTACAAGTGGTATATGTTACTAACGTCTTCACTCGAACATATGACGTATTTCGCTCAGGGACATGTATATACACATATAAATATTCAAAAAGAGCAGACACCACTACACAGCAGATAAAATGCTGAGGAAGAAGAATTTAATGTTCTATGCATTACTAAACAAAACTTCAAAGTGCCACATGAAGTATTTCAAACCATAGTAAAATTAAAATGTAAAATTTTGGGTGACCAAAGAATCAGAATAAATGTTGATATAGAATACTGATGCACCCAAGACTTCTGTGAATTAAAAGTGGAATAGAGCTGCCCCAATCTTTAACAACAATCTGGATCTCATTGTTACTGATAGGATGGATTCTCTTTCTCATACTATTGGGTATTTTATGTGAGTCAATAAGACTGAAAATAATAATATTGTTGATGATGTCATTTGAATAATAAAATATAAAATTGATGATTCATTCATTATTGTATTTTTATTTCTTGTTAACATTTTACTTTTATATTGTTTTTAGTTAGTCTTTCTATATTTAATGATAATAGGATGACCTCTTGATTATTAAATCATTAGTTTATGTTCTATCACAATCCATAATTCATTATCATAAGCTTAAGTTACCTTAGGGATCAGTGTAATTGTTTTTGAGAGCTCATATCGGTAAAGCAAATTGCGACCTTGACGTCAGATTAAGAAAGATTTTGGATGTAGGACCATAACCTACAATTACTGTAATTAATAAAAATACAACTGTAGTATTGTCATGGAAGAATGATAATTGCTGCATTAATGGAGAAGCCCCGTCTTGAAGTGATAAATTTAATCATGTTGCTCTGAACTATTTCTAATAAAAGGTCAAACCTATATTTGTAGAGCCTGGAATCTAGGAATTAGTGGTAGTTCTGAATAATCTTGACAAAAAGAGGAGAAAGAACTATATTGAAATAATGGAAATTAGTATACTGTTCGTATGTCCACTTGCCATACGGTGCATATGTCCACTTGCCTAAGCTTAGAACTTTATGATGAGACACAATTTTTATTTGACACTTCTAACTCCAGATCTTGTTGATAATCCCATCTAGACCACTTTGTAAATTATCCCTCCTAATCAAATGCCCCATTTTTCTTTGCTTCTGCTACTATAGTTTCGTTTGCACTTAAAAAAAATTACAAGGATTTTACTTAATTGGTCTCACTTGTAATATTTTATCTGTACATGGTTTCGGAACCGTTAAGAACAAGATTATTTTGTTCAGTCAGTCCTTTGAACATGTCATCTAAGTTCACAATGTATTGTGCAATTTACTTTTGATCTCAGAGTAATCGTTCTAAATTGTCATATAGTTCATTATTTAATATGTAACATATGTTATCTCAGCTAAATATTTTATCTGCTTTAAACATTTTTACTGAAATAATTCCTCTCATTTTAGTCCTTAATCAGAAACTAACAGTTGCAATCTTTGGAAACCAACTGCAATATTCTGTAGATGCAATAGTTTACAATTTCTGATCGCACTAAAATTTTACAGCCATACATATTTAGGTTTGTGCATAATGATGGAATAACTGACAAAAACCGAATTTCAAAATAATAGATATTGTAGAATATTACATCAGTGTTGGTAGTTTTTCATTGGTAGTGAAGTATTGCCTCATTTCTGTTCTTATGTAGACTTGGGTTGGATTTATTGGATTGTGGTATAGATTCGTCTTATTACAGAAAACATAATATTATGTACATGAGATTAAGTGTCTTACTTTCCAGTAGGAGACTTAGTTATTTATCAGCATAGCACAAGAATTACTCGCCAATACGTTACTGGTTGGTAACATAGATATGAAAGCAGTCAATATGTAAGGGGAGAATAGAGGGATTCATAGGTTGGGAGTAGTACTGGATCAGTTTAGAGCTAGTATGTCTTAGAAATTCTGTAGGAAAAGATTTGCTTCAGAACTCCATCTGGTCACTGAGAAGGTGGTCTTGTGCTATATGTGTTGACTAAGATTCAAATTTCTTCGAAAAGGTCACATTTTATGTCTTTGCTAGCAAGATCAAGTACCTGAAGGTTCTGTTCTATGATGTTAGCAGAACGACCATGTTGAGTGAGATGTGTTACAAAGCTGAATATTTTTATGTTATTAAGGCTGAGTACATCCATATTGATTTTGAATATTGTGAAGCTTCTGCCAGTTTGTCCAATTTACAAGCTTGGAGGTTTGCTACAAATGAGTTTTTATATGTCTGACTTCTGTTGTTGTTGCATAGTTCGGATACTGCAGATGATTTTATTTCGTATTTTGTTACAGGTGAAGAAGTTAACTCTCATGTCACATGTCTTAAATATGTTGGCAACTTGGTAAGAGATCTCCTCTAGGAAAGCTAGGCTTAAAAATCTGGTTTTCGTGTTTTTGGATTGTTGTTTACCAACTGGTTTGTGTAATTTTGTTGTATGGCTTAGTTTATCCATTATAGCAGCATTGTATCCATTACTCTAGGAAAATGATTTTATAATATTTGATTCTTTATGCATTTCACTTGTATCCAACAGGATTTTCAGCATGTGACTAACCATCGATCTGAAGAAGTGTTTTTTATATTGGTGTCAATGGCAAGATGATTTATGAATAGCAATGTTGGTAGTTATTGGCTTTCTGAAAATTTGAAAATTATGCTTCTGATTTTTTATAGTGATTTTTAAGTCAAAATAGTGTCATCTGATATTCCTACAGTGAACTGAATAGTTTGGTGTAATTTATTAAGTTCTTGTGCTAGGATTTCTGTCTCTTTTGCTGTTCCATTAAAAAGAATGACTCTCATCAACATATCATTTATAGCAAAGCAGCTTAACTTTCAGATGGGATTAAGATCTGAATAAATTGTTTTCAAGACTGTTAATACTGTAGATATGGCAGCTAAAAAGCCTACAAGACTACTTCCCACTGCTGATCCATCTTCCTGAAGGTAAAACATGTTCTTGAACAATAAGTAGTTGTGTGACAATATAAGTTCCAGGATCTCTATATATTCATATATTTCTGCTCTAATAATTGTTTTGTGTTCTAGTACATTGTTTCTAATTATAAATACTCTTACTTTGAGAAGTATCTTGAATATGTCAAGAGATACAAGTAAAAGTTGTGATAGTGATATTTTTTGTACTGTGGATGAGCTCATAAATGCTTTTGACAAGGAAATTATTTTGAAACTTGTAGTCCTTACGGATAATGTCATTAAGGTTTGTGGTGGTTTTGCAGCTTGGATTATAGAGTGAATTTAGAGTGGGACATATGGGACAGTTTGGTTTGTGGATTTTAACCCGTGCTCTTACTTTTGGTGCTGACAGGTTCATACAGTATGTAATTGCAGTTTTTAGGCAATTTCTTAATATCATCTTGGATCTGGGAGTTGGTCACAATCTGTTTCCTTTATGTTATTATTTCTGAAGATTCCTGAGGTTTGTTAATATAACCTGTCATAGATGACAGATGATTTGTTGCACTCGTTTCAAGTAACAGTAGGACTTCTGAATCTACTTCTTTTGCCAAAACTGTTGTAAATGAGAGATGTTCTAAACAGTTATTGAATTTAAAGTGAAATTTATGATGTGAAGACAGCACTGTCTAGAGATAATGTTAACTAATTTTTTTACTCAAAATGTTAATAAAGAAATGTGACGGAGCAGAGCAATTTTTCTATTGTAAGCTATTGAAAAACCTAATGTTATGTTAGTTTATAGTTATTACACAAGCACAAAATTGATTGCACCAATTTGCCGAATAAATCTATGTAATTTATAATTTGTGTGCTTTGCACTAACATAATTTAGAAAATGTAACAATATATAAAAATGGGCTCAGTAAGACCAAACCAAAACGTGTTTCCCATACACTTAACGATGTGTTTCTCAGGCCTGTACATGTGTTCACTATTTTTATTTTCTGATGAAGTTGCATTCATAGCCAAATCTCTATGTGGCAAGTTTCTTCAAACACAAAGTTTATTTTCAAACCATTGCAAAAAGTAATTAAGTAATTTAGGAGAACGATTATGATCAGTTTCCTATTTATACATTTTGTAAATGTGTCTGAAGTATAGGTGAGTGAAAACAAGAGTTCTGTATTTTCACCCTTCAGAAACCTAATTTCCTAGTGAGTTCAGCCACATTTTTGGCATGACTTGTATTAGACGTAACACATTTCTTTCGGAAACAGTCGTTATCCTTATTTTAAAATTCTGAAATAGGTGTATGATTCTGTCAACATTTACTTTAATTGCCTAAATTATGTGAGTCACATCTGAAAGTTTACTCTCAATGGTCTCCTATAGAAGTCAGTGGACAGCTAGCCATACCTGTCTGGAAAGTGACAGCTTCACACATCGCCCTGACACATTGTAACAGCCATAGTTTCTTTTATGTATACATGCTTAATTTGTCCGATATAAGTTAACAAAACCATTTTGATAGCGCAGTCAGCATAGCGAAATATTACAAATTAGTGCACTGGTTCAAATACAAAAAAATTAAGATATCTTTCTAAAGTAGAAAAAACTGTTGAATATTTTTAGTTAGAAGCCAATCAAATTAGTTTTCTTGTGTACAAGTAAGTCATCCAGTGACCAGAAAAAAATTCTGTAGTTAGGATATTTACGGAAGCGTCAAATCGTAAATGAAATTTGTTGTCTTTCACTGGAGTTCTATAAATAAGATGGTGAGAAGAGGATAAGAAAAAACAACAGCGAGATACTGGTATCTTTTGTTTATTAATACAAGCATGGTAGCACGAAACATTTATTTCCAGTTTGGTGTGTTTATTCTAAGTCAGTGAGATATGAAGCAATGAGAATTTCGCATAATGAGAAGAGATGACACGATTGTATTGGCGCTTGCGATGCGTTTCGATATCACAGATACAGAAATCAGACTTGTGCGCAATCACTATGCTAAAGAGGCGCACACGACTAGCGCCGGCGCGCGCAGACTGAAGGGGCTGAAGCTTCCCGTCGTGTCGACTTCAGGACTTCAGGACTTCTTGGCGGCTGTAGACTCGCAAGCCCGGGTGGTGGCCTGCACCTGCTCGTAGTCGCGCAGCGCCTGAGATTCTTCGTACACTGGTTTCAGGCCGGTTGCAGAGTCCTGGGAAGAGAGGTAGAACGCACTTCGTCAGCGAAAGTAGTTCTCTGTGTTGCAGTGAAAACAATCGCACAAAGACTTGCTAGTGCAAACTGAAATGTCTTCAAGTAAGGAAAGAGCAACTCGTGTACACGCGGACAGTTTCCTCCTCCCCTCTCTCACAGACCTACTGCTACAACCAGGTACACTTTGACTGCCTATCCACTGTTCTTTAACCAACCAGCTTGACATACCGCTCTTCCAGACTCAGGGAGGCGGCATCAGAGAACATTACCCTCCCTCTGATCCCTAACGACTCTCTCTGCCTGTCACCCACATCTTTCTAACTCATCTCAACCATTGAAACTTCCAGTATTCATTCCTGCTCGATCGCAATTCCTCAACAATCCACACAAACAACGCGCAATTCGACCGTTTCTCCACACACACACAAATCAATATACACCTAATATCAACATCAAAATTTCTATTCCACAGTCACCAGGAGCTCTCACAATATTGTCCTCACTCACCATCAAATAATGTATGTCAATGTTTTACCATATATTTCATAATTATTATCACCCCTACATATAATCTTCCATTTGAGGTCACCATTTGCATCAATCTTGATCTCAACAAAATTCTCACCTTTCCACATATCATGAGACAACGCACTTCATAGTCTTCTCACATTTCATCTTCACTGAATTTTGTGTTTTCTAACGAAAATCTATGCTGTCAGTGTGTATAATGTATGGTTGAAGTGTGAGAAGGTTATCCACTTCCAGCCCACTCTTAACTGTGAGGGACAAGGGTCTGAAAAAACAATAAAGATGAAAAGAAACTCATGGGCCCCAACGCCTTCCAATGTAAGTCGTGTTGTATTCAGTTACTCAGAATACTGTACATGTTTCTGACTGATTTTGGTTGTCAGTGCACCATTGATATCATCTCCATTAGAAACGGAGGACATATTCTCATGTTATCACTGGCGTAAACATTCTGTGACTATCTACAAATTAATTAATGAAAAATGTTAAACAATAAATGTTATGAGTGTTCTGGGAATAGAATACGGCATCTTGGGATGTTAATGAGCAATTTCCTGCCCTGATTTTTAAGAGATCAAGCGGATATCCCTGTTTACATCTGCAAGTCACAGTTAAGTGCAGAGGGTACTTGGTTTTATGGGCAGATGAGGAAGGTCCGATAGCCCATGGTTGTTTCACTTGTTCTATTACGGGTAGGGGAAGAGTGAAAACGGGGCAAAGGGTACCAAATGGCCGCTGGGTTTTCGTATTCACCTCACAGAGAATCATCATCAACAGTGTAAAATACCTAAGCAACATGAGGTACTTGGTAAGAGTTGGAGAAGGAATCTAGAATAATGCCGGAAAGCCTCGTCTTCAGAATCCTTACATCACTTAGCCGATCAAACGCTCATTTGGTACTGCGGCCACGCCAGTCCTGGTGCAGATGACGTGGGCGCAGCTGCGTGAGGGCGCAACACTTCATTCGGTGTTAAGATCTCGCTACTTCCGATTCTGTTCTGCAACTTACATTTGGACTTGAATCGGTTAAGTTCTGAACGCTGCTGTTTACCGTGTATACACATAACTCGGTATTTCTTCTGATTTCTCGTAGTTTCCATTTCGAATTGGGGCTTATCCCGCTTATTACGTGACTCTATGTTTAGACTTAGCAATGATCACAGTCTTTGAGTGTACGTGAATACAAATGACCACGCTCGACTAGAAAATCCAACACCGTCATTCAAACGCCGACCGGTGAGTCTGACGCTAACATACAGGCTCAGTGACAACGGCTACCAACGTGGCTATTGTAATATTGTAAAGTTTATTAACCTGAAAAGAACTTCTCGCTTACAGAGCTGAGTGAAACTTCCTAAGCATTTTCGTGTAACTAATTTATTCAGATCTACATAAACATCCTTAAACTGACCAAGGACAGGGCATGATCACCTTAATTTGGGATACTACTATGAAACATTGCAATGAGCCCATTTGGGTGAATGGGAGTGTTGGTGAGAGTCTTCGCGTGTGGAGATATTGCTCAAAAGTGTAGAGAGTGCAGTTGAAGCTGTAAGTTCTCAGTGAAACCATGGGAAAACCTTCATGTATACACTCCTGGAAATGGAAAAAAGAACACATTGACACCGGTGTGTCAGACCCACCATACTTGCTCCGGACACTGCGAGAGGGCTGTACAAGCAATGATCACACGCACGGCACAGCGGACACACCAGGAACCGCGGTGTTGGCCGTCGAATGGCGCTAGCTGCGCAGCATTTGTGCACCGCCGCCGTCAGTGTCAGCCAGTTTGCCGTGGCATACGGAGCTCCATCGCAGTCTTTAACACTGGTAGCATGCCGCGACAGCGTGGACGTGAACCGTATGTGCAGTTGACGGACTTTGAGCGAGGGCGTATAGTGGGCATGCGGGAGGCCGGGTGGACGTACCGCCGAATTGCTCAACACGTGGGGCGTGAGGTCTCCACAGTACATCGATGTTGTCGCCAGTGGTCGGCGGAAGGTGCACGTGCCCGTCGGCCTGGGACCGGACCGCAGCGACGCACGTTTGCACGCCAAGACCGTTGGATCCTACGCAGTGCCGTAGGGGACCGCACCGCCACTTCCCAGCAAATTAGGGACACTGTTGCTCCTGGGGTATCGGCGAGGACCATTCGCAACCGTCTCCATGAAGCTGGGCTACGGTCCCGCACACCGTTAGGCCGTCTTCCACTCACGCCCCAACATCGTGCAGCCCGCCTCCAGTGGTGACGCGACAGGCGTGAATGGAGGGACGAATGGAGACGTGTCGTCTTCAGCGATGAGCGTCGCTTCTGCCTTGGTGCGAATGATGGTCGTATGCGTGTTTGGCGCCGTGCAGGTGAGCGCCACAATCAGGACTGCATACGACCGAGGCACACAGGGCCAACATCCGGCATCATGGTGTGGGGAGCGATCTCCTACACTGGCCGTACACCACTGGTGATCGTCGAGGGGACACTGAATAGTGCACGGTACATCCAAACCGTCATCGAACCCATCGTTCTACCATTCCTAGACCGGCAAGGGAACTTGCTGTTCCAACAGGACAATGCACGTCCGCATGTATCCCGTGCCACCCAACGTGCTCTAGAAGGTGTAAGTCAACTACCCTTGCCAGCAAGATCTCCGGATCTGTCCCCCATTGAGCATGTTTGGGACTGGATGAAGCGTCGTCTCACGCGGTCTGCACGTCCAGCACGAACGCTGGTCCAACTGAGGCGCCAGGTGGAAATGGCATGGCAAGCCGTTCCACAGGACTACATCCAGCATCTCTACGATCGTCTCCATGGGAGAATAGCAGCGTGCATTGCTGCGAAAGGTGGATATACACTGTACTAGTGCCGACATTGTGCATGCTCTGTTGCCTGTGTCTATGTGCCTGTGGTTCTGTCAGTGTGATCATGTGATGTATCTGACCCCAGGAATGTGTCAATAAAGTTTCCCCTTCCTGGGACAATGAATTCACGGTGTTCTTATTTCAATTTCCAGGAGTGTATAAGCCGTTGCTCAGTTTAATTGGTACTCATTATTTAGATGTTATTTAAAATCCTATTAACTAATGTTGGAAATGGAAATGAAGTCCTACGCTTCTTGACAGAGCGTAGGGGAACGATGCGGGAGACCCTCTCCGCCGTACTAGGCTAGGTCCTAATGGAGGTGGTTTGCCGTTGCCTTCCTCCGACCGTAATGGGGATGGATGATGATGATCAAGACGACAGAACAACATCCAGTCATCTCGGGGCAGGTGAAAATCCCTGACCCCGACGGGAATCGAACCCGGTACCCCCTGTTCGGGAAGCGAGAACGCTACCGCGAGACCACGAGCGGCGGACTAACTAATGTTAGTCAATATTTTTCCTTGTCGTAACGCTTTTTGCATGAGTAATATTCATTTCTGGTCAAAAGAAGTGGGCCAGTATGAAACGCAGCCTTCAGTTTAAGGAAGAAATTTCTCAGAATGCAATATGGAGTACTGAACTGTATAAAAATGAACACGTTAAATACGAGAATCGAAGAGTTTGAGATGTGGTGGTAAAGAAGGATGTTGAACATTAGGAGAGCTCATAAGAAAAGAGGTGGTTCTCCACAGAATCTGCGAGTAGAGGAACGTGTGGAAAACACTGACAAGGAGGAGGAACAGTATGTTTGAACATGTGGTAAGACGTCAAGGAATAGCTTCCATGCAGTAGCATGGAGCTTTGAATGGTAAAAACTGTTGGGGTACAGAGAGACTGGAATATATCCAACGAACAATTGAGGACATAGGGTGCAGCCGCTGCTCTGAGATGAAGAACTCGTAAGTCGCCGAGCCAGCGAATATTATCCTATCTTAACAATTTACGAAAGTTGTTATTTATTGATCGTGTGATTTAAAATAGCGTATTATTGCAACGGAGATCGCATGAGCGCACTTACCTTGAAGAGCAGGTCGTGCTTGCCTTCGTACGGGCCGAAGAGGCGGAAGAGTTCCGGCTTGCTGGAGTAGAGGTTGGCGGCGGCCAGCAGCGCCTGCCGGATGGCCTCCAGCTGGTGTTCGTTCTTCGTCTTACTGGTCACTACCTGCGGGAGAGAACAGGAGAGCGTCTGGAAAACTGCGTGCCTCACAGCCGACAGCTGGGCGTGACGCATCACGTCGAGGTCCTACATCAACATCTGGATTCATCCAGGTATCTGATGGGGTGGGACGTAAACAATGGGACGTAACAAATACCGGATACTGCAATCATTTCTCAACTTTCAAGTTCGTATCGTGAAGAACGCGTGGGAAAAACGACTAGGTAACAATATGTATGAGCTCTTATTTCATGGTCATTTAGGTAATGTATTGGGAGGAAATAACATAAAAAATCGTAACGAAAATGAAATCAGGACCTGTCATTTTTATTTAATCACAAAAGACCGGTTTCAGACTTAAGTGAAGCTACGTTCAAATTGTAATAAACCTAATTCCGTGCAGAGACGCTCTTAAGGAAGGTCTCTATACGAATGTTTGTCACCAGTTAAAAATGACCTCATCCAGGGCTTGAAAAGGTCGTGATTGAAAATTCATTTGAAACTGGAGCTATTCTTAATAATTCTTTTAGAATAACAGAACAAATATTTAAAAGTTATTTTAAAGAAATTACAAACAATCATATTTACACCAATGATGAACGATCATTAAATATAAATGAGAACAAAAGATTATGCAGGTTACGCAGCAAATTTCCGTAAAATAATAATAATCTCCCTAGTGTTTAGCACGTTAAAACATGGGCCTTATATATAAGAGCTTTGCAACAAATGCTCGAAAGTAACGTGCTCCTAAAGTAGCATCAACGTCTCGGGTTTATTTTATGAGCTTAACATGATGTCATAGGAGCAACGACGTACATGACATAATTTACAACTAAAAAATCATCCATTAAGTAAGTCATAATGCGCCTAGTATATCTACAGATATGACTTGTTCGTACATGAAAATCACAAGTGTCACTAATGTATGCAGTGTATGATACTTCCGTTTTTAGACACTTGAAAATGACCTAACGCTGAAATTGTTCAAACGTACACGAAATAAAGAGAATGGCAACTGAAGGCATCAAGAAGTCTTTAAAAAAATATATCGCAGCTGCGGACCCTATCACATTGAAAATTACAGAGGAAGTAATTAGACAATAATGGACCACATTTGTCTTTCACGTCGCTAGGCGACGTTTGCAGCGAAGTTATTTATAGTTTGTCCGCTTATATTTGACTTATAATGACAGAATGTACTGTCGAAGAGTAACATAATAATTTCTTCATATTTTCCATGTTCTTGGTACAGAGCACGAGTGAGCACAATAAAATGTCACAACAGAGGTTATCGACCAGTTCTCACATATATTCTTGACTAAACCAGTTTCGACGGTTATGTCTTCTCAGTAGGCCATATAGGTTCTTAACCGTTGGCTGTGTCAGTACGTAATAGGAGAGTGCATCTCCGAAGGTCTCCTACTCGAGTTGTCACTGACTCCGTCGAAAACAGTTCGTCAATAAACGACATATGAGAGCACTGACTGATAACCCCTGTATTCGTGGCGTAATGAGCACTGCAGGGGTGAAGCAGCAGAGCGTCGCACTCACCAGGTGTCCCGGGACCGCAGCCAGGTTGCAGGACTCGAACTGGTCCAGAGGCTTCCTGCCGCCGTCGGGGCACAGCAGCTCGTAGTCGCCGGACTTGAGGTCGCGGGCCCACGCCTCCGAGTTGTGTCCGTCTGCAAAACGTGGCACGTCGTCATGCGGAGTCTTACTACTGGTGCAAGCAAGTGGTTATTTGCTACATATAACTAGCTCCAGACATATACACTACTGGCCATTAAACCTGCTACTCCAAGAAGAAATGCAGATGATACACGAGTATTCATTGGACAAATATATTATACTAGAACTGACATGTGATTACATTTTCACGCAATTTTGGTGCATAGATCCTGAGAAATCAGTACCCAGGCCAATCACCTCTGGGCGTAATAACGGCCTTGATACGCCTGGGCATTGAGTCAAACAGAGCTTGCATGGCGTGTACAGGTACAGCTGCCCATGCAGCTTCAACGCGATACCACGGTTCATCAAGAGTAGTGACTGGCGTATTGTAACGAGCCAGTTGCTCGACCACCATTGACCAGACGTTTTCAATTGGTGAGAGATCTGGAGAATGTGCTGGCCGTACAGGACCTGCAACATCCGGTAGTGCATTATCCTGCTGAAAGGTAGAGTTTCGCAGGGATCGAATGAAGGGTACAGCCACGGGTCAACACATCTGAAATGTAACGTCCACTGTTCAAAGTGCCGTCAATGCGAACAAGAGGTGACCGAGACGTGTAACCAATGGCACCCCATACCATCACGCCGGATGATACGCCAGTATGGCGATGACGAATACACGCTTCCAATGTGCGTTCACCGCGAAGTCGCCTAACACGGATGCAACCATTAAGATGCTGCAAACAGAACCTGGATTCATCCGAAAAAGTGCACCCAGGTTCTTCGTTAAGTACACCATCGCAGGCGCTCCTGTCTGTGATGCAAAGTCAAGGGTAATCGTAGCCATGGTCTCTGAGCTGATAGTCCATGCTGCTGCAAACGTCATCGAACTGTTCGTGCAGATGCTTGTTGTCTTGCAAACGTCCCCATCTGTTCACTCAGGGATCGAGACGTGGCTGCACGATCCGTTACAGCCACGCGGATAAGATGCCTGTCATCTCGACTGCTAGTGATACGAGGCCGTTGGGATCCAGCACGGCGTTCCGTATTACCCTCCTGAGCCCACCGATTCTATATTCTGCTAACAGTCATTGGATCTCGACCAACGCGAGCAGCAATGTCGCGATACGATAAACCGCAATCGCGATAGGCTACAATCCGACCTTTATCAAAGTCGGAAACGTGATGGTACGCATTTCTCCTCCTTACACGAGGCATCACAACAACGTTTCACCAGGCAATGTCGGTCAACTGCTGTTTGTGTATGAGAAATCGGTTGGAAACTTTCCTCATGTCAACACGATGTAGGTGTTACCACCGGCGGCAACCTTGTGTGAATGCTCTGAAAAGCTAATCATTTGCATATCACAGCATCTTCTTCCTGTCGGTTAAATTTCGCGTCTGTAGCACGTCATCCTCGTGTTGTAGCAATTTTAATGGTCCGTAGTGTACTTGCGTTATTGCAAGGAAAGAAGGACGATTAGTGCTGAGTGCGACATTTGTTGATCAGATTGTGGGAGAAAATCAGCCGCCACCTTATTCTGAGCGTCATACTGGAATACCTTGATCGAACGCTATCAAATGGATATTGTTCTTCTATGCTTGTGGCATAAATTGATTAAAATTTCATTCTTATGCGAGGTTATTTTCAGTGCGAAAAATGGGCATTCCTCTACATGATGAATGGTGTGTGAACATGATGGCTGTTGTGTGAGCGTAACGTTACTGTAAGTTATCATTCTGTGGTCTTTAGCGATGAGTCTCACCTCTGTGGCGGTCGGATCGACGCCATCGTATCTCGACGACCTGGTGAAAGGTCGCACGAAGGAGCGATTCTTGAGACCTTGATACCGCAATTTGACAATCTGTTTGATATGACAACGTGACTGATTCCGTAACTGTTGCAGGCTGAATGCTCGGCAGTATGTGGCAAGAATGGTAAATCCTGTTCTCATATACTTCATGTCCGGGTTACCAAATGGTATATTGCCCGCCCGGTTAGCCGTGCGGCCTAACGCTGTGTTTCCCGAGCGGGAAGGGTTGCCGGTCCCCGGCACGAATCCGCCCAGCGGATTAGTGTCGAGGTCCGGTGTGCCGGCCAGCCTGTGAATGGCTTTTAAGGTGGTTTTCCATCTGCCTCGACGAATGCGGGCTGGTTCCCCTTATTATGCCACAGTTCTACTATGTCGGCGGTTGCTGAGCAAACACTGTCTCCACATACGCGTACACCATAATTACTCTACCTCGCAAACACCTCGTCTGTAAACCACTGAGGGCTATGGCGGGGACAAAGCCTCTCCGTCGTTTATAGGTCCCCACAAAATACACAATACACAAATGGCAATTCCAGCAAAGCAGTGCAACACACCATAACACAAAAGCCTTGAGAAGTATACGGATCACTGAATGTATACTATCACGCTGCTGCTAGCTAGCAATCCTCATGAATCGACACGCCACGTGCTTGAGACATGGCAAGAAATTCCTCATGATGACATTCAGGGCTCTTTCCTTTCACGCTACAAAAAGTACAAGAGTTTATTCGCACCCATCGGTCACACCTAATTCTGAAGTTGACGATAGATACCTGTTCCGAATGTCCTGAAAATTTGATCATTTAATAACTTATATGTGATGAGCATCCGCATAAAATTTAATAAATGCTGGACTGGTACTTCGCGGTGTAACACTCTTTTCGTCTGTGTAGTTGTGTGAAATACGTCTTAAAATAGTTGTTGACAACATTGAATTCGGTCTAAACTGAAGTAATGAAGTAAGAGGATATATTACGATTTGTTCAAAGACAAAAAATGGTTCAAATGGTCCCACTAAGGGGCTTAACTGCTCAGGTCATTAGTCCCCCAGAACGTAGAACTACTTAAACCTAACTAACCTAAGGACATCACACACATCCATGCCCGAGGCAGGATGTGTAGTGGTCGCGCGGTTCCAGACTGTAGCGCCTATAACCGCTCGGCCACCCCGGCCGGCTGTTCAAAGACATAAAATTCACTTCTGAATTCTGAATCTAACTTTTTATTTATTTTCCTGGTCGGCAAACACTTTTACAATATGGCTGTTGGCAAGATATTTATGAATTCAAAGGAAAGCGCGCTTTAAGCTGATTATAAACAGCCGCTATAGTAAGAGTTGATGTCAGATACGAACTGCAAAACTTCTTAAGAAATCTGGAGCATTTAAAAGCAATGTAGTTGCGGACAAAATCACCGAACCGTCGTTGTCCTGAATTCACAGTAGTGTTCTTATGTTCGTCTGGTGGGTGTATACAGGTATGCACAGAAAGTTCTCTCCACTAAGCTTGCTCCACCACAATGTTTTTCGCACCGACTCAACGCAGTTAATCACACACAAGAGAGAGTGCGGTCTCCCACGCAGTGCTTCACGCAGGCGCCACTATGAGTGGCAGATGCTTGCTTACGTACAGGTCAATAGCACATGCCTCCAGCGCTATGCATAAGAAAGTTAGTGGGTCACGGTATCACATAATCAACAACCACTAGAGCTGAGCGCATCAGAAGAACGCCTCATGTTTGCCGATCGCGGTACGTGATATTTCACAAGAAGTTAATGGCGATATAACGTTTTACGAGGGTTATTCCAAAAGTAAGGTCCGATTGATTGCCAAATTGAAACCACAGTGAACATCAGAAATGTTTTACTTGTAACAATTAGCTACACCTTTCAGCTACTTCTCTACGTAGTCGCCGTTCTGACTTAGACTTTTGTCATAGCGTTGTACCAACTTTTCAATAGCCTCATCATAGAAGGCAGCCGCCAGTGCTTTCCGCCAATTCTCCACGCTGGCCTACACCTCGTTGTCTGTGTCAAAATGTTGTCTTCAAAGACAGCGGTTCATGTGACCAGAGATGAAACTCAGGGGGAGACAATTGCGGACTGTATTGTGGGTAATCTCACATTTCTTTTGAAAACGATGCAGGAGCATCTTCATTGCCCCTGCAGAATGCGGCTGAGAATTGTCGTGAAGGCGAAACAGCACGACAGTTATATAATGTTGGCTGCATAGCTTCAGGCGAAATTTCTCACCAGGCCCTCGTACTTGGCGGCAGACACTATTTTCTAGACATCTTTACGCACTCACTGCGAGCTCAGAAATGAGAAGAGCGACGTGATGCTAACTGGGGTTATACTAGAGACACTACCCAACACATCTGTGCAAAGCTTTATCGGATTTTCATAGTCGTTTCCATTTCGCGACCGATCGGACCTTACTTTTGGAATAACCCTCGTATATAAATGACAAGTTTTGAGACCTATGTTCTTGTACAGAAGAATATAGACCCGACTGAGTAAATCATATATAAGTAATGTGGTTTAAGTTTTAAGTATTCCACATTTTTCTACTATAAAAACAGCATAACGAGAACCAGCGTGTGATGAAAGCATCTATAACTACAGGCAGTTCCAAACCTTTCTTCCGTGATTTTAGTTTTCTAATTCCTACGACTCATCAGTTACCAGAGCGAAAATGGTAATCATTTTGGGTTCAACCTGAAAAATTTATTAAACACATTACAACAGCTTTTGCATGTTAAATTATTCAATACACCTTATTCATCTCCTCCCGATTTCACCGAACTGGTAGCGTTGTATATACAAGACAAAAATTTCACTTTCCGTCTTATTTACGTAGGAGTTACTAGATCTTTTAAAGTACACTACGTGATCAGAAGTATCCGGACAGCCCCAAAAACATACGTTTTTCATATTAGGCATTAGACATCGCGAGAGAGCAGTTGGGGCGCTCCGCGGAACTCACGGACTTCGAACGTCGCCACGTGATTGGGTGTCACTTGAGTCATACGTCTATAGGCGAGATTTCCACTCTTCTAAACACCTTTAGGTTTACTGTTTCCGATGTGACAGTGAAGTGGAAACGTGAAGAGACAGCACAAAAGCGTACAGTCAGACCTCGTGTGCTGACTAACAGAGGCTGCCGACAGTTGAAGAGGGTCGTAATGTGTAATAGGCAGACATCTATCACAGAGGAATTCCAACCTGCATCAGGATCCACTGCAAGTACTATGACAGTTAGGTGGGAGGTGAGAAAAGTTGGATTTTCATGGCCGAGCAGCTACTCATAAGCCACACATCACGTCGGTAAATTCCAAACGACGCCTAGCTTGTTGTAAGGAGCGTAATCATTGGACGACTGAACAGTGCCCGCATCTCGTGGTCGTGCGGTAGCGTTCTGGCTTCCCACGCCCGGGTTCCCGGGTTCGATTCCCGGCGGGGTCAGGGATTTTCTCTGCCTCATGATGGCTGGGTGTTGTGTGCTGTCCTTAGGTTAGTTAGGTTTAATTAGTTCTAAGTTCTAGGGGACTGATGACCATAGATGGTAAGTCCCATAGTGCTCAGAGCCATTTGAACCATTTGACTGAACAGTGGAAAAACGTTGTGTGGAGTGACGAATTACGGTACACAATATGGCGACCCGATGGCAGGATGTGGGTATGGCAAATGCCCGGTGAACGTCATCTGCCAGCGTGTGTAGTGCCAACAGTAACATTCGAAGGCGGTAGTGTTAGGGCGTGGTCGTGTTTTTCATGGAGGTGGCTAGCACCCCTTGTTGTTTTGCATGGCACTATCACAGTAGAGACCTACAATGATGTTTTAAGCAACTTCTTGCTTCACACTGCTGAAGAACAATTCGGGGATGGCTATTGCATCTTTCAACACGACCGAGCACCTGTTCATAATGCACGGCCTGTGGCGGAGTGGTTACACGACAATAACATGGCTCAAATGGTTCAAATGGCTCTGAGCACTATGGGACTCAACTGCTGAGGTCATTAGTCCCCTAGAACTTAGAACTAGTTGAACCTAACTAACCTAAGGACATCACAAACATCCATACCCGAGGCAGGCTTCGAACCTGCGACCGTAGCGGTCTTGCGGTTCCAGACTGCAGCGCCTTTAACCGCACGGCCACTTCGGCCGGCCACGACAATAACATCCCTGTAATGGACTGGCCTGTACAGAGTCCTGACCTGAAACCTATAGAACACCTTTGGGATGTTTTGAAACGCCGACTTCGTGCCAGGCCTCACCGATCGACATCGGTACCTCTCCTCAGTGCTGCTCTCCGTGAAGAATGGGCTGCCATTCCCCAAGAAACCTTCCAGCATTTAATTAAATGTATGCCTGCGGGAGTGGAAGCTGTCAACAAGGCTAAGGGTGGGCCAACATCACACTGAATTCCAACATTACCGATGGAGGGGGCCACGAACTAGTAAATAATTTTCCGGATACTTTTGATCAGATAGTGTTACTTTTGCATTATATTTTTATTTGGGGCTACAGTTAAGACCGCAGTCAACGGTGAAAGAGGTATTATTTTCCTATTCCAAACCTAAGTGTTCAAATGGTTCAAATGGCTCTGAGCACTATGGGACTCAACTGCTGAGGTCATTAGTCCCCTAGAACTTAGAACTAGTTAAACCTAACTAACCTAAGGACATCACAAACATCCATACCCGAGGCAGGCTTCGAACCTGCGACCGTAGCGGTCTTGCGGTTCCAGACTGCAGCGCCTTTAACCGCACGGCCACTTCGACCGGCTAACCTAAGTGTGGTGAGTATAGAAAAAATATGGAACCACTCTCCTAACTGACGACACCACATATCACAAAAACCTTTACAAGATTGCCTTTGTCTATAGGTATCGATTACTCTTTCTTGCTGCAACATAAGGTCCATAGTTCTTGATTTCACTAAGGTACCACTAACTTAAAGAAGTCAATCTCAGTTACCATGACAAGTGTTCGGTTGCATAATGAAGACACGTCAACAAATGTTTGCTTCAACCTGTAATCAGTGAGATCTCGACTTCTGCAGATGGCTCACGCAGGCAGTGAAACTTGATAGTTGCATGTGCGCAAGACTTTCTTCTAACTTCTGGTGAGTCCTCCTAAAATAAACTACAAATAAATGCTAGCAGAAGTTGGGACGAAGTAGAAGTCTGTGTAATATTAATGAACTGCTCATAACGTTCTTATGGCCCTTTGAATCGAGAGATAAGAACACATTTAAAGAAAGCCTCGATCAGGTCCAGAGGACCGTGTGTGTCAACAGGCCGTTGTGTCATCCTTTACAATGTGGTCTCATTCGGACATGGGCCCAGCACATGTCTCTCCCGCCATTGTACTCTTGCCAAACCTTGAAACTGCTACTTTTCGTTCGAGTAGTTCCAAGGCTGTCATTCAGACGGCATAAAAAATTCTGGGTAACCACCGGATGGAGATTACAGCCCACTGCGGATTCACAGTGTTCTACAACAACAGAAAGTGCTGCCTGCGAAGGCACTTCATATTTATTCCCGAAATTTACACTAGCGCACTGCTCAGCAGAGACGGTAACCCGAGGGAATCTTCGACATTGTCTTTAGTTTCTGCCGGGTGGACCTAAAGATAGAGCAATTACGTCAACTTTTTATGACAGGGGAGATAAAAGCAGAGTGTAGCGGTGGCGAAAATATTTACTAGGGTACGGTTAGACCAACGAGCGGAGCGTTCTGCGCACCGGCGATAAACACGGTGGCCCATCCGAGCTCCAGGCAGCACGTGTGTCGACCGCCAGCCTCCAGCCAGTCCCAGCCACAACACTTGAGGACTCTCCTTGTAGGTTTGATTAATGACAACAGACGAATAATATGTAGTTTAGAAACTGACATCGTTCTCGTATCCTCTCATTACAGTCACTACTGGCACATAACTTTAGAACGCTACAGAAGGAAGCAAAGTTCTGTCGGCGTACAGGTCATTAAGGATGACGTATCAGTTGCAACCAGTCAGTCAATGCTTTTTGTGGCATGGCGCATCAGCGATAACGAGATTATCCACTTTGCATGCCCAAGCCACAGATCGAACTGTACTATTGGTAACAGGATTTGAACTATACGGCAAAGGAAAAAAGAGAAAAGTATTAAGAGAAATATAGTTTCAATTTGAAATATCAAGCATTGTTTCACGTAAGTGAGGGATATCCAGATTATGGATAAAAACCTCTTACATACGTACTTTTTCTGAATAACAAAGAAAAAATTCTACCATACACGTACTATATGCTGTTGACATAGCGCATTCCACCCCACTGTAGAAAAAAACTCACGAATAATGTTGTCAAATGATGCAAGTCTTTAGACTCAGCGGTCCTTCATAGCTTGTTTGGCATTATCAAAGCCTATTTACTCGAGTGGTTCTTCAGTTGCTTTCACAAATCGGATGACCACTTTCCAGGCCTACTCATGAAAGGAATGTACGCTGTCACCTGGAATCGAGTCCGGTGAATACGGCAGTACTCATTTTGCAGAGCGTTTGTCGAAGAGTCACCTTCAGTCCGGAACCGCGTGACTGCTACGGTCGCAGGTTCGAATCCTGCCTCGGGCATGAATGTGTGTGATGTCCTTATGTTAGTTAGGTTTAAGTAGTTCTAAGTTCTAGGGGACTGATGACCTCAGATGTTAAGTACCATAGAGCTCAGAGCCATTTGAACCATTTGAAGAGTCACCAGATACATTTTCTCTGGTGGTTCGTCAAATAATTGAAAATTAGCTTTTGCAGAGCGTAGTTAACGTTCAACCAAACAAGATAAATGTGTGCTCTGAGTCGGCGAGAAACGTCGCCTTGTTTCTCAGTGCAAACGAAATGTTTGTGTAATGGAATTTTACATATTCGTCGACAGCGTGGAGCAAAATAATCTAGTTCGATATCCAGTTTAACGATATGTATTAACAGAGATAACAGGATAAGAAGAATAACAAATAATTCTGCAGAAACTCAGCTGCAATGCTACTTGATGGCAGGAGAATAGGATACGCCGTGCAGGCAGTCACATGAGAGGAGGGAGGTTGGGCAAGAAAGACGTGGCAAGAAAGTGTTTAACGACCTGGCAAGTGCAAGAGGACACTCATGCTGGCCTTTTAATGCGAAAGAATTGAAAAATACACTACTGGACATTAAAATTGCTACACCACGAAGACGACGTACTACAGACGCGAAATTTAACCGACAGGAAGAAGATGCTGTGATATGCAAATGATTAGTTTTTCAGAGCATTCACACAAGGTTGCCGCCGGTGGCGACACCTACAACGTGCTGACATGAGGAAAGTTTCCAACCGATTTCTCATACACAAACAGCAGTTGACCGGCGTTGCCTGGTGAAACGTTGTTGTGATGCCTCGTGTAAGGAGGAGAAATGCGTACCATCACGTTTAAGACTTTGATAAAGGTCGAATTGTAGCCTATCACGATTGCGGTTTGTCGTATCGCGACATTGCTGCATGCGTTGGCCGAGATCCAATGACTGTTAGCAGAATATGGAATCGGTGGGTTCAGGAGGGTAATACGGAACGCCGTGCTGGATCTCAACGGCCTCGTATCACTAGCAGTCGAGATGACAGGCATCTTATCAGCATGGCTGTAACGGATCGTGCAGCCACGTCTCGATCCCTGAGTCAGCAGATGGGGACGTTTGCAAGACAACAACCATCTGCACGAACAGTTCGACGACGTTTGCAGCAGCATGGACTATCAGCTCGGAGACCATGCCTGCGGTTACCCTTGACGCTGCATCACAGACAGGAGCGCCTGCGATGGTGTACTCAACGACAAACCTGGGTGCTCGAATGGCAAAACGTCATTTTTTCGGATGAATCCAGGTCCTGTGTACAGCATCATGATGGTCGCATCCGTGTTTGGCGACATCGCGGTGAACGCACATTGGAAACGTGTATTCGTCATCGCCATACTGGCGTATCACCTGGCGTGATGGTATGGGGTGCCATTGGTTACACGTCTCGGTCACCTCTTGTTCGCATTGACGTCACTTTGAACTGTGGACGCTACATTTCAGATGTGTTACTACCCGTGGCTCTACCCTCCATTCGATCCCTGCGAAACCCTACATTTCAGCAAGATAATGCACGACCGAATGTTGCAGATCAAGTATGGGCCTTTCTTGATACAGAAAATGTTCGACTGCTGCCCTGGCCAGTACATTCTCCAGATCTGTCATCAATTGAAAACGTCTGGTCAATGGTGGCCGAGCAACTGGTTCGTCACAATACGCCAGTCACTACTCTTGATGAACTGTGGTATCCTTTTGAAGTTGTATGGGCAGCTGAATCTGTATACGCCATCCAAGCTGTGTTTGACTCAATGCCCAGGCGTATCATGGCCGTTATTACGTCTAGAGGTGGTTGCTCTGGGTACTGATTTCTCAGGATCTATGCACCCAAATTGCGTGAAAATGTAATCACATGTCAGTTCTAGTATAATATATTTGTCCAATGAACATCCGTTTATCATCTGCATTTCATCTTGGTGTAGCAATATTAATGGTCAGTAGTGTATATCAGATATCAACGCGTTTTGGGTATGGGAACAAATGACAGAGCATTTTGCGAACACGTCTGAAAATGTCTCGGACTGCGTTAGTTCTGTGCCTACGTGGCTTCGTCTCATTCATTCTCTGACGCAGTCGATAACAACAATCGGATGACTGATTATAGCACTAAAGTAATTTGAATTAGTTATATCGAAAGGCCACGTAAAATACCACTTACAATTTTTTAGTATATATCGAGAAGCAAACCGACATTTGTCCGTTGTAAAAGGAGTGCAATAGCGCTAGCGCTGCGAGAATCTTACCGGTGTTGTTGAAGACTGTGGAATGCTTCACAAAGGCGACGTCTCCAGCGCCGGCTGCCAGGCAGCGGAAGGCCCCAGTATAGCCAAAGTAGTCCTCGCCGACGTCAGGGTAGCACTTGGTAGAAACGTCTGCAAGAAAAACAACCGTTGTGACACACGGGAGAGGTTGTCACGGTCGCAGTGGCAGGAGTCTGGCGTAGCGGGACTGCCACGTACCGTTCTTGGCGGCGTTGCCGACGCAGAGGTCGCACAGCTTGCTGGGGTTCTGGCCGGTCGGGTTGTTGTCGGAGAGCAGGGCGCCGGGCGCGCAGCTGCCGCCCGAGAAGAAGTCGGAGACGGCCTTGGCTGCCGGGCACTCGTTGCGCTGCACCAGACCCAGGCGCAGCAGCGTGTAGAGCGGCACCACCCAGCCTGCGCACCAACACCCACCACGGGTTAGCAGTAGCAGGGCGGGCGACTTGAGGGACGTGGTCCTTAATAACCGACAAGAAGCGCCTCTTTTTCGTTTCAGTCACCAGTCTTCCTAGTGATCAGAAGGTGTCCATCTCTCCGTCCCATATCCTACTATCCTATCTGTGTATCAACTCAGCTTAGTCGTTAATGACCACTCTCCAAAAGCACAGAGACCAAATGATTCTAAAACTGAGGTAAGCCTGTTCCACCTCTCTAATCGCCTTTCATCAGCAAATATCAGTCCACAGTTCGGCCCTCTTGGCACAGTCAGATACAACGAAAGCCCAAAATACCTGGGAGTCACTCTGAACACCTTTCCAACTTGGCCAAGAAGATACAAACACGAGTGAACCTTGTGAGAAAGCTGGCAGGCAGTACATAGGGAGCAACCACATCAGTCCTCCGAGAAGCATCCCTTGCACTGGTATACTCTGCAGCAGAATACTGTGAACCAGTTTGGTTCCGAAGCACCCACGTAGCGAAAGTAGACGTCCAACTGAACTCAGTTATGAGAGTAATTAGTGCTACAGTCCGGCCTACACCTACTTGCTGGCTACCAGTGCGCTCAAACATCTGTCCACCAGACCTCCGTCGAAAGGCTGCTCTTTACAACCTCTGTCAGCAAGTTTCTGAAAACAACTCGATCCCTCTTCATGACGATTTGCTATCACTGCCCAGGAAACGCCTCAAATTTAGAAGACCAGCACATGAAATGGGAGTCCAAATGCTATCCACAGCATTCGACCAGGACGCAGAGTGGAAACGTGAGTGGCAAGCTACAAGAACCCGAAACCACGAACTTGTAGACAATCCAACAGTTCCAGTTCCGGGCTTCCACCAGCCAAGGGAGGTGTGGGTGCAGTTAAACAGATATCGGAGAGGGTAGGTGCAAATACAACATGCACAAGTGGGGCTTTTCAAGTGACAGTGTTTGTGACTGTGGTGACACCCAAACAATGAGCCACATTGTGAATGACTGTCCAATCAAACGCTTCCCTGGTGGCATTGAGAAGATACATCAAGCATCCCACGAGGCACTCCGCTGGATCGAGTCCATCAACATCCGGGCGTAGTCTGAGCCGTTTTAAAACTCGTGTACTACATATAATTTCACATGTTCATTTTTATATATATTTCTTTATTTTGCTAAATGTGTATTATTGTAATTGATGCATACGATAATAATAATAATAATAATAATAATAATAATAATAATAAAAGCACAGTAGAATCTTTAAAGAAACGCAGTGAACAGTCGATAAAACCGGATGGTTATAATTAAAGTCCAACTACTCGCAGAGGTCCAGTGTCAGCTGTAATCATCGTATAGCAGCGAAACTTGGTAGCTATACTAATGCGTTAATGCGGAACCGATTTACGCTGGATAAAAAACTTAGTTACAATTTTGGGCACCAGGTTCAAAGCATAACCATCATGCTTACTACCTGAGCCCCCATCTGACTCTGTTACTCGCTCCTGTGAACGGGAACGCGTTATGCAGATCTTGGTGCCTCTCGCGTCCTTCTAGAAAAGATGACCTGAAGATGCCTAAATAAGGCGAAACGCGTCGTTGAAAAATAAAAAACTAAAACTGCAACCAAGACTGTTTTTAAACAATAATGATAATGAAATACGAAAACAGTGGTAAGCTTGGTGTGGCACGTGCACGAGTAAGGGGTCCTATCCAGGTGGAAGTTATTGACGAGGTTGCCGTTGCTATAAATGACCATGCAGCACGTGTGCTAGTGCTCGAACAATGTCACGAGAATTGTACATCCCATGGTTAACAGTGCGTAAAGCTTTTCGGATTATTTTACACTGGTACTTGTACAAGATCCAGACGGTGTAGCAACTGAAACCTCGTGATCCGCAGCAACGTTCTGAATTTGCTCTCCGGTTTCTGGCGTGGATCGAAGTTGATGACATATGGTCACGCAAAATTCTATAGACTGACGAGGCACATTTTACACTGCACGGTGCAGTGAAAATGCAGAACTGCCGAATATCGGTGTATTTTTAAACAGCATGTTGTGCTTGAAGATTCATGCACTTGCCGTATGTGACTCTATGGTATCCATTCACAAGCACCTTTATTCTCGGTCCGTTCTTCTTTGAAAGGAATGCGCCCAGAGAACTTGTCAGATGTACCGTGACGCCTGCAAGTTATCGAGACCTCCTTGTAGAGCATGTGATTCCTACTTTCGAAGAGCGTAGCTGTGTGGAAACCAAGTTGGGGCGACACCTAATGTCGCTCACCCAGTGAAAGATCTGCTTAATGCAGACTGCTAAGAACGGTTATCTCCAGAAGTTTTCCAATTGCATGGTCGGCAAGAGCACCTTCTGTGGAGCCATGTGACTTTCGGGTATGGGGATGTATAAAACAACGCGTTTACCATGGACACGTTCGGTCTCTACCTGAACTGAAGGCTAACATACTCATACGGGACACTTTGCTCAGATTTCACCGGAATTGCTGAGAGCATCTTTGATCGCGTCATTTTATGGATGCAGCATCTCGTCGACGTCCCCGACTTCCATACAGTCTTATAAGTGGTGATTAATAATAAAATAATCATTATGCCTTTCTCAATTGTTTGACCTTTATCTGTCTGCGTCCCGTTTCTAATTCATTAAAAATGGAAATATTTCTATATGTCTTTCTTGCATCTAGTGGCCAAAATTCAAACTAATTTTTTTCCAGGGTAAATCGTTCCTACATTAACGCATTAGAATATCTACGAAGTTTTTGCTGTCTTATGATAATTTTACTCCACACTAGACATCTGTGAGCAGATACAGTTTACAATCACCCGGTACATCAGTGTAATTATACAATTCCCAAGTTAGTTGTAAGTTACTGTGGCGACTAAACGTGTACACTACAAACAAATGCAATTAAAATTTAGTCCTGGACACTTGCGGAACGTAGTTGCTACTGGCTGATGTATTTTCGTAGATAATGGTGGAAAGCCGGGAAAACATCGTATTCAGAGTGGGAGATGTGATAATATTCCCTGTGTCTCACGCATCCATCTGTGAATAAGCACAGAACCTGAAGCGACGCTTTCACCGGAACTAACCGAGTGTCTCGATGAGAGAAACTGACCTGCAGTGCGGCCGATTCCGGTGTGGCAGGACTTGGCGCCCCGAAGGTCCGAGAAGCTCTGGTAGTTGGAATTCTTCTTGATGACCGCCACGGCGTAGTACACGTCCTGCAGAGGGCCGTACACCTCGCTCAGGATCGGCTTCAGGTCGTACTGCCTGCACAAAGAACGAACGGGAGCCGTCAGACACAAGCAGCGCGCTTTCTCCGGCTATACCCACTGCCACTGCTTCAGGTGTTACGACACAAATATTATTTAAAAGACGTTAAAGTCAAACGCTGATTTGTGGACATAATCCCCAAGTAACCACGTAATTACCGGAAATGTTCTAAAATGTATTTGACACGTTACGTGCACAACCGTCTGTTGATTCGCCATGAGGTCGCCATAGTGCTATTACTTTAGCCATGATCTCTTTCTACAATTTAGTTCTTTTCTCCCCGGCTAGTTTCTGTCATATTATTCAATTCAGGTGGTATCTTTATTGTCCAGAAAATCGCTTAACCGTCGGCTCGTTATTCTCATTTTTTGATTTACACAATTTGCATCTCCTGAAACTTGCTTCACTTTTATTTCGTGAGAGGTTCAAGATAACGATAATGAAATGTGATTTTGGGCAATTTTCTTATAAGCATAACACTCTTAAGCCGTGCAGCACTGAGATATTGAACGAAGAACGTTACTTGCACAACCGTCTGTTGATTCGCCATGAGGTCGCCATAGTGCTATTATTTTAGCCATGATCTCTTTCTACAATTTAGTTCTTTTCTCCCCGGCTAGTTTCTGTCATATTATTCAATTCAGGTGGTATCTTTATTGTCCAGAAAATCGCTTAACCGTCGGCTCGTTATTCTCATTTTTTGATTTACACAATTTGCATCTCCTGAAACTTGCTTCACTTTTATTTCGTGAGAGGTTCAAGATAATGATAATGAAATGTGATTTTGGGCAATTTTCTTATAAGCATAACACTCTTAAGCCGTGTATCACTGAGATATTGAACGAAGAACGTTTTTAATGGAAGGATATACCTTTTCTATCTACATTAGAAAGCTTCTGAAAGGTCGAGTGCAGTGATATAGAGCTCGTTAATGTTGGCTTTGAACATTTTCAAAAAAGTACTCGAACAATGTGCTAAAGATTAAAAGCAAGGTGATAGTATACACAACTTGATCAAAAGTAGACGCACCCCTATTAATGGACATTAACATGGGGTGTGACTACCCTTCGCCTTTACCACTGCTTGTACTTTTCTGGGGCCTTTCAGTGTGGATGAATGGCAGCCCATTTTCCTCAAAAGCTGAAACTAGTTAAGGTAGTCGTGCTGTACGCTGTGGTCTGGAGGGAAGTTGATGTCCTAGCTCATCCCAAAGGCGTTTCATCGGGTTCAAGTAGGGACTTTGAGTAAGCCATTCCATTTCAAGAACGTTGTTGTCCACAAGCCATTGTCTCACAAATGTGGCCTTATGACGAGGTGCACTGCAATGGTGAAGCATACAATCCTGGTATCCGAACTGTTCAAGGTACAAAAAAAAAAATGGTTCAAATGGCTCTAAGCACTATGGGACTTAAAACACCTGAGGTCATCAGTCCCCTAGACTCACAAATACTTAAACCTAACTAACCTAAGGACATCACACGCATCCATGCCCCAGGCAAGATTCGAACCTGCGACCATAGCAGCAGCGCGGTTCTGGACTGAAGCGCCTAGAGCCGCTCGGTCACAGCGGCCGGCTTTCAAGGTACACAAGGCCGTAAAATGTGTTAATATCCTTTCGCAATAACCAGTTTCTTAACTTCAACACCGACTGCATATTTTGACCTACCAACTATAAAAATCAAGAGCAAACTGTATGTCATGTGTAATGGTATCAACACAGAAACTTAAAATGGTGACATACTGCAGTTTAGCCGCCTGAGGATGTGGTGTAATACAAACGGAATCCCAATGGATTTAACTAATTTTTTCACAAAGAGTGAATGTGAATATAAATCACGGTTCGACGATTGCGGGCTGTTGACCAAGAACTTCCCCAAACACTCCTCCACCCGCTAAAGATTTAAATTAATGTTCAACGGCCGTACGTGGAGAGTCGGTAAACAGCAGTATTTCACTGGAAGAAGTATTTACGTCTGTGGGCAGCCTCTCGCCGTATTTACGACAGAAGAAGCCTCTGAAATTTCGCTTTGTTTAGTGGCTCCAGGAAATACGCCACATTCTTGTGGTCGCCTTTAAATGGAACTTCCACAAACTGATCCAGGCTCCCGCGTGCAAATCTACGCTACCTCCGAGAATCTTCTAGAAAATGCGATAACGATGTCACGAGAAGAAGTGTGTTTCATTCTCCCGTCTCTCAGTACCGGGTGCTTTGGATCTCCTGTTAAGATGTTTACAACAATCAAGATTTAAAGTCCCACGGAATAGTCAATGTGTTCAGTGCAATCTCTTGCATCATTAAAGTAGCATCAAATTATGTTCACGGAGACACCACTTCTGCTATGCTGTTATGCTAATGATATACGATTGTGTACGACAAGGTCACCACATTTTACAGTTCAGAAACGTGGTCCAGTAAATGAAAGAAACGTTCATCCATAACACTTGCACACGCCTTCTGGTTTTTGTACCGACAAAGCGCCCACAGGAAGATGCGTACGTCGAGATGACCAGTGTGCGTTACGTAGCAGATAGCTGAATTTAATTCCGCTCTATTATACCATGTAGGCCAGACTGAAGTATCTCATTTAGGGCACCTCATATAGTTGTGCACTAACTATGTTATGTGTATTTCCTGGAAGTTTTTATCAGCATTTTTGAAAATGAAACTTGGAGAATAACATTACGATGGAAACTGCAGTCTAGGTTTAAGGCAAGTGAGTTTAGTAAACTTGCTGGCCTGACATTTCCTCTACGGACCTCCATCATCTTTCGAAGATGGAACGGCATGACTGTACATGGTTCGTGATGACAATTCCTTGATGCAACAGGATGTGTCTTATAACCGATACCTCGTTTTCGTTATACCATAAGTTTCTATTTTTCTCAAATTGATCCAGTGCCTGTGCAATAGTTATCCTATCCAGCCGTCTAATTTTCAGCTTTCTTCCGTAGCAATAAGTCTGAAAAGTTATTTTCTTCCTATATAAACTGTTTACGTCCACGTTTCAGTTACCTAGAACGCTACACTCCAGGTAGATATATCAGAAGAAAAAGATCTTAATACTTACAAGTATAACTGATACAAATAGCGGAAGAAAAAATAAATTTACTGTTGTTGTGGTCTTCAGTTCGAAGACTGGATTGATACAGCTCTCCATGCTGCTCTATCCTGTGCAAGCCTATTCATCTCCGTATAACTACTCCAACTCACCTCCTTTTGAATCTGCTAACTCTATTCATCTCTTGGTCTACCTCTACGACTCTTACCCCTCACAGTTCCGTCCAATACTAAATTGGTGATCCCTTGATGTCTCAGAATGTGTCCTACCAATCGATCCCTTCTTCTAGTCAGGTTGTGCCACAAATTTCTTTTCTCCTCAATTGTACTCAGTATCTCCTCATTATTTGTATGTTCTACCCATCTAACCTTCAGCATTCTTCTGTAGAACCGCATTTCAAAAGCTTCTATTTTCTTCTTGTCTAAACTGTTTATCGTCCATGTTTTACTTCCTTACATGGCTACACTACAAACAAATACTTTCAGAAAAGACTTCCTAGTATTAAATCTGTATTTGATGTTATCAAATTCCTTTTATTCAGAAACTCTTTTCCTGCAATTCCCAGTCTACGTTTTTCATCCTACTTCAGCCGCCATTATTTTACTGCCCAGACAGCAAAACTCACCTTCTACTTTAAGTGTCTCATTTTCTAATCTAATTGCTTCAGCATCACTTGATTTAATTCGACTGCATTCTATTATCCTTGTTTTTCTTTTATTGGCGTTAACTTATATTCACCTTTCAGTATACTGTCCATTCCGCTCAACTGCTCTTCCAAGTCCTTTGCTGTCTCTGACAGTACTACAATGTCATCGGCGAACCTCAAAGTTTTATTTCTTCTTCCTGAACTTTAATTCCTTCTCCAAGTTTTTCTTGGCTTTCCTTTACTGCTTGCTCAATTTACAGATTGAATAATATCGAGGATAGGCTAAAACTCTGACTCACTCCCTTCTCAATCACTGGTTCCTTTTCACGCCTCTCGACTCTTGTAAAAGTGGCTCATGGTATTTTACCCCTGCCACCTTCACAATTTCAAAGAAAATATTACAGTGAACATTGAAAAAAACCTTTCTCTATGTCTACAGATGCTCTAAACGTAGTTTTGCCTTTCCTTAAACTGTCTTCTAGGATAAGTCATAGGGTCAGTTTTGTCTCACGTATGCTCACATTTCTCGGGAATCCAAACTGATCTTCCGCGATGTCGGCTTCTACAAGTTTTTCCATTCTTCTGTAAGAAATTTGTTTTAGCATTTTGTAACCATGACTTACTAAACTGAAGGTTCGATAATACTCACACCTGCCAGCACCAGCTTTCTTTGGAATTGGAATTATTACATTCTTCTTTGAAGTATGAGGGTATTTCGCCTATCTCACACATCTTACACACCAGACGAAAGAGTTTTGTCATGGCTGGCTCTTCCTATGCTATCAATAGGTCTGACGGAATGCCGTCTGCTCCGGAGGCGTTGTTTCGAGTTAGATCTTTCAGTGCTGTGTCAAATTCTTTTCGCAGTATCATGTTTCCCATCTACTGTTCATCTCTGTTCTCTTCCAGTTCTATGATACTGCCTACAAGTTCATCTCCCTTATATAGACCCTCTGTACACTTCCTCGCCTTTCAACTTCCCTTCTTTGTTTAGGACTGGTTTTCCATCTGATGTCTTAGTCTTCATACAGCTGTTTCTCTCTTCTCTAAAGATCTCTTTAATTTTCCTACAGGCAGTATCTATCCTTCCTCTAGTGATACATGCTATCATTACATTTGTCCTCTAGCCATTCCCGTTTAGCCATTTTGCATTTCCCGTCACTCTCATTTTTTAAACGTTTGTATTCTCTTTCGACTGCTTCATTCACAGCATTTTTATATTTTCTCCTTCCATCAACTAAAGTCAATATCTCTAGTGTTATCCAAGTATTTCTAACAGGCCTTGTCTTTTTACCTATTTGATCCACTGCTGTCTTCACTATTTCATCTCTTAAAACTACTCATTAGTCTCCTACTGTATTCCTTTCCCATGTTCTAGTCAGTCGTTTCCCAGTGTTGCCTCTGAAACTCGAAACAGGCTCTCGTTCCTTCAACTTATCCAACTCAGATCTTCTAAATTTCCTACATTTTTGCCAATTTCTTTAGTTTTAATCTACAGCTCACAACCAACAAACTGTGATCAGAGTCCATCTCCGCCCCTGTAAATGTCTAAAAATTTAAAATCCGGTTCCTAAATCTCTGTCACATCATTATATAATCAATCTGAAACCTTCCGATGGCTCCAGGTCTCTTCCGCTTAAACAACCTTCTTCCACAGAACTTTGAACATAGCTGCTAAGGTTCAGTGACCGTCTCAGAATTATATTGTAACAAATAAGCCCTCGGTCACAAATATTAAGTCAAAATTGACCTGGTTTCGACAATACTATGAGCGTCGTCTTCAGAATTAGAGTAACTGTACTAAAACATTAGGTATATAGTACATTAATAAAATTAAAGTTTGTACTCGCTCGAAAAGATGCAGTACTTACAAGTCACATATTAAAAAAGATCTAAGCCGGAAAGGCGACGTCATGAACACTTGTGAGATGGCGAGCCGCTAAGGGCTGCTTGTACTGTGAACAAGGGTTGCAATAAAATTCCCATTTGTTAGAAGAAATTTGGTTATGATTTCATCAGTTACTCCCTGGCAACTACTTCATGTTACATAGTGTGATTAAATGTGTTAATGTTCTTGATGAATCGCTAGTAAATAAAATAAATTCTTAAGAATATTCTTTGAAAATAAAATACGGTTCATTAATGTTTGCAAAGATGTAGTTTCTCTGTCTGGCGACCGTAAGTTGGGTTTCCCTTGGTTTTCATTTCAGGCAAAGGCCTGGATGATACTCTCGGGAAGACCATGGTCAGCCATTTGTTCTATCCCCGTAGAAATATTCTTGCGTATTCTATGTAATTTGATATTATTATCACATCTGTTTTTATTGTATTATGATGACAAATCCTATGTCAGTGTGTGATGATTCCTGGATGAATAAAAAAATAAATAAAATAAATTATTCCCAAGACAGGGTTTTGCGTTTTCCCTTATTAGGCCGTTTGCTTGATGCATTGTAACATACTATACTACAAACATACGCATATACATTCCATTGTGCGATGTTTGCAGTTGGAGTGTATTAATGTCATCGGATGAGTAACGTAAGGGGTGTCTGTACTGAAGAGATAATATGTTATTAAGACCCGTAACAGTATTTTGTTGTTTTTAACGGTTTCTCGATAAACTTTTAACGTATACCAACTGCTACGATGATAACGCAAAGTAACTGAAAAGTGCTCACTGAAATAAGACGTCGCTCCTGGAACAGTTTGTTATTCAGGAATGGTATAAAATGCCATAGACCAATAACCGCAGAGGGTTCAGTATGACTGGGGTGGCAGTTTATCAGAGCAGGGCCCCTGAGCTGACGTTACACTGTATATGTCACGGCTGCAGTGCGGTCTCACCTGACAGCGGTGAGGGCCTCGCCGCCGTCGAGGCTGATGACGTCGGCCTCGCCGTCGCGGATGGCGGCCAGGCACTCGCGTACGTTGCCCTTGACGACGCAGCCCAGCTTGGGCCGGATGTCCCGCGAGAAGGCGCCGGCGCTCAGCGACCGGCACTTGGCCAGCCCCGCCGTGGACGTCACGCAGAACCTGACGGGGTCGTCGGGCCCGAAGTTGCGCCCGATCACGTCCGAGTAGTTGGCTGCAGCAGGGGAACACCCAGTCAGCGTGGTCAGGGGGCGGGCAGACACAACAGCGCCTCTGCCAAGGGCGCCGCGCCTCGCTGCTCTTCACTCCCAAAAACTAATTTCTCTTCTATTTTTATTTCAGTTTCTCAATCTGTATCAAATCTCTCTCTCTCTCTCTCTCTCTTTCTCTCTCTCTCTCTCTCTCTCTCTCACACACACACACACACAGACACTGCTGCTTGCTGCTAATCTAAAACCACAATCAACTCGCGGACACAGCCCGTTAACCACAATACATTTTCTCAGTTTGGAACCGATCTAATAAACCAGAGTTGGAACTTTCTGGCAGATTAGAACTGTGTGTCGGACTGAGACTCGTACTGGGAACCTTCGCCTTTCGCGAGCAACTGCTCTACCGATTGAGCTACCCAAACATGACTGACGACCCGTCCTCACAGCTTTACTTCCGCCATTACCTCATCTCCTACTTTCCAAACTTCACAGAACTTCTCTGCATCTACATCTACATCCATACTCCGCAAGCCACCTGACGGTGTCTGGCGGAGGGTACTTTGAGTACCTCTATCGGTTCTCCCTTCTATTCCAGTCTCGTATTGTTCGTGGAAAGAAGGATTGTCGGTATGCTTCTGTGTGGGCGCTAATCTCTCCCATTTTATCCTCATGGTCTCTTCGCAAGATATACGTAGGAGGGAGCAATATACTGCTTGACTCTTCGGTGAAGGTATGTTCTCGAAACTTCAACAAAAGCCCGTACCGAGCTACTGAGCGTCTCTCCTGTAGAGTCTTCCACTGGAGTTTATCTATCATCTCCGTAACGCTTTCGCGATTACTAAATGATCCTGTAACGAAGCGCGCTGCTCTCCGTTGGATCTTCTCTATCTTTTCTATCAACACTATCTGGTACGGATTCCACACTGTTGAGCAGTATTCAAGCAGTGAGCGAACAAGCGTACTGTAACCTACTTCCTTTGTTTTCGGATTGCATTTCCTTAGGATTCTTCCTTGGTAGAGCACTTGTCAGCGGAAGACAAATGTCAGGAGTTCGAGTCTCGGTCCAGCACATACTTCTAACCTGCCAGGAAATTTCATATCGGCGCACTCTCCGCTGCAGAGTGAAAATCTCATTCTGTAATGCTCCAGAAGTGTTCTATACGATCCGAATCATAGTTTCTTTTTGGGAGAGCGCGGAGAGGGGGGTAAGTGCAGGCGTTTATACTTGCAAGTGTGTGCAGCAACTGTAACATCCAGCTCTAAGAAGCTTGAGTAGGGCTGAATATATTTTCGTTGAATAACAGCTGTACTTCTACCCCAGTATCTTTTCTTGATCATTACTATTTGCAAAACTAGGCGACGTTTAAAAATAATGTCTTCATTGATAGTTAAGAACGATATACAGGGTGACACACGGGAGACGGACGGTTTTGAAGTGAGTAGTACTGAGGGTGCGGTGGTGGGAGGTGGTCGTGCTGGGGATAGTTCTGATCCACACAAGACGCCATTTCATTTACTCAGTCACTATGGAGCAGTGGGACTTACAACGTCGAGTGTTTGTCTATGACAGTTTCGTGAAAAGTGGTGAGTCTATTATTGCTACGCAGCGATTGTCTCGTGCGCGGTTTAATGTCAGTCGGCATGGAGCCATTCCGAGCCGTAACACAATCTTCAGATGGATGGAAAACTTCAGATCAACTGGAAACATACTGGATAAGAAGCATCCTGGCTCGAGACGCAGAGCAACGACACCAGAAAATGTTGAAATGGTAAGGCAAGAGGCAGTCAGAAGCCCAGGACGGTCAGCTAGACGTCATGCTAGTGAGTTACGAGTCAATCGTGAATCGGTTAGACGAATTTTGCATAAAGAATTAAAATTCCATCCCTACAAAATGTTCATTGTCCATCAACTTAAGGAAACTGATTTTGCTGTACGAGAAGACTTCGCTTACAGAATGCAAGTGATTTTGGGATCGAATGAAAATGAAATTTTGTTGATGAGCGATGAAGCTCATTTTCATTTAAGCGGGACCGTGAATAAGCAAAACTTACGTTACTGGGCTCCATAGTATCCACACCTTATCCACCAGCATCCTCTACACTCAGAAAAAGTAACAGTCTGGTGTGCTCTTGGCTCTGTTGGCATTATTGGACCTTATTTTTTTGAAGAGAACGGGGCCACAGTTACTGTTAATTTGGTTCGTTACATTCGTATGCTTGAAACATTCTTGAAACCAGAACTAAGAAGACGACGAATCCCTTTAAAACGCGTTTGCTTCCAGCAGGATGGGGCAACGTGGCACACCGCAAACACTTCAATGACAGTTCTTAGACGCATGTTTCCTAGCCGGATTATCTCACGTTTTGGCAATGTTCCTTGGCCTCCCAGGTCTCCCGACTTGTCAGTATGCGACTTTTTTCTGTGGGGGTACCTTAAGAACTGTGTTTATAACCAAAAACCATGAAATTTGGGCGAGTTGAAGAATGCAATCATTCAAGAAATTGCTGCCATCCCTGCAGAGATTTTAGTCCGTGTGATGGAAGATTTTGAGAAGAGACTTGAGTCCTGCATTCGAAATGATGGACATCACCTTGACGACATTATTTTTCTCACATAACTTTGTTAACTAAAATGGCAAATAAGGAGCTTTGATTTTGTGTAAATAAACATGCATTAATTCTAAGGTAGGCTGATGATTTCATTAAAAACCGCCCGTCTCCAGTGTGTCACCTTGTGTTTGTAACTATTTCTCCGACATTCGTCTCCACGCTCAAGCAAAATAAAAAACTGCATAATAACAAACAAAAGTGACAGAAGTTTATCACAAAAAGCAGTTACTAAGATATTTCTTATTTTATCACTTTAAGACACCAACTTACGAAATGTTTCAAGCTTTTTTACGAAGACATTTTTCTGCTAAATTTGTTTGGAAATGCCAGTGGTCACTTATTTCCTTTACTTTAACATATTTGGTCCGTGGTGGATATTGTAGGTTCGTTCTTCAATTTGATTCCTTCTTACTGCAGCTGAGTGTATTATTTATACAGCTCTTGATTTTATTCTTGACTGAAAGGGGAGTGTTTTGTACCGATTCAAATATTTTACATTATATAGTTTTCATAGGAAGGTTAGTGTAGACTACTGATGCGAGTGTTTTGATGAATATTAGCAGTGGTGTATTGGTTGATGCCTATTAACGTGTGAAAACGCCGAAGCGACATAGATGATTCTGAGACAAATAATTTAATATGAGATACGTGGGACCGCAAATGTCAGGAAATACCCCAAAAGTGGATGAAAAATGTTGAACCCGTGACGTCACCAGTCGATTACCTCGCCGCACCTGCAGCGGTTGGGTTTGTCGCTCCTACTCCCGCTGATAGAGGGTCTGTGCGTTGCTCATTGCTACTCTTGGCTACTCTGTTTGCGTAGTAGTCATCGTAGTCTCGCAAATGGCTCTGAGCACTATGGGTCGTAGTCTTGCATTACCAGTGCCGCCAGCACAACCGTATCAGATACTACAAGAACGTAGAGTAGCCAAACGGAGTCTTGCCGCTCTAACGGCTGGAGTAGAATCGACAAACCCAACTGCTGCACGTGCGGTGACGTACGTAATCTGACGACGTCACGCGTTCAACATTTGTCAACCACTTTTGGCGTATTTCCTGACATATGCGGTCCTATGTGTCCTACATTAAATTACTTGTCTCAGCGTCAGCTCCATCGTTTCAGAGTTTTTGCAAACGTTAATAAGAATATATAAGAACGTCGTAAAACTGACACACAGAGGCGAAAATAGGTCCTCAGTTTCTGGCAACAAAATTTGAGTGAAACGTATTTTCACGGCGTACCATTCCGCACTCTGTTCTGCAAGCAAAAAAGAACGCGAAAGTGATGCTACACTCCGTAAGAAAGTTGATATACCGTGTCGGACGATGTAAAAATGTTATGGGAGAAGGTAAAGGAAGGGTTTAAGCTTCTGATAGGCATGGAAATCATTAGGGAGGCGCGCTAGCTTACTGTGACGTAGATATGGGATACCCCCTTGCAGGCCTTGCTTGCTTAAGGAGCTATTCTAGCGTCTGACTATTGACATTTATGCAAAAGAAGGATAATATATCTTGATGGAAAATTACGGCTCGACTACCCGTCAACGACGAGGTCTTTAGAGGGACGTCACAGGACAGAAACGTACGTGGACGGAACCAAACATCGGGAGCTATCAAGGCGCTCTGTTACAATAATATACGGAAATGTCCGCCCCTGGTAGCTAAATGGTCAGCGCGACGGAATGTCATACCTAAAGCCCCGAGTTCGATTCTCGGCTGGATCGGAGATTTTCTCCGCTCAGGGGCTGCGTATTGTGTTGTCCTTATCATCATCATTTCATCCCCATCGACACGCAAGTCGCGGAAGTGACGCCAACTCGAGAGACTTGCACCAGGCGAACGGTCTACCCGACGGGAGGCCCTGGCCGCACAGAATTTCCATTTACGGAAATGAAGGGAAACATAAAATCAGCGTGAGAGCTCGAACTCCTCCGTAATGAGAGTGCGGTACTTCTTCCACAGTGCCTCCTCTACTTGAGATGACCGTATCTTCGATAGGGTCGCCCGTGAATAGGAGTTAAGCGTTAAACTGCTGTGCCGTTGTTTCTGACAGCGTACCAAGACATGACAGACATGTATCAAACTCGAGAGACAGATGTGCTATGTAGGAACGCTAATAACCAAATTATCTGCAAAAGTAACCCGCGACTGGGTTATGCCACACGATCGATGAACACGCCATCGACACCCAACGGTACTGACCTTTGTTGAGGTACGCCTGCGGGCTGATGGGCTGAGCGTTGTCCACGGCGACTGTCTTGTCCTTGAGGATGAGCAGCACCTTGTTCAGCCAGGTCGCGTCCTGCTGTTCGCCCAGCGTGTTGGCCAGCTTCAGCTGCTGTCTCAGCTGTGGGACCTCACTGTAAATCACACACAGCGACGTTTTCTCAGCGACTAAAGGCAACTGATCCCTTATTGCTAGATATAAAAACTGCTTCACTCTATTGCAATGTGCACGGCTATTGTGCCGTGGTCCAATGATTTCTTTGAGATACTGAAAGTATCGTCCTATCTACGGAGCAGCTCTTCAAGAGAAGCTGTAGGTTCTGTGAAGGCCTGGTTTGCTGTCTGGCCTACTACTGATTCCTTTAGGATGAACAGAACTATATAAACGAGTAATATAGTTAAATATATTACAGTATAAAAAACTATCGGACGTCCTTAGAAGCTGCAACCTCTCTTGTAAATGTTCTCCGCAGATGGGGACAAAACGTTGGGTTTCTCAAAAACATTCATTAGACCTCTGCACAATATCTCGGAATATGGCAGTTATAAGAGCAGAGGAGCATGAAATGAAAACAGTGGTTGGGAAGGGAGTGAGACAGGGTTGTAGCCTATCCGCGATGTTATTCAATCTGTATATTGAGCAAGCAGTAAAGGAAACAAAAGAAAAATCCGGATTAGGTATTAAAAACCATGGAGAAGAAATAAAAACTTTGAGGTTCGCCGATGACATTGTAATTCTGTCAGAGACAGCAAAGGACCTGGAAGAGCAGGTGAACGGAATGGGCAGTGTCTTGAAGGAAGGATGTAAGATGAACATTAACAAGAGCAAAACGAGGATAATGGAATGTAGTCGAATTAAGTCGGGTGATGCTGCAGGAATTAGATTAGGAAGTGAGACGCTTAAAGTAGTAAACGAGTTTTGCTATTTGGGGAGCAAAATAACTGATGATAGTCGAAGTAGAGAGGATATAAAATGTAGACTGGCAATGGCAAGGAAAGCGTTTCTGAAGAAGAGAAATTTGTTAACATCGAGTATAGATGTAAGTGCCAGGAAGTCGTTTCTGAAAGTATTTGTATGGGGTCAGGCCATGTATGGAAGTGAAACGTGGACGATAAATAGTTTACCCAAGAAGAGAATAGAAGCTTTCGAAATGTGGTCCTACAGAAGAATGCTGAAGATTACATGGGTAGATCACATAACAAATGAAGAGGTACTGAATAGAATTGGAGAGAAAAGAAATTTGTGGCACAACTTGACTAGAAGAAGGAATCGGTTGGTAGGGCATATTCTGAGGCATCAAGAGATCTCCAACTTAGCATTGGAGGGCAGCGTGGTGGGTAAAAATCGTAGAGCGAGACCAAGAGATGAATACACTAAACAGATTCAGAAGGATGTAGGTTGCAGTAGGTACTGGGAGATGAAGAAGTTTGCACAGGATAGAGTAGCATGGAGAGCTGCAGCAAACCAGTCTCTGGACTGAAGTCCACAACAACAACATACACTATTAATAAGGAATATATGAATATTTTGCTATTTACCCTAGAGTACTACAGACTACAGTACTAAATACAAGCAATTTTCAGCAGCATGGAGAGAGAGCAAAGGTGAGAAGGTTGGGGTAGTTGCCCAACAAGGGTGGAGGGATACTCACTTGAGCAAGTCGTCACTGGCGAGGTACCCCTGCCACGGCCTGGCAGCCCAGCGGCACGCCCTGCCCAGGATGGGCTTCCTGGTGCCGTCTGGGCAGAAGTACGCGTAGTCATTGGGGTCGTAGCCAGTCTGATTGACCACTACTGTTGGATCGCCACCGATCTCGATCTGCAACACAAGAGCATTCCCGTGTAAAAGATCCGGCATCTGCAACGCAGTTGTCTGCAGGTGGTATTCAATGTCTGTGTTTCTGGTTCTTTGTGATGTTGAGGGTCTATTTTCCTTTAGACAATGCTCAGCACTGACATACTGTCGGACCTCTGACAATAGGTCAAGTTGGGGCACGTCCCTTGCTTGAAGGGAATACAAGGCATCACACAAATGATTTACTTATTGGTTTTATTTGCTCTATGGGAATTACAAAATGTACTGTCCCATGTTTGGATCGAAATCTAAATAGATGATTTTGTAGACATCAGCTACAGATGAGCATTCTGTATCCGCGAAAGAGAAAATAGTATTTTCTTCTGCTGACATAGTTCTACATCACTTTGCGTTTCAAGACTGCAATAGAAAGTGAATTTTGAGCTTTTTATACAGAAAATGATGCTGCCTCGGCAATAGTTCCTTAGTGAAACTACGGAAAGTTGATTCTCGGCTCTTTATTTTGAAGTTTTTCTCTGTGTAGCTGGTCCATTCGAAGAAACTGTTGATTGAATAGTGCCCGGATATAGCTGGTTGAAGTCCATACACTTGCTTCCTTATGTCTGCCTTCCTTTCCTTATGTTAGGTGCGGCTATGCAATTCAGTTGGTAAGAGCATAGCCTTCGAAACTCCAGAGGAGCTCATAGTTTCAGTATTTGAAGATTTCGTAATTCTGTTTATGTTGTGAAGAGGGAAATATTCTGGAACAATGTACGTCGAAGGTCAGTATTGTTGCTGACTACCGGATACTTAGGATGTCTAGATTGCAGAACTCTACATTTATAGGAAATTCACCGCCACGTAACTGATACGACCATTCAGTAACAAAGCAAACGAAAATTTCTGCTTGTACATCATTTGCAGAACGTTTGCTTTGTTCCTTAATTTCATAATTACGTCTTGAAGAAGAATTGTCAAGTACCTTGTGAACAACGATTTTTTCCGGATAAAACTGTCTGTTATTAGGCTTTAGCTCAGCCAGTACTTTCTCTATGAATTAGCACGTGTTGCATTTTATTACTATTTAGATATCGTATAAATGAGATTTCGTATTGTTTTTTACACGTCTATGAAGACGTCTCGCAGATTTTTTCACATCAACGATAGTTACCGATAATCAGCAACAATACTGACCTTCAATGTAAATTGTTCCAGAATATTTCCTTCTTCACAACATAAACAGAAATACGAAGTCTTGAAATATTGAAACTATGAGCTCCGCTGAGGTTTAAAAACTATGCTGTTACCAACTGAATCAGGCGAACACAGTGGCTTAAAGCCGATAGTACTTTTCAACTGCCTTTCTGTCGATTTCATAAAAGCATGTGTTCCGCCAAAAGCAAGACTTTCATTCTAAAAAGTAATATTTGTTACTGATGCTTTTCAAAAAGAAACTTGAAGATAATTCGAAGATGTACCTATGAAGAATGGAGAATTACAAGTAATTAAAAAAATTACATCGATCCTACAGAGAAAAATATTTTATTTATCGTAATGTGTTTTTGTGATTTTGGGTGACATTCATCAAGATTTAGTGGACATTCTCCAAGCCCTCGCCTGCTTCCTCATAACCATTCTTCTACTCTCCTCATACAGATGGTTACAGTGTTGCCAAATCACTCTCACAACGTTCCGGTATGATCTTTATGTTGACAATAATTCAGAGTTTACAGCTATCATCAACTAAGCTTATCTTTTCGCTTAAAGGAAGTGGGACACTACCATTAGTAATAGAAGTGCAGTATGTATGTGAATCTGTATTCTGTATCAGAATTTTAAAATAGGTCTAAAGTAGGCTGAAGCTTTCATTATATTCACTACAGTAATTTCCTGTGTTGTCTGCAGCTCTACAAGAAAGCTATAGGGAAGTTAACTGCGGGAAAGGCCGTAACTAATTCCAGACTACCACAACACTGACAGCGCTTCCAGCAAGAGCTCTCCTCGGCAGTAGATGTTGCCCCTAGGAGGCTCCACTTCCAGTGCTGACTCACCCCAAAGTGCTTCTTGACGTAGTACACCTTCGTCCAGGCCACCTCGCCGCCGTTGTCGGACAGGCATCGCAGAGCGCCGTCGTAACCGGAGTAGTAGTCCGGATAGTTGCAGATGTCCGGATGCTCGCACAGGGCGCACAGATTGGAGTACTGCTTCTCTGCAAGGTAATAACGCTCCATTGAACCACAATGAAAAAATTAAATCGTTAGCTTTTAAACAGTTTAGTTTACCATTAGAGTACTTAAGCGAGCAACTTACAAAATTAAACAAAGAAATGTTTGGTAGGCAACTGATAGACATAATAAGAGCGTTTCTTCAATTTCTGTGTTATGGATATCTTTCGTGTAGGACACATATCGAAATATGTGGTGCTACAGAAGAATGCTGAAGATTAGATGAGTAGATCACATAACTAATGAGGAGGTGTTGAATAGGATTGGGGAGAAGAGAAGCTTGTGGCACAACTTGACTAGAAGAACGGATCGGTTGGTAGGACATGTTCTGAGGCATCAAGGGATCACCAATTTAGTATTGGAGGGCAGCGTGATGGGTAAGAATCGTAGAGGGAGACCAAGAGATGAATACACCAAGCAGATTCAGAAGGATGTAGGATGCAGCAGGTACTGGGAGATGAAGAAGCTTGCACAAGATAGAGTAGCATGGAGAGCTGCATCAAACCAGTCTCAGGACTGAAAACCACAACAACAACAACATATCGAAATAAGCATATTCCCACGAAGGGTGCTTAAATACACTCCTGGAAATTGAAATAAGAACACCGTGAATTCATTGTCCCAGGAAGGGGAAACTTTATTGACACATTCCTGGGGTCAGATACATCACATGATCACACTGACAGAACCACAGGCACATAGACACAGGCAACAGAGCATGCACAATGTCGGCACTAGTACAGTGTATATCCACCTTTCGCAGCAATGCAGGCTGCTATTCTCCCATGGAGACGATCGTAGAGATGCTGGATGTAGTCCTGTGGAACGGCTTGCCATGCCATTTCCACCTGGCGCCTCAGTTGGACCAGCGTTCGCGCTGGACGTGCAGACCGCGTGAGACGACGCTTCATCCAGTCCCAAACATGCTCAATGGGGGACAGATCTGGAGATCTTGCTGGCCAGGGTAGTTGACTTACACCTTCTAGAGCACATTGGGTGGCACGGGATACATGCGGACGTGCACTGTCCTGTTGGAACAGCAAGTTCCCTTGCCGGTCTAGGAATGGTAGAACGATGGGTTCGATGACGGTTTGGATGTACCGTGCACTATTCAGTGTCCCCTCGACGATCACCAGTGGTGTACGGCCAGTGTAGGAGATCGCTCCCCACACCATGATGCCGGGTGTTGGCCCTGTGTGCCTCGGTCGTATGCAGTCCTGATTGTGGCGCTCACCTGCACGGCGCCAAACACGCATACGACCATCATTGGCACCAAGGCAGAAGCGACTCTCATCGCTGAAGACGACACGTCTCCATTCGTCCCTCCATTCACGCCTGTCGCGACACCACTGGAGGCGGGCTGCACGATGTTGGGGCGTGAGCGGAAGACGGCCTAACGGTGTGCGGGACCGTAGCCCAGCTCCATGGAGACGGTTGCGAATGGTCCTCGCCGATACCCCAGGAGCAACAGTGTCCCTAATTTGCTGGGAAGTGGCGGTGCGGTCCCCTACGGCACTGCGTAGGATCCTACGGTCTTGGCGTGCATCCGTGCGTCGCTGCGGTCCGGTCCCAGGTCGACGGGCACGTGCACCTTCCGCCGACCACTGGCGACAACATCGATGTACTGTGGAGACCTCACGCCCCACGTGTTGAGCAATTCGGCGGTACGTCCACCCGGCCTCCCGCATGCCCACTATACGCCCTCGCTCAAAGTCCGTCAACTGCACATACGGTTCACGTCCACGCTGTCGCGGCATGCTACCAGTGTTAAAGACTGCGATGGAGCTCCGTATGCCACGGCAAACTGGCTGACACTGACGGCGGCGGTGCACAAATGCTGCGCAGCTAGCGCCATTCGACGGCCAACACCGCGGTTCCTGGTGTGTCCGCTGTGCCGTGCGTGTGATCATTGCTTGTACAGCCCTCTCGCAGTGTCCGGAGCAAGTATGGTGGGTCTGACACACCGGTGTCAATGTGTTCTTTTTTCCATTTCCAGGAGTGTATTATAAATTCATTCCAGGTAAATTTGAGATAGTCGCTTTATGAGCGTTCTTGACCATGTGTTTTGCGCAGACGTATTTGCATGTGAGACCTGTCTTCTTCATATGCAAGAGAGAACACTCAAATTGCGAGATCGGACTTTGCCATTGTCGGAGCGCCTACTTTCTCCTGTTTAGGCAACCTGCAGCGTATAAGAGTAGAATGTGCGGTCTGAACTCCAGGTCATAGTTTCCACCAGAGAGTACAGGAGTATATGACGAATACAAAACTATTGAGGCTTTTGTGGCGGTTTGTTACACTGATTGGTTCTCGTATCGGGATCTACAGCCAACATTTTTTTGTGATGCTTCACCATCATTAATCACTGCTACTGCTAAAGATTCACCATTTATTTGCAACTGACCCTGTTCGTGTTGGCGAAACGTCAGAAAAATCACGAAACAAACTTCGGCCGAAGATTAATAGACGAAAGTAAACAGGCAATTCGTCAATTGGAGATTCTGAAATTAGGTTTCACTTTAAGACTCATCATGGCAATAGTCAACTTAAGATGGGTGTTTTATTGAAAATATTACGACGTCACACTTGCATAAATATGTAGGAAAATTATCTGACCAGCAACATCACTTAATGAAGCAGTTGTCACAAACACAAGACAAAGTATGGACTACACTGAAAGTGCTCTCACTGCACGATCTAGAGGTCTATTCGGAAAGTAAGGTCAGATCTGTCGCGAAATAGACACCACTGTAAAATCAAAAATGTCTTACTTCTAACAGTTAGCTACAACTTCCAGCTACTTATCTACATAATCGCCTCTACGACTGAGACATTTGTTGTAGCATTGTACCAACTTTCCACTAACCTCGCCGTAGATGGCAGCCGCCTGTGCTTCCTACCAATTCTCTACGCTGATCTGCAGCTTGGTGTCTGTGCAAAAATGTTATCTTCACAGCCAGCGGTTCATGTGAGCAGAGATGAAAATCACACGGAGCCACGTCCAGGATGTACGGAGAGTGATCGATCACTTTCCATCGAAACCGGTGCAGGAGCGTCCTGAATGCCACTGCAGTGTGCTGCCGAGAATTGTCACGAAGAAGGAAATGAGTGACAGTTACGTTGCGTGGGCTGCATGGAATCGGGCAAAATCACGCACAAGCACTCATACATACAGAACACACTATTTTCTACGTATTTTTAAGCACTCGCTGTGTGCTCAGAACTAAAAAGAGCGATGTGGAGTGGTCGACGGGCGTACTGGCGACTCTATCCAATACGTCTATGCAAAGCTTCTTGAGATTTTCACTGTAGCTTCCACTGTAGTTTCAAGGTTTATTCCCCGACAAATAAAACAAAAATAACAGATATAGAGTATAACCATTTATTTGCTTACTTAGTGGATAGTGGCAGTCTATGGAACAAGGGATTAGTGTTCAATCTTGGATTAACTCCAGAATCTTTTCTAATGCTGAAAGTGACTTTCGGATTTACCATACGCGGCTTACAAAAACGGGAAGCAACGATAATAATAGTAGATGGTCGGTACACAACAGATTTGAGTCGACGTTTAAAAAGTCTGTGACGTTCTCCAAATCGAAACCGTCAGCGATCAGGTTAAATGAGATCTGATTTTCGAGCTATTTCACACTCTAAGGGCATAAAAATTCTGTGTAAATACTATTGTTCATACTGATTCTATGAGGGTAAACACCCACAGAAGTAATATACATTTTACGTTTAAAAATTTATAGCATCTATATTTAAGGAAACAGTATGTTAATAATCGGAAGGGCTTGACGGGAAGCGACGAAGACAAGAAAAACTGATATAAAATAGGTTTTTAGCAACAATGGTTGCCAGAAATGGGATGAAAAGAATCAGTTCCTTCAGTGAGCAGGAGATAAAATGTTTTCATTCAAAAACAACTGAACAGATTCGTGGGTGGAGTTTTTAAGAAACGAATGAACAACATAATATGATTATCTGGATCACAAAAGTAAAACTTCAGAGTTTTTAAGAGTGTATGAAGTTAAAAGAACTTCGCAAGAAAGGCGTTTGGAAGAAAAGAGGAGGTGACGAAAGAAGATGATAGGGAATGTTCACGAATAAATGTTGTCAAATGTACAGCATAAATAAAAAGAATAGAATAGCAAATGGAAGTGAAATGGCTAAAGGTAAAAGTGAGTAACTTTCGAACAAGAAGAATAGGAATTAGATAGGAGTACGAGATGGGAAACTAAACGCAAGCAGTGAATGTTCGCTGTGTGCGACTGGTAGAGGCACCAGCCTTGAACACTCACTGAGACGTTTGTTGAGTTCCGGATCGGCAGACCACTTGCCCACGAGGCACGCCTTGCTGAACAGGTTGGACAGTTCCCGCAGTTCGTTCTCGCGCGCCGTCAGCGACTTGTCGTTCATGGCGCCGATCACGTGCAAGTTGCTCAGCTGCAACAACAGGTGTCGCGGTCAGTACGTCGTGTAATCAAAATATAGTACAAAGTTATTATGGAAAAGGAGGATGGTACGGCTACTCAACCAACTAATTCCTACAGCAGTCCCATATCTCACTTGACAATAGCAGAGAAACAGGCTCGCACATCGACTGATTGTAAAAAGTGACCTTATATTACCTACCTGTTATGACAAGGCATGTGTACAAAGGATCTCAACATTATAGGGTACTTGTCATCATTTCACGATTGAAATACAAGATTGTATACTTTCAGCATGTCGTATGTAGTTTTGTGTAGGTTTCAATCATTTTCCATCTCCACCTCCATTTCAGCTTTACCAGACGGTAGTCTGCGTCTCATCCAAACCACACTCCTCTCAAGATAAGGTCAAAGGTTTTCCTGTTATCATAATCCTTCTGGCTAACAGCTATCCCGTACCTTACACATTGCCATCTCTCTCCAAGCTTTCCTCAGTCCTTTCCATTTCGCTTTCGAGTCCTTTTTATTCCACCTCATCCGCTAACTTGGTTACGCCTCACTTCTTCCCGGACAAGGTAATTTCTTCTCCACATTTCATTGCTTTCCTTACTGCTACCACTCTTTTGGTTAATATACCGTTATTTGCATTAGACAAGAAATTAACGTAATTCAGTGGTAATAGATATGACATTACAGGAATGTCAACGTTCATTATTATTATTATTATTATTATTGTTATTATTATGCGTTATTCATGTACTATACACACGTAAATGTTAACTATTAACAGAATCTTTATAAATGCTTGGTTAGATTTAGGATACAACCTGAAGGTCGTGTTCGACTCGCTAAACTAAGTGTATTATTAAATAAATAACTCAAGTTCTTTTCATTGTAACAGAATTTCGAATAATCATTACCTGGTAATAAATTTCTGGTACTTGGAAACGAAGCAAAATAAAATATTGTAGAGCGTGTGAATCAAAATCCATTACTAAAATTTTGCATCCGTAAATCACTATTTGGAATTACAGTTCGCTTGGTGGCTGATTGGCTTTCATACTACTAATCTCGAAGTTCCTAGGTTTGCACATGGGGAGTTGGAACTGCATCACCTCTTTATTTTTTTTAAACTTCAATGGTCGAAATGACCTTCTGTCACAACGGTTTCTATATCTACGACAAACACCGAGTTTCTGAGGTATGGGAATCCCTACTTAACCTTGGTTTCCCTTCCTACTCCAAGAATGAGGTAGTTTGGAGGACGGTAGGAACATACTAGCTCCCATAACGTTGCGCCCATTGAACTACTGCGTTAACATCAACCCTCATTTTCATTCTGATGTGGTTTACTTAGAGGATAGGAAAAGAAAATCAAGAAATAAACTTTCTGTTGTATAAATTAAGGCACATATCGTAACATTCACGCGTATTGAATTAGGTACCATGTTAAAAACAACTTATTGCTTACACATAGCTAAAGTCAATAATATTTTACTAATGATACTTTAAAGGTTTTGTAAGATAACTGAAGTTCAAAGTAAACTTTCTTGTTCTGTAATTGTAAATTGACAGTAAAACACCACCAGTCAAAAATGCTTTTAACGTGTGAGTATTTGTATGTATGCGTGTGTGCGACGACTTAAAAACTTTGCTAGGCAGTGCCTCATTAAAACGGTAACAAAAACAGTTATCTCCTTGTCAACGGAGGAGCGCTCGCTACAGCTAGCTGCAGCAGCAGCAGCTACCGTACCTTGGTGAGCGGGATCTTGTAGCCGACGTTGCGGCCAACCCCTGTGTGGCAGGACTTGAGTCCTCGCAGGTCCTGCACGCTCCTCAGCGGCTGGTTCTTGTGGATTACGGCCACGGCCTCGTATCGGAACTCCTCTGCAACAAACCGACGGCAATGAGGACACGTCGCCCACTAATGTTCTCAAGTGGGTTGCCCAGAGGCCCAGCAAGCGAGTGAACACTCAGTTGCTCGTTACTCACACTCTGGCAGATATAAACTGAAGAGCACATGCAACGATACCACATACAAGAATTAACTCCCTTCAAGACGCCAGAGAGTCTGCATTATTATTTGACTACACAGAATTGTGAAATAATTTTCCACAGTGAATACGCAAAATACGTTGAGCAATAATCCACGAAATTTTCTTCAGATTAAAGTGGTATATCTTGTGCAACCAATACCTGTGGCAACGAACAGGAGACTTCGTTTGGCCAAGGGAAAAACTGGAACAAACGTTGAAATAACTAGTACAGAAGATAATAGACTGTTCGGTCCACTAACATTATTTAACGAGATCAGGAAAATCTGGCACAGTCGGCTCATTTGGTATTACAGTGTTGGCACTAAAAACACTGAGTTGATACATTCTCCACAGTTATCTATTCTTCGCAATCGCATCTACGCATTGCTACCAGAACAGTCATTCTTTTCAAATGTTTCCTGTAATCGAGTTTTGGTCACCATCTACAATTGTTATCATTTACATTTCCTCTCACATCAACCTATCTATTCCTCGATACCTCAGGATGTTTCCAATCGACCTATTCATTAATTTAGAGAAGTCGTGCCATAAAGGTCTTCTCTCTCCTACCCGATGCGGTACTTCTTCACGGCTACCAGATTTACCCATTTAATCTTCAACATTTTCTGGAACATCGCATTCCAAATGCTTCTCTTCCTGTCTTGAAAAATTTATCGTCCATGTTTCCCTATCGAATTGTTTCACAAGTTTTCCTAACATTTTATCTTATATTCCTTGTTAACATATCCATCTTTCTGCGGATATTTTTTTTTTCTTTTTGCCATTACCGGAATGCACCAACATTTATAAATAAATAAAATTGTTAATCTCACCGGAATCTCATGTACTTTGGTTAAATGACAGTATTCAAACACATGTTACGATATTTCTACTTCTATGATGCTCGCTATTGACGAATTAACTCCATCAGTAACTTCAGTCCGTTGCGACGTACACTGCGCGCACGAAAAACTGTTATGAAACCAGATAAACTCTTTATCGAAAAAAGTTGGTGGCTTACTGACATAGAGGAATATTTATTATGAATCGAGCTAATAATTCAATTTAAGTCCCAATAATTTACGATACACACTCCTGTTAGCGCGTAAAACTGAATGAAAACTGAAATCATTCTTCATTTAACTCAACGCTTACTGGGTTGCTATTTTTCGGTGGAAAATGTCACATATAAAATACCAGAGAAAACTCACTTACAGATGCATCATCGGAGAATTCAGACACAAAACAGGAGAGAAAAATTTAATGTAATATTGCACTTACTTCCAAAAATGAATTATGCTATTTAGACTACGAAGTAAGTAATTGAATACTGTACATCAGTTCTTTTTTACGTTGAGACTTTTCGGAACAACAGGTCTATCTTAAAACTTTAGATTTAAGATTATGAATCAGAAATAGCTAGCACTTAGGTTTTTATCCATTACTTTAGCCTGGTATCTCGCACCTATTGGTTTTTATTCATGAACACCACGCGAAGCTCGGTGTGACCTGAGAATCAAAGCTACATGGCGGAGTAGCTTTAGAAAGGTCGCAGGTCAGTAAGGTTGCTTACCGTTAGGTTCTTCCTTGGTACGAATTTCCTTGAAGACAGCGAAGTGGTTGTCACCATTGTTGGCGGCAATGTACATGTCCTCAGGGTCGACGGGCACGAAGTCTGCTTTGTGGGTGTGGACCTTGTCCAGGCACTCCAGCCTGCAGCACGAGCCGTTCAGTTAGACATCATTCCAGAGGAGCCAAAAATTTGCAGAACGACAATGAACTTATAATTTAAATTCAAGGTGGTCTAGCTCGTGGTTGCCAGTTTAGGTGAGGGATTCCTAGAAATGTTTTTCTGGTGCTGCCTCCAGCTCATGGTGTGACCATCCTGTCTTCATATCGTTATCGAGACAATAAAAGTTGAGGGAAAAAAATTCGAGATCCCGCCACCTAGTGTTGCTACAGGATCAGATCGTATAAAATATTTTTCCATCTATTGTGAATTTACATAGAATGGAGAAATAACAACATTCACAAACTACTGTTATCAGATTTACTTTTTTTCACAGTTTAGTTATTAATTGGTTGAAGGTCTTCAAACGAAGCAATTAGTTCTCTTTGCTGAAAATTTACATGAAAAATTTCCGCTATAATTAACCTTCAGTTTTTCTGCCTTGGTTTTCTTAGTAAATTTTGACTAGGCAGCTCTTAACATAAGGGAGAAAAGTTTATTTTACGATGTAATGCAGTTGGGCTCGTGTGGAAAGCAGACGCACCAGATAAACATGGGTAAGACGTCAAAAACATAGCATTTTCCACATAAACAGTTCGCATGGATACGTACCTGTCCCTTGCGGGTACACAAGTCAGATGAATGCCATCCTGCTTCGCCAGGTTGTTACATTCGTTCAGCACGATCTCCGGAACGCATATTTTGTCTGTAAGAATAAGAAACACATCCCGAATTAGTATTTAGAAAAAAAAAATATTTTTAGTTAGGTGGTACATATTTTCTCCAGCAGCCTAGATCCATTAGTAATCGTGTCACTTGCTATATTTTCATCTGGTCGCTAGACACACTGCGAGATAGACAGAGTGATAAAGTGAATAAGTGAAAGAAAGAAAAAGAGAGAGAGAATGTGGTGGTTGTAGTTGTGAGGATGTTACACAAAGAGAATATGCCATTTCCAGCAATGAAGCGTCTTAATCACAAATTTATGCACTGCAGAAATCTGTAATCTGTAGGAAGAACAGACAGCAAATTTGTTTCTTTTTTTTTTTTAATTTTTATTCGTTACACTGTGAAAGTGTTGTTAATAAAAATTCTCTATTTAAACTAGACTGAACAGCATGTGACTGCTTTAGTCTTTAATAAAGCTTGCATCTGACTGCGTATTTAACTGAACTGAACTTTATCTGACTGCATGAAAATATTGTTGGAAAATTAATACTCAAAATACACATCTGACTGCATGAAAGTTTAGTGGTAAAAATAAATGAAAGTCACCAACCTGCATCTGACTGCGTCTGTGGACTTAGCTCGTGCACTCCTTCCCGTTTAGCCGATAATAAAACATATCTTCAACTCCGCCGCAGTGCAATGGCATAAAATTGTCATTCTAGATAGCTTTACTCATTTTGGCCCTGTTTGTTACTTAGTAAAAATTCTCTCCTGATCTGAATAATTTGCCAACTGTGCAATGGCATATAGATTATTTTACTCTGATAAATGAAATTATTAGCTTTACTCATGGGAACTTTACTTTAATGTACCTTTTGGTTCAATGCAAGCACAGGAAGCGGAGAACGACGCAAGGTGTGAGATGAAACTCTAATTTTATCTAAAAAATATTTATTGTTCAAACTTTTAAGGCACATGTGAAAAACTAAAAAAACTTCTAACTGTATACCTTCTACTAATTTTATGGCTTTAGTTTTTCGTGAAAATTACAGTATTTCTTTTCCAGGGAAAACCTTGTACACAATTTTTTTTAAGATACACATTGTAACACAGCAATAAAAACAACGAACTGAGAATGGCGCAACTGAACTCAAACTATCAGAGAATCATACAAAACCAAAGTCTCACGAGAACGGCGCTTCCTCCTAGTTCTTATTTACTATTCTGCAATCATAGTAAAATACTGAGATGGAAATAGAAAGCAATCATGTCGGTTAGTCAGGTCCGTAACAGTACCTTTCAGAAATAATTATTTGTTCAAATTACATTCTGAGCAGATATAAAACTTTTTGCCACATACTTAAATATCTGGAACACAATCTGTCACAAATCACTGCTGCTTTCTGACTGGAATACTCTGCACGTAGACATGTCTCACCGAATTAGTTGATTTATCGAACACACAAAATCTATAGGTAAAAGAAAATATATTTTAGAAACGGTATTTGTTGACGCACTGTGTTTCCACGGCAAGTGAAGTAACTAAGCAAAGCATCTCGTAAAATACCATTCTTAGGTAACCCATTTACTGGTAGTTGCTTCACTTGTTTGTTACGTGGGACATAATGTACTTTTCTCTTAGTAGTGCATATTTAACAATAATCAGTTTTTTTGTCGTCATGGCTAATTAACGTTGGAACACGTTTAAGGTAGACTCCATAGAAGGTTGACAGCTAGCGAAAGACATGAAGTCACTAAAATGAAAATATAATTCAATCTAACTACAAATTCTTCCTTATTATAAAATTATATGGAAAGATTTGCAGAAATTAAATCACAATAACGGTCTGCACTGTCGAGAAATACCAAGAAACTGCTGTCTAGAGGTGTGCAAAACTTCTCGTAGAGATGGTGACGTTGTTGGACAAAGTTAGTTACTCACGGAATTAATGTGATGAAACTGCTTGACGTAAACCCAACGATAGGTCTCCATCTACACTACTCAGAGCCCTCGTGTAGTACCCTATGGTCACACTAGGATAAAACTTTATTTTATTATATGGTATGTTTTTGCACGGAATTCTGTGAAGGTATTGTCTTTACTCAAACATGCCTTTCCCATTCTTTGTAGAGACAGACAACCCGCTATTGAGACGTGATGCTAATGCCACTACGTTTTTAGCAACACTGTATCCTAACACAACTCGACAAGAAAAAGTAAAATATTATAATTTGTGATGGAAACGACCAAGACTTTCTCTAGAATAATCAGTGCCCTTAAACGTTTGGATCACGTAAAAATTGTATGTCTGCAATAATTATGCCTGTCACAGATTGTTAAGTAACACTGAGGCTTGAAGTGCAGTCTTAGACTACGTTCCATGAAGTCACAGCAATAAATGAGAGTGAATAAGCCAGCATCAGTTTATCAGTTTATAATAGCAGCAACACTGTTGTTTCTACACACCATAGTCAGCTGTTGCTTCTTGTCTGCACTACTCGGTATCCTTTAACATGAAATCGGGGGATTTCACAATTCGTCTGAAAAAAATTATTATAGACTTTCAGCGTAAACTTATTAACAATATCCTTTACATAACTGTTACAGACTTCTGTCAACAAACAGAATACGAGCGAAACAGCCGCAGAATTTTTTACGAATAGGAGCGTGAATTTTAGATGTATCAAATGGTTCAAATGGCTCAGAGCACTATGGGACTTAACTTCTATGGTCATCAGTCCCCTAGAACTTAGAACTACTTACACCTAACTAACCTAAGGACATCACACACATCCATGCCCGAGGCAGGATTCGAACCTGCGACCGTAGCGGTCGCGCGGTTCCAGACTGTAGCGCCTAGAACCGCTCGGAAACTCTGGCCGGCTTTAGATATATCACTACTGTGCATGTGTTCTACGCATTTGGAACCGAACATATATGTGATGATGTAGAAAATAAATTGATGTATTGGGGCAATACATATTTATTAATATGTTTACAAAAGGTGAATGAGACTGAATACAAATAAAAAAAACGCATCGTGAATACCAGCGTACGGTACCGAAAGGGCAAAAAAAAGGCACCCAAACGACCGAGCTAGTCCAGAGTGTATGGAAAGCGAGATGCTGCAAAGTGTGATCCGACATCAGTCCAGACGGTTTCATGTGGCGTCTGCCCCGCGACCTCGAAGTTCATGGCCGCCACGTAAAGTTTATATCTAGCGTAAATTAATTAGCCTGTCAATCCGCAAATGGGCACAGCAGCATCTGATACGTTCGCGTCAACAAATTTTCTGCTTCGCTGGCAGGAAATCAATACAGCTCATGCTTATGACAGCAAGGAAAAACAACACTCTTAACATCAAGCATTAATTTCCAAGCGGAATTAAATGACTGCAGACAGAGATAAATGTGGCATATTTAAATATGTTCAACATACGAGGTTTTCCTGATAAAAGTGACACTTAAGACAGCTTTAAACTAAACGAATGAATCTTCGTAATACAACACATAAAAGAAAGTCAACTTGCTTAAGACGCTTGTTTCTTTTCAAACGGACTAGCTGGGGCAGTGTAAGAAAACGTGATTCGTCCTCGAGCGATGAGGATTTTAAATATCTGTCCAACCATCATGGTACAGTTTTCTCGTATGTTCTCTGAATAAAGTCAGTTTAATGGTCAATTGCTTTCAAGCTCTGACTGAACTAATTTTCTTCCCGAAAGACCTCAACATCAGCGAAGCGTTGAAGTTAAAATTCCATTACCTCATTTCTTCTTCAGACAGATTCAGACGTTGAAGATAGAGGAATTAGGTACTAAACTGACATGCGATTCATAACCATTCCCATCACAGTTCGAATTATACCGGGTGATCAAAAAGTCAGTATAAATTTGAAAACTTAATAAACCACGGAATAATGTAGATAGAGAGGTAAAAATTGACACACATGCTTGGAATGACATGGGGTTTTATTAGAACCACCCCATACTGCTAGACGCGTGAAATATCTCTTACACGCGTCTTTGGCGATAATCGTGAGCTCAGCCGCCACTTTCGTCGTGCTTGGCCTCCCAGGTCTCCAGACCTCAGTCCGTGCGATTATTGGCTTTGGGGTTATCTGAAGTCGCAAGTGTATCGTGATCGACCGACATCTCTAGGGATGCTGAAAGACAACATCCGACGCCAGTGCCTCACCATAACTCCGGACATGTTTTACAGTGCTGTTCACAACATTATTCCTCGACTACAGCTATTGCTGAGGAATGATGGTGGACATATTGAGCATTTCCTGTAAAGAACATCATCTTGTCTTACTTTGTTATGCTAATTTTTGCTATTCTGATCAGATGAAGCGGCATCTGTCGGACAATTTTTGAACTTTTGTATTTTTTTGGTTCTTATAAAACCCCATGTTATTCCAAGCATGTGTGTCAATGTATACCTCTCTATCAACATTATTCCGTGATTTATTCAGTTTTCAAATTTGTACTGACTTTTTGATCACCCTGTTTATGATGTTGCAAAACAATACTGCAAAATTTCGATGCAGTAGAAGATGCAAGGAGGAATAAATCCTGGATGGGAAGTGAAATACAAAGACCACATTCAGTGATATTAAAATCATGGTTCTGAGTCCTTGCTAAACTGTATGTCCCCCTAAACTAGCCAGGGGTATTCAAACCAATCTTAGGGTTGAGGGCAACTCTACTTTACAGGGCTTAAAAAATGCGTAGGCCAACGCGTACTGTGAATCACATGGTCATTTCGAATGGCAATATACGTACACCATGTGAGTAAGTCTACGGCTCTGTCAGTATGAGCTGTGTGATGGATTTTGCAGAGTGTCAGGTAACATCGCCGGAGCGCAACGTGTGCACCATAATGATAGAGACAGACACTTAGAAAACTTCTTATAATAAATTTCGTTTATTTCCTATTAGCTGAGTCCTGAATAATTGTACTTGTTCAAATTCGGTTTGGGTGTTTTTCCGATTTGATTATAAAATTTATTTTTGTATTTACATTTTCCTTTCTTTACATTACAGAAAGCTATTAAATTTTGCAACATTTTATTGTTAGTTACTGTCGCAAAGAACAGTGGTTCAAATGGTTCAAATGGCTCTGAGCACTGTGGGACTTAACATCTGAGGTCATCAGTCCCCTAGAACTTAGAACTACTTAAACCTAACTAACCTAAGGACATCACACACATCCATGCCCGAGGCAGGATTCAGACCTGCGACCGTAGCGGTCGCGCAGTTCCAAAAGAACAGTGACAATAACTGGTTGTCTCACAGGTAACCCTTAGTAGTCTTACTTCGCTGCTGCGTAGCATCTCCAGACTTGGCTGCTGTCTTCTGTTGGATCCTGTATCATCTATAACACATCGATGACTTTTGGAACCAGTTTCAACACCCCCAGAAGACGATCCATACCAGTCAGATGTTCCATCTTCTACTTTTCCTTTGTGGCTTTTTCTTCAGCAGTCTTCTGGCTGGTTTGATACGATCCGCCACGAATTCCTCTCTTGTCCCACTCGCTTTGTCTCAGAGAAGCACATAACACTACGTTCTCACTGATTTGCTAGATATATTCCGATCTCTATTTGCCGCTATAGTTTTAACTCTCTACTGTTCCCTCTAGTGCCAAAGAGTGACATATGCAATCAGAAATAGCGATTCAAGACTTTACGAAGTTCCTCTCAGGTAATTCTCTCGCAACTGCTCGTCTCCTCGCAATAGCGCCGTCCACATGTCCCGCCGTCTAGGTAGCGTAGGCGCGGTGATGATATGGCTGTCCTTGTTCATCACTGAAAAGACGGCCAGACATAGCAAAGCATGCGGCTGGGCGAGGTCTGTTGTACACAGGCCAAGGGGCAGCCCCTTATCTTCCACGGTCACGGTGAGGGTCAGGACGGCGGTATATCATTGTACCGTGGCAACAACCGAGATGCGATATGCAAGAGGGGTCAGCACAGGTCTACACAAAACCGCAACAGACTCGTCTCACAAAACAAAATCCTGCGACAGAGCTAAATAATTTTGTATTTATATGAAACTTCGTAGGTGAAGGTTCTTACAAAATAAGGGAGATACGTTAGCAGTGTTATAAAATCACATAACATTCCACATGTGGATGCAATCCAATTCTGTGTGCATTCGCGAGCGGAGGAGCTCTGTGAATTCATCTCTGACGTCCAAAACGGAAGGGAAGGGCGGATGGAAGATTAAAGTTTAACGTCTTGTCGACAACGAAGTCATCAGACACAGAGAACAAGCTCAGATATAGGAAGAACGAGGAAAGAAATTTGCCGTGCCCCTTTCAAAAGAACTATGCCCGCATTCGTCTTAAACGGTCTAGGAAAACCTCGGAGCCGCGCGGGATTAGCCGAGGGTCTAAGGGCGCTGCAGTCATGGACTGTGCGGCAGGTCCCGGCGGAGATTCGAATCCTTCCTCGGGCATGGGTGTGTGTGTGTGTGTGTGTCCTTAGGATAATTTAGGTTAAGTAGTATGTAAGCTTAGGGACTGATGACCTTAGCAGTTAAGTCCCATAAGATTTCACACACATTTGAACATTTGAACAAAACCTCGGAAAACACAAATCTGGGTGGCTTGGATTGGGATTTGAACAGCGCACTCCCTCAGAGTGCGTTACCTCATATCAGAGCTACATCTGCAGAGTTGAGTGGTAATGTGTTTGTCTTCCATGCAGCGGGCCCGTGTTTGATTTCCGGCCGGCTTGGATATTTTCTCCGCTCGTGGACTGGCTGTTGTGTTGTCATCATCATTTCATCATCACAGACACACAATTCGCCCAGTTTGGCGTCAGCTGAAATAAGATTTGCAATCCGGATGGGGCCTCCCGGCCATCAATCCCACACGATCAATTCACTTCATTCCAAAGCACGATATTATTCTCTAAACTCGCAAGTCTATGTCCAGCGGTTCTGGCAATGAAGGAGCGCCATAACTTCCTTAACCGTATTTGTTTATTCCATCTAAAGGTATAATGTCCTGCAACGGCAATTTAGCCAAAATGTGCATTAAAAATTAAAATTTGATGTAAAAAGTAGGTACAGATATTATCTAAAAAGACCGTAAGAATAACGTGTTCTGATGTGTTACTCATAGTCATTCACAGCCTCAGTGATACTTTAGGAAAGTGTACGTCATTTTCATACTGACACTTTACATTCGTTTAGAGAAATAATAATTTTAAACAGTAGCATACCTTTCAAGGAGGTCATAAGATCAACATCAACAAAGTGAAATAAGGCTAATGGAATATACTTTAATTAAGTCAGGCGATGTTGGGATAATTAGAATGCGGAATGAGGCACTAAAAGAAATAGATGAATTTTATTGTTTGGGCTACATGACCGAAATAGAGGATACAAAGTGCTGACGAGCTTAAGTAAGAAAAGCGTATCTGAAAAAAGAGGTATTTTTTAACATATAATTTCAATTTAAGTGTTAAGAAGTCTTTTCTGAGGGTATTTCCTTTAATGTATATATTGAAGTTCAGAAAAGAAGAGAGTGAAAGATTTCGAAACGTGGTGCTATAGAAGAATGCTAAAGAAATGCACAGGAAGAGAATCAAATTGAGGAAAAAAGAAATTTACGGGACAGCTTGACTAAAAGAAGGGATCGGTTGAAAGGACACGCCCTCAGACATCGAAGAACTCTCATTTTGTTTCTACAGGTGTGTGTGTGTGTGTGTGTGTGTGTGTGTGTGTGTGTGTGTGTATGGCGCCAGAAACCACTTCAGGGTTCATCTTTCGCACTACTCCCTAATTTTCTTCCTGATGTCCTAATTTCCGCTCACCACACTCACGCACTATGTGTCATGAAAATTCTAATTCCACATTTATGTTGCTATTTCTTTACGTCAACATTCTTCAGAGGGGTATTAAATCGTCTTTCATTTCTATCTGTGTTGCGAGAATCTGTTCATGTCAACAAACATACTACATACTCTCAACTTCATTGGTCCAGTTTTGGTGTGAATTTTCCGAAGCAGTCTTCTGGACGGAGACGTCCGCAGTTGATGAGACTGTTAACATTGTTGTACTCCCAGGGGCATACAGGATATGCATAAGTACCACCAGGGTTTCAGAAGACGACTGCGCAAAACCCATAAGACATTCTGAAAACAGACACACATCCGTCGACATGGCATCTTCCCATGTTTGTAACTCACATTACAGATGCCCAATATGGTCTTTGTTCGTGACATGGCAAGCATTAGTTTGTTGATGCAAGTAATCGACGCGATGTGTCCTGGAAGGAGAGAAGGCACCCTGTTTTGCCTATCTGCAGGTGAGAACTACTTCGATCTGATAATGCGGAGACGAGTTTTAACAATGAAACATGATGACAGCACAACCTGCTCATGCTGCAGTCGGTAAAGCTTATGTAAGACAAGAAGTGTTTGGTGCAGTTGTTAGATCAGTTACTGCTGTTACAAAGGCAGGTTATCAACATTTAAGTGGGTTTGAGCGTGGTGTTGTAGTCGGTGCAAGAACGATGGGCTACAGTATCTCCGAGGTAGCGACTAAGTGGGTGCTTTGACGTACGACCATTTCACGAGTGTACCGTTAATATCAAGAATCCGGTAAAACATCAAAGTTCCCACATCACTGTCGCAGAAAAAGATCCTCCAAGAACAGGACCATCGACGACTGAAGAGAATCGCCGTGCGGTTCTAGGCACTGCAGTCTGGAGCCGAGCGAGCGCTACGGTCGCAGGTTCGAATCCTGCCTCGGGCATGGATGTTTTGTGATGTCCTTAGGTTAGTTAGGTTTAATTAGTTCTAAGTTCTAGGCGACTGATGACCTCAGAAGTTAAGTCGCACAGTGCTCAGAGCGATTTGAACCATTTTTGAAGAGAATCGTTCAACGTGACAGAAGTGCAGCCCTTCCTCAAATTGCTGCCGATTTCAGTGCTGGGCCATCAACAAGCGTCAGCGTGCGAACCATTCAACAAAACATCATATGGGCTTTCGGAGCAGAAGGCCTACTCGTATATCATTGATGACTGCAAGACACAAGGCTTTACGCCTCGCCTGGGCCCGTCAACACCGATAATGGGCTTTTTATGACTGGAAACATGTTGCCTGGTCGGACGAGTGTCGTTTCAAATTATAACTAGCGGATGGATGAGTACGGGTATGGAGACAAGCTCATGAATCCATGAACCCTGCATGTCAGCAGGGGACTGTTCAAGTTGGCTGAGACTCTGTAATGATGTGGGGTGTGTGCAGTCAGTGTGATATGGGGCCTTGATACGTCTAGATACGACTCTGACAGATGGTACGTACATAACCTTTCTGTCGATCGCCTGCCTCCATTCATGTCCCTTGTTCATTCCGACGGACTTGTGCAATTTCAGCATGACAATACGACGCCCCACACGTCGAGAATTGCTACAGAGTGGCTACAGGAACACTCTTCTGAGTTTAAACACTCCCGCATACACCAAACTCCCCAACATGAACATTATTGAGCATATCTGGGATGCTTGCAATTTGCTGTTCAGACTCCCCACCCCCTCGTTCTCTTACAGATTTGTGGACAGCCCTGCAGCATCCATGGTGTTAATTCTCTCCAGCACTACTTTAGACATTAGTCGAGTCCAAGCCACGCCATGTTCGGCACTTCTGCGTGCGGGGGGCCCTACACGATATTAGGAAGGTGTACCAGTTTCTTTGGCTTCTCAGTGTATGAATTCTGCTAAACATTAATAGGTTTCCCTTTACCAGTGAGACACTGATACATAGCAATAGAAAGTAACAAATTCAGTTGGTTCTCTTATAACATGTCTTCCCGTTGATAGTCAAAGGATTAAGAGCTTATTAGAAATCTGAAATTTCAAGGCGTTCCCGCCAAGGTTACATGGACTAGCAAAAGACGCGAGGAAGACGTGAAGTCGCTGCCAGTTGTAACCAATATTGCCTCTTCATTCCAATATGAAACAGTTCAGACGACCACTTTCAGCAATTTTTATCTCAATTTAAGGTCAGTGCTTGATTCCAGTTGGATTCTACTTTGCGTGCCTATTTCTGATATCCCCTGCGCGTCGACCACAAACCTGTATTATATTAATTACAAGATAGGAGCGTTTTTCCTCCACTTGCAATACAGCTTCTTCTCCAACTTTTATGTTGAACGATTTAATATTTACCATTTACACTTAATTAGTATTCTATACATTGTTCATTTCCCTTTCAATCAACAGGCCTTTGAAGGGTCATTTAGTTCTTCTTTTACTTCATACGTCTCTTCTTTGATGAACACTTTAATGTAAAGTAGCAATAACTGTAACGCTGCCTTACACCACTCTGAACATGAAGATTTACTTATTGACCTTCCACGTTGAAACCAATAAAAGATGTAACGGTATAAATATATCAAAGTTCCTACATCTCTGGTCATTTCCCTGTTACATTTATTTGAATTTCTGCTTCTGCACTTATTTCATTGCCGGCCGAAGTGGCCGTGCGGTTAAAGGCGCTGCAGTCTGGAACCGCAAGACCGCTACGGTCGCAGGTTCGAATCCTGCCTCGGGCATGGATGTTTGTGATGTCCTTAGGTTAGTTAGGTTTAACTAGTTCTAAGTTGTAGGGGACTAATGACCTAAGCAGTTGAGTCCCATAGTGCTCAGAGCCATTTGAACCATTTGAACTTATTTCATTCTTTCCTTATTGTTTGCATATTTTTCCGCTAGAACTACTGTAAGATGAGGTTAGAGATAATTTAGTGGAGGAATATCGTGACCAGATAGGGAAAGCTGCAATGATTGCCCTTCTAGGTTGCATTTTTTTATTTAAAAAGCTATTAAAACACAGGTACATGTTTGTGAAAGTCAGCAACTTCCACGAGGTGAAAAAAACTTCTACAGTGCAGCATGTAAGAACGCGGAGTCTCGCGGCGGTAACGCGGTAACATTGCATAAAAAGTTTCCGTTTTCTAGCCGTGTCAAATAGTTAAAACCCCAAAAGCACTCCTCGCCCACTGTCAAATGGTACAATTGTAACATCGCTTGAAAATGGCTAAGGAGTGATTGGTCAAAAGCTTTTAGAGTTTTAACCGCTTTACGCGGCTAGTAAATCGCGAACTTTTTACCCACACTCGGTAGTTTAAGTTTTGATAGGAAACAGGCAGTGATTCGAAAATATTGTTTAGGACCCGCCCACTCTCCCCAACGCTCATGTAGAGGACGAATACCCTTGAGTGTAGCAGAAGCATCTTGATGTGCCAAATCAATACTTCCATGGGGAAGCTTCTGGCTCGAAAGGCCTTCCGCTGCGCGACCGCGCCGTGGCATTGAACAGGTGCGACGCGCCGTGCTGCTAGTAGAGAAAGCAAGCCGTCCGCCAAGGACTGCCTGCGCTTGCTGCATCATAGCAGGGCCGGCCCCACCTTACTGTCAACGCTGAGGTTCCAGCCGGGATTCCCAGCGCACTTTACTGCAGCTTGGCTGCACCGGTCGTTATGTAAACCGGTGTCGGCAATGCTGTGTCTATAATGCATCTTTATTAACAGTACGTGACTATACTCTGAACAGTGTACTTGACAATCATACTGAAGCACTTTTGGCAGCTACCTCATTTCCATATGTAAACAACAGTGTAAACGAAGCGAGTAGACCCCCACTCTATCCACCTTTCCAATAACCACGCCGAAAATCTAGCTTTAATATGTGATCTTTTACAGTGGAAGTAGGTCACCAGAGTAATTTCGTTGCCTGTGGAAGGGAAAGCAACGTTTTCTCCGAAAACCGCGGTAATTTCCGGTACTTTATAGCACCGCTCCAATTTCAGTTGAGCTGACTAGTAGCTTATTTCTTCGCACCTATTTCGTTCGTCCAACCTACAGTTATGTAAGGTCTTTTAGCTGTCGTGCACGTTTTCCTGCTTAAGTGGCCTAATGCTTTTCTCGCAGAATTGAAATTCGCTTACTTTCTAATTTCGCAGTAATTTTGACCAGGTAAGCTCTAACGGGCAGCAGATGACTGGTAATGCGAATCTTACTCTTACTAAACGAAAATAACCAACATACAAAATCTTAGAATTTACTGCAGCAGTTGAACTCATTTCCTGTAAACGCTGGAAAAGTATTTTCAATGGAGGATGGTACTGCAGTTAGCACCCATTTTAAACGCACAAAAAGTGTATGTCAAAGAAACAACTGGGTCTGATTTGTTGTACTGAACACTTCGACATGAATAAAAGTTAATTTGGCAAACAGACTTCCTGCATCTCTGAAATAATTACTGTAATCTGCATTTGAATTATACTTTTAAGATAATTTTTCTATAGATGACAGGACCCAAGCAGTAGTATATATCTAATAAAACAGTAGGCTAGCTCGACGCCCTCCATTTTTTTTTTATATAGAAATGAGAATGGTCCCTCAGAGGAGGAAACTACTTCTTGTTCTCTCTATAATAATATGTTGTCTGTCTTTACGAAATAAAAACTAATCCAGTCTCTAGTCTTGCCGTACACCTACCACCGCGATGTAGGCGACTCTAAATACTTAAGAATGTTTCCGCACTATATGTATGTAACGTTTAGGTAATTGATTATGTTGTTCCTCTTACAATCATTTAGGTTCTATGTGGCCACGTGAGCACGCTGCACACACTGTGCCTTCTTCATTATCTTGTCAATCACTGAAGCAAACACGAACATTTCTCACCTACCACTTTGCTATATTCATTCGACAACTCTAATACAAGATCTCATTCACTCAGCGGGTAGTCTGTACTTGTTCATAAAATATTCCTCCATCTCCTTCACCATTTCATCCACACATCTGTGGCACCGGTAATAAACCACCCAGTACCCTACATCGTAGCCAAAGACACGGTTAGAAACCCTTCGAATATCCTCGCCTATCCCAACGTAATTGAAACTTCTTCTTCCTGTCCAGCAACAAACCAGCACCTCTGTTCCACACTCAACACCTTTCACAGCATTCATCACCCCTATCTGTTCCTCTTTTTTTCTTCTATCTCATCTCTTCTCTTTCCCACGCCGCTTCCATGCTATTCTGGTAGAATATTATTCCTTGCAACTGACAGAAATTTTACATTATGCGAAACTTAATATGTATTTTATCTCAAACAGCTCAAAGACAGTATTCCCCATGCCCAGCGCATAAACACATTTCTACAAGGATGCCTCGTTCGATCTAGGAGAACATCCGAAGGCTCTAAACCCGTCTTCTTTATAAAATACTTAAATAAATACTTTTGTCGATATTTCACACAGTCCACTGTATCTATAGTTTTGTTGACGGCACAAAAGTCCAGTGACAAACGGTATAGAGAACAGCGTAAACTTTTATTCTTGAACACAGGAAAGGAGCAATTTGTTTGGATAGTGTCAGAGCCGTGTGTATAGCAGCGACTTACATTTGCGCGCTGAGACCGTGGGCGCCGCGTGGAGTGCAGCGGGCAGCAGCAGTCCCAGGAGAAGCAGCGGTAGCGACGCAGCAGTCTTCATGGTGGACCACCGAGTAGTGTGCCAGCGACTCCGCGAGCAGCGCTTATATAGTCGCGCCGAGAGCGCTGACGTCACTCGCAGAGGGCACGCCGGGCGATCAACGGATGATGGCTGCTGCAGACTTTTTTCTCTTTGTCGGGCAGCCATCACCCTACACGTTCTGTGATGCAGTTCCACTATCTCTCACCGTGTAACCATTAATCACATTGTGAACCGACCACCTCTTCATTATACAGAGCACTCTACATGGATCCACCGAAGAACCGATTCTATAACCAAACTGATGTCTCTAACGATTTCGCATGTTACAGACACTAGACTGCTGCTGTTCGTAACGACAGTAATTGACGTCGGCTTACATTTTGTGGGTGAATTGTTGCTATTGTTGCTACTGGCAAGCTTCATCCATCAACAGCTGAAACATGCGTGCAGGCTGTTGCAAATGTTTTCTTTCCTTTATTAACTTTGCCCTGAACCACTGCCTTTCAAATTCTTTCTTTCCGCTATTTCTCCATTGGACTACAATTAATATAAGCACCCAGACATATGGACAACATCGCAGACCCGCATCCTCGATTTAACTACCAATTCCACATAGATGACAGCACAACTTTTTATGAAGATCATCATGCAAGTTTGGGTTTGGAACAACTACATTTGCTTCCTAAAAAAGGTTTTTCGTCGTTTTATGGCAAGGTACAGCGTCTTGGTCTGGCACAAACGTGTTCACATGAAGAAAGTGGTGTTTTGATTATTGTAGTACATGTTTCGGTCAAATGGATAAACTAGAACATCATATCGTCATAAAATTTCATCCGTAGTTGCTGAAAACTTATAAGAAACCTGCCCCTTCACTTTCAACAGCTATGAACAGGATGTCTGACATCAATATGAAATGTTTTACATGTGGAATTAATTATGAGGAAGCATTGTGCATGATAGGTACATGTTTATTGACTACTCACCAAAAACAAATGCGAAACAACATTATTAGCAACGGTTGGACAACCTTATAATATATCCAACTGATTTCGAATACTGATATGTTACTCTGTATCAGATACGCCTCAACCTCCCCGCGACAGGAAGGAAACAGCGATCAAATCTGTAGGTGAGAAAAGGAGAAACTTCCTTGAAAAGAAGGCGAAATCGGTTTTCATCTGCTAGATACGCTATGACCAGAACTACCTGTGATGCATACAGGACTTCTCTTTCTGATTACTTTGAATTGACTAAAACAATAATGCAAGCACGTGACATAGTCCTCCAGTACAGACTGGACGAAACTTGGAACTGCAACAACTTCAACAAATTAGGTTTCGTCTGGACAAATCACCTGTCCACAAAGGAGCTTTGGAAACGATGAAACTAGAGGGAATTGAGAAACAAAAACATCCGTCCTGGTCGCCAGATTTGGCACATCATATCTTGAATTTATTTTCACATTTAAAGAAATTTTAGAAGTCTTCCAAAACCGTGCTTCAAGTATTGTACCTGCTCTGTGGTAAAACATTCCAGGAAGTACGTGATGTAAATGGGGAACACATTAAAGATTAATGTGATGAACACAAAATTATCTTTCACTTCAGGCTGAGAAGTGATATGGCTAACCAATTATTCAAAGCAAGAAACTGATGTTTGGCGTAGAATTGCCTTTCTTGCTTGTATGTGTTTATCGTGTGTCATAAATGTTATAATATCAGAGACGTAAATTGCTTCAGACTAATAAACAATTGGACTCCCATCTTAGGATGTTGGCTTGAAGGATCGGTGCAGACGCTCACAAGAACTCCTGTTATCACTGTGTCTAAAAGGATCTCATACTTCAGGTGGAGGTCAATCACAGCATTGCGCTGTGGTCCCATTAGTACTGATAATGCAATTTATATTAGAAATATCGGACGTAAACGGAGTGTGACGAGGTAACTATTTCTCATTTCAATTTTTATTGGCTAACTGTATAGCTATACGCACAGAGAGCTAGCTTGAGAGGGGATGCACATGTTGTCTCAAATCTGCTACCTTGCCCAGTTGCTTTTAAGCAGTTTAGCAAATCGCACTCTTGTTCCCTGTAAGTGCATCGCCAAAGACAGTATAGACACTGTTAAAATACGAAAGTCATGACACAGAATATACACGATTCCCAGACATACGGCTCACCCGACGTCCCTCCATCCGGATAACTGTCGTGTGAGCGCGGGAAGAACACAGGGCCACAGAATTTCAATAGCATAAACGCCAACCCTTAAGTGGCAACTGGCTGTATATACTGGCATGACAAGGAACAATCGGCGAAGAATAAGAAGACTGATACCTGTCGGCTGAGACTGATATGGCTATAGTCCCTTTAGAGACTTTATTCGAACTGAGTCGCTTGCTCATTGATAGATAGATACACCTATGCGCTGATTTTCGGAAAACAGTTCTCAAATCACCGACCTTAAACTGGATTTCGCCCAACATTATCTGACAAAGCAGTGAATTTTAGGAGACTTTACCCAGAACATTAGCAGTGAACTCTACGCCTTGAACAGCCATTGGAATCCAGAAGCTCTAAACCCCTTTGGACTTGCAGGTGTCTGATAAATTGCCTACTTTAGAAACCACGAACGTTTAGAGCCATGGATACGACAAATATTTATTTTGACAAAGTGAATCATCACGTCACATGTTGGCCAATATGGCCACAGTAACTGACGAATAACGAACCTCACGCGCCCTAAAAATTACCTGTAGACAGTATGTATTTGCGAAAGGTATTAGTTTCTGTCATTACAGCGTAATACATCTGGGCAGTCTTTGCGAGCTGTGGCGAGATCATTGATACTCTTTCCAGTCACATTAATGTGACGACTTGTGAAAAGCCTGAATATCCACCTTTTGCAACGTAAGACATGCAGGAAGAGAGTCAATAAGGTTTTGGAAGGTGCCCACAGGGACGCGGCGCCATACCGACACCAGCGCCATGGCATCTCCTCTAGATTTCTCGGTTCAGGACCCATGGTGCGAACAGCCCGATAGAGGTGGTCCCACAGATTCTCGACTGGGTTTCTGTCCAGGGAGTTTGGTGGACAAAGTAGTACGGTAAACTTATCCTGGTGCTCTTGAAACCACGTACGTACACTGTGAGCCGTGTGACACGTTGCATTGTTATGAAGATAGATGTCAATGTGCCAAGGCAAAGCAAAGTGCATGCAGGGCTGTACATGGTCCTCAAGGATTGATAGATACTTGTGTTGATCCATTGTGCCTCCGAGAAGGACGAGATCACCTATGGAATGCCACGAAAACATTCCCCAGATCATAACGATCCCTCTTTAATGCAGGGCGTTTGCTTTTATGTGTTTCGCACCGTACATGCCAATTCGCACCTCTGGATCACGGGGTCCCGGGTTCCATTCCTGGCCGGGTTGGGAATTTTCTCTGCCTGAGGACTGGATGTTTGTGTTGTCCTCATCATTTCATCATCATTAGTGAACGTGGAGAGATTGGATTGTGTCAATATTGGGACTTTGTACGGCGCTGATAACCATGCAGCTCAGCTCCCCACAAACTAAACATCATCATCATCACCATCATGGCCGTCTGTCCGATGGAACATAAAACATGATTCATCTGAAAAGGTCAAATGTCGTTACTCAGTGGACGTTCAATTGCGGTACTGCTGTGCGGATTTCTGCTTTCGTCGCAGGTGAACAGCAGTCAGTAAATTTCCATGAACCAGGTGCCTCCTGCAGGTGCACATACGCAGCAACGTTCGCTGAACCGTCATTGAGGGCACACTGTTGGTAGCCCTTTGGTTCATCTGAGCGGTTAGTTGCTCAACGGTAGCACCTCTGAGCCGGCCGCGGTGGTCTCGCGGTTCTAGGCGCGCAGTCCGGAACCGCAGGACTGCTACGGTCGCAGGTTCGAATCCCGCCTCGGGCATGGATGTGTGTGATGTCCTTAGGTTAGTTAGGTTTAAGTAGTTCTAAGTTCTAGGGGACTGATGACCACAGCTGTTAAGTCCCATAGTGCTCAGAGCCATTTGAACCATTTTTGGTAGCACCTCTGTTCACCGGCACATCTCCGACAGTTTATGAACTTAGCCATTTCGGAAATGCTTCCACGTTGACCCGAAAGCCAATGATCACATCCTTTTGGACATCAGATAAATCGCTCCGTAACCACTTTACGACAACGACTACACTGGTATGAAATTTTCACTCTGCAGCGGAGTGTGCGCTTATATGAAACTTCCTGACAGATTAAAACTGTGTGCCGGACCGAGACTCGAACTCGGGACCTTTGCCTTTCGCGGGCAAGTGCTCTACCAACTGAGCTACCCAAGCACGACTCACGCCCCGTCCTCACAGCTTCACTGCTCTAAGTTCGCAGGAGAGCGTCTGTAAAGTTTGGAAGGTAGGAGACGAGGTACTGGCAGAAGTGAAGCTGTGAGGACGGCACGTGAGTCGTGCTTGGGTAGCTCAGTTGGTAGAGCACTTGCCCGCGAAAGGCAAAGGTCCCGAGCTCGAGTCTCGGTCCGGCACACAGTTTTAATCTGCCAGGAAGTTTCAACGACTATACTGTTTTCCGTGTCCCCCAAGACCGCTACTAGTGCTGCCACCTGCCATCCGTGAGTGGTTATTGCACGTTGACGTTGAACATAGGCGGTGATCAAATTAATGTGACTGCGGCGTGTGTGTTCACATTTGTAGACAGCGCGCAAAAGTATTAACCATTTGCACGGAAAGTGTCCAGTGCTCCAAGGAAGGGACTGATTTCTCTGTTTCAAAAGTAGGAGTAGTTTGTCTTTGTGTTTGGTAATTCCTAGTATATAGTGACCTTTGTTCAGACATATTCCACAGTGCCACTTACACAGTAAAGCTGAGGAGAATCGCAGTTCACGTTTCATTTCCCATTGGAGTATATTGTGTGCCGATGTGTGCGTTATACAAGGACCCTGCTACACTCAGGAAAAATGTAAATTTATCGTGGAATCTATTAATCTTTGTTAGTAAAACAATGCCGGCCTCTGTGGCCCAGCGGTTCTAGGCGCTTCAGTCTGGAATCGCGCAACCACTACGGTCGCAGGTTCGAATCCGGTCTGAGGTATGGATGTGTGTGATGTCCTTAGGTTAGTTAGGTTTAAGTAGTTCTAAGTTCTAGGGGACTGATGACCTCAGATGTTAAGTCTCATAGTGCTCAGAACCACTTGAATTTAGTAAAACAGCAGACAGATTAACACTCTTAAAATACCGTACCTACAGTTGGTAATAACTTATTTCACATTTCTGATGGATATTCTGTCAGTAAGCGTTGTCCAGTATTACAACAGACGTCATCCTTCTATTTCTTCTGTAATAAGAGATGTTACGTAACGTTTCCGGCATTTAACAGTTTATCTCATTGTTATCTGTAAAGTTTGTGTTGTATATTTTCTACCTAGTTGAACTGCTTTACCAATGCTTTTCCCAATGCCGTTCTATCCGAGGAGATGCCAAGAAACCTGAGTTGCAGTAGGGATCGCTCCACACGTTTTGCACATTCACGAAGCCTTGATAGTACATATTCACATTCGTCTTTGTACATATTAAAATTCCAAGGAAGTTCAGACTGGAGACCAATGGACTACCATTTCGTCTTGAAGCTTGAATGATGCTTTGAATTGAGAGTAATGGTGTGATCCACATTGAAGTGATATCAGAGGATACGACCGATTGTTCTGAGACACTTAAATTAATTAACTTTTGTCTTTATAGCACACGCTCTCGGTATCTTTCGCTAGCACGTCGTTACTCACTACACTCTTCACTCTTCTCATTTCCCCCCCTCCTCCCCCCTCCGCCACCCCTACTACCAGCCCACCTATATACAGTGCCTGTCATGCGAAATATTTTAACTCTTATGCCCTCTCCAGCAAAACAAAAGCATCTTTGATATTCCCGTACCTGACATTCAGATTCTTTATTAGTACTATTCGCCTAAATTCTTCATGTCAGGAAATGTACTTCTTATAGAATTCCTAATTCTTGCAGTTGTTGTTAACTTCGGTCCGTGGAAACATCGTTAATCGTTGCGTTATTTCCCGCTGACATGGTGCTTCATAAGAGGTCGTTTCAGGCTGGCTGCCAATGTTCCGCTCAGCGAGAACGGATTGTAAGAGCTGAAGACATTCCTGTTTAGAAAGTCAATCATGCCTCTGCTCAGTTTTTATAAAGGTTGCGCATCCACGGCACGAACAACAAGATGAAAACCACTTTTAGTCTGTTACACAATGACAACTACTCTAAGAATTTACGTAAAGCATTCACAAAGATTTTGTTTCAAACTTTGACTGTCGGGAAAATGTTAATGATTCTTCAGGAATCGACTTGCTTCCTACCAAAATCTACTTCTCAACCACGCATAAATACAAATATTGCCTATTGCTATGAACATTTTACTTCGCGAGAATGTCTGATACGTTTTCTACGTTCGCAATCAAGACGATATTGAATAACAGTTTCCGGGGAAGACGCAAAAGCCCCCAAGGCTTACTATAATCGCACACGTTAGTGACTCATTTCTGCTATCAAATTTTCTACTCCAGCCACTGCTGACAGTTGCATAGCAACATGTGAAAGGCACATAAACGTAATACTTTACCATTAAAGCAAAACGCATATAGTGAAAAACTTTTCTTTAAAACAAATTAATACTCAAGACATTTAAAATGATGTCCTCTTAACAATGTTTTGGAATTTAGTTCTGTAACGAGCTCCTCTTAAACAACGTTTCAGAATTTCTCTTTTAGAGCTCGACTTCTATCTCATAATACCCTCAATCTTCCTTTTTTTATTTTGTGTATTTCAAATTGTCACAGCTGCAAAATACTAACGCGAATTCTTTACAGACGAATGGAAATACTGGTAGAAGCCGACCTCGGGGAAGATCAGTTTGGATTCCGTAGAAATGTTGGAACACGTGAGGCAATACTAACCCTACGACTTATCTTAGAAGAAAGATTAAGGATAGGCAAAGCTACGTTTCTAGCATTTGTAGACTTAGAGAAAGCTTTTGACAATGTTGACTGGAATACTCTGTTTCAAATTCTGAAGGTGGCATTGGTAAAATACAGGGAGCGAAAGGCTATTTACAATTTGTACAGAAACCAGATGGCAGTTATAAGAGTCGAGGGGCGTGAAAGGGTTGAGACAGGGTTGCAGCCTCTCCCCGATGCTATTCAATCTGTATATTGAGCAAGCAGGAAAAGAAACAAAAGAAAAGTTCGGAGTAGGTCTTAAAATCCATGGAGAAGAAATAAAAACTTTGAGGTTAGCCGATGACATTGTAATTCTGTCAGAGACAGCAAAGGACTAGGAAGAGCAGTTGAACGGAATGGACAGTGTCTTGAAAGGCAGGTATAAGATGAACATCAACGAAAGCAAAACGAGGATAATCGAATGTAGTCGAATTAAGTCAGGTGATGCTGAGGGAATTAGATTAGGAAATGAGACACTTAAAGTAATAAAGGAGTTTTGCTATTTGGGGAGCAAAATAACTGATGATGCTCGAAGTAGAGAGGATATAAAATGTAGACTGGCAATGGCAAGGAAAGCGTTTCTGAAGAGGAGAAATTTGTTAACGTCGAGTATTGATTTAAGCGTCAGGAAGTCGTTTCTGAAAGTATTTGTATGGAGTGTAGTCATGTATGGAAGTGAAACATGGACGATAAATAGTTTAGACAAGAAGAGAATAGAAGCTTTCGAAATGTGGTGCAACAGAAGAATGCTGAAGATTAGATGGGTAGATCACATAACTAATGAGGGGGTATTGAATAGAATTGGGGAGGAGTTTGCGGCACAACTTGACTAGAAGAAGGGATCGGTTGGTAGGACATGTTCTGAGGCATCAAGGGATCACCAATTTAGTACTGGAGGGCAGCGTCGAGGGTAAAAATTGTAGAGGGGGACCAAGAGATGAATACACTAAGCAGATTCAGAAGGATGTAGGTTGCAGTAGGTACTGGGAGATGAAGAAGCTTGCACAGCATAGAGTAGCATGGAGAGCTGCATCAGACCAGTCTCAGGACTGAAGACCACAACAACAACAACATTTCAAATTACGTGAACGTTTGCAAAAACAAATTTTCCTTCACATAGATTTGCCTGGGCTTTGTCTGCTTGTGACTTTCAACCATTATCTCTTTTCTTAGTACGTGTTCAGAATTAGCTTGTGTGTTCAATATTCACACACTGTCAGAAAAAGATGTAGCACTCGCACTGGCGATTAAGTTGAAAAGTGATGTGGCAGGTAGTTCACTATTGTAGGAGTGCATGATAACAAATTCAGACCAAATGGCTATCCAAACGGTCGCATCGATGCACAGTGTACCCCCTCTGGCACCAACACGGGCTTGTATTCTCACATGTAAATGATCATAAAGGTGCCGAATGGCATCCTGCGATAGGTTGTCTGAAGCATCTTTCGCCTCTTGTTGCAATGGTTCTGGCAAGCTATGAGGAACGAGTAAGTTCCCACTTCATCATGTCCCGTACGTATCCAGCTGGTGAATGATCTTGGTGATCTTTCTGAGCAAGACAGTGGTTTAACACAACGAGGAAAACATGCTTCGCAGCAGCCGCAAATGGACGTGCACTGGCCTGCTGAAAAAGCACATCGCTTTCCTACGAAGAAATGGCTATAGTACGTGGTTAGCAGCCTGCGCAGTGTAGCTGGCGTTGGTTATTTTACTCTGCAGAAACACCACATGCGAGCACGAGTTGTAACTACTGGCCTTCCACACCATCACGTCTGGGTTAGGATTTGTGTGTTCCGGGCGAATGCACTACAAAACAGGCAGCCCACCAGGTCTACGTCCATCTCATAAAGACAGAACCCACTCTGATAACTAACAACAACAGACCGCCATTCCGTCCTCGAGTCGCCTCCTTCATGATACCAGAGTTGTCACGCTTGACAGTGTAACTGTGTCTCTGGCAGTCTTGCCAGTACACGTATCTTAATCCCTCAGTATGCATATAGTACACCGAAGTACAACTGAACAGTCATGGGGGCGTTGCATTTTTTCTGACACTGTAATTTCAAGTACGGTTCTTCTATGATCCGACGAATTTATTTATTAATATTCCAGCTTAACACATTCGTAGGACACTAGTATTTACATTTCTTTTTTCTTGTAGTTGTGGCTGATTTTTTTTTATTTTCCTAGAAGAGTTTCATCGACCATGCTCCCTTCTTACGGATCTGTAGCTCTTTTTTCTGTCTTACCTGGTAACCTGCCGTGCAGTACTTGCCTAGACACGAGGCTCACAGTTCCAGTTCCGCTTTGTTTCACGCACGCAATGGCTTTTGATGCTTGATTCAAAACGGTATTTAAAAAAATCACACAAGGTAACAAAATGTGCTACTTTTCCATGAATCTTTAACGTAACCTATCTGAGAATTACGAAAGACACTTTTGACGTGGCGTCAGCTACTACTTGATTCAAATTCTGAACTTCTTTAAATTTCTTGTACATGGATTTTTTAAAGTTTCCTCGTTGCCGAATTTATTCTCCTGCACATCCTGAGTGGTCTAGTACATCTGTAATGCATTCCACGTCAATCACTGTTGCTTTCTGTGATGACACAACGAAAAATATTGTGCATTTCAAAAATTTTCAATTTTTTAAATCAAAAACGAGTAAGAAGTTAATGTGAAATTTAATGGATAGCGATGATGCGGATTTATCAAGTCTGTGAAGTTTATTGGGGTACTTACAGCATAAGATATTTACGGAGTTCAAGAAGCAAAATAATAACAGTTGCTTCGAACCTGAGAAAGTCTATGACCGTACTTACATTGTATAGCCGAAAGGTCTGAGAGAGTTTCTATTAGCGTTGAATTTTGCGAGTGGGATAAGATGATCTGCTTAATTGGTTGTTTCCTGCTCAGGATCGGTATCTACAGCGTTTCCCTTACGAGTGGATGAGTTTAAGAGAGGAGGCTCTTCATTGCGTTAATGCGCTCAAGTGTAATCTCTTCAGCGAAATGAATGCGTGACCTCTCCGATGCCGTGGGCAGCGCGGCACTACGAAGAATTATTGACTCATGAAAGCCCGTGATTAACAGGTGTGACGGTCCCCTTGTAAGTTACTTTACGTCATAGTGAAAGAAAAGAGAAGTGCTATGTGTCGTATTTTAGTGAGATGTATGAACTTCAGTGCGTCAAAAACTATGTAATAACGACGAGTGGTTGTAAAGTTCTATTTTTTAACTCGAAAAAATCTGACCGCGGCCATGAAACTTGGTGGTGGTGTTACTCCTCTTCTACATATCCACCCTTCAATTTGACACATCTTTACGAACGACGAAGACTTGGTGGAGACCTTGGTTGCAGACGTCCATAATTTTGGTTGATGGGGAAACGCTACACCTCGAAAATCACTTCGCATCATTCTATAAATGCCAGCCATGAAACGATTCTTTCATCCAAGGAACGACAAATAATTCGCTCGGTGCTGCGTCAGGGGCATACGAAGACTGAGGTAAAATCTGACACCTCAAAGAAGAAGCATGTGCGACTCTGTCCTGTGCAGACTGTGCTAGGACGCTGTAGGGGAGCAGAAACACACTCTTGTACAGTTGGCTGAGACGCTTCCTCTTGACGGCCCCCATAGCCTCGTCTGGGGATTTTGGTAGTACGCGCCTGTGGCGGTTTCACCATTACGAGCATAACCTGTGATCAGCTCGCCATGGCAGTCCCCAGCAACATTCAACATCACATTGCCCTGTGATGGTTGGGACACCAACCTGTCATTGGTGGTGAAACTACATGATTCTACATGATTCGATTGTTGGATTTGCTCCTTTATCTTGGGGTCACAGTGATACACCTAGCATTCTTCAAGTTGACGACAGGTGCTCCTTGCACTTACAAAGTCTCAGCGCATCGTCTCCGCGCATCATCAGGGTGACGATGGTCTAGGTACGAATGGAAAAAAAAGTTCAAATGTGTGAGAAATCTTATGCGACTTAACTGCTAAGGTCATCAGTCCCTAAGCTTACACACTACTTAACCTAAATTATCCTAAGGACAAACACACATACCCATGCCCGAGGGAGGACTCGAACCTCCGCCGGTACCAGCCGCACAGTCCATGACCGCAGCGCCCTAGACCGCTCGGCTAATCCCGCGCGGCGTACGATTAAAACCATTTGCTATTTGTATTGATTGTTTTTCTTATATTGCGGTACCAGATCGCTTACGTTTCCTTTTGTGAGTTAAGAAATTGTTAAACCACTGATACCGTAAACTAGGAAGGGAGTCTGTCTGTTCTGTGTGTTTATAATTGACATATTTGTGTCTAAAGAAGCAGAAATGTTTGCTATGTACTAAGGAAGACAGGCTAGTACTGTGCCCAAAGTATCAGTGAGCGCTTGGAGCCTCTCCCTGTCTGACTGCTACGCAACGCGTATCGCCAAAAAAAGTGAACGTTACTGACCGAGAGTTATTGTCAGCGCGCTCGGTAGAAAGAATTTACCCGCAATGTCTATATAAATCTTCGACTTGTCCACACTGTTATGAAGTAAAAAAAAACATGGAGTTTGTAGTGGACATTAAAAACTTTAATTATGAAGATGTTTAATTCGTACTTTATTATAAAATGTGTAGTATCAAATATGATGAAAAAGCTGTCGTGAAGTATCAGAGTAGAACATTAACTAAGATTCAAGAAAGGAAAAAAGTGGACAAGAAGTAGCTCCCTCCGCAAATTTCCCATTTCCGATTTTCAGTCTTTATTTCTGATCACCTGAATCTTTACAGCTCAGTACCGCTTTCGCTTGACCGAAGTGAAATTAACGCAGTGAGTAAATGGTTCCAGTAAAAGGAACTCTGTACAGTATCGCTTGCATATTTGGAAAGAATTACGCATTGCGTTTTGTTTTTTCATATCTTTCTTTCCATTCTGCGTTACCTCTGCGGCTGGACTCGGCTCCACTTTCATTCACTACCCTGGACTTGATTTGGCGTGTTGTGCAAAGTATGTATTTGTGCTACAGTTACAGGAAAAATTAGTTTGTATTACAGCTACCCAACCACTGGCTACGAGCGATACGCTTCCAATAATAAGACACGATTCGTCTTCCGTGCGGGTAAAACAGAGAAATCCCACATGAACAGCAGAGCTTTTTTTTTTTTTTTCAACCAACTCATTGATGAAACCTAGTATAGCTCTCCAATATGACCAGTTATCGGCGTGTCTAGGCGGTGAGCACTAAGGGCGTAATTACTCGAAGAAGAAAAAATTGAACTGGAGACTACAAGTCTTATCTAACACTGTACTTAAATTGCTTACTGGTCTGTAGGGTGCAGACTATATTTATGTATAGTACACAGCATAGAGGTACAGTCATCGTTCACTTGTCGTTGATAAATTCAGGGTTAAATTCGCATTTCCTCGTCAAACAGGTAATCGAGATTTATGCTCAGACAGATACTGCCCACGTTATGTACCGGTAGCCCTCATAAACGACAGTGATATAACCTAATGTTTGTAGATGGATCCTTGAGGTCAGAGTCAGCGCAGGAGGCAACTACTAACATAGTGCAGGAGCAGTCATTTTCAGCTGAAGATCTTTGGTTCTAGTCGTTTCTTTCCCAGTTAAAATGACGTTATTCGTGAAAAACAGACAGTTTAAATGTAAGTACGTTTTCATAGAAACCCGCCACGAATTCCTTTCCTGTGCTAACCTCTTCATCTCAGAGTAACACTTGCAACCTACGTCCTCAATTATTTGCTTGACGTATTCCAATCTCTGTCTTCCTCTACAGTTTTTGCCCTCTATAGCTCCCTCTAGTACCATGGAAGTCATTCCCTCATCTTAGCAGATGTCCTGTCATCCTGCCCCTTCTCCTTATCAGTGTTTTCCACATATTCCTTTCCTCTCCGATTCTGCGTAGAACCTCCTCATTCCTTACCTTATCAGTCCACCTAATTTTCAACATTCGTCTATAGCACCACATCTCAAATGCTTCGATTCTCTTCTGTTCCGGTCTTCCCACAGTCCATGTTTCACTACCATACAATGCTGTACTCCAGACGTACATCCTCAGAAATTTCTTCCTCAAATTAAGGCCAGTATTTGATATTAGTAGACTTCTCTTGGCCAGAAATGCCTTTTTTGCCATAGCGAGTCTGCTTTTGATGTCCTCCTTGCTCCGTCCGTCATTGGTTATTTTACTGCCTAGGTAGCAGAATTCCTTAACTTCACTGATTTCGTGACCATCAATCCTGATGTTAAGTTTCTCGCTGTTCTCATTTCTACTACTTCTCATTACCTTCGTCTTTCCCGATTTACTCTCAAACCATACTGTGTACTCATTAGACTGTTCATTTCGTTCAGCAGATCATTTAGTTCTTCTTCACTTTCACTCAGGATATCAATGTCATCAGCGAATAGTATCATTGATATCCTTTCACCTTGTATTTTAATTCCACTCCTGAACCTTTCTTTTATTTCCATCATTGCTTCCTCGTTGTACAGATTGAAGAGTAGGGGCGAAAGGCTACAGCCTTGTCTTACACCCTTTTTAATACGAGCACTTCGTTCTTGATCGTCCACTCTTATTATTCCCTCTTGGTTGTTGTACATATTGTATATGACCCGTCTCTTGCTATAGCTTACCCCTACTTTTTTCAGAATCTCGAACAGCTTGCACCATTTTATATTGTCGAACGCTTTTTCCAGGTCGACAAATCCTATGAAAGTGTCTTGATTTTTCTTTAGCCTTGCTTCCATTATTAGCCGTAACGTCAGAATTGCCTCTCTCGTCCCTTTACTTTTCCTAAAGCCAAACTGATCGTCACCTAGCGCATTCTCAATTTTCTTTTCCATTCTCCTGTATATTATTCTTGCTGTTAAGCTGATTGTGCGATAATTCTCGCACTTGTCAGCTCTTGCCGTCTTCGGAATTGTGTGAATGATGCTTTTCCGAAAGTCGGTTGGTATGTCGCCAGACTCATATATTCTACACACCAACGTGAATAGTCGTTTTGTTGCCACTTCCCCCAATCTATCAGTTATGTGTTTATAATAAACGTAGTTGCAGTACAGAAAACAAGTGTTTGCGATGATAAGGCCGGACTTTCCGACTTCTGAGCTGCTATTTGCGGTATTACAGAAATTGTTCAAGTTTCCGTATAAAGTATTTGAGCATCAAGTTCCACTGCGTTTTCAATCTAAGGTTAAAGCAAATGAAGCAGTCGCACTCTACAATGAAATTTATTTTGGATATCACACCAAATTCTATGAGCTGTTTGACGTCGAATAGTTTCAGTCGCAGATTGCAAAATGAAGACGCCAGATCGTAAATCGGCACCTGCAACTCGGTAGATTTTTTTCCGTATGTGTAGTAACTAAATTTATCGATCCATCTGTCCCATAAAGTGTTAAGCCTCACTTATTTCTCGTAATTCAGTATGAAGGAACACCAACAGGAAGCGGTGGCCGGACACTGGATGCTCGCTTCATGTTATTGGTGGTAAGACGAAAGTGAGATACAATTTTATAAAAATGCTTCTCGAAATGCGAATGCTAACAGATATTTACAACGAAAACCTGCCGATTATGGGAACAGGAGAAGGATAAGATAACGCATGAAGGAGGAGAAGGAGACGATAAAATGATAACCTTTTTTTGCTAATTTTAAAATTGTTACAGAACTTGCAGGTAGCGCTCTAAGCCATCTTGAAGCAGAAAGAATGTTAAAGTTTCACGATCTCTTAACGTCAAGTTTCCCAGAAACGGACAATCTTTGTTTGGACAGGAAAGGTAGGGAAAATTGTGCGCGATCTTCTTGATGGAATCATTCCGTCATTCGTTTGAAGACATTAGGGGAAATTGGAATCAAAAGTGGAAATCTGGATAGCGCGACGGGTATGTGAACCCAACTTATCCAGAATGAGAGATCAATGTTGTACCCATTGCACCGACTTGTTCGACAAATCATTCAATAGCGAAAGACAGATGAGAAATTAGTCCAGAGATATATCGTACCAAACTTTTTAGGCTGTTGTCATAACTCTTCATAGTGTACAAAAACTTTGTTTAAAAATGAATTGTTAGTTTAATATTTAACGCATGATGTTCTTGGTCCGAGATCAATATTATAAAAATATTTTTGGAGTAAAATTATGTAGTACGGAAGAGGAACATACTGATCACTTCTTTTGTCAACAGTTATTGCTCGTCAGGATCTCGAGTCCATGTTTTCTTTGGTTGGCCGTGCGATCTAACGCACGGCTTTCCGGGCGGGAGGGAGCGCCTGGTCCCCGGCACGAATCCGCCCGGCGGACTTGTGTCGAGGTCCGGTGAGAAGGCCAGTCTGTGGATGGTTTTTACGCGGTTTTCCATCTGCCTCGGCAAATGCGTGCTGGTTCCCCTTATTCCACCTCAGTTACACTATGTCGGCGATTGCTGCGCAAACAAGTTCTCCACGTACGCGTTCACCACCATTACTCTACCACGCAAACATAGAGGTTACACTCTTCTGGTGTGAGACGTTTCCTTCGGGGTCCACCGGGGGCCGAACAGCACTATAACCCTTGGTTCGGTGTGGGGCGGCGGAGGGGTGAAGTGGACTGCGGTACTCATCGTGGGGTTGTGGACCACTGCGGCTGCGGCGGGGACGGGACCTCTCCGTCGTTTCTAGGTCCGCGGTTAACATACAATACAACACGTGTTTTATTTTCTACTTTTTGTGATTATTGTTTTCGGTTTGTTTTAGCATCGATCTTCTGATCTTCCATTTTTACAGTAATGGGTCTAATTCATAAAAGTTTTGTACGGCAGGTCAGTATTATGTTTTCATGGAAAATGCTCTTTTTCCGCCGAGGACGTCACGTCTTAGTGATATGCAAAAAATGTGTTACGCAAACGGCGCGGGGAATTTCAAGAAAGATAACGTTCACCAGTAAGAAGCAATCAGTGACGAGGAAATAGCGTCGAACTGAGATAACGATTACGCGAGGGCTCCAGAAGACGACAGATAATGCGGAGGACGCGATCGGTGGGGAGCTGGTGTGGCATGTTCCTATACGCCCCTGGCCCCTGACCCTCCGGTGAACTGCTGTGACTGGGCTGTTATGTCAACTGCAGCAGCAGTAGCAGCCGCGACCTCGTTCCGACTGACAAACAGGGCCCCGTGCGCAGCGCAGATAGAGCACAGTAGCGGGGAAGTACCGCGCAGCGAGGCTGCAGGAAAGCCGCCGCCTAGAGGAGCACGTCCCGGGGACGCCCCGCGGCCTCGCGGCTGCTCGGCGGATGCAGACTGCGTCCGCCGGCGGGTACCGGCAAGCGCTCTTTTTGTCAGTAGCAGCAGGTGGCGCCGCCCGCAAGGTGACCGTCTGACCGAGGACTGCCGCCACAAGCTCCGAGCGTACATGCTACACTCCTTATGTCTTTCCCCGTTTTATCTCAGTTTTCATTTTCATATTTCCTACAGTAAAACCTCGATTTACCGTCACTTTTGGAACAAGGCGGTGGTCGGAACGCAAAACGGTCGAATAATCAGACCCTTCATTCCAGTAGCATCCGCTGCATGGAAATCGTCTCTTCATACGGAAACGCGTCCAGCGATTAATAAAATCATTAAAACCGTGCCCTACCCGTGCTAACAGCCACAGAAATTGTAGGTATGGCAGATGTTTATGACAAGCTGCGGCAAACAGTACAAAAGTAGCTACTCGTGAAATTCGCGTGGAAACGTACGTCGCAAGTAATAATGTGACAACGTATATCATATAAGTTTCCTTTAATTTACGTCTATGGTCACAATCTTTTTGTTTAACAGATTACCGGTTTCGGTCTTTAATGACCATCATCAGATCTGCAGCAAAAATAGAAAAAAAATAAATACACTCGCAAACTGTATACAGCTTAAGAACAATACATAGACCATAATGAAAAGTAGCACTGACAAAATTTACATTTGTGCGCTTTAAATATGAAGAGGCATACCTGTTTCATAAAAACAAAGTCCTAATGTACTGCAGCCATAGTGGCATCGCCAAAGGTTAAATGCGGAATCAGCACCAGCATCGTAAAATACATATAAATCACATCACATGCACGAGTCATGTTGTCAGTAGTACTACTGTTTAAAACAAGCTGCCGTACAGTAGCCACAAGATGTTTGCGTTGTAAGTTCATTATGGTCTATGTATTGTTCTTAAGTTGTATACAGTTTGCGAGTGTATTTATATTTTTCCCATTTTTGCTGCAGATCTGATGATGGTCATTAAAGACCGGAACCGGTAATCTGTTAAACAAAAAGATTGTGACCATAGACGTAAATTAAAAGAAACTTATTACATATACGGGTCACTGTGTTTTTTCGCGACGATGTCGCAGCTTGTGAAACGACGTATATTGTTCTTGTGGTCTTCAGTCCGAGAACTCGTTTGATGCAGCTCGCCATGCTAATTTACCTCGTGCAAGCATCTTCATGTCCGAATAACTACTGCAACCTACATCTATTTAAACTTGCTTACTGCATTCATCTCAACCCCCATTTTTTTACACTTTCTACCTGCAAACCGAAAAATTCTGTTCAGTACCTCTTCATTAGTTGCGCTATTAGCCCATCTAATCTTCAACATTCTTCTGTAGTACCACATTTCCAAAGGTTCTATTCCCTTCTTGTCTGAATTGCTTATCGTCAACATTTCACTTCCATACAAGATTGCACTCTAGGAAAAAATACCAAAATATCTGGCATGCAGCCACTATAGATATATCGGAGAGACTCTGAAAACGTGACATCATAAGAGATATCAGGAAGTGCTTACTGCCAAACGAAAATATTGACAGAGGAATCAGCGCAGCTCGATCCGAAAATTGCAGTATTGGAATATTACTATGTATGAAAGGGAGTACTGAGATAACCAGGAAGGAATAGACTGAAAGCGTTTAAAATGTACTGCTGTATAAGGTATGGAAATTTACATGTTCACATAAAGTAATATATCAGCACAAACAAAGCTGACGCTCGGCGCGGTGGCCGATGAGAGCGACTGTAAGTGGGAAATGCGTTTACGGTCACTCCCATCAGCCACAGCGCCGAATGTCAATATATACACTACTGGCCATTAAAATTGCTACACCACGAACATGACGTGCTACAGACGCGAAATTTAACCGACAGGAAGAAGATGCTGTGATATGCAAATGATTAGCGTTTCAAAGCATTCACACAAGTTTGGCGCCGGTGGCGACAGCTACAACGTGCTGACATGAGGAAAGTTTCCTACCGATTTCTCATACACAAACAGCAGTTGACCGGCGTTGCCTGGTGAAACGTTGTTGTGATGCCTAGTGTAAGGAGGAGAAATGCGTACCATCACGTTTACGACTTTGATAAAGGTCGGATAGTAGCCTATAGCGATTGCGGTTTATCGTATCGCGACATTGCTGCTCGCGTTGTTCGAGATCCAACGACTGTTAGCAGAGTATGGAATCGGTGGGTTCAGGGGGGTAATACGGAACACCTTGCTGGATCCTAACGGCCTCTTATCACTAGCAGTCGAGATGACACGCACCTTATCCGCATGGCTGTAACGGATCGTGCAGCCACGTCTCGATCCCTGCGTCAACACATGGGGACGTTTGCAAGACAACAACCATCTGCACGAACAGTTCGATGACGTTTGCAGCAGCGTGGACTATCATCAGCTCGGAGACCATGGCTGCGGTTACACTCGACGCTGCATCACAGACAGGAGCGCCTGTGATGGTGTACTCAACGACGAACTTGGGTGCACGAATGGCAAAACGTCACTTTTTCGGATGAATCCAGGTTCTATTTACAGCATCACGATGGTCGCATCCGTGTTTGGCGACATCGCGGTGAACGCACGTTGGAAGCGTGTATTCGGCATCGCCATACTGGCCTATCACCCGGCGTGATGGTATGGGGTACCATTGGTTACACGTCTCGGTCACCTCTTGTTCGCATTGACGGCACTTTGAACAGTGGACGTTACATTTCAGATGTGTTACGACCCGTGGCTCTACCCTTCATTCGATCCCTGCGAAACCCTAAATTTCAGCAGGATAGTGGACGACCGCATGTTGCAAGTCCTGTACGGCCCTTTCTGGATACATAAAATGTTCGACTGCTGCCCTGGCCAGCACATTCTCCAGATCTCTCACCAACTGAAAACGTCTGGTCAATGGTGGCCGAGCAACTGGCTCGTCACAATACGCCAGTCACTACTCTTGATGAACTATGGTATCGTGTTGAAGCTGAATGGGCAGCTGTACCTGTACACGCCATCCAAGCTCTGTTTGACTCAATGCCCAGGCGTATCAAGCCCATTATTACGGCCAGAGCTCGTTGTTCTGGGTACTGATTTCTCAGGACCTATGCACCCAAATTGCGTGAAAACGTAACCACATGTCAGTTCTAGTATAATATATTTTTCCAATGAATACCTGTTTATCATCTGAATTTCTTCTTGGTGAAGCAATTTTAATGGCCAGTAGTGTATATTGTTGTTGTGGTCTTCAGTCCGAAAACTCGTTTGATGCAGCGCTCTATGCTACTTTACCACGTGCAAGCCTCTTCGTGTCCGAATAACTACTGCAACCTACATCCATTTAAACTTGCTTACTGTATTCATCTCAACCCCCCCCCCCCATTTTTTACACTTTTTCCCTACAAACCGAAAACGTATTTTAGTCAAGTTGTGCCACAAATTTATTTTCTCCTCAGTTCTGTTCAGTACCTCTTAATTAGTTGCGCTATTAGCCCATCTAATCTTCAACATTCTTCTGTGGTACCACATTTCCAAAGGTTCTGTTCTCTTCTTGTCTGAATTGCTTATCGTCAACATTTCACTTCCATACAGGATTGCACTCTAGGAAAAAATATCAAAATATCTGGCATGCAACCACTATATATATATCGGAGAGACTATGAAAATGTGACATCATAAGAGATATCAGGAAGTGCTTACTACCAAACGAAAATATTGACAGAGGTATCAGCGCAGCTCGATTCTAAAATTGCAGTATTGGAACATTACCATGTATGAAAGGGAATACTGAGATAACCAGGAAAGAATAGACTGAAAGTGTTAAAAATGTAGTGCTACGTAAGGTATGGTAATTTATATGTAATATATTCGCGCAAGCAAAGCTGACACTCGGCGCGGTGGCCGATGAGAGCGACTGTAAGTGGGAAATGAGTTTACGGTCTCTTCCATAAGCCACCGCGCCGAATGTCAACTTTGTTTGCGCATATAGTACACAATGGCGTGTTCTTATACAAAACCGACTGTTGTGAAGTAGTTAAACCAGACGAAAGGAAATATTAGCGGGACATAGAGGGATCAAGAAGTGAGGAATACGATAACTAATGGTGCGGAAGAGAGGAAATATTGTCGGCGTTGCTTGACACTTCGTTGTCCGCCTCCGTAGATGAGTGGGCATCGCGGCTGGCTGCCATTCGGGAACTCGATAGAGCCAGGGATTTTTCCTTCATGGGAAGCACTCAGCCTCGTGTGGCCAATTGGTGAAGTACTCTACCGATTAGTAACGTTTCCAGGTCAAGACACCCGACAACGATCGGGAGAGCGGTGTGCTGACCACATGCTCCGCCCTACTGCATGCGATGACGTCACTGGAGGAGGATGACACGGCGGTCAGTCGTTCCCAATTGGCTCGTCTAGGGCCATAATGCGGAACTCATACTTGTAATTTCTTAAGAAACTTTCTGAGCAACAACCGCCCACAGTTGCTGAACACTCAAATGCACTCCTTCACACAGTAGTGGAATTCAGTATAACGGTAGAATTCCTACGAAAGCAATTTACAACGTCGGAGGCATGATGTATCGAATTTATCATGAAAGCAGTAGATACATATAAGAAATTAACAGTCGTGACGGAATTACGTAGTTTCTTTCATAACATCAGTAACAAAATAAGGTGTTCGCATTTCCTGGATGAAAATTGGAATAAAGGCACTCAATGTCCTTTTGTGTTGTCGCATCATTAGTACTTTTTCCAACCTCCGTTCTTCTTATTACCTAAAAATTCTTTTCAGTATTGACTTTGTTAGGATTTGGAAGTCTTGCACTTAAATTATAGCTCTCTTCTTTCATATGACTCTTTTCAATTCACAAACGTCCTCAAATTGTCTTCCACTTTAATAAACACGCCTTGGAAGTATTCCCCAAAAGTTTTCCGCAGAGATCAAATCCGGGGTACTTGCAGGACAGGGCAATGAAATTATCGCTCTCTCCTCTCATATGACTCTTTTCAATTCACAGACGTCCTCAAATTGTCTTCCACTTTAATAAACACGCCTTGAAAGTATTCCCCAAAAGTTTTCCGCAGAGTTCAGATCCGGGCTACGTGCAGGACAGGGCAAGACTTCGATATCTTTATCTTCAAATCGCTTGTTGGTTGTAGCAGAACCATGCAGAGATGCATTACCTTGCTGAAACATTAGGGCTTCGCCCCCTATGTCCTCATACATTCTAATTAGTTCTGTCGCTAGCGTCTGAGTGTACATGTATGAGTTCGTTCTAGAGTTCTATAATGCGTGATTTGCCTTAAGCGCAGGAGCTTGCCATAGTCATAACTCTCCCATCACCACGATGTTTGCTCGTTCTTACCTGCTGCTCTGTTCTCAGATCATGCCAATAATACTAAAATCCTCCCAGTCCATCTAAATTAAACTTCTTCTCGTCACTGAAGAGCGCCTTATCCCATTCTGGAGTCCTTGAGACTTGTTATATGGTAAACTCCAGTCTAGTCTGATTATGTTCTAGTGTTAGAGGACGTTTTTGCAGTCGTTTCTTGAATACTAGATGCGTTTCATGTGACAGAACTTGTTGTATATGTCTGACGGTTACTGGCAACTGTAAATCAACAACGAAATGAGAAGAATAACGGTTTGTGGCCCTTGCTTTGGCGAAAAGTAGCCGTTTTCGTGCCTCAGATAATTTTCTGCTTTGCTCATATTGTCCGTTCTGCTCATATCCCTTGTCAGCAGTTCGCGCTCTTGTGGTTACCGTTGCTCACACCGCGTGTCCGATTGAATGCCGGACATTTGCCACGCCGGACATTTGCCACACTTGCCCCTTCGCTCAGGCAAGGGACGCCCTTCTTCGCACTGCTTCTGTCCGCTTTCAAACCGCCGTCTCCACATCTTACTCGATACAACCAGTACGTAACGGACTTTCTTCTTCGACATCTTGGCCAAATACAGAGCTTCTTTTCTGAAATCGAAATATTTATAACTTTTGGAAAACGAAAGCAATACCGACGATTATGTCAGTATGTAATTAGTTCTGCCAAGTATAAATGTAGATTCCTCTGTCTGCACGGTAGCTTTCTTTTACGCTTACTGATTGCGATAGAAACAGTCCATGGCCATGGGAGCAACAAAAAAGGAACGATGTAAACAGAATGCGAATGTACGCTAATCATTTCTTTTTGATCACTGCATTTGTGCCTACTTTAATTACTACATCTGCATGCCAGCCGGCCGTGGTGGCCGTGCGGTTCTAGGCGCTGCAGTCCGGAACCGCGGGACTGCTACGGTCGCAGGTTCGAATCCTGCCTCGGGCATGGATGTGTGTGATGTCCTTAGGTTAGTTAGGTTTAATTAGTTCTAAGTTCTAGGGGACTGATGACCTAAGATGTTAAGTCCCATAGTGCTCAGAGCCATTTGAATCATTTTTGAACTGCATGCCCAAAAGACAACAAGGAAAGAAGAGATGGGTATGTGAATGTTTGAAAAGAAGAACGACATATTCCACATTAATTTACTCTCTAAAATGCGATATCCCTTGTAGCGAAACATTAGTTAATAAAGTGTAGCGGGACAATGTTCAAAACATGACTGAAAATACGTTCACTAAATAGAGATAAGAACATGTCATCTAAAGTCGACGTACAATTTTAAAATGTTAGAAATAAGAAATGAAGTAACACAGAATTCTATGCTTGTAACGTACGTTGTTGTTCTACATTGTTTAGCTACAGTATTTACAGGGTCACAGAGAAAAGCCGTAATTGTAATGATCTGCACAACAACAGAAACAAGAAGCATAACGTAAGGACAAATAATGTAATGTGTGTTCCAGCTCACAAGCGACTTTGAAGCAGATAGTTCCTGTGTCTTAGTAAGGGGAGAGGCTATATTCGAGAGCCGGAATAAATTAATAACTGGCTCCTCTTACCGACCCACGGTCTCAGATGAAACAGTTGGTGATCAGTTCAAAGAAAACGAGTCTCATCACAAATAGGTATACCCTACTCAAACAATTATAGTTGGCAGTGACTTCAATCTACCTTCCGCATGTTGACAAAAATACATTTTCGTACTCTATTGTGAATAGAAAACAACTTCCGTAATTGTTCTAAATGCTTTTTTAAAATTATTTTTAACAATTAGTTGACGAGGTCATTCAAATTGTAAATGGTTACGAAAACACACTTGACCTCTTAGCCACAAATAATACTGAGCATCACGACGGACACAGGGATTAGTGAACATGCAGTCGGATAGAGGCTCATTTCCGTAACGAAGAAATTCACCAAAACTAAACGCGAAATATATCTATTTACAGAAGCAACTAAAAATTCGGTTGACGTCTTTCTAAGAGACAGTCTCCAATCCTTCCAGACTATGTAAGTGAAGACCACATGTGGCTCAAGTTCAAAGAAATAGTATCAACACCACTCGAGAGAATCATAACAAATAAATTAATAAGAGACGGCACTGATCCCCCATGGTACACAAAACACGACAGAAGGCTACTGCAAGTATAATTTAGACGAACGCAAAATCTCCAAGATTGGCGAAGTTTTATTGAGGCTCGAAATTTGGTGCGGATTTCAATGCGGGATGCATTTAATAGTTTCCACAACGAAACTCTCTCTAGACCTGTGGCGGAAAATCCAAAGAGATTCTGGTTCTATGTTAAGTAAACCAGCGGAAAGGCTCAGTAAGCGATGGGGAGGAGGAGGAGGGGGAGACAAGGGACCCAACCCTTCGGAGCAAGTAAAATCGTGGCAAATGTCCGTCGTGGCAAATGTCCGCACACCGTTCGATTCCCGGACGGTTGGGGGGGGGGGGGGGGGGGGGGGAGGCGGCCGAGCTCCCCCAAGGAGAGAACTCCCCTTCAAATTTGCCGTACACGCGTCTCATTTCATTTGCCGACCCCTCACTAGCAGCACTGTGTGGAGTGTGCCCGCTGCGCCACGAGCTACGACCGTGAGCCGCCGTGGTTACCCGGGCCGTCTGTGGGTCGGTGTCCGCCAGTAACCGGTTCGCAAGGCGTTAGGCGCGCTGGCAAGCTGCCAGGTCATTGCGGTAGCTACTCCACCGATTCGCCGAACAGCACTGTTCGCTTTCCTTGTCTCACTCCAGGAACTCAAACATAACACCACTGCCTACAGCTAGCTGTTAGGGATTTTGAAACGTCAGAGTGTTTTGAAATTTCACTGCAAGAGAATTTTCCTCATTAGAAAAATGACAACTCAAAGAACAGACACAAGATTCCCAATTACGCCCATTTTTGGTTCGCTTTCTTATTTTACTTGAGTATCATCTGTTCCACCGACGTCCATAACCGAGGTTGCTAACGCACCTTAGGCGCTGGCACTTGAACTGAAGGAAGCCGATAAGAAATCCTTGTTGTGAAAAAGAAATCGCTTTCAATATTTATACGGATCTATATCTCTTCATCAACTATATAACTTGTGTATGTAGTTCAACTAAAGTAAGTTAAATTCTTTGCTTACTTTATGCTTGGAGCAGTTGTGACATATAACCAGAGACATCGGTGTGTGCACTGTGCCTCTGTCACATGACATTTGGTATATATTTCTTTATGCACAAGCACACCTAATATAGCCTTATGTCACCTCCTTTACCTTTCTGACCCCCCCCCTCCCTCCTCCATTCACCCACTCCCCACCCCAACACCTACATAGCACTTCGTCTTCAGGCAACAAGTGGCCCATCGGGACCATCCGACCGCCGTGTCATCCTCAGTTGAGGACGCGGATAGGAGGGGCGTGTGGTCAGCACACCTCTCTCCCGGTCGTTACGATGGTTTTCTTTGACCGGAGCCGCTACTATTCGGTCGAGTAGCTCCTCAATTGGCATCACGATGCCGAGTGCACCCCGAAAAATGGCAACAGAGCATGGCGGCCTGGATGATCACCCATCCAAGTGCCAGCCACACCCGACAGTGCTTAACTTTGGTGATCTCACGGGAACCAGTGTACCCACCGCGGCAAGACCGTTGCCCAACACCTCCATAGCCCAATGTTAATTTTACATCCTGAATAGAGTATTTTGCTTATCCAATAGTTCCACCTCTTTTAATTACAAATTCCCTTTAATAATCCAGTCATTGGCGTTCCCCCCTCCCCCTTCATCGTCCTTTCCGATCCCTCCCCTGCCCCAAATATAAGGTTCCATTTCACTTATGTCTTTTCCCACTACTTACTTGGTACCTCCCTCACCCATCTCATCCCTCATTCCATGTCATCGAAGGATGTAGATGAACAAATTTATGTAGGACAAAGTAGATAACAGAGTCCCCCACTTCCCACTCCGCCACTTCTAAAACGTGTACTTGATCCGACTGACAGCTTTTCCACCGGTTCCCTAGCACTAGCCCCACACGCTTTACTCCCGAATCCGCTACTCCCCACTGTCCCCCATCCTAAGCCCGGTACACACATCAACCTTCACTCCAGATTTATCAACATCCCATTCATTATATGAATTATACATTTAATACTATATACTTTAAGCAGTATATCTCCTCTACAACGTATTGGTTACAATACATAATATTTTAAAGGCAAACTTCCTCAGTTTTCTGTACCATGTTTATACATGACAAAATGGCTCTGAGCACTACGGGACTTAACTTCTGAGGTCATCAGTCCCCTAGAACTTAGAACTTGTAATTTGCATTGTATATTTTCAGACTATGTTCACCATACATGTAACTACTGTATTGATGTTCGTTTTGTGACTCATTTGTTTCATGGCTGGAAAACATGTTCGCTGCCTGTCTGTCATACATTTCTGTGCTTTTGTACTTTTATACTACCCACTCGGACATCCACTTCAAAACATCCTAACAACAACTTCACTCAACAAAATCTAATCATACCCAACATGCAAATATGTAAATAGTATTATTTCAATAATTTTTAATCTGACGTTGGAATGGCATACTTATGTTAAATTTTGGTCCTTCTCAGTTTTTCTGCATTTGCACATTTTTTTTCAGTTTTGAACTTGATTATGGCATAAGTTCGAAATCACGATAGTATTCTAAAATACATAATTTTGCACAGTCAAATGGCGGAAATATCATTCCTCCCTCTACATGTCCTAGAAGTTTGTAACGGGAATTTCCGACCACCCTGTATGAAGTGCAATATCCACATTCATGTGCCGTGTCACCGAGATAACAACCAGCTATGCAGTTATTGTTACGCAATTAACAGATGTGGACTTGATCATAATTCAATGATATTCTAACTGAAATCGATCTATAAACATTTTGTAGTTAAAGTCATGAATGAGCACACATTTTTTTGCATCACAGCATAGTCTGGTGTAATGAACCGCCTAGCGTCGATTAAGCAAAATGACGTCACAGGGGAAGAAGTGCCCATCAGTCAGATGGATATATGCAAGAGAGTACATACAAGACGGAAGAACACTCATTCAGTAGGCTGGCGATGCGGAATAAACCAATCTGCATCCCTGAAGTTGTGACACCTTAAAGCTCCAGTGGGTCGTCTGAAAGAGCTGATCAGACTGGAAAAAAAGGGCAAATGAACTCATTATTGACTGACAGCTACAACCAGATGCTCTAGATTGTTATGATTTCTGGGCTGAAGTGCTAAAATTGGAGAAACACTAGCCAGCCCGGCTCAAATATGTACCAACAAAATCAGACTCGCCCTCTCAGTATGTTCACTGCGCTCAGTAGTGTCCAGATGTGTACATTACGTTGAGCACTGCAGTTAATGCCAACTAATAACTAAGAGAAGAAGAGCGCTTGCACTTCAAGGTGAAGCAGCCAGCTGAGATCCACAGGTTTTACTGCCATAAGCTGATTGCCATTGTCTGAGTTAAAGTCTGTGTGCAATTAGCTCAGCAACTTCGCAACTATGAGCCACCCGCTGGGTGATTACCACCTGCTGAAAGCTCCCTCCCTGGTGAGCCACCGGCTTGAGCGTGGGCCATCAAATAGCTCAGATACATGGTCGTTGCCCACCAGCCTCTATAGGCTAACATTTTTGCTCTCCAACGCCCAGATGAGGTCATGACATTATCTCCAGTCACTTTGGGACGAGACATTTAATGGTGCCTGCTATAGTGTGTAGTATGCTGCTGCTTCCATTAGAACTACTGACAGTCTTGGGAGAGCCATCTAGTGACCAAGATGTATGAGAAAGGCGAAATACCCTCAGACTTCAAGGAGAAAGCAGCTGTTGACAGATGTGAAAATTACCAAACTATCAGTTTAATAAGCCACGAATGCAAAATACTAACACGAATTCTTTACAGACGAATGGAAAAACCTTGGGGAAGATTAGTTTCGACTCCGTAGAAATGTTGGAACACGTGAGGCAATACTGACCCTACGACTCATCTTAAAAAATAGATTAAGGAAAGGCAAACCTACGTTTCTAGCATTTGTAGACTTAGAGAAAACTTTTGACAATGTTGACTGGAATACTCTCTTTCAAATTCTGAAAATAGCAGGGGTAAAACACAGGCAGCGAAAGGCCATTTACAATTTGTACAGAAACCATATGGCAGTTATAAGAGTCGAGGGCCATGAAAGGGAAGCAGTGGTTGGGAAGGGAGTGAGACAGGGCTGTAACCTATCCCCGATGTTATTCAATCTGTATATTGAGCAAGCCGTAAAGGAAACAAAAGAAAAATTCAGAGTAGGAATTAAAATCCATGGATAAGAAATAAAAACTTTGATGTCCGCCAATGACATTGTAATTCTGTCAGAGACAGCAAAGGACCTGGAAGAGCAGCTGAACGGAGTGGACAGTGTCTTGAAAGGAGGATATTAGATGAACATCAACAAAAGCAAAACGAGGGTAATGGAATGTAGTCGAATTAAGTCGGGTGATGCTGAGAGAATTAGATTAGGAAATGAGACACTTAAAGTAGTAAAGGAGTTTTGCTATTTGGGGAGTAAAATAACTGATGATAGTCGAAAGAGAGGATATAAAATGTAGACTGGCAATGGCAATGAAAGCGTTTCTGAAGAAGAAATTGTTAACATCGAGTATAGATTTAAGTGTCATGAAGTCGTTTCTGAAAGTATTTGTGTGGAGTGTGGCCATGTATGGAAGTGAAACGTGGACGATAAATAGTTTGGAGAAGAAGAGAATAGAAGCTTTCGAAATGTGGTGATACAGAAGAGTGCTAAAGATTAGATGGGTAAATCACAAAACTAATGAGGAGGTATTGAATAGAATTGGAGAGAAGAGAAACTTGTGGCACAACTTGAGTAGAAGAAGGGATCGGGTTGGTAGGGCGTATTCTCAGGCATCAAGGGATCACCAATTTTGTATTGGAGGGCAACGTGGAGGGTAAAAGTCGTAGAGGGAGACCAAGACATGAATACACTAAACAGATTCAGAAGGATGTAGGTTGCGGTAGTTGTGCAGAGATGAAGAAGCTTGCACAGGATAGAGTAGTATAGAGAGCTGCATCAAACCAGTCTCTGGACTCAAGACCACAACAAGAACATGCTGCTGCTACAGTAATGGCCAAGCAGCCAGGCCTGCCTCTGTCATCCACCAACGAAAATGCACCGTTTTGAATCAGTTCATGGCTGCGCTGACTCCTACACACATTTCTTCCTGGCGGACAACCGCTGACGTCGAAACATTTCAGGGACAATGGACATCAGAGAGGCCACCATCCTCCTCTCCAGCTATGATCCCATCTCTGCATAAGGACTGTCTTTATCAGAGATGGTTTAGTGACCATCTGCCATTCAACTCCCGTCACGACTTCCACTGCACCCGTATCTAGGATGGGGAACGGTACTCCATCCTGTTTTTCCAGCAGCCTAATTCAACCGTCGCCATATGGGTTGCATCCTGACCTCTAAATTTTGTTCGTGTATCATATCGCGAGATCAACAATCATCCACATCGCGAAATGGTTATGTGTGTGCTCATGAATTTTATTAGTAGCATCGTGATGATTATAATGTGAAAACATTTTAAGGCTTCCTGCACGCATGGCGCAGTCACAACGACTGTCCAGGCCAGTCCCTATCGCAAAGAAAGAGAGCCAAGTCATATTGAATTGATAATTCCGATGATAGATATTGGTTCCCTTCGAAACTGGGAGCTTCCAGATCATAATCTCACACCAGATGGGACATTAATTAAACGAGTCGTAAAACTTCATTGATCAATTTATGGTATTACAATAATTTTCCATGCTCAAGGAATACCACTTATACACTCCTGGAAATGGAAAAAAGAACACATTGACACCGGTGTGTCAGACCCACCATACTTGCTCCGGACACTGCGAGAGGGCTGTACAAGCAATGATCACACGCACGGCACAGCGGACACACCAGGAACCGCGGTGTTGGCCGTCGAATGGCGCTAGCTGCGCAGCATTTGTGCACCGCCGCCGTCAGTGTCAGCCAGTTTGCCGTGGCATACGGAGCTCCATCGCAGTCTTTAACACTGGTAGCATGCCGCGACAGCGTGGACGTGAACCGTATGTGCAGTTGACGGACTTTGAGCGAGGGCGTATAGTGGGCATGCGGGAGACCGGGTGGACGTACCGCCGAATTGCTCAACACGTGGGGCGTGAGGTCTCCACAGTACATCGATGTTGTCGCCAGTGGTCGGCGGAAGGTGCACGTGCCCGTCGACCTGGGACCGGACCGCAGCGACGCACGGATGCACGCCAAGACCGTAGGATCCTACGCAGTGCCGTAGGGGACCGCACCGCCACTTCCCAGCAAATTAGGGACACTGTTGCTCCTGGGGTATCGGCGAGGACCATTCGCAACCGTCTCCATGAAGCTGGGCTACGGTCCCGCACACCGTTAGGCCGTCTTCCGCTCACGCCCCAACATCGTGCAGCCCGCCTCCAGTGGTGTCGCGACAGGCGTGAATGGAGGGACGAATGGAGACGTGTCGTCTTCAGCGATGAGAGTCGCTTCTGCCTTGGTGCCAATGATGGTCGTATGCGTGTTTGGCGCCGTGCAGGTGAGCGCCACAATCAGGACTGCATACCACCAAGGCACACAGGGCCAACACCCGGCATCATGGTGTGGGGAGCGATCTCCTACACTGGCCGTACACCACTGGTGATCGTCGAGGGGACACTGAATAGTGCACGGTACATCCAAACCGTCATCGAACCCATCGTTCTACCATTCCTAGACCGGCAAGGGAACTTGCTGTTCCAACAGGACAATGCACGTCCGAATGTATCCCGTGCCACCCAACGTGCTCTAGAAGGTGTAAGTCAACTACCCTGGCCAGCAAGATCTCCGGATCTGTCCCCCATTGAGCATGTTTGGGACTGGATGAAGCGTTGTCTCACGCGGTCTGCACGTCCAACACGAACGCTGGTCCAACTGAGGCGCCAGGTGGAAATGGCATGGCAAGCCGTTCCACAGGACTACATCCAGCATCTCTACGATCGTCTCCATGGGAGAATAGCAGCCTGCACTGCTGGGAAAGGTGGATATACACTGTACTAGTGCCGACATTGTGCATGCTCTGTTGCCTGTGTCTATGTGCCTGTGGTTCTGTCAGTGTGATCATGTGATGTATCTGACCCCAGGAATGTGTCAATAAAGTTTCCCCTTCCTGGGACAATGAATTCACTGTGTTCTTATTTCAATTTCCAGGAGTGTATATTGCCTACATGGAGGACAGATGGATGGAGGAGGCGAAATAATTTCCACGTTCACCATCTAATTAATGTAGAAAGTACTCAAGCTATCGAAATTCTGGAAAATTTCTGGCCTTTTATACCTGAATTTGCGCTCCCTCATTCGGGGAATTGGTGGACAAACAGGTGTCCCAACTTGAGAGTCATGGACCCTTTTTTTTACGCAATTTCCGGCATTTGGCTGTAAATTACTGCTCATTTACTTCACACAATCATGATTTCGATTTCATTGCCTTTCTCAAGTGCATGTTGAAATGATACAGTACGTTTTGATTCCACTGTATCAATACTTGGGCGTGTCTCTTTACGCAGAGCTTAGCTCTGGTTTCCATGACGGGAGGGTGCCTTGTGCGAGTGAAGAAATGCGCTGGACGGGGAAAGTGCTGCTACGGGCCGGGACGCAGATGGAGAGAAGCCACTTGAAGTCAGCGGGCAGGCTTGGTGTTCGGTGTATGAGGAAGGTATGCTACAGGAATACACGAAGATTGTCGCCGACGCTGATATGTCTGGGCACGATCGAGCAAGTAAGGTGTGTGCGCCTGTCTATTTCCTGTTTCTCACCTGCAGGTGCGCCAGCACGTATGGATTTCAGTTTGAGAAACGGTGAGCACCTTTGTTAAATTGTGGTTTGTCCGTTGGTTGGTTTGTGGGGAGGGGACCAAAGATTGAAGTCACCGATCTCATCGGATTAAGGAAGGATGGAGAAGGATATCAGCCGCGCCCTTTTAAAGGAACCATCCCGGCATTTGCCTGAAGCGATCTAGGGGTATCACAGTAAATCTAAATCAGGATGGCCGGACGCGGGTATGAACCGTCGTCCTTCCAAATGCGAATCCAGAATGTTAAGCTGCGCCACCTCGCTCGATGTTAAATTGTGTTACGAATTTCTTGACAGTGTGGTAACAGGTCATTAATGATGTGTGCTTGTGAGCCGTCATGCTAAACGACGTTGCCCCCATTCCGTCCTTGCCAGCAATTACAGCATACTAAGCCAGAGTTACGAACGACTGCAGCTTGTTCATGGCTTAGACTTCTAAAGGCGGTTCTTTCACGACGTCCATTTACTGGCATGTTCCTTAAATTTTGAACAATGCAGCGCGACTCACCGGGTCACTGAATACAGTGTTGACTCTCTCAGACAAGTGTTGGTAGTTGTAAGGCAAGATGTTTGCCGGCAATCGATTTAATTACCCGGCACCTTTTGTGCTGTGAATAATTGTGGTTTGCGGGATAATCAATGCTCATGTTGTATAAAGGCCAGAGGATCGCCTCTAGCAAAATTAACTGCGCAACATGTCTTTTCCTGCACTCAGTAGTTGTACTCTTGTGATTAATGCTCTCATTCCAAGCAAAGCCAAAGCATCGGTCATTAATAAATGTAACTGTGCAATAATTTTCACCGTACACCAAAGGACTATGTTAACTATCTTTGTTGGTGAATGACAAGGTGATACACAGGACATAAAATCCCGTCTGAGGCCTGCGATCATTTTTATGTTAATAATTGACAATCAGTGCTTTACAATCGCAATAAAGTCATGAGATGTTCAATTGACTCTTTTATTAGAACTTGTTACACGTTTCGGGATTACATCCATCTTCAGACATCACAAACTTCAACTGCTTCCTAACCAACCAGGCGTACAGCCTTGACAACTCAAAGAAAGTGTCCAATAACATATGACTACAACTGCGACATAATCATACGTTATTGGACACTTTCTTTGAGTTGTCAAGGCTGTACGCCTGGTTGGTTAGGAAGCAGTTGAAGTTTGTGATGTCTGAAGATGGGTGTAATCCCGAAACGTGTAACAAGTTCTAATAAAAGAGTCAATTGAACATCTCATGACATTATTGCGATTGTACAGCATTGGTTGTTAATTATTAAAGACAATGTGATGGGGGCAATACGTATGTGTTTTGATCTCGTGCCTTTTAAAAATGTCGTCAACCTTGATTGACTGGTGTTTATCTATTTTAGAAAACGTATTTTCTTCTTGTTAAGCGCCCGTTTTGTCAGGCGACGTCCTCTTCGTACAGTGACACCTACTTGAGGCGTAACCTGGGCCACCTGTGTCTCAATAACGTGGGCCGTTCGCTGGGCCGGCGTGTGTTTCATGTTATTGTACTTTTCTTGTAATTGTTTAATGGATTCACCTTTATTGTTCATGAGATATTGATTGGTTTTCCCATAGTGCTCTTTGTGGGGGTAATTTTTTTTAATAAGGCTTACGATTTTTGGATTTTAAACGTAAGGATCAAGCTTTGGATGTTGAACACACTGCAGTTGGGCAAAGATTTGACTAAATAATTTTCGTGTTGCCCCCATTAAGTAACTGATGATTACAGTTTTGCATTATCAGGAAGGATTAATTAATTAACGAAAGTATTTGTGTCAGGAGGTAAAGTTTTAAAGCCTTTCCATTTTCAGATTGTTATCAATTAGTCGGCTGGACAGGTATTAGTGTACTTCTTCAAAAAATGGGTCAAATGGCTCTGAGCACTATGGGACTTAAAATCTGAGGTCATGAGTCTTCTAGAATTTAGAACTACTTAAACCTAACTAACCTAAGGTCATCACACACATCCATGCCCAAGGCAGGATTCGAACCTGCGACAGTAGCAGTCACGCGATTCCGAACTGAAGTGCCTAGAACCGCTCGGCCAACGCGACCGGCAGCTGTTTATTACTTTTTATTTTCTCGGCGATATTTTCTGTTTCAGCTTTACATGGTCAAAATTACTTATCGCTAGCGTGTACGCAATAATTGTTTTAAGAAAGAAAATTCGTTGTTTTATTTGCTCCTGTTGGCTCAGCGATTTCCACTCCCGACTCCCTGCGTTCTGTTATTACATTTCGCATCTGACCAGTCTTCGTGACATATCAGCTACACTGTCAGATTTATTGACAAAAAAAAAATGGTTCAAATGGCTCTGAGCACTATGGGACTTAACATCTGTGGTCGTCAGCCCCATAGAACTTAGAACTACCTTAACCTAACTAACCTAAGGACATCACACACATCCATACCCGAGGCAGGATTCGAACCTGCGACCGCAGCGGTCACGCGGCTCCAGACTGAAGCGCCTAGAACCCCACGGCCACACCGGCCGGCAGATTTATTGACAGGCCAGCTATATTGTAACACTGTACATGCACTTGAGACTGGCTACGAAACCGAAATCTTGATTTTGTGAAATGAATGAATAGTAATTTACAGTCAAGTGGCGGAAATTTCTTTCAAAACTCCTACGTGACTGTGGTTCCCCTCGAAGGAAAAATAATTTAGAATCAACGAGACCGTGCCACTCCCCGGAACAACGCTGCACCAGTGGTTCATTTCCATCCCCTCTCATGTTGCCCGCGGGTACCGATTTTTTAACTGTGTGTGCATAGTACGGTGTGGTATCCGAGTCTAAAAACAGAATGGAGAGCCATTCTCCAGCTCCCATATGGTTACTGATCCTGGAAGTGTCCACGTCGCAGACGATATGAGTGCGGAAGTTACCGCATTTTGATAGGCAAGTGTTGTCTTCCGTTACATTGGGAGCAGGCTTATACTAAGTTCATCCTGTTTGTTCAGCGAGTTTTGCGATAGGAAGTACGCTTCGACTCTGTGGTTGCTTTTGTGCAATCATGCCGTTTTTCACCGCGAGAATCCGGCATTGCGACGCCACCCATCGCCATGTAGTGAGCTTTGACGTTCGGCCCCTGTTTCTGTACACGTACTAAAGCTAGCAACTTTCAATTTCTTGATTCATTTCAGTCAAACACTCTTCGTTCTCTCTAGGGACTGGACGTATTTTCGTTTAGGTTTCTTACTGTGTTTCGACGTGATTTCAGTTTCAATCCTTGTCCTACAACACGACGGCACCTCGCCAAGTCACTCGGAATTGTGGGTGCATACTATAGAAGATTGTGATAGGCCACCTCACAACTGTTTGCCTTTCTGCGATTTTACAGGAATAAACAATAATTGACAATTGCGGCATTTAGAATATACGCGCTGAGGGGAAACAGGTACATGTCATCTGTATATACTGTCGTGAAATTTTCCGACGTGCGTCCCCATATACGTACTATTTATTAGCTGTGCATGGGGCTCTGTGAATTGCGGATGCAGGATTATCCTCCCACTAACCCCGGGACGCTGACAAATCCAATGCATGTGTTCGTGATTGTGAGGGCTTCTGATGCGTCGTCCAGCAGTATTTGGAAATACGCATTGGCTAGTTCAGTTCTGAAAACATCATTCACAACTCATGACTCTAGAAATCAGTTTTTCTCGTCGTAGAACTGAGTAGAAGCCTACGCCGGATTGTGTATTTATTGCGGCTTTAAACTCCCCACAAAGTCGCCTTTCCACTTTCAGATTGTTATCAATTACTCGGCTGAACAGGTATTAGTGTACTTCTTCCGGGCGGGAAGACGTGCCGGTCCCCGGTACGAATCAGTCCGGCGCAGTAGTGTTGAGGTCCGGTGTGCCGGCCAGTCTGTGGATGGTTTTTAAGGCGGTTTTCCATCTGCCTCGGCGAATGCGGGCTGGTTCCCCTAATTCCACCTCAGTTACACTATGTCGGCGATTGCTGTGCAAACACTTTCTCAGTGAATTCGTACACCATAATTACTGTACCACGCAAACACTGGGGTTACACTCTTCTGGTGTGAGACGTTCGCGGGGAGTTCCACTGGGGTGCCGAACCGCACAAAAACCCTGGGTTCGGTGTGGGGTGGCGGTGGGGTGAGTGGACTGCTGTAGCCTATTGTGGGGTTGTGTACCACTGCGGGCTGCAGCGGGGACGAAGCCTCCCCGCCGTTTCTAGGTCCCCAGTTCAATACAATACAATACAATTAGTGTACTTTACTCTAATAAACTGTCTACTTCTGCTATAACATCCGGTTTCATTGTGAAATGAACCGGTCAGAATCGAAAAATTGATGCACTGCTCCTCCTCTTAAAGTAACATGGGCCTGGTAATCCTCGACTCACCTAAGGCCAGGACTGAAAATATGGGAAAATTCGTCACATAAAGTAACTGATGATTGGTGAGATTGTAGAAACGACGTTAACAGAGTCCTCGATGGAATATCAAATCGTTTCAAAAGCGTAAGGACGAAAATACTTGGTCCACAAGTCAACCAAAAGGATACGTAAATAGTGTGTCATCGTGTTTGTTTCTGTAACCAACAATCTTCTAAAGTATTTCTTTATTTGTGGAAATCATTTGACTCAGTGCCACATCTACGCTTATTGTCAACAGTACGAGTCATCGTCATTTGTTGAATTAACCTCTCGTGTAGCCCAGGGAAGTGTGTTGAGACTCTTGCTATTCGTGTTGTACATTAACAACCTTGAAAGCAATATTAACAGTAACCTCAGACTTTTTGCAGATAATGCAGTTATCTACAAGGAAGTACTGTCTGAGCGAAGCTGCATAAGCATTCAGTCAGAACCTGATAAGATTTCAAAGTGGTGCAAAGCTTGTCAACTTATTATGAATCTTGAGAAATGTAAAACTGTGCTCTTCACAAGACGAAAAAATGTAGTACCCTATGGCTAAAACATCAGTCAGTCACAATTGTAAAACACTGTAGGGTTGTGTAATGGAATTATCACATAGGTTCAGTCGTGGGTAAAGCTGATGGTAGACTTCAGTTTATGGTAGAATAGTGGGGAAACCCAGTCACCCTGCAAAGGAGATGCAACCCATTCTATAATATTATGAGACCTGTACAAAATAAGACTAACAGGGGATATTGAACGCATACGGAGAAAGACAGCATGAATGATCACAAGTTTGTTTGACCGTGGGATAGTGTCACAACGATGCTGAATAAATTGAACTGGCAGATTCTTGAAGAGAGACGTAAACTATTCCGAGACAGCCTACTTACATAGTTCCAACAAATGGCCTTAAATGATGACTCTAAGAACAAACTACAATCCCCCTTAGTATCGCTCACATAGGAATTGTGAATACAACATTAGATTCATTACAGCAAGCGCAGACACATGTATACCCTCATTCGTCCCGCGCTTCATACGTGGATGGAATATGAAAAAAGCTTAATAACTGGCACAGTGGGACGTACCATCTGCCAAGCAATTCACAGTGATTTGCAAATTATGGATGTAGACGTAGAAATGAATGTAATAGTTTCAGGTGTGCGTGAAATGAGAGCTACTATAGGTGAACCAAATAATCTACACTGATGCCTATCAAAATTATAACACAATTGAAGCTTGTAAACGAATAAATTTTACTAATTCTTCGTAATTTGTGTAAGTGTAAGAATACGTAACTAAACCTACAAGTGATTTGGGGGTATCTAGGGTGTGAAATATAGTACATGTTACTGATACCCCTGGCAGCAGCAACGGCTCTCGACTGGACATCGAGTCGATCTCAGCTTGGATGGCAGATAAAGATAAGTCAGTCCAGGGTGCTTCAACTTGAAAGCTGCACGTCGTAACTGTCAACTTCCAATTCCTCATTTTATGCGTCTGTTAAACATATGAACATTTTTGCTATGATAATAGTGGGATAGTCACTTATGGCTCAGCTGCGATGAGTTGTCTTAACGACCTCCTTTAGGCGCGAGCGGTGTCTCGAGCAATGGGAAATAAACACGGCCATTGCGGGCTGCAGTATTTCGTTTTATTTGGTTGTTAACTGTGCTACTGTGTGGCTGGGAGGAAGCATGGCTGCTCTGAGGTACATTCTGAGAGAAAGTGGGTGGTTGGTGATTACGACCTGTGTTTGTACGTGCAGACTTATAATGAGAATTGCGAACGCGTTTCTCTGTGTGTGAGTGGCAGAGGATAAAGTAATATTCCCAGAATGAACTTTTCCAGTCTGCAGCAGAGTGTGGGCTGATATCAAACTTCCAGGAAGATTAAAATTCTGAAAAATGTCCCGTGTTGGTGTCCTGGTCCAGCACAACGTTTTAATCTGGCAGAAAATTTCAAGGTAATATTTGTTACAAATGCGTTGCTTGCTGTGCCATATTGATGCAATGTGTTCTTGTCTGAGGCATTTGCATAATAAGATGGGGCGTACAGTTTCGATTAGTATAGTCCAGAATTCGTAAAGAAAACGAAGTGTATTTTATTTGATTGAAGTGTGTTTGATTTGTAAGCGATCTGTGGAGATCCGTTCTTTATTCACCACAACGATTACTTGCATTTTCGTTGGTTTCATGAATATTTTGTGAGCGAAACCTTTCTCTGGCCGTGGCATAGCCATAGCGTGGTTTGTGTAACGTTAATTATGTGTTCTCTTGTAAAAAGACTGTATCTCTGGATTCCAGTAACTGTCAAGTGGTATGAAACCTTTCTATCTTTATTTTTCCCATTATTGAACTGTGAACATATATATAGGATGGTTTTAGGTGTATAGGTACACATATTTTGATAACTGGTACCTTACTGAGTGCCCACTTCAATATGTTAGTTGTTTCTTCTCTGAGTCTAACAGTCTTCCCACAGACAAATCACATAGTTTACTACCTGATGTTTTCTGCACAGTCGTAACTACACCTGTCAGAACAGATTGTTCGTTTTGCGTCCACTCTTCAATACTTGTCCTGCTGCCCAGGCGAAAATAAACATTAATGGCTTGCTTGTACCATGCATACTTACCTGGAAGTACTAACCAACCTAAAAACATACTACTCGTAATTGCTATAATTATTAGTCTGCAGATGCAGTAAGCACTGATGTAATGTTGTTCAGTATACTGTCCTTAGTCATATATGTACTTTACCCCTAACACCCTTTCCCTTCAGCATGGTTATGTATTCGGTAAGAATTAAAAACAGCCTTCACGGGCTGCAGTATTTCATTCTGTTCAGTTGTTAAGTGTGCTGTTGTGAGGCTGGGAGGAAGCATGACTGCTCTCAGGTATATTCTGAGAGAAAGTGGGTACATTCATTCAGTCAGCATAAGATAGGTTCAAATGGCTCTGAGCACTATGGGACTTAACATCTGTGGTCATCAGTCCCATGGAACATAGAACTACTTAAACCTAACTAACCTAAGGACATCACACACATCCACGCCCGAGGCAGGATTTGAACCTGCGACCGTAGCGGTCGCGCGGTTCCAGACCGTAGCGCATAACATAGCTTGCAGCGTTTTCAGTGAGTTTCTTATAGGTTCCATAAGGTAAGTTTTCGTTGAGATCTTCGAAGCAGCACCTACTATACCGTGTACATTGCAGCGTTCTTCGAATATCCAATATTTTGTGGTTGTTTCTAGAAAAGTATCTGAATTTGAGTTATTACCCGAGTATGCTCAATGAAGTTGTTTTGCGTTTGAGGTGCGACATATTAAACTTTTCGAAATACGAAGGTTAGTTCTCTTGTTACTTACTTACTTATCCACTATTTTACTTCACGCGATCAGGCTCAGAGGACCGCGCGCTGTTAGAAGGTTCCTCACCCACTGGGTTCGCCGGCCGGTGTGGCCGAGGGGTTCTAGGCGCGTCAGTCTGGAACCGCGCGACCGCTACGGTCGCAGGTTCGAATCCTGCCTCGAGCATGGATGTGTGTGATGTCCTTAGGTTAGTTAGATTTAAGTAGTTCTAAGTTCTAGGCGACTGATGACCTCAGATGTTAAGTCCCATAGTGCTCAGAGCCATTTGAACCCACTGGGTTCTGTTCTGTGCCTCCTGACGCCAATCATTCTCTATTCCAATCTGCAGCAAGTCCTCATGGATTCCATCCCTCCATCTCTTCTTTGGTCTTCCTAGTGGGCGTCTTCGTCTTCCACAGGGAGCATAGTCCATAGCTTTCAAAGGCCATCTTGTTGGGAAACTTAATCGTTAAAGTAAATTAAGCAGCTCTAAGTCCAATATAACCATTGCGCGAAGTAAGTGCGTCCTGCATTAAAGTCACTTCAGCAGCGCGGATTGGCCGCGCGGTTTGAGGCGCCATGACACGGATTGCGCGGCCCCTCCCTCCGGATGTTCGAGTCCTCAATCGGGCATGGGTGTGTGTGTTATTCTTAGCATAAGTTAGTTTAAGCAGTGTATAAGTATAGGGACCGATGACCTCAGCAGTTTGGTCCCTTAGGAATTCACACACATTTGAACAAAGTCACTTCGCACTGTAGTAGAACTTTTTACAGGACAGCATTTTTAGAGACAAGGGAGATATTCTGGCTGTTGGTGGCGTGCTAATCTCTCTGCAACCTGTGTCCAGATGGTGAGGGCAAGGGGGGGGGGGGGAGATAGGGTAACGTTTTGGTTATTCCTAGAGTCCAATATTTCCGCTTCGAGCTAGGTCAGTCTCGCGTTACCTTGTTGAAAGGTAAAGCTTTGGAGATCTTTCCCTATCTACGAAGATGATGTTACTGCGCGTTTGTGCTGAAATACAAATAATTTGCGTACTCATGCATGAGGTACATCTTTTGCGTATTTGTTGTTGCATGTCGTCTTCATAATGTTGCAATTTTAGTGGTCAGCACTGCATATAAGGGCACTTCAAGAAGTAAGTTACACATTGTTATGACAGGCCAAATAACATTTATTGAATGCTGCACTGCACTTCAGAGTGATACAGTTACATGACAGCATTTGTCAACGTAGTCAAAGTGTGTCTCTAAACAACGATCGTAACGTCCTACCAGTCGTTCAGTTACCCGAAGATAGAAATCCCCCTTAGTTCGGAGCCATTCAAGAACAGCTGTATGAACGTCCTCATCGTTGAAAAATCTCTTTCTTCTCAGATTTCAGATTTCCTATAGCCTGCCGAAAAGATGTGAATCACGTAGTTCAAGATCTGTACTATACGGCAGACGCTTCCAGAGTTACCATCGTAAACGTTGAAGAAAAGTCTGTGCTGTTCGCACCGTGTAGGATGTCGCTTTGTCGTAGACGAGAACAATGCTTTCGCTTAATTTTCAGTGCCTCTTGTTATTTATGGCGTTACGTAGCGGTATCCGCGTTACGAATAAGCGTTAATGAACGTGGTCTTTGCCATAAACCCTGTGAACGCATCTCCTTCACAGTCGAAGAAAAGCGTGACCGTGACCTTCGCTGATAATGGCGCAACATAACATTCTTCCTGCTCAGGAGAGAAGGTGTGTCTTCATTCCATACACGGTCTCTTTGACGCAGGTGTAAAATGATGGAACCCTGCCTCATCGTCGGTAACTATGCAGCTTAGGAAATCTTCACCGTCTACGTACTACGGAGTCGAGAGATTCTATAAATCTTGCGCTTAGTGTGTAGATGCAGATGTAGATGTACGTGAAAGTGATCGCAGACCTCAGCGTAAGCCAATTCCCGATACTGCAGACGATGTCGGATGACGAAATGAGCATTCTCCACTATCACCCTGCGATTGCTGCGTGTGGGCACAGTGTATGTGTGTTAAATTTAGACTTTTTGCACACAGGAATGCTACTGTCTCGCGTAGTTCGGACTACGTTTCCAGTTACTACGGCATTTCATTACCTCACTGTGATGCACCTGATATCCGTTCCACAGCAGATCTGTATCTACCGTTCTTACTTTCTGACCTCCCTACACACACTCTGTGATCAAAAGTATCCGGACACCTGGCTGAAAATGACTTACAAGTTCGTGGCGCCCTCTATCGGTAATGCTGGAATTCAGTATGGTGTTGGTCCACCCTTAGCCTTGATGACAGCATCCACTCTCGCAGCCATACATTCAATCAGGTGCTGGAAGGTTTCTTGGGGAATGCCAGCCTATTCTTCACAGAGTGCTGGACTGAGGAGAGGTATCGATGTCGATCGGTGAGGCCTGGAACGAAGTCGGCGTTCCAAAATATCCCAGAGGTGTTCTATAGGATTCAGGTCAGGACTCTGTGCAGGCCAGTCCATTACAGGGATGTTATTGTCGTGCAACCACTCCGCCACACGTCGTGCATTATGAACAGGTGCTCGATCGTGTTGAAAGATGCAGTCGCCATCCCCTAATTACTCTTCAACATTCGGAAGCAAGAAAGTGCTTGAAACATCAATGTAAGCCAGTGCTGTGATAGTGCCACGCAAAACAACAAGGAGTGCAAGCCCCCTCCATGAAAAACAAGACCACACCATAACACCACCACCACCTCCGAATTTTACTGTTGGCACTACACAAGTTGGCAGATGACGTTCACCGGGCATTCGCCATACCCACACCCTGTCATCGGATCGCCACACTGTGTGCCGTGATTTGTCACACCACAAAACGTTTTTCCCCTTTTCAATCGTCCAACGTTTACGCTTCTTACACCAAGCGAGGCGTCGTTTGACATTTACAGCGTGATGTGTGGTTTATGAGCAGCCGCTCGACCATGAAATCCCAGTTTTCTCACCTCCCGCCAGACTGTCATAGTACTTTCAGTGGATTTTGATGCAGTCTGGAATTCCTGTGTGATGGTCTGTATAGATGCCTGCCTATTACACATTACGACCCTCTTCAACTGTCGGCGGTCTCTGTCAGTCAACAGAGGAGGTCGGCCTGTACGCTTTTGTGCTGTACGTGTCCCTTCACGTTTCCACTTCACTATCACATCGGAAACAGTGGACCTAGGGGTGTTTAGGAGTGTGGAAATCTCGCGTGCAGACGTATGACACATGTGACACCTGACCACGTTCGAAGTCCGTGAATCCGCGGAACGTCCCATTCTGCTCTCTCACGATGTCTAATGACACTGAGGTCGCTGATATGGAGTACCTGGTAGTAGATGGCAGCACAATGCACCTAATATGAAAAACGTATGTTTTTGGGGGTGTCCGGATACTTTTGATCACATAGTGTATGTATCAATTTTGATGTGACTCGCTGTAGGGCCTGTCCCTGTATGCAGATGTCCATGTTGTTTGTTGATTTCTGAGTCCGTCTAACGCCCCTGTGATGAAGGCTGAGTTTTTGACTCGCCAACAGAACTAGTGTTTACTTCCTCATCTCGGGAACAGGTGGCCGGCTGAGGTCGGCGGAAGAGTGAGAGGAAACAAACATCCGCAGTATGGACGTTAAGGCGGCTACGTATTGCCGGTAGCGGCAGTCTCTTCGGTCACGAGTTCTGAAGCAGTCTTCTTAGGACGGTAAAATGCACTGCTGGAAAGCTAAAGCGAAACGGCTACAGGAAAAATGTGAAAAAACTGAAAAAGTTACTGTCGTCTGAAGGAGAGTCAGCATGTAGAAAAGTGAAAAAACAACCTTCGGTGAAATTACAAGCAAATGTGTCAGCATTAAGAGTGCAAGAGAGGAGAGAGCGGACAGGTGGAAAGAACCGCTGACAGCCTCTATGCAGTAGTTGTTTAATACCGTGAGAAGAGAAGAAACGGAAGTCGGCGTGAAAGACATGAGGAACTCAGTATTAGTCTGACAAAGCTGTGGAAGACTTTTTATCAAATAAGGGAGAAGCAAACTTAACATTCCTACGGAATTTCTAAAATCAAATCAAAACTAAACGATTATTCAAGATGGTATGTAGAATCTGACACTGGAGACATACAGTCCGACTTTTGTAAAAATATCATCTACACACTTCTGAAGACTGCAACGGCAGATGAGTACGAAAATCATTGCACAGTAACCTTAACACCTCATACATCCTTCTTGCCCACAACGAGAGTATACTGAAGAATGGAAAAGAAAACCGAGGATCTGTTATACGACGATCAGTTTGGCTTTAGCAAAAAGGCAGTCTGCACCTGCCTCTAAAGCTTCTGGTATTCTGGAAATCAGGATTATCGCTCGACGACTGCGATATCAGTAACAACATGATGCGCTCAGCTGGAAGAGATTAACGAGAACGTAGAGGCAATGTGGCACTGAAAATAAACCTAACATATTAACTTGCACCTCGGCACTTCAAGTTAACGAAACTTTACCTGCTTTTGCTAGAGTTAAAAGTACACATAGTGTCAGCACCATGTGTGAACGATGTTGACAAGTATCTGTGATCCTTCGAGTAATTTATTGAAATAATTAAACTCCGGTCGACTTTTTTGTGTAGGTCTTTCCCCGAATTATATTGTGTTGCACTGTTACCTTTAAATTGTACGAATTTGCGGTTGCTATGTCAGTTTTGCATTTATGATTCATTACAAGGCACGTTAATAAATAATTCTTAAGGTAAGTATAATCAAATCCAAAAGAGGCTCTCAGCTTTGCATCTACCACATTTAGTCTCATTCAATGTAAATATACATAGTGACCTTGGTTCCTAAAGCCGTAGTACTAACTAATTCCTACTGTAAGTAAATTATAGAAGTGATGCTAGAAGCTATCGCTTTTTGCTACATACGCGAAAACAGCGGTAATACATCTTGGCGTCGCACTGATAAACTAAGTGCGTTTTCATCACAATTCACTTATTTTTAGGCTTTTTTTTCCTCCTACTGCTATGTAATTTGTTCGTTGTTTTTATAATGATAGTTTCCATCGTGAAGTAGAAATTGTAGACGTTCTCCGAAATACGTGTGATCTTCTCCAAACTTCTCTTCATTAGACGCAAAACACTTTCCAGCCAAGAAAATTATTTGACTAGGTAACGAGTCTAACAAGACCTCTCGAGCGCTAGTAAGGCTTAAAAGTGTTGTTAATCATTATGACAGAAAAAAATATCAGCAGTTAATGTCTCACCATCTGCATCAGGAGAGCGATAGAAAATGTGTCGAGAGGTGCAGAAATCTACCTTGTATGGGATGTATGTATTACACATCACAAAATGGACATCGTCGACATTCAAGAAATGTTCAAAACAAACCATTAACTTTCACCATGAACACAAATTGAAAAACTGCCACGGTATCACAAAAGTTCACACCGTCAAGATGGCGAAATCCTTGGGAGCTACAAACAGTGCAGGAAGTTCAGCCATGTATTCATTTTTAAAGATTGCTTATGAGCGCCGGCCGCGGTGGCCTCGCGGTTCTAGGCGCTCAGTCCGGAACCGCGCGACTGCTACGGTCGCAGGTTCGAATCCTGCCTCGGGCATGGATGTGTGTGATGTCCTTACGTTAGTTAGGTTTAAGTAGTTCTAAGTTCTAGGGTTCTTAGGGTTCTTAGGTCTAAGATGTTAAGTCCCATAGTGCTCAGAGCCATTTGAATTTGATTGCTTATGGAATCATATTTGTGTAACGTGGTGGTGAGAATTGAAGGAATGTGATAGCATGCAAGCAAAGTCGAAACAGTCGGTCGTGGAGGTTATCGTCAAACTGGCTATCCTTTAACGCGTAGCTGCAGATAATGCGGTAATACATATTGTAGGCACGGAAAAAATAAACATCCGCAAGCTGGATTTATCCAGTGGTTCCAAGTGAATCACAATGTCACACACATTTCGAGGGAATAGTTTGCTCTGAAGGACTATGCTTTTTATACACAGACCAGGAATCAAGCCAAAGGAAGTTATTTTGATAATCTATTTTCAAAAGCAGTGCTCATACCATAATTGTAGTTCTCTTACACCCAATTTCCCACTGTTGCTTGCTGTGACGTAAATATCCACGCACATGAGAAGAAATGGTAGGGTGCAGAGCACCTCCAACTTCTAACAGCCCAATAAATAACTTCCTAGCCAATTTACCATCCAGATTACCACTCGGCATGACTGTTGGGTTCACACACTGATGTTAGTTGATCTTTATACGACTCTCTTGGTACTTTTAATTTCCGGGGTTCCTTACATACACATTTCAAAAAAAAATGGTTCAAATGGCTCTGAGCACTATGGGACTTAACATATGTGGTCATCAGTCCCCTAGAACTTAGAACTACTTAACCCGAACTAACCTAAGGACAGCACACACATCCATGCCCGAGGCAAGATTCGAACCTGCGACCGTAGCGGTCACGTGGTTCCAGACTGAAGCGCCTAGAACCGCACGGCCACACTGGCCGGCATGTGCATTTCATCTTCAAATCCCGATTGGTGAGAGCTGGAAAACAAATTCCTTACTCAACTATGGGACAAATTTGGTTATCTCATATACAAATTTTTGGACTGATTCTGCAGTCTGCTGTGCATCCTTGAGTTGACTTTTTTTTTTAATTTCGTTATCTTACGTCTTAAAGCCATGCAACCATGCACCGCTTCCCTTGAAATCACTGTGATCTATATCACGTGAAATTTGATGTGCATAACGTAGTAGGTCAATATCAAGCACACTCTGTAAATTACGTGGAGCATCTTTGAACGCGCAAACACCAGTTTTTGTGATGAGTGCGCCTTGTCGTTCCTTGAACATCCGCAGTTTTTTTATGCACTACTCGATCATACTGCCGAAGACTTATTAGAAATCTGTTCATCACTGTTTTTTGTGACGCTACGAATGATCTTCCGTGTAGGTAATTGTGTTCAGTACTTGCTTCTTGGCCAACGGTTGACCCTTACTACGTTTCAGTAGAGATGGGATATGTTGCTCTCTGTACGACAAGGATGATGTACTGCATATCGCGTCATTTGTTTCAATGTCACTTCGCTTGTTAAGCGTGGCCCAGCGGTTCTAGGCGCTACAGTCTGGCACCGCGCGACCGCTACGATCGCAGGTTCGAATCGTGCCTCGGGCATGGATGTGTGTGATGTCATTAGGTTAGTTACGTTTAGGTAGTTCTAAGTTCTAGGGGACTGACCACCTCAGACGTTAAGTCCCATAGTGCTCAGAACCATTTGAACCGTTTTTGAACTTGTTAAGCTCGTATCGTCTTCATTGTACTCCTCATGTAGGTTGCCCGCACAGTCGAGCGTATAGGACACCACACACTGCACTGACTCATCTTGCAGAAACGCTAATATTTCATTTGACATTTTTTATTACTCTCCGAAATTCCTTGGATTCCTTTCTCACGAAAGGTCAACTTCCGCAACTGTTGCTGTATATACAGGGTGTTATAAAAAGGTACGGCCAAACTTTCAGGAAACATTCCTCACACACAAAGAAAGAAAAATGTCATGTGAACATGTGTTCGGTAACGCTTACTTTCCATGTTAGAGTTCATTTTATTACTTCTCTTCAAGTCACATTAATCATGGAATGGAAACACACAGCAACAGAACGTACCAGCGTTGTTACAGGAAATGTTCAAAATGTCCTCTGTTAGCGAGGATACATGCATCCACCCTCCGTCGCATGGAATCCCTGATGCGCTGATGCAGCCCTGGAGAATGGCGTATTGTATCACAGCCGTCCACAATACGAGCACGAAGAGTCTCTACATTTGGTACCGGGGTTGCGTAGACAAGAGCTTTCAAATGCCCCCATAAATGAAAGTCAAGAGAGTTGAGTTCAGGAGAGCGTGGAGGCCATGGAATTGGTCCGCCTCTACCAATCCATTGGCCACCGAATCTGTTGTTGAGAAGCGTACGAACACTTCGACTGAAATGTGCAGGAGCTCCATCGTGCATGAACCACATGTTGTGTCGTACTTGTAAAGGCACATGTTCTAGCAGCACAGGTAGAGTATCCCGTATGAAATCATGATAACGTGCTCCATTGAGCGTAGGTGGAAGAACATGGGGCCCAATCAAGACATCACCAACAATGCCTGCCCAAACGTTCACAGAAAATCTGTGTTGATGACATGATTGCACAATTGCGTGCGGATTCTCGTCAGCACACATATGTTGATTGTGAAAATTTACAATTTGCTCACGTTGGAATGAAGCCTCATCCGTAAAGAGAACATTTGCACTGAAATGAGGATTGACACATTGTTGGATGAACCATTCGCAGAAGTGTACCCGTGGAGGCCAATCAGCTGCTGATAGTGCCTGCACACGCTGTACATGGTACGGAAACAACTGGTTCTCCCGTAGCACTCTCCATACATTGACGTGGTCAACGTTACCCTGTACAGCAGCAACTTCTCTGACGCTGACATTAGGGTTATCGTCAACTCGTCAACTGCACGAAGAATTGCCTCGTCCATTGCAGGTGTCCTCGTCGTTCTAGGTCTTCCCCAGTCGCGAGTCATAGGCTGGAATGTTCCGTGCTCCCTAAGACGCCGATCAATTGCTTCGAACTTCATCCTGTCGGGACACCTTAGTTCTGGAAATCCGTCTCGGTACAAACGTACCGCGCCACGGCTATTGCCCCGTGCTAATCCATACATCAAATGGGCATCTGCCAACTCCGCATTAGCAAACATTGCACTGACTGCAAAACCAAGTTCGTGATGAACACTAACCTATTGTTGCTACGTACTGATGTGTTTGATGCTAGTACTGTCGAGAAATGAGTCGCATGTTAACACAAGCACCGAAGTCAACATTACCTTCATTCAGTTGGGCCAACTGGCGGTGAATTGAGGAAGAACAGTACATACTGACGAAACTGAAATGAGCTCTAACATGGAAATTAAGCGTTTCCGGACACATGTCCACATAACATCTTTTCTTTATTTGTGTGTGAGGAATGTTTCCTGAAAGTTTGGCCATACCTTTTTGTAACACCCTGTATAATGAAATGTGTGCTTGGTTTACGTTGCCATTGCTCCAATTTGTTTCAACACCACTAGTACTGTAGGACTGCTGGGAGTTACTCGTAGACTAAGTAGTTCAACTACCCTCCGTAGCCTCATGCAGTGCTCACCATTGGATACTTCCAGTCCCTCACCCTATTACCATTAGCAGCCAACATTGTGGTTCCATGGTAACGATATGTGAGGCGTCGAATTCCCTGAACATCATTGCCCTTTGCGACCTCGCACTCAAGAAGTTTCTTGTAGATAAGAAAATGCTCAAATGTGTGTGAAATCTTATGGAACTTAACTGCTAAGGTCATCAGTCCCTACGCTTACACACTACATAACCTAAATTATCCTAAGGACAAACACACACACCCATGCCCGAGTGAGGACTCGAACCTCCGCCGGGACCAGCCGCACAGTCCATGACTGTTGCAGATAAGAGATAATCTAATCTGTTGAATATTGTGGTTGCTTAAATAAATTGTTTTTCAAGTATACTGGTTTCTCCTTGGAAAAGCACATTTGTGAACAAAGATTCAGTGTCCTTATGATAGAGTCCCCCTACCTCCATGCATCTCCATCCAGCACCCCCAACCCCGACCTCTGCATCTCGCTCTATATATCCTCTTCAGTAATATTTCGCACACAAAATTATTCAGCTGACTTACATTGTGTTTGCCAGGTATTTTTTTACTATTGCAAGGTAATCAGTGAGAAAAATCCTTCTCAATTCCCAGAAAACACTGACTTCAATATTTCAGTGGCCGACTGAAGTTAGAAACCGCTCCACAAAATCCCTTGTAATCTTTTTATAACAGTTCCTATTCGTCTCGGTTTTTTTTTTGATTTGTATTCAACAAGTGCGGCACCCATCTCGCATAGACCTTCCTCAGGTAAAACATACCACATCCTTTCTCTTGACAGACTTTCTAACGATCCCTTGAGGTGAATCTTAAGTGAGGGATCTGGTAGGACCCTGGATTAGTACTGAGGAGGGAGGCGGCTCAGAACCCTGTCCAGCTATCTTGGTTTAGGTTTCCGTAGTTTCTTTAAATCGCTTAAGATAAATTCAGGACAGTCATTGTGAAATGGGGACAGCCGATTTCTTTTCCAGTCTTTTTCGCTACGAGAGAGAGTGTAGGGAGTGACAACTGACCCTTAACATAGGCAAATGTAATGTATTGCTAATACATAGAAAAAAGGATCCTTTATTGTATGATTATATGATAGCGGAACAAACACTGGTATCAGTTACTTCTGTAAAATATCTGGGAGCATACGGACGGAACGATTTGAAGTGGAATGACCATATAAAATTAATTGATGGTAAGGCGGGTGCCAGGTTGAGATTCATTGGGAGAGTCCTATACTTGAGTATTGCTCATCAGTGTGGGATCCGTACCAGGTCGGGTTGACAGAGGAGATAGTGAAGATCCAAAGAAGAGTGGCGCATTTCGTGACAGGGTTATTTGGTAAGCGTGATAGCGTTACGGAAATGTTTAGCAAACTCAAGTGGCAGACCGCATCGCGGTGTAGCTTGCTGTCCAGGTTTCGAGAGGGTGCGTTTCTGGATGAGGTATCGAATATATTGCTTCCCCCTACTTATACCTCCCGAGGAGATCACGAATGTAAAATTAGAGAGATTCGAGCGCGCACGGAGGCTTTCCGGCAGTCGTTCTTCCCGCGAACCGTACGCGACTGGAACAGGAAAGGGAGGTAATGACAGTGGTACGTCAAGTGCCCTCCGCCACACACCGTTGGGTGGCTTGCGGAGTATAAATGTAGATGTAGATGTAGATAGTCAAAAAGGTCTCGGAATTTCGTTCTAACAGTTTCTCTGCCACTCGTATTAGATTGAAATAATTACTCTGGTTTAATTATCGTTCTAACAGTTTCTCTGCCACTCGTATTAGATTGAAATAATTACTCTGGTTTAATTAAGTATTCTTGATTGCTCTGCAATACTGCGCAGAATTTTTTTGTTTATTTTGTTTGTTTACAGATATGAGTGCGGGTGATCTGTTGGTACGATGACGCAGTTCGAGCAGAGGGCGAACATTAAATTCATGTGCAAATTGCGGAAATCTGCTGCAGAAACTTTGTTAGTCTTACAAACAGTTTACAGGGACATTATTTTAAAGAAAACAGCCGTTTACAAATCGTTTTCAAGATTTCGCAATGGACAGGAATCGCTGGAAGATGAGCACCACAATAGAAGACCATCAACCTCCAGAAATGAAGAAATAGTCGAGGCAAGTAAAACAGTTAATCAGATACCGACTATTGCCTGTCAATGAGTTGGCGCAAGAATTGGAGATTTCTCATGGATCCATTCACGGAATCCTGTCAAATGATTTGAAGATTAAACGTGTCGGTGCAAAGTTTATCCCGTGAATGGTGACTCAGCATCAAACGGAAACTCATATGTTGATTGCTGCCAAATGTTTTCAATGAAAGCACAGAGGGCACGACGGTTCTTGAGACAATCGTTACTGGTGATGAAACTGGGGCGTAAGCCCACAACCCGGAGTAAAAAAAAGCACTCGTCAGAATGGTGCACAACGTCCTCTTCGCGACGGCTGAACTTCGGGAGATACCAAAACAGGAGCTCCATCGTTGTTTCCAGCGATAGCAGGAGCAGTGGAAGAAGTGTGTGTGTGTGTGTGTGTGTGTGTGTGTGTGTGTGTTTGTGTGTGTGTGTGTGTGTGTGTGTGTGTTTTTACTGAAGGAGCCTACAAGGGCTATTCGGAAAGTAAGGAACGATAGGTCGCGAAATGGAAACCACAGTGAAAATCAAAACTGTTTTATTTGCAGCGGTTAGCTACACCTTCCATCTACTTCTTTATACAGTCGCCGCTCGGACTTAGACATCCTTCGTAGCGTTGTACCAACTTTTCTAATTCCTCGTTATAGAAGACAGCCGTCAGTGCTTTTCGACAATTTTCTACTCTGTGCTGCACCTCGTTGTCTGTGTCAAAATATTGTCTTCATAGCCAGCAGTTCATCTGAGCTGAGACGAACCTCGGGGGTAGCCAATTTCGGGCTGTAGTGTGGGTGACCAAACACTTCCCATTGAAAACGCTGCAGGAGCATCTTCATTGCCCCTGCAGAGTGCGGCCGAGAACTGTCGTTTAGAATGAACCGCATGACAGTTATGTTATGTGGATTGCCTAGCTTCAGGCGAAATCTTTCGCCAGGCGCTCTCACTTGGTGGGAGACGCTAATTTCTAGCCATCTTTTCGTTTTCACTGTGTGTTCATAACTGAAACATGTTACGAACGACAGGCGTACTAGGCACAGTGACCAACGCATCTGTGCAAAGCTTCATCAGGTTTTCACTGTATTTTCCATTTAGCGACCGATCGTTCCTTACTTTCCGACTAACTCTCGTATTTTGATGATGATTAAGTACATATGTCCCTATAGTGTGGTAATAAATAGTTACAAAGCATGCCGGATACTTTATGACTGCCCCTCGTGTTCGAGAATGTGCTCTGTCTTTAATGATCTCGTTGTAGGTGGGACGTTAAACTTCAGTATTCACTTTTTTCCTTCGTCTTATGGGACCGCCCGTGCATTCGAATCCAGCTATACGTTTCATGATAGTTCAACATAAAGGAGCTGGCTCCCAATAAGTTATAACCAAATTTCAATTAGTTTCAGTAAGTTATAGATGTTCGAGAACAATTTTTTGACTGCATGACATTTCACTTCATCCATTTGAACGAAACTCTCAGAACGTGACTTCTTTAAAAAGCCATATAAACTAAATTATTCTGAATATTATGTTACTGAGCAAAGTGAATAAAAAGAAAGGTCGAGTAATCCTCACCTTGTCCTCGTAAGTCCGCTTTGACGCTGAGTAATTCCATGAATGCCTAATTAAGAAGAATTACATATTTTTTCTTTTATTTTTGCGGGATGCAAGGTGATAATCTGTGCTTAATATGGCTGCCATAATTCTCGTAGCTTCATCGTTTTGGAACAGTTAAGTACAGTGGTGCAAGGCAAGTATACGTGAGTTGTCGGCATACAATTGAAGAAATGAAGGAAAGGAAACCTTTTAAGACAGCTGTGTACAGATGCTAACGACGTCGTTCAAACAAAACTGTGCGATAGTACTCCCATGATCACCTCGATACACAACTTCACTTGAGCCATACTTGTATGTAGCATATTTACTCTGTTATGTTCCCTTGACGTATTATTATTATTTTCTTATATTTTTGTGTGTCCACTGAATGGTGTAAATCAGGTGTAGTTAAATATTTCCATCCCAAAGTATTGTATTAGGCAACATTACTTTTAGTTACGTAAATTACTTATAAGTGAAGAGTACCTCAATATTCTCTACATTTCAGTTCCAAGTTGAAGAAGGTAGGGAGGAATGGGCGAGAGAAGCGTATGGTCATAGTTTCCAGAGTACTTGATACGAGGAAATTCTACTAGAAATGATATTCAGGCTGTAAAAAAACTTCAGTGCATCCCCGCAAACTTGGACTTGCCCAGCTATGGACATTGCCCTTGATAAGCTGGTAAACAGTTCCCAGATTTTTCATGTTTTGAATGGCGGTCTGTTACAAAACACTCGTTCCCCATCCAACTTCCGCGATTGCTGATACTGACGTGTTATCTCGCGAAGTAGTGACATACGAGTATGACAGCTTAACTAGCTTTAAAATAAAGACTTGCACTGATTGTTAACAAAGGCTAAAATAGCAGAAAGAATTCCCTTTCTGTTGTATACACAGGGTTTCAGTCTTGAGCACCACGCATTGTTCGTAGCTACCTGGGCCGGCACGACTGCAGATTGGCCAAGCACCCAGACTGATACCCGGTAACACACTTCGTCGTCTGATCGAATGTTACGGTAGGACACTGCGACACTGCAATACGCCTTGTGGCGAAATGAAATGCTGGTCAGTGCAATGCAATGCAAGGTCGCACAAGCGTCATCCCTTTCCCTTTCATCTTTCTGCAGCTTCCATATAAAAATTTTGGTTGACGATTTGTTCTGAAGGCAAAAATTTTCTGTGGAGGATAACCGACTTTGATAAATTGACTCTGGATTTGCTTATTCTCGCTTTCTTGGAATCGGAAGAATTAGCTGTGTGCCACTCCCGACTTTGGTTGATCTTGAGATTGCATTCGAAAATCCATGTGTGGCCCCTGTAGTAAACGACTGAAGAATACCGTATCCATCTGAAGCCGCTCTGGTTCAAGACACACATCCTTCCTTTCTTGTGCACAATTGTGCGGCGCTTTGGAATCATCTTTGAGCACACTTAGAAATATTTCCTGTTTTTGGACCTTTTGTGATGGTCCGCTTTTCTGCCTCACCCTGCATAACTATAGCTGTTTTTAATGTACTATCGAACACTGTCAATAACATAACACTGAAGAAATTATTGTGTAGCGTCCATCGTAAAAATTCATACGTATCACTTCCAAATGGCAAATCACATCTGTCTACCTCGCTTTACGTAACAAAATTGCAGAAGAGTCTTTCACTGGACTGCACACGTTTTCCTTTTCTCACCAGAAGTTCAGTGCGTATGTTGTGTGTGGACGAGTAGATATGACGTTAAAAAAGGGAAAGACGCATAAGAGTCAGAATATTGTGTCTTCCTACATTTGGTGCGGAACGGAAAGGCAGTTCATTGTTGGAACGGCGAGTTCCTACGGGACGTAAAACCACAGACCATGTAAAGAGATAGGGAACTAAATTTTTTAAAATTATTTTGTATTTCCCCCTAACACTTTCTCATAGGCTTCTGCACGGTTCGACTGTATGGTAGGGCTGACGCTATCAGCTGTTTTTATCTACAGTTTGACGAATTTAAAAAAAAAACAAACACACAAACGCAATCCGAAAAGTTCTTGAAGCCCAACGGTACCAACCGGCCGCCGTGTCATTCATAGCCCTTACACGTCACCGCGGATACTGATACGGAGGGGCACGTAATCAGTACATCGCTCTCCTGGCTTTATTACATTTATAAAAAACTACCTGGGGTACCTGGTTTCCCTCAGGGAGTTAAGAGATTCTGAGGTAGTTGGAATAAATGGATAAACTTTAAAGTATAAGAGGTAAAAAAATTTTATTGGAAACATATTCTAACTATTTATAATACTTGTTAAAGAATAAGAGGTAAAACATTTTATTGAAAACATATTATGACTGTTTACAATACTTGTTTATAAACAACACTTTTCATTTTGTTATCCGGGGTATATATGTACAAATTTTTCGAATTCCTATTCGAAAGCAAGCTACATGTAGCTGACCTTGAGTGAAGCAGGAGTTTTTCAGGTTCACGCCGCAATATTTTAAACTTTGTAGTTGGAGACTTGTTATTCTAAAACTGTAGACAAATTTGATTGGAAATTGCAGTTTTTTTACATTGGAATGGCAGTTCAGTAGGGACCAATGGTGTTCTGGGTATAAATAGTGTGTGTCCTTTATACTTTCGAGTCATAACTTCGGCTTCGATGATGTTATTCAAGAGCTGGTTGATGATCATCCTCGTTCCATTACATAGTATTGGCGAGTTGCAATTTCTCAATAGTATGATCGCAGATCCAATTTTAAGTCGAAGGCAATGTAATGGCATTCCTGGTACTTCCAAAGAGTTTAGAAATTCTGTAGAGAAGTTCACACTTTCTTCAACGTTTACCATAGTGTCTACCGATTTGTATTTTTTTTCCCACCGGTATTTTCTTTTGGCTATTAAAGTTGATATCGCTGACAATATTATTGTTAGCTGCTAAAATTGCCCTTTCAAATATCCAATCCGGACTGATATAGTTGTGAACAATGTTCAGATAAATCTGTCGTGAGTTAGTTTTCAGCAGAGGCTATGTTGCAGAACTCACTGTTGAGGGCAGTAAGATATGTGCCTTCGCCTGTTCGTAAAAGTTGTTGAGCAAAATGCGCTGTTGTTTCGTCTTTCGATAGTTCGACTCCCATATTTTTTGTTAGTCGCAGTATTTGTATGTGTGGCCAGAGATATGATTTTTTAAATATACCTTCATCTCGTGTGCTTGTGTTGACTTAGGGATAAGTGGAAATGTTTGTCAATAGTCTCCTGAGAGTATGAGTAGTACTTGATGCTGTAGCGTTTTTCCTGTATAATGTCGACAGCATCTTTTTGTTTTGGCTGCATCCCAAGTTCTACTAAGGTCTGGTTGTTTATTGCTAAGCATTTATTTTATAGGCAAATGAGTGTTTCATTGAAGATGTCGTCGTTGAATTCAATGGTCAGTCTGGGATGAGCTTGTCTGATTTCGTACAGTATGTCATCACTCATACTCTCTTTGGAGGAGTCCCATAGCTGCTTTGGATTCGATGAGTTACATTTTGTTTATGGCGAATAAGTCTCTCATTTGCTCAGGTGAGGCTGTGAGTGAGGCTGCTAGTAGTGTTAATTCGCAGTGGCTGTCGTTTTCAAAAAGAAAAAAATGGCGCTAAGTACTATGGGACCTAACATCTGATGTCATCAGTCTCCTAGACTTAGAACTACTTAAACCTAACTAACCTAAGGACAACACACACATCCATGCCCGAGGCAGGATTCGAACCTGCGACCGTAGCAGCAGCTCGGTTCCGGACTGAAGCGCCTAGAACCGCTCAGTCACAGCGGCAAGCCTGTCGTTTTCCATGGATGCCAAAAACATAATCAGTTTTATCTCTGTCATTTTTAAGAAAGTGTTTTGAGACTGGAGTCTCCCCAGTCATGTAATGTTAAAACTCCTGCGGAGGTGCTTCCAGTGGCGGAAACTTAATTTTTCAATTCATGCAACAGAAATCTGGTGTTTCTCTACTGAATTTTTTCGCTTTGCAGAACTGGCAGATGTTATGCATTTTTCCGATTACGACGCGTTTGTGTTTGTTACATTATTTTGTCGGGCTCTATCGGAATGCTTCATTTGTTAGGTTGTACTGTTTACTTATCCACGTCTGCGCTTGTCGTAGGCTGACAGTTTGATGGCTGGCTTGACGTCAGAGTCTTTTATTATAAGAGTGTGTCGCAATTCTTGATTCTTCAGTCCCTTCATTTTATTGTTCTTCGGTTTCTTCCGCTTCCCACGGCGCTCATTCTCGCTCGTTGGTGTAGCTTAAATGTGCTTCGCGCTTTTCTACGGTTTCGCTTTTTCGTTGCCCTTTTTGATTTTGCCGTTTTACTGCAGTTCTCTGTTTCGTTTTTTTGCTGTTCTTTTTTATTTTTGACGTTTTGCTTCAGAACTGGCAAGGTCTCCACCTCCTTTACGATGGCCGTCGTCTAAAATGTAAATCAAATCAACTTTTTATTAACAAGTACACTAAGTATAGTTTACATACTTCTCGTACTTTTGTATTCAGTCACTGTATCATTTTGACTACTCACTCTTCGCTGTTTGTTTTAATTCACTCACTGCACTACTTTTTCGGTTCCTCCCTTCGTCACTGATAAGAAAACTGACATTCGATCCCACAGCGGATCTGGCCGCGTGGGATAGCCGAGCGGTCTATGGGCACATTCTCACGGTTCGCGCGGCTCCCCCCGTCGGAGGTTCGTTGTTGGTAAGGCGGGTACCAGGTTGAGGTTGTAGTGCTACAACGATGAAAATCAATATTACGACGATGTCAAACCTTATTTTCATGATTTAAAGAAGTATTCATGATATTAAAAATGTAATTATAATTTTATTATTTTCATTTTTGTGCTCAGTGCATCAAAGACTTTCTAGTGCACGGAATAAATTAGCATTGTTTGTATTACGAAACTATATATGATTGTTAAGGGTTAAGCATGTAATAATTCGATGTAAGACATTTTGTTGAGTCTGAATTTTGTTCTCGTACTGGTCGGTAGAGAAGGAAAAGTTCCTTAATCGATGTGAAGGTAGAAAGGCTGTAAAAAGGAAAGAGAGAGAGAGGGTAAACACAAGTTATTGAAAACAAATATCTCCTGAGTGTAACGTCTTGTCATTTCCTATAACTAAAAATTGCAAAGTCTAATCTGAGCCTGTCCTGAATAACAGCGAAGCCGCGCAGGATTAGCTGAGCGGTCTAAGGCGCTGCAGTCATGGGCTGTGGGGCTGGTCCCGGCGGAGGTTCGAGTCCTTCCTCGGGCGTGGGTGTGTGTGTTTGTCCTTACGATAATTTAGGTTAAGTAGTGTGTAAGCTTAGGGACTGGTGACCTTAGCAGTTAAGTCCCATAAGATTTCACACACATTTGAACACAATAACAGGGAAGAACATTTACGTTATCATATATTTTCTTCGTTTGATCACAGTTGTGAGTCGCATGTTTCTTTTTGTTACGCGGCGTATTATGAATATTTTCATTATACGCGCAAAAGTGCACACAGCTTTAATCGAACCTGCGTCTTTCGGAAACGATAACTTTTAATCAGTACAATTACGCGAATACCGTCTAAATCGCAACCGTGATCGCAAAAGTGTTTCCTGGACCAACTAATTCTTATAAAATGTGGATTCTCCAAAGCGAGCAGCACCGCACTATCGCTGACTCGTAACAATCGAAAGAGTAAAATCAATGCTTAAATAAAATTGTCACCTTTTAATAATTATTATTATCGCATTAAATAAATAAATAGCGATTCAGTGGCTATCCAATCAATAAACAGAGGGGGCAATTCAGTGGCAACCTATTGACAGGACTAGCTTATATGTGTGTGATAATGTGTGGTTTTTTCTATTTGTTTCATGCTGTAATGAGCGTAAATCTACGACGACCTTAAGCACGATACTTTTGCTGTACCATTCCATCTCAACGGCTGCAGAACGAAGCACTGCATAAGGAAAGCACAACAGCTTCCACCTGGTGCTGTATCATATTAAAGAAACAAACAAAAAATTTACATTTCGTGAATGTGTGTCCTCTTCGGAAGCTATAACAGTCAATTACATTTAAATAACTGCGAGAAGGATCAGTAAAATACAGCATCAAGTGTTTTCAGTAGAGGTTAACTGAATAAGATTGGAACTGAATTTTAATCAAACGAAAGTGAACATTTATAGTACTGATTCCAATCTGGTGCAGTGTAGTAATTATTTTATGTTTTGTGTGACTGAATAATTGATGTGTTGCGTGTGACGTTTTCCCGATTAGACTTGCACCCAAACAATTGCAAACATCGTGAAAACAGTGCGACGTGTAAGAAAAGCTACACAGCAGGAAGTAACTGTAGAACATTCAGAGGAGGAAGGACTAACTAGTGATGCAGAAATTGATAATATTTTTTCAGATCAGACAGAGGATATAGAACAGGACACTAATATTAAAGTCAGTGATCCATCTGCTGTAGAACACTCAGGCAGAGTACAGACGGTAGTTCAAGTGCATACTGAAGCAGAACCACACGAAACACCAGTTACAGTCGATTTACCACCGGTAGAGCCAACACAAACAGTAATGGATCCATTTTCTCTCTTAATGATGAAAATGGAACAAATGTTTAAAATACTGGAACAATCACAGATACAGCGCGAACAAGAAACTGCTAAACAGCTTGCAACTGAGATTAATAATAATATTAGCAGAGTAGATGAACGGGTTAGGACCGTGGATGAACGCATCAGTCAATCAGACGAGCGTACGCAGTTAAGCTTTTCACAGTTATCAAAAGAGATAGATCAAAAGCTTGAAAACCGGTTAAAAGAACACGATCGCTAGCAGCGACAGCAAATAGATGCCCAGTTGTCTGCTATACGGAACAACATTTCAAGTACGCAACAAGCGTACCATGACTTACCACAGAATGTAAAGCAAGTAACCCAGGATGTGGACAAATTACAACAAACACACACTTCTTTGGAAGCAGAAATACGCAACATAAGTACACGTATAGAAAACCTTACGGTTGATAATCAAAACGTAATAGAACAAAAATACAAAGAACAAGAAGAACGCGTTGTGACCACATTCAACACATGGCTAAATGACAAAGACAAACAAATTAGTACTGTTATACAGAAGGAACTACCTGTGATGTTACAACGAGCAGGAACACAGCTGATACATGAAAACAACACAAAGATTCATGAACTCCAGACTGAATTACAAAACGTGCAGAAAGTGCTGAATGAAACACGTATGCAAACATCTCATAACAGTTCACCGGAGTGTGTTAGTATCACAGAAACACACCCTGATCATTATGAAACGCCTTTAACCGAAAGTAGGGGGCAGACGGGTAATAATTTCAATCCAACACGTAGAGTAACATCCGTTTATCAAGACCATACACAATCATTGGTGACTCAGGATGCTTTAGTGAAGAATTCACAGTTTCAGAAGTTTACCAATGATAAGAACGGACTCCATCCAATTGTGTTTATCAAAGGGATCCGCGGAATAAAGCCAAAAAGTTGGAACGAAAGGGAGAAAATTGTCTTTACCATGACCCATATTCAAGGTGAGCCAGCGTTGTTCGCGACACAGAAAGCTGAACAATGCAGCTCCTTCGATGAATTTGAACAAGCTTTTCTAAACAAGTATTGGTCGCGTGGGGTACAAGAACGATTAAGAAAAGAAGTTTATAGTCCTGAGCCATTTAATAGAAAAGGCGGTACTTTGCGGAAATATTTCGAAAAGTATCTGGACCAAGTGAAATATTTATCCACACCAATTCCTGAGTGTGATGTTTTAAAGATATTAAAGGTGAAGTTACCGCGTGATCTAAAGGAGAAACTGTTTCACATTCCTGAAGACAACGTGGAACATTTTCTATCTGTACTGGACTCTTTAGATTTGGTTATCGAAGAGGACAGACACCATTTTGGGAATAATTCGTCGAATAATGGTAATGGCAACGGGCGAAACCACAAGAACAATAGTAATAGAAACACCTACTATGGGAATCAAAATCATTGGAATAGTCCGAATTATTCAGGATGGCAGAACCACAATATGAACCCAAATGGACAGTACGGTAATGCACCGAATCACAACTATCATCCACAGAACAATAGTGGACAAAACAATAACGGAAACTTTTCAAAGAAACGGAAACGAGATTTTAGAGCTAACGCCAATTACAATAACGGTAATTTTTCAAATAATCAGCAAAACATGCAACCACCACATAACTGGTCAACACAGAATTTTGCACAACAGCAATGGCAGCAGCTTAGGGCACCGCAATATCACAATAACAATCATGTACAACCCCCGTACAATACAAATATGTCAAATAACATGCAGCAGCATATGAATGCGCAGCCATGGCAACCACCGAATCAAAATATCAAGATCATTGAGGTAAGTGAACCGCAACCAGCAACCAGTACCAGTCAGTCAAACTAGATGCGACGACATTCTGCTCCCGTGTGTCAGTCGCAGGGTGTCTAGGGGGCACTTGCATGAATGATGTTAGTAATAACGAGCAACCAAGCGTGCAGACAACCAGCTGTAGTAACAATGAGAATGTGTGTCGCATAGAATCAGCAGCGATCGGGTCGAACGACGCAAAAGATGCAGTGTGTAGGAATAATTCTGTTGATGTTGCTCAGCAACGTAGTTCAGCTATGCAGATGATAAGATATAATGACGGAATCGATATACGAGAGGAATTATGTCAAGATTTTCGGAAGAAGTGTAATTTGTTTGAAAGAGAAGTTGTACAAGCAGCTATAGTTTGTGATATTTATGGTATTCAAACTATGGTGATTTTAGATACTGGAGCATCTGTTTCTGTGCTGAATGAATCGTTCTCTCTTCACTTAAAGAAGATTAGAAAGATTCCGGTTTTTCCAGTCACTAATTGTCGAGTTACAGGAGCCATTAGTCAGAAAGCCCATCTAGTTCGGGAACAGACACGGATTTGTATTAATTTTGGAATGGGAGCCAAAGAGTGCACCTTCCTTATTGTAAAGAATTTAGCCGTGAACTGTATCCTCGGATTAGATATTTTGCGAGAGTCGGAAACTATAATCGATCTCGCAAAGGGTGAATTTAGCGTGTGTTTCGGTGACACGAGAGGCAGGTTAGACTTGGTAAAGACCAAAGAATTGCATGGCAAATATTGTCAAATTTTAAAGATAGAACCGATTCGCGCACATTTATGGCGGTTCAAGATAGTTTCAATTGCAGTACATTCCCCGTCGTGGAAGACGTGAAGGACGATGAGAATATCCACCTCTCTGAAATAGTAGAAAAAGTACAACAATCCTCTGGTCTTGACAGTCTGCAACAAAAGCAATTATTAGACACACTTACTAATTATCGTAAAGTATTTTTGAATAAAACCTGGACTAATTAAAGGTTACGTGTACGACATGCAAGTGTTTCCCCATGAAATTTACTGTCATCAAATGTACTCAATACCCAGCGCGAAAAGGGAAGCAGTAACAAAAGAAATTGGACCATTTGTGATCTTAGGTACACCACATAAAAATAGTTATTTCTTGGTCTATCCCAACTCAAATAGACAGAAAGGACTATACAATCACAAAGACTTGAAAAGATATGTATCTTAAGTACAGTAGATGACCTTTTACGTGTGTCGTAATGAGGTGAAGTCAAATATCAAAGACTCAAGTTCTGTGCGAGAAGACTAAGTGACAACTATTAATTAATGGACTAGTGTATAAGTATTTCATGGACACACTGCGATGTGGCGTGTGGGAGAATAGGGACATACAACATTGGAAGCATCAGTACTGCTTGGAGGAAGAGGCTCTCAGAATACCAATTATTTGTAAGAAAATTTCAGCCCCAGTTCGACGGAGAAGAAGACGCCGAGCTGCAGCAAGGAGAAGAACAATTGCTTCAAGATGATTCCACCCTAAGATACTTAATCAAACATAATACATACTTGTTGAGATTTAGTAAACTTTCAGGAACTTATGCGTGTGAAACTACGAACAGTGAACAGAACTGCATATTTCACACAACAGTTGGATATAGTGACTTTAGAAAATAAACGTTTCATTTTGTTGATTGTTAACTATTTTGAACTCACTAGGGTAAGCAGGTTATGTTCTTTTTTTTTCTTTCAGACTGTGTACAGGATACACTTACAACATGTAAAGTTTACGCGAGTTACGCATAGGTTTAACAAATTTTCCTCCGTAAGTTAGTGCTCGGACTTGCATGAGCTATAAACCAGGTCGAACAAGATGTTGTCCATGACTGAACAGATCATTACACAGACAAACATATACAGACTTGTGTTTATCACTGCACAATTCTTTATAAGTCCAGGAGCACCTTTTCGAGAAAATATATGACTTAGGATTTGCTTTTATATTGTAAATGACTACAATTATGTACTTCGTTTGATATGTACAATCATTCAGTTATTCATCATTATATAACTAGACTGTGTAAAGACATTCTTATGGGTAGCACAGGGACTTTACCTTGTCAGACTTGGTAACTGTGATCAAGTGACTACGTGGTGGAGTGAACATGTCACAGATGACCTATGAACAAAGACTTCCCGTGAACATTATCCTCTGCGCGTACGAACTTTATTTCACTGGCGAAAGAGTGGAATTTTACACAAAAGTGGACGCTCAATGAGTGCGTTGTGTTACCATGATTTCGTTTTCAAATTTTGTGCTACGAGTGTTTAGTAATGCCAAATATTCAGAGTGTTATTGGGACCACATGCGTGGACTTAACATTCCAGGCAAATTAAAACTCAAGGGCAAGTGTTTTTATCGATCAGTCAGCAACAGTGGTGAGTCGTAACAGTGTTGGGAACTGCTACTGACTATATCATTAAACCCGTTGCAGAACTGTATCAATGTTGGAACGTAATTACATGAACCTTTAATTGCAGATAGTCAGTTACGTCGGGAGGACGAATGGACTTGCATCATGATAAAGAAACTCACAAACAGTCGAACACCTCACCAAAAAACACACACACACACACACACACACATTCTTCTTGTTGAGTGAAAGGGTGCGTCATATAAGATGTAATTCAGATGTTAATTTAAGGAACTGATGCCGCTGTTTGAATTTCGTGTGATTGTATGCTGGGATGCTGAGCACACGTGTCGGTAAGGGCAGCATACTGCAGCGACATCATCCGTCATCCCTTGCCGCACCCTGCCACGTCATCGCAGTCCATCGCAGACTTACCTGATGGGGCGAGACATCGGTGTTGCAGTACACCAAGTCGCCAGCCGTCGTCACCAGCAGCACTATCACGAAATTGTACCATTATTAAATGTCATAAGAAGTGAATATTCAAATGCTGAAAATTAAAAAAGAGGGTGTGGAAGATGTGCTCGCTCCGCCGTGGTTTTTTTTCCGGGGTTTTTCCCATTGGTCTTTGCCCGAATGGGGGAGCGTAACTCAAAATCCCTGAGACTTAAAAATAAACAAGGCACATGCTTCCAAGTGAAAGAACACAGTGAACTTTAAACAGAACAGACAAGGAAAATAAGCCTGCTTAGATGTCCAGTCAAACAAGTGTGACTGTACATCCAAAGGGGGCAATGTAGTGCTACAACGATGAAAATCAATATTACGACGATGTCAAATATTATTTTCATGGTTTAAAGAAGTATTCATGATATTAAAAATGTAATTATAATTTTATTATTTTCATTTTTGTGCTCAGTGCATCAAAGACTTTCTAGTGCACGGAATAAATTAGCATTGTTTGTATTACGAAACTATATATGATTGTTAAGGATTAAGCATGTAAAAATTCGATGTAAGACATTTTGTTGAGTCTGAATTTTGTTCTCATACTGGTCGGTAGAGAAGGAAAAGTTCCTTAATCGATGTGAAGGTAGAAAGGCTGTAAAAAGGAGAGAGAGAGAAGGTAAACACAAGTTATTGAAAACAAATATCTCCTGAGTGTAACGTCTTGTCATTTCCTATAACTAAAAATTGCAAAGTCTAATCTGAGCCTGTCCTGAATAACAGCGAAGAACATTTATGTTATCATATATTTTCTTCGTTTGATCACGGTTGTGATTCGCATGTTTCTTTTTGTTACGCGACGTGTTATGAATATTTTCATTACATGCGCAAAGGTGCACACAGCTTTAATCGAACCTGCGTCTTTCGGAAACGATAACTTTTAATCAGTACAATTACGCGAATACCGTCTAAATCGCAGCCGTGATCGCAAAAGTGTTTCCTGGTCCAAATAATTCTTATAAAATGTGGATTCTCCAAAGCGAGCATCATTGCACTATCGCTGACTCGCAATAATCGAAAGAGTAAAATCAATGCTTAAATAAAATTGCCACCTTTTAATAATTATTATTATCCCATTAAAAAATAAATAGCGATTCAGTGTCTATCCAATCAATAAACAGAGGTGGCAGTTCATCCCACGGCGGATCTGGCCGCGTGGGGTAGCTGAGCGGTCTATGGGCACATTGTCACGGTTCGCGCGGCTCTCCCCGTCGGAGGTTCGTTGTTGGTAAGGCGGGTACCAGGTTGAGATTCATTGGGAGAGTCCTTAGAAAATGTAGTCTATCAACAAAGGAAGTGGCTTACAAAACACTCGTTCGACCTACACTTGAGTATTGCTCATCAGTGTGGGATCCGTACCAGGTCGGGGCCGGCCGAAGTGGCCGTGCGGTTAAAGGCGCTGCAGTCTGGAACCGCAAGACCGCTACGGTCGCAGGTTCGAATCCTGCCTCGGGCATGGATGTTTGTGATGTCCTTAGGTTAGTTAAGTTTAACTAGTTCTAAGTTCTAGGGAACTAATGACCTCAGCAGTTGAGTCCCATAGTGCTCAGAACCATTTCGTACCAGGTCGGATTGACGGAGGAGATAGAGAAGATCCAAAGAAGAGTGGCGCGTTTCGTCACAGGGTTAATTGGTAAGCGTGATAGCGTTACGGAGATGGTTAGCAAACTCAAGAGGCAGACTCTGCAAGAAAGGCGCTCTGCATAGCGGTGTAATTTGCTGTCCAGGTTTCGAGAGGGGGCGTTTCTGGATGAAGTATCGAATATATTGCTTCCCCCTACTTATACCTCCCGAGGAAATCACGAACGTAAAATTAGAGGGATTCGAGCGCGCACGGAGGCTTTCCGGCAGTCGTTCTTCCTGCGAACCATACGCGACTGGAACCGGAAAGGGAGGTAATGACAGTGGCACGTAAAGTGCCCTCCGCCACACACCGTTGGATGGCTTGCGGAGTATATATGTAGATGTAGCTGAAGATGTAGATGTATGGGTGTATGTGTTGTCCTTAGTGTAAGTTAGTTTAAGATAGATTAAGTAGTGCTTAGGACCGATGACCTCAGCAGTTTGTTCCCATAAGACCTTACCACAAATTTCCAAATTTTCCTTTACGCATCCCCACCAATGGGTTGCCCCACCAGTAGCGATTTCCAGAAGAAACTTACGTTCGAACCCACAACGGGTGTTTCTTTATACAGGATGATTTTTTCCACCGAGTACAAACTCTGGGCACTAATCGATGAGAGGTTACGGAACAAAAAAGTTATAATGAACTTACGTACGGAAATGGATGTTTCCATGCTACAGACCATTTATTCAATCATACATTGTTACAGAGACTGCGGTCTAATACGCTCTGTACCATACAACCACATTCACAGTATGTGTTGAAAATGGTTTCCATATTTACTAAGATGGAATCTGTTCTTTCGGGCATGTCCGAAGGAACAGATACCATCGGTGACCAAGCAGCTCGTTAGAATGAAATTGCAATGAAATGAACACCATTAGGTGCTTACAGGCGTTGACATACGTCAACGGGGACAGATGAAAATATGTGCCTCGACCGGGACCCGAACCCGGGATCTCCTGCTTACATGTCAGACACTCTATCCATCTGAGCCACCGAGGACACAGACGATAGCGCGAGTGCAGGGATTTATCTCTGGCACGCCTCCCGCGAAACCCACATTCTCAACGTGTTGTCCCGCACTACATTCGTAGTGCCCCCGCCCATTATACTCATTACTCGCTGCGCGTTGCCGATCCCCGTAAGAGTTCGGGCACTGTTTGTGCATTCGCACAGAAGAAGAAGATGGTCAAGTGGCCGGTGAGCCTGAACTATATATTTACTAAGATGGAATTTGTTCTTTCGGACATGTCCGAAAGTACAGATATCATCGGTGACCAAGCAGCTCCTTAGAATGAAATTACAATGAAATGAGCACCCTTAGCTGCTTACAGGCATTGACATACGTCAACGGGGACAGATGAAAATGTGTGCCCCGACCGGGACCCGAACCCGGGATCTCCTACTTACATGGCAGACGCTCTATCCATCTGAGCCACCGAGGACACAGAGGATAGCGCGACTGCCTGAACGCATGTGTGCAGGGTCTACGCGCAGTATCATGTTCTGTCTCACACGTTCACATCGGCCAGGTTGCATCCGAACAGTGTCAAAGACAGCATGAATACGCTGCTCCGGTGTCTCCACATCTGGAATGGGCTCTGCGTACACGACACTTTTGAGATGGCTCTATAACCAGATATCGCACGGGTTGAGATCCGGCGAACGAGCAGGCCAAGAAACTCGACACCCACGTCTTATCCATCGTCGAGGCAAGACACGATTGAGATGCATCCGGACATTAACGGCAAAGTGGGCTGGAGCACCGTCATGTAGCAGCCACATAACCCTTCGAATCATCAATGGCACTTCTTAATCAGGGGAGGCTAAGTCATCCGCAAGAAACGTCTATAGTTCCGGCCTGTTAAGCGTCGTGGAAGAAAGACTGGTCCCAAAATACGGTCGCCAATTATCTAGGCCCACATATTCCGACTGCACCGATGATAATGATTCGCAGTTTCCATACCATGGCGAGTTCTGTTGTGAAAGTTGTTAAGAAAGTTGAAGATACCACTCTGCGTAAAGGTGGTCTCATTTGTGAACAGGATAGATGACACAAATACCGGAATCGTGGTTGCCTGCTGACGAAACTAGTGACAAAACTGCTCTCGATGTGGAAAGTCCGTCACTAGTAAGACCTGCACGCGCTGTGACAAGGATAGTAATAACTGTCATGGAGGATGTTCCACACGGTCATCTGGCTTATCCCATAGCGGCTGGCCAACTGCCTGGTACCGACATGACAGTCGCCTTCCACGGCTGGAGCACCGTCATGTAGCAGCCACATAACCCTTCGAATCATCAATGGCACTTCTTAATCAGGGGAGGCTAAGTCATCCGCAAGAAACGTCTATAGTTCCGGCCTGTTAAGCGTCGTGGAAGAAAGACTGGTCCCAAAATACGGTCGCCAATTATCTAGGCCCACATATTCCGACTGCACCGATGATAATGATTCGCAGTTTCCATACCATGGCGAGTTCTGTTGTGAAAGTTGTTAAGAAAGTTGAAGATACCACTCTGCGTAAAGGTGGTCTCATTTGTGAACAGGATAGATGACACAAATACCGGAATCGTGGTTGCCTGCTGACGAAACTAGTGACAAAACTGCTCTCGCTGTGGAAAGTCCATCACTAGTAAGACCTGCACGCGATGTGACAAGGATAGTAACAACTGTCATGGAGGATGTTCCACACAGTCATCTGGCTTATCCCATAGTGGCTGGCCAACTGCCTGGTACCGACATGACAGTCGCCTTCCACGGTTTTAATCACATTTTCCTCCAAGTCTGGTCATCGAACAGTACCGTACGTCCCTCATGATTTCCTGCTTCCTGAAACGACCCTGTCTATAAGACAAAGGGCGAAACACTGTTGGAAACATTGAATCCTGTGGTTGTTGTCGACGGGGATAGGTCTCCTGATACAACCTTGCTATCCGCCCCCCGTTACCATTCACCTTTCCGTAAGCAAGCACCATGTCGGCAAGTTCTCGATTCGAATATGGAACCATTGTGTACAGCGCTGATCACATCCACTACAAGATGAATGAGCAAGAGTAGTGAATCGGACACAACATTATCAATTACTATGGCAGGAGAGGGCACTAGGACATGACGTATGAGGAACAGTACCACACTGGGGAAAACTATGCAAACTGTATCTGTGGCTGTATAGCACAGCGCGTATTACACCGCACTCTCTGTAACAATGTATAATTGAATAAATGCTCTCTAACATGGAAATCACTAATTTCCGGACATAAGTTCATTAGATCTTTTTTGTTCCGTATCCTCTCATATCAATCCCTAGAGTTTGTGCACGGTGGGAAAAATCATCCTGTATAATTACAAACATAGATGTTCGTTTCTTCAAATCTCAAAACTCCGAAAGTTCTTCACGGATTGCTTTGAAATTTTTTTACCTACTGTTTTTATATACCTAAATTTTTAATACATTTAACATATAAATATATACAGGGTGACCCATTGATCGTGACCGGGCCAAATATCTCACGAAATAAGCGTCAAACGAAGAAACTACAAAGAACGAAAGGGTGAAACCAGATGGCGCTATGGTTGGCCAATTAGATGGCGGTGCCATAGGTCAAACGGATATCAACTGCGTTTTTTAAAGTAGGAATCCCTATTTTTTATTACATATTCGTGTAGTACGTAAGGAAATATGAATGTTTTAGTTGGAACACTTTTTTCGCTTTGTGATAGATGGTGCTGTAATAGTCACAAACATATGACTCACAATTTTAGACGACCAGTTGGTAACAGGTAGGTTTTTTAAATTAAAATACAGAACGTAGGTACGTTTGAACATTTTATTTCGGTTGTTCCAATGTGATACATGTACCTTTGTAAACTTATCATTTCTGAGAACGCATGCTGTTACAGTGTGATTACCTGTGAATACCACATTAATGCAATAAATGCTGAAAATGATGTCCGTCAACCTCAATGCATTTGGCAATACGTGTAACGACATTCCTCTCAACAAGCGAGTAGTTCGCCTTTCGTAATGTTCGCACATGCATCTACAATGCGCTGACGCATAATGTCAGGCGTTGTCGGTGGATCACGATGGCAAATATCCTTCAACTTTCCCCACAGAAAGAAATCCGGGGACGTCAGATCCGGTGAACGTGCGGGCCGTGGTATGGTGCTTCGACGACCAATCCACATGTCATGAAATATGCTATTCAATACCGTTTCAATCGTACCCGAGCTATGTGCGGGACATCCATCATGTTGGAAGTACATCGCCATTCTGTCATGCAGTGAAATGTCTTGTAGTAACATCGGTAGAACATTACGTACAAAATCAGCATACATTGCGCCATATAGATTGCCATCGATAAAATGGGGGCCAATTATCCTTCCTCCCATAATGACCCACCATACATTAACCAGCCAAGGTCGCTGATGTTCCACTTGTCGCAGCCTTCGTGGATCTTCTGTTGCCCAATAGTGCATATTATGCCGGTTTACGTTACCGCTGTTGGTGAATGACACTTCGTCGCTAAATAGAACGCGTGCAAAAAATCTGTCATCCTCCTGTAATTTCTCTTGGGCCCAGTGGCAGAAGTGTACACGACGTTCAAAGTCGTCGTCATGCAATTCCTGGTGCATAGAAATATAGTATGGGTGCAATCGATGTTGATGTTGCATTCTCAACACCGACGTTTTTGAGATTCCCGATTCTCGCGCAATTTGTCTGCTACTGATGTGCAGCTTAGCCGCGACAGGAGGTAAAAGGGTATCATCATTTGTTGCAGGTCGTGGTTGACGTTTCACATGTGGCTGAACACTTCCTGTTTCCTTAAATAACGTAACTATCCGGCGAACGGTCCGGACACTTGGGTGATGTCATCCAGGATACCAAGCAGCATACATAGGATAGCACACGCCTGTTGGGCATTTTGATCACAATTGCCATACATCAACACGATATCGACCTTTTCCGCAATTGGTAAACGGTCCATTTTAAGACAGGCAATGTATCAAGAAGCAAATACCGTCCGCACTGGCGGAATGTTACGTGATACCACGTACTGATACGTTTGTGACTATTACAGCGCCATCTATCACAAAGCGAAAAAAGTGGTCCAACTAAAACATTCATATTTCTTTACGTAGTACACGTATATGAATATGTAATAAAAAATGGGGCTTCCTATTTAGAAAAAAAAAAACGCTGTTGATATCCGTTTGACCTGTGGCAGCGCCATCTGGTTTCCGCCTTCAAGCTAGACGAGTTTCGTTCTTTGTAGTTTTTTCTTTTGACGCTTATTTCGTGAGATATTTGGCCCGGTCACTATCGATGGACCACCCTGTATACGTAACATACAAAGAGAAAACGTCGTTATCAACAATCTCGAAATGTACCTTTGTGATTTACTTCAAATTTTAACACGTTACTGGAATAAACGTTTTGACCCAGAAGGACTGTATGATTTTTAACACACACACAGACACACATTATGAAATGTTGTTAACAAACAGGGCTTGTTACATTTATAGATTATTGGTTTTTGATTAGAATACTGCTACAGAATATGAATTTGCAATAACAATAAACAAGGCTCAAGATCAGAGAGAGGAAGGAAGAGGATATGGACAGAGGTATCGGAGGACACAGGAAACGGGAAGGAGGAGATGAACAGAGAAAGGAGACACGAGAAGATAGAGAGAGAGAGGGGGAGGAGAAGGTGGACAGAGAGACTGGGACGGTGGAGAATATGGACAAAGAAAGAGGTAGGAGGAGATGGACAAAGACTGGTGAGAGAAGGAGATTAGGACGGATATTCAATTCCCATACATGTTAGAAATGTGTGCCTTCTCTTTTCCTTCTCTTCCTTTTAAGCAGACTAAGCCACAGCAAAACGCAGCCGGGTAGAGATAGGTTGCAAATAAATCATCTAATGATGAGAACTGCAATCTCAATAGTTACTATTAGTAAATTTCCTAGCCTATACGTCAGAATTACGAATAGTATTAAAGCACACAAGATGTGAGCGGTACCTGCGGCTGTCAGACAGCCCTGAAGTGCCCTACGCCTCACGTCGAGCCGCTGTCGCAATTCCTCCACCGCAGCAATTGCAATGAGTAAAGACAAATCTTCCACTTCCGCGAAGTGTTCTTGGATGAAGGTCTTCCAGCTGCATCTTCGGATTCATTGCAGGTGTTTCTTTTTATTCTTCCCACAAACGGAAAGACAGGATCTAGTCTCAGATTACTTGTTTTTCTCTCAAATGGCCTAATCAACTTGAGTATTTCAATGCGTATCATTCATTCTTCGAAGACGTAATAATAGCGACAATTTTCTGCAACCGTATAATACTTTGCGAAATTAATGAGAATGTCTCTAGAGTGATGAGAAAATTTTCAAAGATAGTTATTAAATTTCGAGACGAGAGAATTGGCAACAGCAACAAGTCTTTTCCCTGAAGAGCAGCTTGAGTTCGTCTGGAAGCATGCCGCCATGAACCAGTATCACGTTGTCGAGCCGAAGAAGGCAGATTCGGTCCTCGGGTTGTGCAATACCAACTAGCCGAAGAATAGTGCAACGTTCGTCGTTCGTGCCCAAGTAAATGGGTGAAGCTCTGTTGTTAGTAGCACGGTCCCTTTCCTATAGATGCAACAAGTTAAAAAAAAAGAAAAACGACTGCTGCCGCTTTAATTATACTACTGCATGTATGTTTTTTCACTTTAATAATGAAATACTGTTAGTAACTTCGTAATGCATGGAATACATAACGTGCTTTCATATAGACGACTATTTACAGTAAAAATATTTGGCAACAACTTACTTGTAGCTATCAACATACATCTATTGAAAATACATATTACTGAGACCAGTAAAGTGTAACAGGTACTCTACGAATGAATTAGTCAGCATTTCGGTCTGTATCTGGAGCCATATTGCGGTCATCCGTCATTGATTTGAGATCTTTTGGAAGGAATTAATTAGCATTTCAGTCTGTATCTGAAGCCATATTGCGATCATCCGTCATTGTTTTGAGATCTTTTGGATCAGTCCTTTCAAGTGGTAATTATTCCGAACGTTTTTTTAGGAAACACACATTACAGTTTTGGGGTAGAGCGGTTTTCCTGTCTCCTCATTTGCGAGTTCACCATGCATTTTAAGATTTCAACATAAATCAGCAACCATAAAGCGGTTTTTAAAGGTAAGGAAAGTATATCGTTTAGTGCAATATATTGTAGAAAGTCGTGCACAGTATGAATAATATGTTTTATAGCTGGAAAACCATGCGTTTCCAGCCAAATTGATTTGGACTTACTGTTCCTAATTACCTGAATGGCAGTCTAGCAAAATTTGTTCCCACTGTTCGAAATCATTCTCTACATCACCTGCTTCGAATCAAACACAATCGTAAAGCACAAACTGAACAAAAAAATACGTATAAATACACTCTACTACAAAGAAAAACGACGCACCACGGATTAATTATCTAAATGGAATGCAAATCTGTACAGTTGATATATATCTACAGGCAAACAAATGATTAAAATTCCATAAAAATTGGATGATTTATTGAAGAGAAAGAACTCCACAAATTGAGCAATTTAATAACGCGTTGGTCCACCTTCGGCTCTTAATGCAACCAGTTACGCGGCTTGGCATTGATTGACGGATTTGCTGGATGCTCTTCTGAAGGACACCGTACCAAATTCTGTCCAACTGGCGCGTTAGATCTTCAAAATCCCGGGGTGGTTGGAGAGCCCTGCCCATAATGCGTTAGATGAGTATGTGCCAAGCAAGATCGTAAGAGATGGAAAAGAGCCACCGTTTAGAAAACCGAGTTAGAAAACTGCTGCGGAAGCAAAGGAAACTTCACAGCAAACACAAACATAGCCAAAGCCTTGCAGACAAACAAAAATTACGCGAAGCGAAATGTAGTGTGAGGAGGGCTATGCGAGAGGCGTTCAATGAATTCGAAAGTAAAGTTCTATGTACTGACTTGGCAGAAAATCCTAAGAAATTCTGGTCTTATGTCAAAGCGGTAGGTGGATCAAAACAAAATGTCCAGACACTCTGTGACCAAAATGGTACAGAAACAGAGGATGACAGACTAAAGGCCGAAATACTAAATGTCTTTTTCCAAAGCTGTTTCACAGAGGAAGACTGCACTGTAGTTCCTTCTCTAGATTGTCGCACAGATGACAAAATGGTAGATATTGAAATAGACGACAGAGGGATAGAGAAACAATTAAAATCGCTCAAAAGAGGGAAGGCCGCTGGACCTGATGGGATACCAGTTCTATTTTACACAGAGTACGCGAAGGAACTTGCCCCCCTTCTTGCAGCGGTGTACCGTAGGTCTCTAGAAGAGCGTAGCGTTCCAAAGGATTGGAAAAGGGTGGAGGTCATCCCCGTTTTCAAGAAGGGATGTCGAACAGATGTGCAGAACTATAGACCTATATCTCTAACGTCGATCAGTTGTAGAATTTTGGAACACGTATTATGTTCGAGTATAATGACTTTTCTGGAGACTAGAAATCTACTCTGTAGGAATCAGCGTGGGTTTCGAAAAAGACGGTCGTGTGAAACCCAGCTCGCGCTATTCGTCCACGAGACTCAGAGGGCCATAGACACGGGTTCCCAGGTAGATGCCGTGTTTCTTGACTTCCGCAAGGCGTTCGATACAGTTCCCCACAGTCGTTTAATGAACAAAGTAAGAGCATATGGACTATCAGACCAATTGTGTGATTGGATTGAAGAGTTCCTAGAAAACAGAACGCAGCATGTCATTCTCAATGGAGAGAAGTCTTCCGAAGTAAGTGTGATTTCAGGTGTGCCACAGGGGAGTGTCATGGGACCGTTGCTGTTCACAATATACATAAATGACCTGGTGGATGACATCGGAAGTTCACTGAGGCTTTTTGCAGATGATGCTGTGGTGTATCGAGAGGTTGTAACAATGGAAAATTGTACTGAAATGCAGGAGGATCTGCAACAAATTGACGCATGGTGCAGGGAATGGCAATTGAATCTCAATGTAGACAAGTGTAATGTGCTGCGAATACATAGAAAGAAAGATCCCCTATCATTTAGCTACAAAATAGCAGGTCAGCAACTGGAAGCAGTTAACTCCATAAATTATCTGGGAGTACGCATTAGGAGTAATTTAAAATGGAATGATCATATAAAGTTGATCGTCGGTAAAGCAGATGCCAGACTGAGATTCATTGGAAGAATCCTAAGGAAATGCAGTCCGAAAACAAAGGAAGTAGGTTACAGTACACTCGTTCGCCCACTGCTTGAATACTGCTCAGCGGTGTGGGATCCGTACCAGATAGGGTTGATAGAAGAGATAGAGAAGATCCAACGGAGAGCAGCGCGCTTCGTTACAGGATCATTTAGTAATCGCGAAAGCGTTACGGAGATGATAGATAAACTCCAGTGGAAGACTCTACAGGAGAGACGCTCAGTAGCTCGGTACGGGCTTTTGATAAAGTTTCGAGAGCACACCTTCATCGAAGAGTCCAGCAGTATATTGCTCCCTCCTACGTATATCTCGCGAAGAGACCATGAGGATAAAATCAGAGAGATTAGAGCCCACACAGAAGCATACAGACAATCCTTCTTTCCACGAACAATACGAGACTGGAATAGAAGGGAAAACCGATAGAGGTACTCAGGGTACCCTCCGCCACACACCGTCAGGTGGCTTGCTGAGTATGGATGTAGATGTAGATGTAGATAATGCTCTAAACGTTCTCAACTGGGGAGCTATCCGGCAACCTTGCTGGCCAAGGTAGGGTTTGGAAAGCACGAAGACAAGAAGTAGAAACTCACACGGTAGGCCGGCGGGCATGTTCTTCCTGAAATGTGAGCCCGGGATGGCTTGCCATGTAGGGCAACAATATGGGGCGTAGGATATAATCGACGGACCGCTGTGGTGTAATGAAGCCACGGACAACCAAAGGGGTCCTGCTGTGAAATGAAATGGTAACCCAGACCAGCACTCCTGGTTGCCGGGTTGGTTACCCGCCGCTGTCTTCGTAGGCCATCGGGGCTCAATTCGAAGTGGGACTCATCGCTGAAGACAATCCTACTCCTGTCAATTAGATTTCAGGCCGAAGACGTGCCTGGAGACGTCTCGGACAGTGGTGGGATACCACCCTGTGTGTCGCCCGACAATCAGGATTGATGAGCTAAGGTGCTATTTATTTCTTGTCATAGCAGGACCCCTTTGGCTATCATCCACGGTACCCTTGCAGCACATCGGTACGCCGATGATATTCTACACTCTTTTTTTTATTTTTTTGTTTCATGGCAAGCCATCCTGGGCTTACTTTTCAGCAAGATAATGGCCGCCCGTACACGGGAAGACTTTCTAATGCTACCTGGTGCTTGTCAAACTCTACCTTGGCCAATAAGCCTCTTCCGAAATAACAACGTTTGGACCATTATGTGCAGGGCCCTCCAACTGCTCAGATTTTGACTATCTAAATCGGTATAGAATTTGGCACGATATACGTCAGAAGGACTGCCAACAAATACGTCAATCAATACCAGGCCGAATAACTGTTTGCATGTCTGCTTATTTGTTTGTACATGCACATCAAATCTACCTATTTCCTTCCCATTCACCATTCGGATAATCCCTTCCTGGTGCGTCTTTGTTTCCTTCTTTCTTTCTTTTTTGTTAGATTGTGTAAGCCAATAACATTCTCATCATGTCGCCCGTCATTTAGACAGTGTCTTGACCGTTATGGTGAGCAAATATTGCATAAACCTGTTTCTTGAAACTGAAAATCATTTATAACGAAATGATGTGGCAAAAGTGATGATTTTATGCATCAACTACTTTTACATTGATAGAAATCGAAACTATCACATCATGAACTCTGTGACCGTTGTGGCGTTCGCTGTGTTATTCAGTGGTTTGGTATTTAACTAATTTGTAAATGGAAATGATGATCTTATTTTATTACATTGAGTAACTACTAAATAATTTTTCTCCCGGCTAAAGATTTGATCAAGTTGCTAAAGAACTCCAAGTTAACGTCGTGTTAAAGTGTTGTCTGTAAGTTGTGTAAGTGTCACTAAATCACAGTTCATACAACAGAGTCTATACAACTATGGATTATGATGGAAACAGTTATCTTCAGCAAAATGATCATTAAAACCGCCGAATATCAGCCGCGCACAACACTGACGTATTTTTCCTGAAACAATATTCTTCGCAACTCGTGCGTAATTAATTTCGGCTCCATACATCAGCTAGAAAGGTTTTGTTATATCGATCGTGCTATGAGCACTGTTTTAAGGAACCGATCTGATTCGAATTATTTTCATTAAAATGAGTTCGGGACCACCGGTGCACATTTATTTTTACACATTTGTATTACGTTCGGCATTTATGTTTGCAGAGTTGCGTAATTTGAATTTGCCGCTGAGACAATTGTTGAGATGGCGGAAGACAATTTATAGAGACTTTCTATTGTTAGAGCAAATAAGTATTTTAAATGCTTATTGAACTTTACAGAAACTCTACTTTCGTATTGTGCACTATTTAGACTTCATCAAGCAAACATTTGATTTGTTAATAAGGAAAACACAGACAAAACGCGATACAAATCGCTATCATCAATGGCTGCGCTCCTTGCAGCGGAAAGAAACAATTAACACAGATAACGCTTACTGAGAGAGGAATTACAGTTACAAATAATTATTCATTCATGTTTATAATAATAATGAACTCTATTTTCAAGTAATAATTAACAAATAATTACAATTTCTTAACAGACCTCAGTTTGATATGCGTCTTGCATGCTGAACCTACAAAAGCCAACCAACAAAAGGTAAAAACAAAGGAAGACAAACGCAGATCATAAAAAGAATTTAAAATTATCATTTTCTTTGTATGATACACATCGATATGTCTAATTACATCATAGAATATTATATAAATAATTAATTCACTATTTTTTCATATGCCGAATAGATAACGTTTATAACTGTTAGAGGCATAATTTCCTCTCGTCGCACTGTAGCCAAAAATTTATCACGTGGATGTTACAATGCCCCTTGGGCTGAGAAAAAAAATTAGTTTATCTATTGTATATTTTTTTTATCAGTCCATGTAATCCACGTAGATTTGCCACTCTCAAGATGCAAATGTTCAGTTTCAATGTTGATTTAGACATGATAAAATTATAGTTGAATTGAGTACTTTAAATGACTTCAGTGACTGTATTATCTCGGAAATTGCTGCGGATACTTCCCGGAGTAACTTATCCCCCCCCCCTTCCCATTTGGGTTCACTGGATTCGGAAAACCGGGAATAAAACCGTCCAAGGGGCTTCAAGAAAATACAGACACCTACTTTTAACAGCCAGGCTTGACATGATTGTAATAAAATATGCTGGAAAATGTAAATTTATGACTCTATTGTAAGCATCTGAGACAAGGAATGTTTCTCATGGTGGTATATCACTCATTTATCGAATGTCATAAGAATTTGCTGCTGACGTCGTAAGACCGCCCTCATGTCGAGCCGTTGGACCGCAGACAGGTAGTGGCTGCTGTTGAACCGCCCCCGGCCGAGTCGGTGGGGCGTCGGTTGCCGTCGGCTGCATCGTGGTTTGGATCTGCTGCTGGCTACTAAGTCGTGCTGCAGCAGGTCTTGTTTCTCCTTTCCCACGTCCCTCAGTTTAAGACGGGTACATGAAATGTCAAAATATAAGCATCAGTGACAAGATAATTACTATTCTCATCCTGTGGAAAAGTTTATTAGTGTCCATTTCACTTGCATTCACACGGATGGAATTAGACTGTTTTTGGAGTATGTTCTGTATTTTGACACTGTTCAACACAATGTAGTGATTCACATGTAAGTTTATCACAATATGCACATTTTGAACACTGCATCGTTAATCGTACAAGTGTCCGTAGTGTGCTTCGTTTACTTAAGCGGAATGTAAATATTTTCGCGACGCGCTGCGTAGCCAACGTTGCATTATTGTTTTGCCGCGCGGCTGGCTGTACAGTCTGTCACATTAAATTTGGCACGCGGAGATGCTTCATATCAAACTACTAAAGGTCATCAGTTCAAATTAATTATTAATACAGTCAACAGTACTCAAAGTTCATAGCGTTGCTGCTAACTTTGACACTCCAAGAGCGTTCATAAGGTTACGTGATCACAGTTTTTATCACCGTTCATCATCATTCACAATGTAAATCACAGTTCTTCACGCGTCCACCAGCTCCTCTGAAACACGTTTCACTGTTCTGATTGCTGTCAGTAGTTTTCCACAGTACTTAACAGACAATCTATATGCAAATGACACTTTTCAAGTAATGAGGCCTGGTACACTTGCACCTAAGTTCATATTACCATGACTGAATAACAAAATTTAAAATTTTACACTGTCACATAAACATGAGACAATATAAAACTTTCAGAATCTGCTACATTATCTTGACCATGAGATCATTACTGAACTGTCCAGATAACAGTACATTTCCATTTTCATTACAGATACATATACTTATATATTTCTATTTTTTATTTTTGTTTTATTGTTTTTGGGTTGTTATTTACCATGCTTTTGGGACAGATGTCCATGTTCGGTTTATCTAACAGGAATGTTGCTCATAAGAGCATTTTAAATGACTTTGTAATGAAACCGTGTACGTAAATCAGTACACATTCAGATTTCGCTTCACTAGTGGTGATAGCAGTTTATTTTATTTTTTACTTATTTATTTTTTTTTCTCAGTCACACAGCTCACACACCACCAACACTCGCTACGTGTGTGGGACTACATGACTTAATCTTATGAAAATATTTTTGTTACATCCATTCTTACACACGAACAAATATATTATTTAAGCATTTTAATCATTTCTATACTACGTATAGAAAGGTAAAATTCCTCACATTTAATGCACTAACACTCAAGTGTTTATCAAGTTATTTATCCCTTTAGAGTAAAAATACATTTATTATGGGGTTCTCTACTCCTTGTTCAAATAATTCAACAACATTACAGTGTAATACTTGACATAAAAGCTTATAAACTAATACATACATAATATTATCAAATTATTACTGCTAATTATTTTACCATAGACATTATATTTACAGTTATGGGCTAGTGCACTTGCACTTCTGATTGGTCCTTTGTATCACTTCGTTTTTCTTAGTCCAGGGGACCGAGTTAGATGCTCTGCAATAGGTCTTGTGCGGATATACTTTCATATTATACTGGTAATCTTTTATGATTCCAGGGCGCTCAGTGAATACTTCGAGGTATCCGGATAATAATTGTGTTAATTGTCTAGTCTCTGAAGCATCAATGCAAGTTGCCTCCTGTACTTTCTCTTCTATTGTTGTGACGATGTCACTCACGTTGCTGGGTGCATCGTTATTTCGATTTTTGTGACACATCTGTGGGTGCTTATGATCCAACACTAACAACTTCTATTTGCTGACAGAAAGTTTCATTTTTCTCATCAGCGGAAGGTTCGCACCGAACTCCCGATTCAGCATTAATGTTATGGGTCGCTGTTGGCACTTAAGTGCACATGTCCCATGGGCGAGATCAATTACAGCTTCTCTTTCCCGAAGGAAGTCAAGACCCAGAAGCACCGGTACTGACAAGTTATCCATTAGTAGGAACGTGCATAATAATCGATCATTTCCCAAGGAAACTTCCACCTGTGTCTGGTATTTTATACTCTGTGCCTTTTTTCCCAATGCCCCTATAACCTTACAATTTGCAACCGGCAAAATCGACAATCTCCTTATCTCCGATACCTTCTTGAAAAACTGCGTGTTCATAACTGATACATTAGCACCTGTGTCAAGCAGAATAGTAGTTGTTACACCATTTACAGCTCTGGTGACACTTGCTTGGATATTTTCCCTTCGTGGCTTATCAGAGGCAGCAGGTTCCTGATATAGCTCATCTTCGATCCTGTTGCCATCCTGATACCCTATCATGTTTATTTTTTGTTCTGTCGACCTGTTGCCTTCATTGTTGGCCTCGTTCACCTGGCGAACGCCTACAGGGACCGAAATTAGTTCGTTGGCTTCTGAGTGTTTTGTTTTGTTTCCGAAGGTACCTCCACTATTCTAACATTTTGTGAGTTTTCAGTCGGAGGAGGCCTGCTTGGATCCCACCATGGTGGATATTGATTGCTTGGTATAGGTATAGCCTGTACATAATTTATTGGCTGACCTGAATTGATAGAATTTTGTTGCGGCTGCCAATGACTTGGACCTGGCTGTCGCCAATACTCACTGTCACCCCGCATATTTTTAGGCTTGTCTTTATATGGACTGTCTGACCTGTTGTCATTTCGTCTCTTTCGGTTGCTATTGTTATTGTTTGGATTTTCGTTGTGGTACGGCCTCTGATTACCATTCGGTTGTTGGTGTTCTTCGGCCTTTTGATAATTACTGTTATTTTTATTAGGATAACCAAAATTTTGGTTGTAGGGATTCCTCCTACTATTATTATTATTGTATTTTGCGTTACTATAAGCTTTACTTTTATTTTTCTTTGGACTACCTTCGCCACTATTTGCATTCCATGAATTTTTCCTATTAGGACTATTATTATTGCTGATCACGTCAGAATTTTTTCTGGCCTCTTCTTGCACTAAATCCAGAGAATCAATTACAGACAGAAATTCTTTCAGCTCGGTGTCTGTAACATTAAATAATTTTTCTCTAATATGTATGGGTAATCTAGCTTTTAACACTCGCAGTAAGTCTCTGGTGGTTACTGGCTCATCCCAGTACCGGGTCATGTTAATATATTTTTCAAAGTACTTTCTTAAGGAACCTGACTTCGGATTGTACATTTCTGCATTGTAAACTATTTTACGCAGTCGCTCTTGAGTAGACGCTGGCCAGAATTGATCAAGGAACGCCTTCTCAAGGTCGTGGAAAGTCTTGCAAGTTTCTGCTGCATTTAATGCCCAGAGCGACGCATCACCAGAAATATGTGAAACCACAAACTGTATTTTCTGTTCTTCCGACCATGATTTTGGAAGAACACTTTTGAAGTTTCGAATGAAAACTACTGGATGTATGTTTTTCTTGCTTTCTTCGTTAAATATTTGAAACTGTCTATGCCTAACTAGGCTTTCTTCATGCATCAAAGTAGTTAAGTACATGGAATTGCTATCATTCGCAGGTGGTGTGGTTACTTTATTACAAGTACATTCTATTCCACTATTATTGTTCCTTGGTGTCACACATTGCTCTGGTAATATCGGTTGATTACCAAAATTTGGTCTTCCTTGTGGTGCATTAAAATTCGCCGTCAGATTATCTGCGATCTTTTCCCCGTCAGTACCAGTGTTGTCATTACTGCATACTGTCAGATTTTCAAAGTTTTGATTGTCAGAGCTCAGCACGCTGGCTACTTCTGTTCGGACTTGCTTTCGGATTTCCGAGGGAATGTCCTCCTGCATTGTTTCCACAGCTGTAGCCAAGGCTTTGAATTGGTTCTCTAGTCTATCTACTTCAGTTTGAAGACTATTGACCTGAACTGGAATGTTTGTTAACGGTTCAATAGTGGTTTTTACTGCATCGATCTCCTGCTTAAAATGGGTAGTAATAGCATTATCACTATCGACCAACACTTGATTTATTCTACGGACAATTTCTTTATTTCTTTTCAGAAAAATGTTGTTTATATTTTCCATAAATTTCTTTTCCTTTTCTTGGTCCCTGAGCTCCTGTTGCTGTTTTTCTATAAGCTTTTCCTGTCTACGTTTTTCCTTTTTCTGCTGACGTTGTCTTTCACGCTCCTGCTCTTTAAGCTCGCGTTGTTTTTCACGCTCCTGCTCTTTAATAGCAAACTTTTCAAATAATGCTGTTAGCATATCCTGTATGGACATGGCTTGTGCATTGCTAACTTCTGCCCCTTGCCCAGAAGAAATATTGTCATTAATTCCTAACTGGTTGAATCCATGAGTGTCAGTTTGTTTTGGCAGCTCCTCGGTTTTACTATCACTCGTCACATCAGTTTCCAAATTATCATTCATAATTAAATTTTCTAATAATTCGACAGAAATATGGGTAGATTGTTCTACCTGAGACTCTGATGTCATCTCTGCATCAGTATGCTCATTCGGTTTATTTTTCTTTTGTTTAACCATTCTATCACCAATATAGCACAACAAATATATAAATCACTGACAAGCACCAGTTGACACAAAATGATCTTATAACTAACACATATACACAAATAACACTCAAAAATATTATTCTCGCAGACAGAATATTCAATTATTACTACTTATTGCTGGAGGTACTGATTTCGATTTAAAATTGCCCCCTCGGTAAAAGTTGTTAGTGTGCTGCTGCTCAGTTACCGTATATGTTCATCTGTTCCTACATGATTTCTTGACAGTAGTGGGCAGCACTGCTTATGTGAAGTAACTAGTGTGTCTGGCATCAGTGCAGATACAGATTAGTACAGCGGTTTGTTAGGACGATGTCAATACTCATGAAACAAATGGCTCTGAGCACTACGTGACTCAACTGCTGAGGTCATTAGTCCCCTAGAACTTAGAACTAGTTAAACCTAACTAACCTAAGGACATCACAAACATCCATGCCCGAGGCAGGATTCGAACCTGCGACCGTAGCGGTCGCGCGGTTCCAGACTGCAGCGCCTTTAACCACACGGTCATTTCGGCCGGCTACTCATGAAACAAATATATAAACAATGATTAATAGTTTCTTTTGGTACTCCGTACTAGAGATGGGCAAACTGAAACACGTAATTGTTTCGAAACAAATGAAACAGTACAATGTAATGTTTCGATACGCTGTTTCGAAACAGTGAAACAGTTTGTGTTTTGTAATCTAATAAACCTACACATTTTATCATCTTGAATGTGTACTCTCTAAGTATGTCCATATAAACACAAATGAGGTGCGAGAGCGCTAATCATATCGAAGAAAGCATGAAACTATCACTTAGCCGTCTTGGCAGTTTCGTATTTCCTGCAGCAAATGCGCTGCTTTCGTGTCGTGTGACTTCCATACTTTTCAATTGGCTGAGGACAGCCATAGCTGAAGACAAGAATTACCACAAACGGAACTGGAAGTGGGAGCAAACTGCAGAAACAACGGATATGCTACTGGGATTCCCATATTCTGTTAGTATGGGTAATATACCCATCCTGCTAATTTCCATTCACACTAAGGGAATCATTGTGGATAATAGGCACAGTGACTATAGACTCACAAATAACGCCAAATAATTCGAATAAATAACGAAGTATAACAGAAAAATTTTTTGTCTTTCAAGGGTTTTCGAACTGTTACTATAAATTCACCATGCTTCCCAACCTTTCCTGTTCACCATTACACTATCAGTGATACGTCAAACAGATTGTTTGCAATTATACCTACATCAAATTTATGTATATGTCTAATAACTGTCACTCTACGCCTTTTTTTTATTCAAAATGTTGTAGGCTTATTTGCGTTTCTTAATGTGATTACTGTACATGAACAGAGAAGCGTACGTTATAAAAAAGTGTAATTTAACTGAATGATTTTCACATATTTATTATTTTGAATGTGAATAGTATGCGTTGTTTTATTGTTTGGTTAGTGTTTATAAAGCAGATGTTACGCCATTTCGTAATAGGACTGTCAGCTAGAAACGAAGCTTTATTTTCGGATATCTTCAGCTTCACGCTATTGCTTGTCAAAAAGATTTCGACACTCTTGAAAGTGTTTCATGAAGTGTTATGTTGTGTTTCAGTACCTGTGCCAAGCCCGAATCTTTGTCCGACACAGAGCGGAAAGAAACATGACTGTTTCGATACAAGCACAGGTGGACTGAAATCTGGTCCGGTTATCCGAGACAGGGGCGGAATGAAACACCACTGTTTCGAAACAGTGAACCACAGCCGTTCCGAAACACTGAAACAGTTCCACGTATCGATACACTGTATCGAAACATAGAAACAGTGGCCAAATCTACTCCGTACCTGTAATAGATCACAATTTCAATTATTAAAATGAATAAATGTGCATTGGTGGCCCCACGTTGGGCTCCAGTGTGGCGTTCGCTGTGTTATTCAGTGGGTTGGTATTTAACTAATTTGTAAATGGAAATGATGATCTTATTTTATTACATTGAGTAACTACTAAATAATTTTTCTCCCGGCTAAAGATTTGATCAAGTTGCTAAAGAACTCCAAGTTAACGTCGTGTTAAAGTGTTGTCTGTAAGTTGTGTAAGTGTCACTAAATCACAGTTCATACAACAGAGTCTATACAACTATGGATTATGATGGAAACAGTTATCTTCAGCAAAATGATCATTAAAACCACCGAATATCAGCCGCGCACAACACTGACGTATGTTACCTGAAACAATATTCTTCGCAACTCGTGCGTAATTAATTTCGGCTCCATACATCAGCTAGAAAAGTTTTGTTATATCGATCGTGCTATGAGCACTGTTTTAAGGAACCGATCTGATTCGAATTATTTTCATTAAAATGAGTTCGGGACCACCGGTGCACATTTATTTTTACACATTTGTATTACGTTCGGCATTTATGTTTGCAGAGTTTCGTAATTTGAATTTGCCGCTGAGACAATTGTTAAGATGGCGACAGACAATTTATAGAGACTTTCTATTGTTAGAGCAAATAAGTATTTTAAATGCTTATTGAACTTTACAGAAACTCTACTTTCGTATTGTGCACTATTTAGACTTCATCAAGCAAACATTTGATTTGTTAATAAGGAAAAAACAGACAAAACGCGATACAAATCGCTATCATCAATGGCTGCGCTCCTTGCAGCGGAAAGAAACAATTAACACAGATAACGCTTACTGAGAGAGGAATTACAGTTACAAATAATTATTCACTCATGTTTATAATAATAATGAACTCTATTTTCAAGTAATAATTAACAAATAATTACAATTTCTAAACAGACCTCAGTTTGATATGCGTCTTGCGTGCTGAACCTACAAAAGCCAACCAACAAAAGGTAAAAACAAAGGAAGACAAACGCAGATCATAAAAGGAATTTACAATTATCATTGTCTTTGTATGATACACATCGATACGTCTAATTACATCATAGAATATTATATAAATAATTAATTCAGTATTTTTTCATATGCCGAATAGATAATGTTTATAACTGTTACAGGCATAATTTCCTCTCGTCGCACTGTAGCCAAAAATTTATCACGTGGATGTTACACCGTGCTCTGCCAAACGGATAATCCAGTATTTCGATATGTGTAGGAAGTGCTGATTAAAACTGCATTCTTTGACAGACGAAGACTGATATGATTACATGCGGACTATGGGCTGGGTCTAACGAAGATCGCAACATAGCATGCCTACAGTATTTGCACGTGCCACCCTTCGGGCTCAGAGAATGTTTGAATGCTGGACATGGGAGCATCATACGGACAAATTGCACAGCCAGTTGGCTGTAGTGCAATGACTGCAGAACGAATGGTGCCGAGATGTGTGGCAAAAAGTGTGGGCACAAGTTCTTCCAGAAGGACTGTACCATGTGAAGATCATGGAATCGTTCGTCGCTCTGGCAGATGACAAATCCTGAAATCCGATTGATGGATGACAAGAGCTGAAATCCGGTAACAGGCTATACGCAGAGTAACACCACGAAACATAGGGAACAGGTTACTGGGAACTGTGCGACATACCGAGACATCATTCTTCATCTACCTCCGACATCTACAAGAGAAGACAACAGAAACTTGCCTGATGTCGAGCCAGAGTCCACTGCGAGACTGAGTGGCATTCCGTGGTGTTCAGCGATCAGTCTCACTCTGTTTGTAGCTGTCAGAACGACGGCAACGTAAACGTGGGCAGCCTGATGAAAGGTCAAAAGGTCAGAGATACTGACATCTCCAACTATTGGAGTCATGGTATGGGCAGCTAAGGCAACAACAATGATTTGATGATTCTCTAAGTGAGATTGGATGGACGCCGGTACATGGTAAAACTAGTAAACCCCTGTCGTAACAGCCTCCATGACAAGGGTAACAAATGACACATTCCGACAAGAGAAAGCAAGACCCTCACACTAGAGTTCCTGGACCGGTTTCCATAGTCCCCTAATTTTTCACCCACAGAGCATGTCTTGGAAGACATATGTAGATTTCGGTACCAGTTTTACGGAAGATATGATTTTTTTTTTAAGTAAAATAGTAGTGATACAGACTATGCATCTAAATTATTTTTTGTGCAGATGAAACCTGTTCGCAGTTGCGAATACGAATAACCATCAACTGTATAACGGAATGACGAGAATGAAATTTTTGGTCGCATCGGGACTCGAACCCGAATTTTCCGCGTTAGCGAGCGATTGTCTTCACCGCTTTCGCTATCCGTGCACGAATCACGATCTGTTCTGCGTCACGACCTGTACTCGCACACACATCATATAATTCCCGTACAGGGGAGGATATTTTAACGAAAAACCTGCTTGTGTTGGTGGATAAATACGAGCACGATATGGCAGTTCCTGTGTTGTTAAGAAGAACAATGAAATGTTCCTTCGGGCAAGCATGCATGTTCTAGTCCTAAATTTTCGCTGTCGTCATACCCTTATACACCTGATGCTTGTTCGTATTCGCTACTTCGAATACATTTTATGTATTTCATAATGGGTGCACACTCCGCAGTCCGTGTTGCTTCGGACCTGCGTACATGCCAGAGCGAACATTGCATTGTTCTTCTTAACAGCACATGCACTGTAATATCGTATTTTTTTGCATATTTTTGTGTAAGCGTTGATATTCTGTCCTAGAAACTCGATTCAGGAACCACAATTATTTATCCGGATAATGCTTGTCTTATGACGTCGGTTCAGAAATCTAAGTGACGACCAGTAGTACCGCAAGTTCCTTGACTGACATTTTCAAGTCTTCTGAATTGGAACCTCTTCCACTACTTGCGATTCTGACGTCACAGTTCTCAATTGCTCCACTTGAGCACATTAGCAGTCATGCCACATGAAGGATCATTATCTTGACTCGTTAATCTTTCATCCTGTTGCAACGTCCAAATCTTCCTTGACACGTGGAAATTTCAGGAGAAAAGTCGAGTACTTTGGAATTTTGACTTGCCGTATACACTCAGCTGCTGCTGAAAAATTCTGATCATTCTTGGTTTTTTACTACCACGTGTCAATGAAATCCATGAACACTCTCTCGTGCCAGATTAACATGAGACTCTTCTATCGACTGGACACACAAATAAAGCACTTTATTTGGAATGAGATCCAAAGCAATGCTATCCATGGACATTTCTAATAATATACACGGATGTGCAAGAAAATCTAAAGCATGATGTGAACAATGTTTTGTTGAAGAACCTCATTGCCACGCAAACAGTTCTATTACCACCTCTACACATTAAGTTCAGCCTAAAAAAATAGTTTGTGAATTCTTACCCAAACACACAGAATGTTTCATGTGTGTTTGTCAGAAGTTTCCTTATCTAGCAGAAGTGAAATTGAAAGACAGTGTTTCTGTTAGACCTAATCTTCAAAGAAATAATGTTCCATTCCAGCTTGGAATAAAAAATGAGTGAATGAGCGTGAGGTTTCGGTATAATTCAAGGATGTTGTTTCTAAGCCTTTAGTCAGCAAAAAGGAACCTCGTTACAGTTTCGACGTGGCCATTATATTGGAAAACAAGAAGTTAGACTCTTTTATTATCCACAAGATTCACATTTTGAGCAGTGTTTTCATTTAATCCCTGAACATTTGAGCGATATCAGCAAAGAAGAATGCGACCACTTTCATCGGTAAATCAAAGTAATGTAAGAACGGATCAGCACAGCTAAAATGCCAGAGACATTGGGACTACTGTTGGTCACTTGATCGAGAAGTACACGTTGCAATTTTTCGTAAAAGAGAGAGAAAGGAAATATAAGCCAATTAACTGTATTTCAATAGAAATTTTCTCGATACTGAAAAATTAAATTAATTTACATTCCAGCTGCACATGTTTTATAATTTTTTAATTTGTAAAATAAGAGCTCTATGTGACAGGTACGAACTGTTGGCTGACATAGATTAAGTACATAGAATTGAGATTATGCCATTATATAACAAAAAGCAGGGAAATAATACGACCGCAGCACAAATTAGGACAAATACATTACGTAGATTGTCTCTCCACACTACCGGTTCTTATTTGCCGAAAGTTGAGCTACAAACAGAAGTACGACTCGCCAGGATTCATCTCATACCTCTTAATCGTGCAGCCTGCCTCCGATGGTTTAGTGAAAGAGGTAACTGAGGGATGAATGACGCATAATTAGAGTCAGGACATTCGAGAGTGCGTTTGCGCGTTGATGATGATGATGTTTGGTTTGTGGAGCGCTCAACTGCGAGGTCATTTTTACACAGCCCAACTTTTTTTTACAGTCCAGTATAGCAACTGTCTCGAATGATGATGATGAAATGATAAGAATAACACCCATTCCCCGGGCAGAGAAAATCCCCAACCCGGCAGGGAATCGAACCCGGGACACCGTGATCCAGAGGTAGCAACGCTAGCCACTAGACCACGAACCGCGGACTTGCGCGTTGGCGATGGCCGTTTACGAGTGAGGGTCTTGCCGCAATAATGACAATGACAAAGAGTGCACCAAGCAACGGCGTACAGGACTCATTCCGGATATCAAGATGTGGGAAGCTGTAGTCTCATTGAATGTACCCTGTGGTGTTCATTGGGAGAGCAGTGAAGAGTGTACGGTACTTACTGAATGTCATCTAGCCCACTCTGCTGTCTGCTGCCGTTCCCACATCATGATGTGCCCTTTCAGAATGACAAAGCCATTGGATTCAGTTGTGTTACGCTCAAACCAAGACGTTTCTCAACACACCTGATGAGCACAATTATCAAATTCGTCCCACCCCCTCCCCCACCCCCAATTGGACGTTTATGGCTACATGTATCTGGGGTCTGCTATATGTTACCACTAACATCTCTGGGCCAACAGCACCAACAAGTGAATGTAGGTATTTCTTAAGACAACATCCGACGCCTTTACGGTCCTGTTTATGCATGACTGCAGAATTTTCATTACAGCTACAAAAAGCTGTACAGTACACTGAAAATGTCTAAAACACACTGTAGATACGTGCATTTCCAGCTGATTGTGATGATATCCCTTGATGAATCCATGTATTAAGTGAATAAAATTACATTCATGCACGACCAATGAAGAAATTGTGATATTGTGCTTACGAATGGAAGGCAAATTGGAGAAAAATTAGAATACTTTGAAACGTAACAATACTAGATTTTGCTTATTATCTCTTGTTTTTTTGCCATCATAACTTAATGTCGATTATATTTTTTTATACTTTGTACATGAAAATAGTAATTAGCTACTGATAATTACACAGTAAGTACTTAATAATAAGCTGTATTAAAACTACGCTTTGCATAAAATTATTTTCATTGATAATGTTTGGAAATAATTGTTCTCTTCTCGAGGGAATGATTTTCTAAATTCATGAACGTGGTCTTCAATCACAAAAGTGCGGTGTGTACTAAGTCATTTAGTTTGGCACTTTCTTCTCGCCTCGACACTCAACGCGCAAAGAAACTTTCAGTCAGTACGAAGAGTCGTAGTTCGACAGGGGTGTAGTGGAGTCGACACCTAGCGGGCTCGGCAAGCAGTTAATTTTGTGTAGCTATGTACTGCACTATGGTCAACGTAAACGTCGACTTGTTGCATTTCCAGTAGTAAAAGTCGTTTCAAGGATGTAATTGCTTCAGATGCAAGATTTTTTCAAGGCTACATGTATGTCGTAATTACTCGCACCACAAGGCCGGCAAGCGTTGTGGCCAAGGGATATGAAAAGGATGCGCGTAAAATGTAGCTTTCCTTTCAAGAAATCCTTTTTGGGAACAAGAACATCGTGGTTTGCTGTAAAACGTTCTTTCCTGTTATACCAGAGTTTCATTGTGTGCCCAATTCGTCGCTCGCAGAACATCAAGGCTGTATCTGAGTTCTGCCCATGTACGAGTCAACATTGCAGCATCATTAGGTCAGATTGCTTCAGTGATTCGTGTACGATGCGTAGCAATGTCATCGACTGAAAGTCTTTGACGTAATCCCACAAAAAGAAGTTTAATGGCGTGATATCGGGAGAGCGTTGATTCATGCAATGGGACCACCATGACCGCATCCGTCTCTCGAGAAATGTAACATCCAGCATATCCCACATGTTCATACTTCAATGTGGGGGATGGAAGATGATGGGCGGCTGCAGGACCTGTTCGAACATGTACAGGTAAACACTGCCCGTTGTGGTTTCCTCCGCGAAGGAAAATGGGCCTATCACCCTATAGTGCATTAGGCAACACCAAACATCAAGCTTCAGCCTGTCAGGGCTGTGTTCACGTGTGTTGTATGGGCTTTCGGGGTCCCAAATCCTACTATTGTGGCGATTCGCATATCCAGAAACGTGGAACGTTGCTTCACCTGAAAACAAGACATTTTGTCAGGTGGTGATTGCCAACAACTATGGACGCCAGCAGAGGACGATCGTTTTGCTGCAGTAGTTGGACCATCCGCAAGTTGTACGGGACAGGGTGTACCCGCTTATGCAGCACTTCATGGACAGTTGCTATTGCTTCCTAAAATTCGCGTGATGTACGACAAATTGACTTCTGAGACCTCCGATGAAGAATAGTTCGCATTGTGTCAACAAGTGCTTGACACACTGGGGGACGTCCACTTCCAGGAAGATCCTTGACACCTCCTGTCTCGTTACAGTTTTTGAAACGCCAGAGTATTCTTGTTTCGCCGGTGTTTCCCTGATATACTAGCGTCGATAAATCATCAGTACCGTTGCCACAGATTTGGAGTCAGTATACTGGATGAAACATTGCGCCCTTCTCCCGATCTATCGCCATTTTGACGCACTCCAGAGTAAACCTGCATCAAAGCACAAATGAAAAAAAAAAAACGTTTTACAACAAACCATGATTCTCTGTCTCTTAAGAGTTTCGAAGTTGTGATTTTTTTGTGTAACATGACTTTTACAGATCACTTCACGATTCTGTATCACTTCAGTTACATTTGTTTCATAAACAAAAACAAAGTGTCGTGTGCGCAGGAAAGCTTACCTCAAGTTGAATGGCAGTCTGGATAGGTTCTCGGGGGCTGATAGACGTATTCTGAAGTTGCAGCTTCCAAGCTTAATCCCTTACCCATAGTAGCAAAAGTGCCTTAGCCCCCTAGTGTTCAACTGAGATGTAGCAAGTGTCTGTTCAGCACGGATTTCAAACATTGGCTGTAAGCATACTGTCGCCCCTCCTCTAAGGTTTAGACTAACAACAGAGGACTTAGAATTCTGATCATTAGCTTACTGGCTCTCGTCCCATGTTGACTTTGAAGATGTAAGTGTCGCTTTTTGCTAACAGCATGAAGTGCAAGTTTCATACTTCAGAGTCCGTATTCTGACCGGTTCGCATTTAACAAGTTCCCCTCCCGCCTGAGGTTCGAGTCCTCCCCCGGGCACGGGTGTGTGTATTGTCCTTAGCACAACTTAGTTTAGGATAGTTTAAGCAGTGTGTAAGTCTAGGGACCGATGCCCTCAGCAGTTTGGTTCCTTAGCAATTCACACAGACACACACACACACGCACACACACACACACACACACACACACACACACACACACACACATTAACCGGTTCCTTGTTTACCTTGGTTACGGAGTTCAAAGGGTCATTTCTGTTGTTTACTTGCAAATATGAGCTGATCAAACGAGAAACTTAGAATTTGTTCTCTTTTCAGTCTTTCTAACAATGTCAGTGCAAACCCCACACAATTAGGTTCAATATTTCATGTCAGTTTTCTGCGGTTATGTTCTTCAAGAGTAACATTGCTGTAAAATTCAATATTGGTCTTTAAATTTGAATAAAAGCTTGGTATTTGGGAGATCGATTTTTATTTATGAACAATGATTCCTACAGCTTCTTACATGGCTAGGCATCCCTTATCTGGTAAATATAATGAGGTATACACTAAGATGTTTTTACAAAGTGATGGTGTTTCTGTTGTGTGCAATGGTCAAATTATGACTGGACTGTTGCATAATACGCAAAGCTGCTTATTTTGGGGACGGCTTGGTAGTGTGCGTAGGTTTTTAATGCAGAGCACAGACCAGTTACTAATGCGGATTAGTTTCATTTTAATGGGTACTGAGGCTCTATGGTCACTCTGCGTAAGAACATTTTTCCTTTCTGTTTAGAACTGTGGAGAAATGATTAGTCATGTTAGGAAAGGCTGGTGTTACTTAATTCTGGACATTATACTGACATGATTTATCAAAACACGTATTAGTATTGTTCGAAAGTTTATCATTTTCTTCCTTCCATGGCATTTTAAAAAGTCATATTGTTAATTAAAGAGTAATTACAGGGAACATAAATGTTTGTTCACTAAGGCTAATGCGACGTAATAGATGTAATGTAAATGAAATATCTTTATCCGAAAGAAAAACTGATTATTTAACTTCTCAACAAAAATTTTGCTCATTTATTCAAATGGTCGATTTTCCATAGTTCATTATTAATTTGTCTTTTAGAATATTGCAAAATTTATAAAAAATAGCTACATTAAGAACCTTTGTCATTTCTCTTAATAATTCAGTAACTACAATTGCAAAAGTATCAAAACGAAATTGTGCTCGCTTGGTTCAGTGTTGCATTAAGCCAAGTAGTTAAATTTCTAGAAATATTCTGTTAATGATCTTGAGTGACTATACAGAAACTACTCTCAGATTTAGCCACTTCAGAACTGACGATCGTATTCTCTCGCAAACGGCATGTTTTGCTATGTTTTGCTTTGTTTTTTCAGGAGAAAAAGTCAAACATGTGAGGTTGTACTTTTTGTCGTCTGACTACACGAACTGCTGTTTAATGGCTGTCTCTTAAGTTCTTACCTTAATCATTATTGTAACAAGTGTCCTTAGCTCGTGGTCTTGCGGTAGCGTTCTCGCTCCCACGCGCGGAGTCCCGGGTTCGATTCCCGGCGGAGTCCGGGATTTTCTCTGTCTCGGGATGACTGGGTGTTGTGTGTCTTTCATCCTCATTCACTCGCAAGTCGCCGTAATGGCGTTAAATAACTTGTGGAGCGGCGGCCGAACCGCCCCGCGAGGTGTCTCCCGGCCACCAATGCCATACGCTCATCATCATTATTATTATTGTAACAAGTGCAGGGTATATGAAAAGAGGGTCATGCTCAAACAATGTACATTTAAAACCACAAAAAATTATTATAAATCATCTATTCAATTGTCTAGTTGTCGTGATATTAACTGTTTCTTATGCTGAGCCAATTAGCATGTAGCAATATGTAATTATGATAACCAGCTCACACGAGTGTAAAGGCGTGACACGACACGACACCCTCGTTTAACCTTCAGAGCGCCTTGTTACAACCTTGTCAGCATTTAGCGATGTAGAGAAAATATTAACCATTGTGAAGTGGAACAATATAGTCAAAATACATAGATAATTGCGGCTATAGTATACGGACAGGCGAATATTCTACATGATCTGCCGACCGGAGTGGCTGAGCGGTTCTAGGCGCTACAGTCTAGAACCGTGCGACCGCTAAGATCGCAGGTTCGAATCCTGCCTCGGGCATGGACGTGTGTGATGTCCTTAGGTTAGTTAGGCTTAAGTAGTTCTAAGTTCTAGGGGACTGATGACCTCAGAAGTTAAGTCCCATAGTGCTCAGAGCCATTTAAACCGTTTGAACCTACATGATCTACGAAATACAAGCGCAAGTAATGATAGTGGAAGGTCAAGAAACACAAATTCGTAATAAGAAGGCTTTTAGGCAGCGTTGCAACTCACTGCGGCTGATGCACGTAGAAGAAGCAATAAAGGAACCGGCCTTTCTGACCGGATCTAAGGAAGGACCGCTGAAATGAATGCACAGGATAAGCCCCCAATTTTTTTTAGGTTAAATAAAGCAAAGATGAAGCTGATTAAGCTTAGTTGAAAGAAGAATAATGACATGCTTAACACCAAAACTGGGAACTAGATGGAATGGAGAAAGGAAGAATTGTCTAGCTTTCTGAGAGCAAATTTACACATTATCCAAGAGGCGAGGAAGATGTCAGAAGTAGATTATCATCAGAAGTAGATTATCACAGGCGAAGAAACCTTTTTCAATAAAAATGGGTTGTACTGATACCAGATGCTGATATGAAATTGAGAAAGAAGTTAGAAGCATTTGCCATGTGGAGCGTTGAAAGAATATTAAAAATTTAGCGGGCAGATGACGTAGGAAAAGAATGTGCCTATGGATGGACACTAAGAGAACAAGCGACTTATCTGTGAGACATCTCCTATGATATGGTGGAATAGCTAACTTGCTGCTAAAAGACGCACTAGACGCAATAGAGTAATGGAAGACAATGGCTGGACTATGGGGCACCCTGGAATAGTTAACACGGCGCTGAAAGGCGCAGTAGAAGGAAAATACTAGAGATTGGCAAAGAGAAAAATATGAAAAACAGATTATGGGGTGGGGGGGGGGGGTGTTAGGGCAGACTGGGATAATTAACTAGATACTGGAAAGCGCAATATAAAGATAAATAGTACGAGCAGACAAAGACTAAAATGTGGAATACAGATTATGGAGAGCCTGGAATAGGTAACCTGGTGCTGTAAGGCTCAGTACAGGAAAACATGGGGCAGACAAAGGGTAAAATACGGAAAACAAATTATAGAGTATGTTGGTGCAGCCTCGATTAGTTAACTTGGTGCTGTAAGAAACAGTAGAGGAAAGTATAGTGGGGCAGACAGAGACTAGAAAATGGAAAACAGAGTATGGAGGATGTAGCAGCAGTCTGAATAGTTACCTTAGTTAATTCGGCGGTGTAGGGCGCAGTAGAGGGCATTCAAAGACTAGAATATGGAAAACAGGTCATGAGGAATGTTGGAACAGCCAGAATTAGTTAATTTGCTGCTGTAAGGCGAAGTAGAAGAGGAAAAAGTATTGTGAGGACTCAAAGACTACAGTATGGAAAACAGATTATGATGTTTGGTGAAGTTATTACGTAAAGATGAAAGAATTACCTCAGTACACCCCCGAAAATATTATGGATAACATCATAAAACTCATCGAAAAAGTTATGACATAAAAGAAGGAATATTGTTTCAGGGTGCTGATTTTTCATTTGCAGCTATCATTTTCACGCTATCTTCGAAAAAACAGAAATCGTCGTTGTACTTCAGATTAGGTACACTACTAGAAACCAGTAACCGATCTCGTTCCCCGGATCACAAACGTTCATGATTACAGAGGCATCTAAGACCTACCACAAAAGACTATGTGCGTACTGTTGTTCCCGACGCTCGTCTTAAGTGCTTAAACTGGTCGACTGAGCCTGCAGCCAATCTCCATGCACGTCACTTAAGAGCGGTGGCGGCCGCCAACGGGATGGACGTGGGCAGAATGCTGAACAACCGTGACTCGTTCGCTACTGCCTGCCTCTCCGCAGAGACGTGTGGTGCAGGCCGCACGGCTGCGAAACTGCGACAGCGGGCACCGGCCCAGACAGTTGAAGTCTCGTAGAAGAGCATTAGAGTGAGATCTGCTCAGCGGCTGAATAGTAAACGCGCTGCGATGGTTTCATTTACAGTGGGTGACGGGAAGCGGACGGAGGGGGGGGGGGGGGGGCGACCGTGATTTTTCGCATTTCTCATCTCTCAGTAAATTTCGAACACTAACAGCACTCCAAACACTCTCGTTGGTTTTACCTTTTCTTCTTTCGGTCATCACTCTTCTGAGTTATTTGATGCGGCCCGTCACGTATTCCTCTCCCGTGCCAACCCCTTCATCTCAGAGTAGCACTTGCAACCTGCGTCCTCAATTATTTGCTGGATGTATTCCAACCTCTGTCTTCCTCTACAGTTTTTGCCCTCTGCAGCTTCCTCTAATATCATGGAAGTCATTCCGTCATGTCTTAACAGATGTCCTATCATCCTGCACATTCTCCTTATCAGTGTTTTCCACTATTCCTTCCCTCCCCGATTCTGCGCAAATGCTCCTCATTCCTTACCTTACCAGTCCACCTAATTTTCAACTTTTCTGTAGCATCACATCTCAAACGCTTCGATTGTCATCTGTTCTGATTTTTCCACATTCCACATTTCACTACCGTAAGATGCTGTACTCCGGACGTACATTCTCAGGCATTTCTTCCTCAAATTAAGGCCCATGGTTGTTACTAGCAGACTTCTCTTGGCCAGGAATGCTCTTTTTGCCATTGCTAGTCCGCGTTCGATGTCCTCGTTGCTCCGTCCGTCATTGGTTATTTTACTGCATAGGTAGCAGAGTCCCTTAAATTCATCTACTTCGTGAACATCAATCCTGATGTTAAGTTTCTCGCTGTTCTTATGTCTGATACTTTTCATTACTTTCGTCTTTCTTCGATTTACTCTCAATCCATAATCCTTACTCATTACATTATGTTTACTGAAGTTATTTACACCTGGGAGAAGGACAACCCACGCTGCCTCCCCTGATAAATCGTTTGCAACTATTGGAGGGTACGTGGAATTTCGCAAAAAATGGCATACTATCTGATCTCGAAAAAATCCATAGCCAATGTTTGTACAACATATGTCATTGTCTGTCTATATTGCACATATTTCCTAAGTTATGACCGGTTTTCGTTCTATCGAACGATCTGCCATTCTGATTACATCCTTTTGTGACTTATTACCTCTGACCAACCTCTTGTTTTAAATATGTGCACACTTTTCAGTATTCTTAAAGTTTTTAATGCATTAAACTTCGTTTTCTGTATTTGTCGTAATCGTAGATCTGCTCAACATAAGATTCCAAAAAAGTACATTGCAGTGATTCTTAAGGAAATCATTCTCAAGAAATTTTTATTAATTGAGTCTGGAATGACATTGTTAATTAATATATGACGAATTTACAAGAAATAATACACTAGTTTGAAGCACATACGCCACCCACCTACGCCCAAGTACCTTGCGAGTTTACATAAACAACGCGAATACTACCAGACTACTTCATTGTTCTGCGAGGTACCATGCGTAATGCTTATAGAATCTGATGGGTTACTCCCGTAGCCGACATATTCTGGTAACTTCTCGTACATGTGGTTTTGGACCTGGTGTAACAGCATCATTTTATTCTTCTCATCTCTATAGATCTGAAGGTGCTTCTATAAAACCGAAGCCGGTCATACTTTTAGAAATATGTGCACTCTAGACGGACAATAAAACGCGGAGCACGTGGTGGCTTAAGTAGTCTTCCACCAACTTCCACATATCTGGCCGTGAAAATTACGCTGTGACGCTTTATCCACACTATTTTACATCGATAAGGATAGAAGCAAAACTAATGAATTGACCCTAGAGAGGGTATTGAACTATAGTAGTGCACGCAGCGGTTTCAGCCACAGTGCCGTGGTAGTAGAGTGGATAGCACGTATACCTAGTAAGCGGGAGAACTGGTTTCAAGTTGTAGCCTAAGCACAAATTTTAATTCATTACATCAGCTACTGTCGTTATCGAAGATAAAATTGAGGCTGATGGGTCTCGAGGAATATTTAATTCCATCAGTGCAACGGAAACGTCATTTCACGCTTCTTTTTTTTCTGCCATACTTTTCGTGCAACTTACAATAGTCCCCACAGTGTGCATTCTCACGTCCTTGCACTTAAGATAGAATAACGGAGGAGGGTATATTACTGTTTAACATTCCGTCGAGGGCGTGGTCGTTAGAGAAGGCAGATAAAAATGGATGGTGTATTTGCTTAGTAGCCATGAGGTCATTTGCTTGAAAGGAAATAATTTAAACAGATTACGGAAAAACTAATTCTGGATGGCTTGCAAGCAATGTGAAGCCCAGTATCTTCCGAATGGGATTCTAGTACCTCTGCACCACCTCGCATGGTGTGTGTGATAAGAAACACCTCCGTTAAAATGTTCCTCACGTGTTACTGGGTTTTTGTCCTTTATGGGGGTCTAAGAAACTTAAATTTTCTGGCTTTAATCTTGCAACTATCTTTCTTTTGACTTAGTTATTCACATCGGAGAGTCACGCGCCCACTAGCTGTCTCTTTCCACACAGTCGATTCAAACTTCAGTGTTTAGCTCAGTCTTGGTAATCTCGAGTTACAACTCATCTGCGTTTATGGTTACTTTAGTTTTTGTACATCCTTTTAACTGCTTACAGAAACTTGTTTCTCGAGCTATCCGCTTAATGCTATTAATGGCAGTGATGCATGCTTCGACGGCCTGTAATGTTGTTGATGTTTCTTAATCTTATTATCTTATATTTTAGCATTCTCTCTATGAGTTGAGTTCTTGGATATTGTTTCAGTATAATCCTCTCTGTCATAGCTCGTTCTCATCATAATTTAATGGATATGACCTTCCCTAAAACATTTCTTCTGGTACATCCTTAATTCCTTTTTTGCTCTTAATACTTCGACATACTTCTAACCCGTTAGTTAAATAATGTAGCTATGTCTGTTTCCCATTTTCGTTTAAATGACTATTATCTGCTGATAAAATTGTAGTAATAATTACACAGATCTGAAGGAAATATCAACCTAGTTGCAAAGATTAGCAAGCAAGTGTTAGTGCTGAAAAATGTTAAGTTATGCCTTAACAAAAAAGTGTTGGACCATTACTAAGAACGGTTACATTGTACCGCTCAGTCGTGGATAAGCAAATGCTGATTCTGATTTATTGATACCATGCTGAAAAACAGCAATAGGGAGAGATCTCACAATTTTTCTCTGCCTTTACTGGAATAACGCTCATGTGTGTCTCTGTATCAGATGAGAGCATCAAGATACATCGAGTTTACGTAAAGATGATAATGGTAGTTTGCATCGCCCGCATAGAGGTCCCGAGGAAAAAAATACGAGGGTTGGAAATTAAATAGTGGCAACAATTTATTTACAGCTCGTACAAAATAGATACGTGTTTCAAAGTTTTACAGACCTTCAAAGTAGTCACCAGAATTATGTATAACCCGTTACCAGCGATTTGGAAGTTGTAGGATACTCTTAGCAGTGCCAGTTGTGTTGAAAGTTCGAGCGGCGCAGTCTATTGCCCGACGAATTTTAGCAGTTCTGAAGCGAATGCCGTGAAGTGTTTCCTTCAGTTTAGAAATCGAGTTGAACCCACGAGGGCTTAAGTCAGGGGGTTGTAGTAGGTGGCACTTAGCAGCCCCATCAGTAAACAAATCGGTAGCAGCTTGCACTGTACGTGCTTGAGCATTGTCCTGCAAAATGATGCTCAGGTCCTCCAGAAAGTGTCATCACTTCTCTCTCTATGCTGTTCATTTTTGGAACTCAACCTACGACCAGCTTAGAGACAGAAGTTATGACACTTTCTCCAGGACGTGACCATCATTTTGCAGGACAATGCTCAAGCACGTACAGTGCAAGCTGTTACTGATTTGTTTGACTGATGGCGCTGCTAAGTGCTATACCACGAGTTCAACTCGATTTGTAAACTAAAGGAAACACTTCACGACCTTAGCTTTAGAACTGCTACAAATTCGTCGAGCAATAGACCGAGCCGCTCGAACTGTCAACACATCTGGCACTGCTAAGAGTATCCTATGATTTCCACATTGCTGGCAACGGGTTATAGGCAATGCTGGTGACTACTTTGAAGGTCAGTAAAACTTTGAAACACGTATCTATTTTGTACCAGCTGTAAATAAATAGTTACACTATTAAAATTAAACCCTCGTTGCCGGCCGGTGTGGCCGTGCGGTTCTAGGCGCTTCAATCTGGAACCGCGTGACCGCTACGGTCGCAGGTTCGAATACTGCCTCGGGCATGGATGTGTGTGATGTCCTTAGGTCAGTTAGGTTTAAGTAGTTCTAAGTTCTAGGGGACTGATGACCTAAGATGGTAAGTCCCATAGTGCTCAGAGCCATTTGAACCAAACCCTCGTAGATTGATAACAACATACACAAAGGTACACTTGACAGTATAAAAAGCGATGGCGGAAGATCGAAGCGAGCGTCAAAGCCTGGTACAGAATTGATGTGATTGAAATGTAACATTTCACTTTTCAGAACTACTTTAAGAACTAGCGGAAAAGGAATTATCACTTGAAATATTACGCAAAACTGGTTTTATCTGTATTCTAGACCTATATTAAGAAATAAAAAAGCTTTTTGCCTATTATTATCACGCGACGATGTGCATTTTTATTTTTCGCAGTAGATGTGAACGTTTCTAGGCTATAAGTCAACAAGCGTCATTGGTGTTGGCAAGAATGATAAAACTATCAGCAACGTTTGTTCTTAACCGACCCAAAACGCATGTCGGCGACAGTGCATGAGTGGTTTACAGAAGAGAATGAGATTCCTCGAGTGGCCTCCTTCTGCACGAGACCACCTCATCCGCACTGCGTGGAGGCGAGAGTGACTATGCGAGAAAACTAATCTGACACCCGTGCCAAGAACCAGCGATGACCTTTCGAACCTCGCCCAAGTTGCCTGGGAGGATGTGTCACAAAAATGAAAGATTTATTACTCACCTCAAAAACTTACTTCCTCGCAGGATGCAGATATTCTTTAGGCGGGATATTAAGTGGTAAGGAAACGAAATGCTGTGCCCTTTTTAGGGCCAAAATATCATATTAAGAACCGTGAACTTTCGATCTGTTGACTTCGTATCTAATACATGAAAACAAAAAACAATTGCCGAAAGTGGGCTATGATCGGAATCCTGGCGCTATCCGGTTGCTTACTATCTATGGACGGCGCCTCCAGATTAAGAATTCACTATACTAAGTTCTATGATATTCAAGAATTTCTCACCATTTTTCAGCTCTTGACTCCACCTCTCGATTTAAAGTGCCTTTCCTACTTCTGAAATCCTAGGAATGAGCGGGAGCGGGTTTTGTTGTGCGTATTTAGAGTGTGTGCGCTTCGTGTTGAGTGTCAATAAGATGTAACTCGCTCAATTGTACTCACAGTTACCAGTGCCCTTCATTATTCTGAGCAATATTGTACACTCTGTAATGTGGTTGGTTCCTGTGCAACATGGCAGGCAATTAAAATACCAGACACCTCACATTCTGTAGTGTCAAATTTACATAAGCAATAATTCTTTCCATGCCCCATACGTGGATAAAATGAGAAAAAGGACTCTGTAGTGTCCCTGAGTTATGTTAGGTGAAAACGTGACTATTCCTTTCTAGTACGTCATGCTCAACTTCTGTCATCGTCCTTTTGCAATCCGACCTACCATCTATAATGAGTTCGTAGTCGACCAGAAATAGGAACTTATTTTCCAGTCAAAAATGTAAATTACACTCGCGACTCTTGTTTGTTTTTTTTTTATTTTTCCATATTTTGTGTTTTTCACATTAGTAACAAGTAGTTTGCTAAGCAGTCTCCTGAAACTGGCGTAATGTACCGCTTCAGACAAACCAAAAGTTTTCGTATAATTTCAGTGGGATCTTGCAGTCTGCCCTAATGTTGCGCATTGGACACTACATGTTATGGCGAAACGAGTGGCCAATCGACTCTGCTAAAGCCCATCCAGTCGTATGAGGTTGGCTGCGCTGAAGATAAATTTTGGATTGTGCTCTCACACTGCCCAGTTAAACAGCGAATTTTGATCGTAACTAGGCACTCGGTATGGTGGCTGTATGTTGTATTTTGATATGAAAGATAATGAGTTGACCACCACTTTGCCATGTTGGAGCAAAGATCTTCTCGACAGAGAGATAGTTTGACGTACATGAATGTTAAGCGCCGGCCGCTGTGGCTGAGCGGTTGTAGGCGCTTAAGTCCGGAACCGCTGTGCTGCTACGGTCGCGGGTTCGAATCCTGCCTCGGGCGTGGATGTGTGTGGTGTCCTTAGGTCAGTTAGGTTTAAGCAGTTCTAATTCTAGATGACTGATGAACTCAGATGTTAAGTCCCATAGTGCTTAGAACCATTTGAACCATTTTTTGAATCTTGAGCTACCCTAAGGAGGGAGGTAGTGCATGTGTGAAGTCTCCTTTTATCTACTGAATCTGAATAAATAAGAGCACTATATAGATTTAAAGTGTTAAATGAAAGATCTGGAGGGTCTTTTAGGGACGGGAATCTAATGGAATGTGTCAGAAGCTAGACAGCGCCTATATCTGTGAAACTACACTCCTGGAAATGGAAAAAAGAACACATTGACACCGGTGTGTGAGACCCACCATACTTGCTCCGGACACTGCGAGAGGGCTGTACAAGCAATGATCACACGCACGGCACAGTGGACACACCAGGAACCGCGGTGTTGGCCGTCGAATGGCGCTAGCTGCGCAGCATTTGTGCACCGCCGCCGTCAGTGTCAGCCAGTTTGCCGTGGCATACGGAGCTCCATCGCAGTCTTTAACACTGGTAGCATGCCGCGACAGCGTGGACGTGAACCGTATGTGCAGTTGACGGACTTTGAGCGAGGGCGTATAGTGGGCATGCGGGAGGCCAGGTGGACGTACCGCCGAATTGCTCAACACGTGGGGCGTGAGGTCTCCACAGTACATCGATGTTGTCGCCAGTGGTCGGCGGAAGGTGCACGTGCCCGTCGACCTGGGACCGGACCGCAGCGACGCACGGATGCACGCCAAGACCGTAGGATCCTACGGGGACCGCACCGCCACTTCCCAGCAAATTAGGGACACTGTTGCTCCTGGGGTATCGGCGAGGACCATTCGCAACCGTCTCCATGAAGCTGGGCTACGGTCCCGCACACCGTTAGGCCGTCTTCCGCTCACGCCCCAACATCGTGCAGCCCGCCTCCAGTGGTGTCGCGACAGGCGTGAATGGAGGGACGAATGGAGACGTGTCGTCTTCAGCGATGAGAGTCGCTTCTGCCTTGGTGCCAAAGATGGTCGTATGCGTGTTTGGCGCCGTGCAGGTGAGCGCCACAATCAGGACTGCATACGACCGAGGCACACAGGGCCAACACCCGGCATCATGGTGTGGGGAGCGATCTCCTACACTGGCCGTACACCACTGGCGATCGTCGAGGGGACACTGAATAGTGCACGGTACATCCAAACCGTCATCGAACCCATCGTTCTACCATTCCTAGACCGGCAAGGGAACTTGCTGTTCCAACAGGACAATGCACGTCCGCATGTATCCCGTGCCACCCAACGTGCTCTAGAAGGTGTAAGTCAACTACCCTGGCCAGCAAGATCTCCGGATCTGTCCCCCATTGAGCATGTTTGGGACTGGATGAAGCGTCGTCTCACGCGGTCTACACGTCCAGCACGAACGCTGGTCCAACTGAGGCGCCAGGTGGAAATGGCATGGCAAGCCGTTCCACAGGACTACATCCAGCATCTCTACGATCGTCTCCATCGGAGAATAGCAGCCTGCATTGCTGCGAAAGGTGGATATACACTGTACTAGTGCCGACATTGAGCATGCTCTGTTGCCTGTGTCTATGTGCCTGTGGTTCTGTCCGTGTGATCATGTGATGTATCTGACCCCAGGAATGTGTCAATAAAGTTTCTCCTTCCTGGGACAATGAATTCACGGTGTTCTTATTTCAATTTCCAGGAGTGTATTTTAAGAATGGCCTGTTCAAGTAGGACACAGTGTTTTCGTAGAGTGCAATCGCAATCAATGACCGACCAGAGTAAGATGTGTATGTAGAGAGCTAACAATGCGTTCATTAACCTCAGAGTGAAATTGAAATGAGCGTATGACATCCTTGACCAGAGGCTCCATCAGGGGAAATTCGACCGCCAAGTGCAAGTCTTATTTCAGTCGATGCCACATTTGGCGACTTGATCGCCAATTAGCAGACAAACAGGCAATGGTACTGAGAGTTCCCAGCTGGAATTCAATAAGTGTGAGAGGTCTTAACACTTGCAATATTTGCCTTACAACTACGGAAAACTTCCTGAAAACCTCGATTGGAACCTGGGTATTGTTTTGAGAAAGTGTAGGCTATAGCACCAAACAAAAACAAAAAATGTGTGTGTTTGTGTGTGTGTGTGTGTGTGTGTGTGTGGGTGTGTGTGTGTGTGTGTGTGTGTGTGTGTGTGTGTGTGTGTGTGTGTGTGTGCGTGTGTGTGAAGTGTAAATCATGTTTACAAGCGGGCTGGTCTATAGTGCGCTCTTTTATTGTCTTGACAGACCTCACGTTCCTCTTCGAAGATTAAAAAATTTTTGGCTAAGTATCCAAAAAAGAAGCATACAGGTACTGCGAGGAAAAGCTTGCATCCTCAGACGACTACATTTCACCTCACAGCGAAAAAATGTAAAGGTTGCATCCTCCTCCTTGGAATGACTTTCCGTGGTTCGAATGACACCAGAAATATTTGAAATGTTACGGCATCATTTCGTACGCTTATTTTTCTGCGTGCATTTACGTTGTCTTACCATCTATAGCCAAATTTTTTAAGTATATGAAATGGTACGTTACTGAATTACAGAAGCAAGTAAATAATATAAGTACATGCACTCACAAGCAGTTGAATTAGAGACAGCTTTATCTCGCTGTGATTAAGACAGCGACCTAAACCGCTGGGAACCCATCCAGGTTCATTACCAATCAATGCTGTCCTCTACACAACAGGTCTGATAGCAGTTGTTATTATCCGATGCAGTCGGTTACAACCGAAATGAAACAAAAAAGTGAAACGTCCATTTCAGACACGCAGGAAGATGAAGGTAACAACGTCCCGTAGGCATAAAGCTATAGACTGGATAACATAAAAGGAGGTTACAACGCTGTCTCGTACCCTTCTCAACTACTGCTTCCCTTTCATCTATTTCGACACTTGTATTTGCAGACAGTTTTTTGTATAAGTTGTACATAAACTTTCGCTTCCTGTATTTTATTCCTGCTACATTTGGAATTTCAAAGAATTCTTCCTGTCAAAATTGTCAAAAGCTTTCTCTGAATGTGAAAATGCTATAAATGTAGGTTTTCCTTCCTTCAGTATTTCTTCCAATATAAGTCGTAGGCCCAGTACTGACTCGCTTGTTCCTACATTTTTCTAAAACCCAAACTGATGTTCCCCGATGTCGGCATCTAACAGTCTTTCAAACAGAAGAGTGGAAAGACTGAAAGAAGCAGAAGAAAATGAACAAAAAAAGTCCATACTAAATTTAACTTCAGCGTGAAAATCTCTCTGTTTTATAGACTCCGTGCAATATTCAAACTCCCCTACATGTAACAGGCAGTTTCAAATCTAAATTGTACTGACCCCATAACGGCATACCCTCATTTCTGTGTGTTGCTTCTTCTGCCGAAATTGTTCGATAGTAATAGCTCAAGACTTTTATTCAAAATTTTAGCTGTGGTTGGCGTCGTATTTGAAACATTTACATTGGCAGGCAAAGTTGCAAATTAACGAATTATGTGACTGTACTACACGGAGTATGAAAGCCGTCTAAACGCCGTCCATATTTATGGAGGAGCGTGGCCGTTTGTGACGTAAAGCTTACATACATACGTACATACATACATAAATACATTCATACGTATCAAGCGGTCACACGCCCTGCAGACCACGCGCTACTTCCACAAACTGTTACCATTCCTTTCGTTTTATGCTAGGTTTCTCCAGACGTCTTCAGTTCCCAGGGCTGCCACTCTTTCCTTGATGTTCATTTCTAAGTGTTGTTGCTGACAAATCAATCTCTCAAGTACTTGAAGTGGTGAACCCTCCTGAACCTCTTGCCATCTATCTCAAAAAAATCTTGCTACTCCTGTCTTATTCCTAATCGCATGAACTCTATTTCGTCTTGATTTAAATTTAACTCAACCTTCTGTACCGAAGGACTATTTTCTGGTGCATTTATTTCAACTCGTGATTTGATTCACTCAGTAGCACTATCCCATCTGCATACACAAGACAATTTAAATTACCATCTTTCTGCACTCTAGTTCACTCCTGTTGCCTAAATCCCCTTATTACTTTCTCTGAGATGACATTGAACAGAAAACATGAGAGCATTCCTTTGCCTGACACCTGTCTTAGTGTCGAACGCTCCTAATGCTACCCTTGACCCATCTGTATAGCATAACAAGTCCAAACTGCCGGCCGGAGTGGTCGAGCGGTTTTAGGCGCTACAGTCTGGAATCGCGCGACCCCTACGGTCGCAGGTTCGAATCCTGCCTCGGGCATGGATGTGTGTGATGTCCTTAGGTTAGTTAGGTTTAAGTAGTTCTAAGCCCTAGGGGACCGATGACCTCAGAAGTTAAGTCCCATAGTGCTCAGAGCCATTTGAACCATTTGAACCAAGTCCAAACTATGTGCATAATTAAAAGCAGAGTAAAGCGATTGAAAAGATTCAACTGCATTTTTGCGTGTAGTTCTTAGCTTACGGCTGGAATGTGGACTCCACAGCTCACGGCAGTCCATTGTCGCCTCGCCAGGTAATTCATTAGTTTCGAGTGCAGTAACCTCGTGAACAGGATAAAAGAAAAAAGTTCCCTCGTCAAACTATTTCCTAAAGTCGATGGTTGGGCTGGAATACGTCGTTATTGAAGAGAACAAGGCACCAGAGAAATGTACAATGGTTTTTGGTGACGTTCATGCTATATCCGATCTGTGGTTGTAGCGCTACACTCAATCAACGCTGTACAGTATTTCAGTACCGTTGCCGATAGTTTCCACGTTTTCACGGTTCTAGATACGACGTTTTCCAGCAGAACAATTACGCAAAATCATGTTTTCTGGACTGCAATGTAAGATTCCACTTGAAAATCTGCCCTGATATTATGAAAATATCAAACCTATAGACATTTGTGATCATCGACCACAATACAGCACATATAACACTTCCTCTAAATTGAAAATAGTTGTGTGACCAGTGTGGTGACATCTCGTACATAACATGTACCCATGAGTGCACTGTCTAATAACTTTAAAACTGATGCCATAAAGGATGGCATGTATTTTAATTGTCATCATATTAGAATGATGTTTATAAAGATGTGCTTAAAAACTACTGGCCATACAGTAAATTTATCTTCACCATCGGATCAATTTTTTGGCAAAAACAGGGAACGAATACATTGCATAACAGTCCAACTATATCAGGTGATCACACGCTTTTCTGTTTTCCCCTTCAAAGTAGTAACGCTAGGTGGATGTAATAAATAAGATTGCTGTGTGGTGCAATTAGGGTTGCAAGTAGGGCATGATAATTTTGTTGTTTTTACTTCTTTTTTTTCATGTTCAGCAACGTAGCACAACGCAGTATTTCAAGACGCTAAAGGATGACGTTCCTGGACGAATGAGGTGTGTTCGGTTACGGGAGCACAGAACCCAAGACGTAAACGAGGATTCTCTAATAATTTATTCTGTCCGCAATCACCTAAGCGCTGTATCTGCTGCATTGGAAGATAAGTCCCTATTATCTGAATTACCAGGTCGTACCTCACTCTTTGAAATCTGTGCCAGTATCTGAAATCACTGTATATGAGAACCCCCCCCCCCCCCCCCCATGAACCATGGACCTGACCTTGCCGTTGGTGGGGAGGCTTGCGTGCCTCAGCGATACAGATAGCCGTACCGTAGGTGCAACCACAACGGAGGGGTATCTGTTGAGAGGCCAGACAAACGTGTGGTTCCTGAAGAGAGGCAGCAGCCTTTTCAGTAGTTGCAAGGGCAACAGTCTGGATGATTGACTGATCTGGCCTTGTAACAATAACCAAAACGGCATTGCTGTGCTGGTACTGCGGACGGCTGAAAGCAAGGGGAAACTACAGCCGTAATTTTTCCCGGAGGCATGCAGCTTTACTGTATGATTAAATGATGATGGCGTCCTCTTGGGTAAAATATTCCGGAGGTAAAACAGTCCCCCATTCGGATCTCCGGGCGGGGACTACTCAAGAGGATGTCGTTATCAGGAGAAAGAAAACTGGCGTTCTACGGATCGGAGCGTGGAATGTCAGATCCCTTAATCGGGCAGGTAGGTTAGAAAATTTAAAAAGGGAAATGGATAGGTTGAAGTTAGATATAGTGGGATTTAGTGAAGTTCGGTGGCAGGAGGAACAAGACTTCTGGTCAGGTGACTACAGGGTTATAAACACAAAATCAAATAGGGGTAATGCAGGAGTAGCTTTAATAACGAATAGGAAAATAGAAATGCGGGTAAGCTACTACAAACAGCATAGTGAACGCATTATTGTGGCCAAGATAGACACGAAGCCCACACCTACTACAGTAGTACAAGTTTATATGCCAACTAGCTCTGCAGATGACGAAGAAATTGAAGAAATGTATGATGAAATAAAAGAAATTATTCAGATAGTGAAGGGAGACGAAAATTTAATAGTCATGGGTGACTGGAATTCGAGTGTAGCAAAAGGGAGAGAAGGAAACATAGTCGGTGAATATGGATTGGGGCTAAGAAATGAAAGAGGAAGCCGCCTGGTAGAATTTTGCACAGAGCACAACATAATCATAGCTAACACTTGGTTTAAGAATCATGAAAGAAGGTTGCATACATAGAAGAACCCTGGAGATACTAAAAGGTATCAGATAGATTATATAATGGTAAGACAGAGATTTAGGAACCAGATTTTAAATTGTAAGACATTTCCAGGGGCAGATGTGGACTCTGACCACAATCTATTGGTTATGACCTTTAGATTAAAACCGAAGAAACTGCAAAAAGGTGGGAATTTAAGGAGATGGGACCTGTATAAACTGAAAGAACCATAGGTTGTACAGAGTTTCAGGGAGAGCATAAGGGAACAATTGACAGGAATGGGGGAAAGAAATACAGTAGAAGAAGAATGGGTAGCTTTGAGGGCTGAAGTAGTGAAGGCAGCAGAGGATCAAGTAGGTAAGAAGACGAGGGCTAGTAGAAATCCTTGGGTAACAGAAGAAATATTGAATTTAATTGATGAAAGGAGAAAATATAAAAATGCAGAAAATGAAGCAGGCAAAAAGGAATACAAATGTCTCAAAAATGAGATCGACAGGAAGTGCAAAATGGCTAAGCAGGGATGGCTAGAGGACAAATGTAAGAATGTAGAGGTTATCTCACTAGGGTTAAGATAGATACTGCCTACAGGAAAATTAAAGAGACCTTTGGAGATAAGGGAACGACTTGTATGAATATCAAGAGCTCAGATGGAAACCCAGTTCTAAGCAAAGAAGGGAAAGCAGAAAGGTGCAAGGAGTATATAGAGGGTCGCTACAAGGGCGATGTGGTTGAGGACAATATTATGGAAATGGAAGAGGATGTAGATGAAGATGAAATGGGAGATACGATACTGCGTGAAGAGATTGACAGAGCACTGAAAGACCTCAGTCGAAACAAGGCCCCCGGAGTAGACAACATTCCATTGGAACTACTGACGGCCTTGGGAGGGCCAGTCCTGACAAAACTCTACCATCTGGTGAGCAAGATGTATGAAACAGGCGAAATACCCTCAGACTTCAAGAAGAATACAATAATTCCAATCCCAAAGAAAGCAGGTGTTGACAGAAAATTGCCGAACTGTCAGTTTAATAAGTCACAGCTGCAAAATACTAACACGAATTCTTTACAGACGAATGGAAAAACTAGTAGAAGCCAACCTCGGGGAAGATCAGTTTGGATTCCGTAGAAACACTGGAACACGTGAGGCAATACTGACCCTACGACTTATCTTAGAAGAAAGATTAAGGAAAGGCAAACCTACGTTTCTAGCATTTGTAGACTTAGAGAAAGCTTTTGACAATGTTGACTGGAATACTCTCTTTCAAATTCTAAAGGTGGCAGGGGTAAAATACAGGGAGCGAAAGGCTATTTACAATTTGTACAGAAACCAGATGGCAGTTATAAGAGTCGAGGGACATGAAAGGGAAACAGTGGTTGGGAAGAGAGTAAGACAGGGTTGTAGCCCGGCCCCGATGTTGTTCAATCTGTATATTGAGTAAGCAGTAAAGGAAACAAAAGAAAAATTCGGAGTAGGTATTAAAATCCATGGAGAAGAAATAAAAACTTTGAGGTTCGCCGATGACATTGTAATTCTGTCAGAGACAGCAAAGGACTTGGAAGAGCAGTTGAACGGAATGGACAGTGTCTTGAAAGGAGGATACAAGATGAACATCAACAAAAGCAAAACGAGGATAATGGAATGTAGTCGAATTAAGTCGGGTGATGCTGAGGGAATTAGATTAGGAAATGAGACACTTAAAGTAGTAAAGGAGTTTTGCTATATGGGGAGCAAAATAACTGATGATGGTCGAAGTAGAGAGGATATAAAATGTGGACTGGCAATGGCAAGGAAAGCGTTTCTGAAGAAGAGAAATTTGTTAACATCGAGTATAGATTTATGTGTCAGGAAGTCATTTCTGAAAGTATTTGTATGGAGTGTAGCCATGTATGGAAGTGAAACATGGACGATAAATAGTTTGGACAAGAAGAGAATAGTAGCATTCGAAATGTGGTGCTACAGAAGAATGCTGAAGATTAGATGGGTAGATCACATAACTAATGAGGAAGTATTGAATAGGATTGGGGAGAAGAGAAGTTTGTGGCACAACTTGACCAGAAGACGGGATCGGTTGGTAGGACATGTTCTGAGGCATCAAGGGATCACCAATTTAGTATTGGAGGGCAGCGTGGAGGGTAAAAATCGTAGAGGGAGACCAAGAGACGAATACACTAAGCAGATTCAGAAGGATGTAGATTGCAGTAGGTACTGGGAGATGAAGAAGCTTGAACAGGATAGAGTAGCATGGAGAGCTGCATCAAACCAGTCTCAGGACTGAAGACCACAACAACAACAATGAGAACCCAACGAAAATGGCCATAAGTGGTTGTCTGGGCTGTGCTATCGCAAGCTAAGATTTAGACACTCTGTGGGTACTGACAAAAGTGTTGCAGTACTGAGGCCTCCGAGCAACTTCCATGTACACTACCCGATTATGTCTTTACACACCTATGCAATGCTCAATCACTAGATGTCATGAGGACTCTTCAGTATAACTTCTACTGTGTTGTCAGTACAGAAGCAGTAACAGCAGAATCGTCCAGTCGGAAGAGCTCAGTGATTTAGGACGCAAACCAGTCATTCGATATCATCGGAATAACATGTCTGTTCTGTCTGCCTGGTTTGGTGGACAAGAAATGTTCACGTAGATTTATTAGAATAAGTATAATCGCCAATAAAGAATACGTCTACTCAAACGTGTGTTAAGTACACTGTAAGAATTAATCACATTAGAAAGACAATTTCTTCTTATGTAAGAACAAGCAGTATTAAAAGGAAAGTCTCTTCGCCAGTAAGGAAATAACAACAGGATTTATATCGATTCTGGGAGCCTAAACGAAACTGTCACTTCTTTGATAAAGAATAAATATCAGTACCGACTGGAGGCTCGAAAAATGTCAGTAACGAGTAGATACAAAATGCACAACGATAACAATAGTTATTGATCCGAAGGGACAGTCCAAAGAATATTGTGATAATTGTGAATTGAGATTCGGTGGTACAGATTAAAGTTCCTGAAGGACAGTGTGTATCGAAGTTCCAGTATGACGGAACACATTGAAGTCGGGGTTAGCACTAACGAACGAAAGACCAGAATTCTTGCAAGTCCACTAGCTGGCCAATAACTCGGAAATCGGCATCGTTGTTTCGGCGACTCCAAAGTGTGTTCCTGATTGATGTAATGGTACTGCATTCGGCGCCTGGCCCAGGAAGCTCACTCAGAGAAAGTCTTGGCATTGTATCCACTCGTGACTGACGTAACACTTAACTGCTCCAGGCTACCATAATTGACTAAATTTAACCTTGATTGATTCTCTTAAAGAAAGGGTAGCTAGATGACCCAAGATGCAGTCACTGTTGGTGTGGGTTTAGAACATATTCGAAATATTAGTGTTCAGTAATTCACTGTTTTTGCTTTACATGATGTGAGGACTGAATGGTAGTATGATGAACTTATTTTGAATTTATTACTTTCAAGTTCAATTCAATTTTCATTTTAAGCTTTGTACGTGTAGTAGGAGTTGTTCTTCGTCTGGAGCGTCGACACTGACGTTCATTGTAAGAATTGCGTGTATTTAAGCAGTCAGATGCAAATTTAGAGTCCCAGTAAGACGTGAAAATTTAGGATTTCTACAACAGGTCCATTTATATGGATGCCTCTTCTGATTCAGAATAGTAGAACTGATGTTAGTAAGTAGTTTGCGCTCCGGAACGGGTGGTTGGAGATTTGTAAATTTGAACACATTCATTCAGGCCATTGACTATGTGAACTGCCACAACCGTGTTTTTTTTGTTTTTTTCCGAAATGAAAGAAGTTACAGTTTCTATGAAACTCCCTAGCAAATCTTCTTCACTCATTGTTTATTTGTTCGTCTGCTACTGCTAACTAACATGATCTTTATAATATGCTCATGCTTTCTCTCTGTTAATTGGAATGTAAGCCAGGTGTATTAGATAGAGTAGCGGAAGCACAGATAGGAGTGAAAGAAGATTAGATTTTAGTGTCCTATCAACATCCAAGTTGTTAAAGACGACACAAAAATTTGGATTAGAGAAGAACACGGAAGGAAACTGTCTTGAGTTTATTTGAGGAATCACGGAAACCACCGAAAAATTGTGGAACGGTGATTACAGTCCCGACACTCTGGGGCTAAAGTACAATGTTCTCCTTTGACTGTTTGTTTGAACTGTAACAAAATAGTTTATTTACGAAACTGACGTACAAAGAACTGGAACTCATAAACATTTTGGCATTCGATTAGGTGGGGGGGGGGGGGGGGTAGTGTTTAACGTCTCGTCGACAACGAGGTCATTAGAGACGGAGCGCAAGCTCGGGGTAGGGAAGGATTGGGAAGGAAATCGGCCGTGCCCTTTCAAAGGAACCATCCCGGCATTTGCCTGAAACGATTTAGGGAAATCACGGAAAACCTAAATCAGGATGGCCGGAGACGGGATTGAACCGTCGTCCTCCCGAATGCGAGTCCAGTGTGTTAACCACTGCGCCACCTCGCTCGGTTTCGATTAGGTGTTGACATTTTCTGCGTATAAAATATTTCCCCTTGTTGTCGCTACAGATGGCTGGGAACTGATTCAAACTAATCTGACAGACTGTACGGCGTCTGCTGGGTCGATCGTGTCAAGGACCACACAGATAACGCCTTTCGTTTCGTATTGATCTGACATCATATAAAAAAGCACTCGTGCTGACGGACGCAACTGACTGCGGGGGTTTTGGCAGTATCTGATCGCCGGGGTCGTCTGTGCCAAGAGATGTTATTTAATCAAGAGGAGGGAAATCCGTAGCAGACTTCAGCTCTTAACTTTCCCCACTGTGTTTGTCTGTAGATTTTACTCCGTCACAGTAAAAGAGCAAGACATTAAGATTAGTTTGTGAAGCAGAAATGCAGGATCTGTTTGCGGATGTGTTTGCGAATGGATTACTGCTATAATCGAAACGAATGGATTACTGCTATAATCGAAACCAAGAGAGGCTTAAAAACTCGGCCAAGGCTTCACCTGGAACAAACGGCCAGAAAATTTGTATTCTTGAGTGACAGTATTATGAAAATTGTAATCTTTCACACATTTAGTTTCTCGCTATCGCAATGAAGGAGTAATAGTAATTAGTTACCCTAATACCAGAGTCAAGAGCCACCACCGAATACCAACTGTAGGAAGTATCTGCGCAGGACCGTAACCAACATCATACTGGGGCGCATATCTTACCAGCGTGCCGAACAGCCACTTGCTATTTCTGGATTCTGCAGTGCGTTTGCCTGAAATGTTGTAGGATGTAACTCTTGGTGCACGTGGAAAAATGTGGTCCCAGTACATGAGACCTCCACCTCACTTTTGTCCGCACTGAATCTTCTGCATTGGAAGAGAAGTCCATATTACCTGAATTACCAGGTCACGCAATTTATACCAATATATTAAATCACTGTACATGAGAGCCCATCGAAAATGGCCACAGAAGTAGTTGTCAGGCCTGTGCTGTCTCAAGCTGAGATTACTTTATGGGCACTAACAAAAGATCTGCAGTACAGTGGCTTCCGAGCGATTTCTATGTACACTAGCTGATTACGTCTGGACACACCTATGTAATGCGCAATTAATCACTAGATGTCATGAGAGGTGGACTCATCAGTGTAAAAGCAGGGGAGAAGTACTGTGTTGTCAGTACAGGAGCAGTAACAGTAGAGTTGCGCGATCAGAAGAGCTCAGTGATTTCGGACGAAAACCAGTCATTCGATATCACCGGAGTAATATATCTGTTCTGTCTGCCTGGTCTGGCGGACGAGAAATGTTAACGTAGATTCATTACAACAAGTATAATTGGCAATAAAGAATACGTGTACACCAACGTATGTTAAGTACACGGTAAGAATCAATCACATTAGAAAGACAATATCTTCTTACTAAGAATAAGCAGTACTGAAAGGAAAGCCTCTTCGCGAGTAAGAAATTAACATCAGTATTCATATCGATACTGGGAGCCTAAACGAATAGTCACTTCCTTGATGAAGAGTAAATATCAGTATTCACTGGAGGCGTAAGGCCTTTAGGAAAATTACTACTACCGAAAAATGTCACTAACTAGTAGATACAAAATGTACTACTGTAGCAAAACTAACAGAGCCGACGGGACAGTCGAAATAATATTGTGAACTTAGATTCGGTACAAATCAAAGTTCCTGAAGGACAGTCCCGTATCGAAGTTCCAGTATGACGGAACACATAGAAGTCGGGGTTAGCACTAACGAACGAAAGAACTGAATTCTTGCACGTCCACTAGCTAACCAGTGACTCGTAAAAAGGAAGTTGTTGTTTCGGCGACTACAAAGTGAGTTCCTGAGTGAAGTAATGCTACTGCATTCGGCGCCTGGCGCAGGAAGCTCAGTCGAAGTAATTTGCTCGTTGTGTCTCGAGCGCCGGCCTAAATACGACCCGGGCACCAGGATACTGGAGATACTACTTTCAGACACGTGGGTCGTGGTGACACAGCAACTGAGTGGTATTGTAGATTGTGCTTGTAAAAGATCGCATGAGATCAGTGGAAGGAATGACTCGCGATTTCGAAAGTGCGTAAGATGATAGAAACAATGGGTAAAACAGACTAGCAGCTCCTCATAAGCGACAAATAAATGTCGTTAATGTTATGAGACGCATGAGGTTGTGTTACAGGACAGTAGATAAATTTAAGCGACTGAGTTGGTACGACGAATTACTCTATTACCCTGTGACAATGTGCTGGAAGCGAATGCCTGGAGAAAGTTACCTGCCATCATGTGCAATGCTAACAGTGAAGTATAGACGAGGTGGTGTCACAGCAAAGTGTTGTTTTCCATGGTTAGACTGTTATCCTCTTATTGCGCTAAAGAAAACGATAAATGCTGAATGATATAATGCATTTTACAGCATTGTACATTGCCTAAAGCAGTGGAATAGTTTGGAGAGAATGATTGTATGTGTCCTCAGAGTCTTTTGCGGTGGCATGACTGAATAAAATCTTCTCAGTTTTCAAGACCCATCAGTTCCAACTAAATTTTCGAGCGTTCGGTAGCTAGCTCTGCCGTCGTCGTCAGGAGTAAAACTACTGACTGCCAGGCCGATCTTTCTTTTTTTCTTTTCTTTATTGTAATTTAATTCCCCAGCCCCATGTGGGCAGGGCAGGGCTGTCAGCGGCACAGTCCGTCACTCTTCAGCGAACAGACAATACAGTTATTAAAAAGATTAAACGAAACATATAAAAAGGCGATAAAAATTGGAATGTAAGAAGAGGGGAGACAATGGGGTCAAAATATACACTTACAAGGAGATGTACAGTGTGGAACACATTTAAAAAAGCGTCCATATAATGATTAGCGATATGTGTAGCACACAAAACAAAGTCACAAGCACAAGATAAAAGTTGGCCACTATTAAAAATCCGCACTAGAATGACGTCACTTTAAAACCACTGCACTAGACGTAGCACACAAGACAAAGAGTCAAAAGTGCTGGGAGGAACCTGCTAAGGGAGGGAGGCCTGTGAGGAGTGAAAGGAGGGAGCAGCGGGAGTAGTGGGGGAGGGGGCTGGAGAGGGTGGGATGAAGAAATGAGATTGGGTGGTGCACCAAGGGGTAGGAGACAGGCAGAGTGGGAGAGGGAAAGAAAGCCAGGAGCGACCACAGAGACGCAAAAGGGGTTCACTGGAAAAGTAGGGGGCATAGGAGGGAGGAAGAAACCGTTCAGGGGAAGGGAAAAGGAGGGAGAGGAAACCCTTAGGAGGGGGCAGGGGGCAATGTGGGGTTAGAGTTGGTAGGAGGGGTGGATATCAGGGATATCAGGGTGAAGCTCATCATCCAGGAGGGGTAAGCTTTGTAAGGTGCATTGGTAAAGGAGGTGGAGGGTGTGGAGATGGAGGATAGGTGCAACAGAATGGTAAAGGCGCAGCAATAGGCAGGGATAGAGAGGATGGGAGACACCAAAGCATGAGAGGGATCAAGTCTGCAGATGATGTGCAGGGTTCAGATCTGTTCGAGGAAAAGGAGAAGATGTGGGAAGGGGATGGGGTCATACACGATGGGAACAAGAGGCAGGAGACAGATATGGATGTGGAAAACGATGTGGAATTCGTGGCATTTGAGGATTTGGCTGTGGCAGAAGTCCAGGTGACGCTGGTATAGCAAAGGATAGAATGGACCAAGGATTCGTAGGTGTGAAGAATGATGGAAGGATACAGTCCCCATGACTAGCTGGACAGGAGTTCCAGGAGGCAGAATCTCTTGTGGGCTTCATGTTGGATCGTAACAAGATGGGGAGTCCAGGTGAAGTGACAGTTGAGGGTATTTCAGGGTAGGAGTGAGTTGGATAGGACGACCATAAATGGTAAGGTAAAAATTGTGGAGCCTGAAGGAGGAGGCAGTACATCCTATGATGATTGCCAGGGTCTTGGAAGGGCTGATGCAAAGGATCCACTTGTTGTACCAAGCAGCAAACTGGTCGAGGTTGGTTTGAAGGGTATGTTAGGACCATTGACAGGTAGGATACAGGGCCAGGAAGATGAAGCTATCAGCAAACTGGAGAAGGTGAACAGACGGAGGAGGTTTGGGCGTATCTGCAGTATATAGGAGATAGAGGAGAAGGGAAAGGATGGAGTCTTGGGGCACACCCACAATGGGATAAAACATACAGGAGTTGGTATTGTGGATAGTGACAGGGGAGGGAAGATGAGAGAGGAAGGAAGCAACATGACAGATGATGTTGATAGGAAGGGCATAGGTCTGGACTTTAAAGAGGAGCCTGAAGTTGAGGGAAACACAGATAGCAGAATGATGGAAATTCGGTTGGAGGGAAAGAAGATTGGTAAGGTTAAGAAACTGGTCGTCAGTGGAGGAGGGCCAGAAGCCACACTGGGCAAGGGGAAGAAGGATGTGCTTGTTCAGGTGGTGGTGGATACAACAGGACATAATGGACTCGAAGACCTTACTGAACATGGAGATGAGGCAAATGGGATGATAGGAAGAGGTGACAGAAGAGGGTTTGTTGAGTTTAAGGAATGGCAGGATGCAAGAAGTAAAAGCCAATGGAAAGGGGTAAAAGCCAATGGAAAGGATGACCTTATGCAAGGTAGGAAGAACAGCCAGGAAGGAGGGAGGGGGGGGGGGGGGAATTCCTTGAGTTGGCAGTAGGTGACACAGTCATGACTAGGGATGTGTTGCATTTGGAGTGGAGTATGAGTTTGATGCTGTGTGCTGTAATCGGAGTGTTTAAATTTGAGGGAGAGGTAACTGATGCAAGTACTGGAAACTGGGGGCGAGTGGTGGGCTGGAAGTGTTAATGCATTCAAGTACTGCAGGGAAGAGGTTCTAATCAAAGAGGGGCTCATCAGGAATGGAGAAGACCTGAGAGTGGTGGGAAGCAAAATCGTTAGCCTTACAGAGGTTGTCAGGGAATGGGTGGTGATCATGGAGAAGGGAGTATGTGGGGCAGGAAGGCTACCAGTGAGGTGGTGGAAGGCAGACCAGTACTTGAAAGTGTTGACAGAGAGGGTACATGTCTGGCGCTAGTCCCAGAATTTCTTTGCTGTTAAGAGTTTACATATGTGTCATTGCAATTGCTGGTGATGGAGGAGTGTATCCCCATCACAGGTGCAGGGCCTGTGGGATACGCAGAGAAGAAGGGCAGCCTGTGGAAGAAGAGTAGGGCAGTGAGGGTGGATAAGTTTGGTAGGAATGTGGACCTCCACGGCGTCAGTGATGGTCTTCTGGAGGAAGGGTGAGACATGGGTGATGTCAGAAGGATGTTGAAAGGCAAGTGGGTGGCTTTAGACCTGGGAGGCAATGGATACCAGGCAGGCTTTCAGTTGGCTCAGCAGTAGTCATGGATAGACTTCAGAGGAGCAGCAGGGTGGGGAGACAAGAGGTGGGCGATGCACTGAGGTGGGTGTTGCTCCTATGGGGTACAGGATGTCAATGGTGATACAACCAAGGAGGTTGGCGAAAACGAAAACGACATCCAAGTTGGAGCTACTTTCAGGACAGGTATCTTGTGGGAGGGGAACAAGGTCCCCTTGGAGGGTAGTTAGGAAATGATGGCAGGGTCGCGGCTGTGAATGTTCAGGTCTGCCACAATCACATAGGTGGAGAAGGTGTGGTTAACATGAATTCATAGGGGAGAGGAGCTGCTGGAGGGACTTTGATAGTGGCACAGTTGACAGTGAGGGAGGGGAAAAAGACACTAAGGATGAGGTGATTGGTTGGGTCATTGAACAGGGGTTGTGGCTGGACAGTGATATGCTTGAGGTGGCCAATAGCAACCTCACCTCAGGCCTAGGAGAAGGGGATTGTCTGTGCTGTGAAGGAGTCAAGGAGAGGTGGGGACAACATGGTGAAGTTGGATGAAGGTTTCATTAAGGATGAAAGAGTCGACTTGATGCTGGGACAGGGTATGCATGAAGAGGTATTTATTGACAGCAAGGGAGTGGATGTTTCGATGTAGAGACGATACTGTTGGTGTCCCAGGGTGCAGAGGGGGAAGGGAGTGGAGGGAGGAGGGGAGAGGCTTAAATGAGGGTGTCAAGGTGAGTAAAAGTGAAGTGGGCCTGGGTTGTGGGAGTAGGTGGTGTAGATGTTCAGATGGAAGACAGAGTGGGCAGCTAGGGAAATCTGCTAGAGCGTGTGAGGGTGTTGAAAGGTTAGATGTTCTGGAGGACAATGGTTAGGAAAATGATGTTGTCTTTGGCCACAGGTGGTGGGCAGAGTGAATTGTTGGGGTGGATGTACTAATTGATGGAGCGAATGGGGATAGTAAGCTCAGGGTAAGTGGGAGCGGGCTCAGACTTGGATTTGTAGGACTCAGTGGGATAGGATTCTTTGCAGGTATTTGAGGAAGGAGGAGAGGCAAGGTTTAGGGCACTGAGGAAGTGAGGGGTTTTATAATAGGGACAGGTGGAGGAGGGTTTCTGTAGTTTTGGGTGAGATGATCATTGTAGAGGGCAGCATTGGCATCAGTAGGATTGAGGTGGGGAACAAGTGGGGTCAATGGGGTTGCAATGGTAAAAATTCAGGGCTCCCTGAGTGAGGAGGTGATCTATGGAGGAGGCAGACTCTGTGAACGTGTCATCAGGAGAGTAGAGTTGGAGTCATAGATGCATCAGTCTGAGTGGATTTCCAGACTGGATTGGGCATTAAATTGCACCAACACCTCTGTCTCCATGACCACAGGTATGAGCTTCATGGTAAAGGTAGTGAGGGTCGGCAAACGATGAGGGGGTGGGGGTGACAGGCAAAGGAGGAGATAAGGAAATGCGTGAGAGACACATGTGAGAAAAAGATTATACAGGGAAGTTTCCATACGGGGTCAGTGTGGAAAGAGGAATGTTGGGGACTTGATAAGGACAGAGTCTCTGTGGGAGATGAGCTGAGCAATAGGAGCACTGGCGATATACTTGTGGATTTCTAGCGTGATAGTGCGGGCATTGAGGAATTTGGGATCGAGGTTGGAAAGGACAAAACCATGCAGGGTGGGGGCTGGGGACACAGAGGGGCGGGTGACGTCCATGTGGGGGTCGGAATGAAGAGGGGTGGGCCATGGTTACTTGGAGGATGGGGTAGAGACGAGTTGGCACTTGGGCATTTGGGGAATTTTTGGTGGGGTGGCCTGGGAGGAAGGGTAAGGGATTGGTTGAGGTGGGAGGTGCCACATGGCAAGTCCCTCATGTGAGGTGGAGGCACTTTGATGGGAGAGTGGGTGCTTCATGGTTTCAACTGTGGCTCGGTAGGTGGTTACATGGGCAAGATAGACCTGGAGTGGTCGTAGCAGGGGGGAGTGGGGGAAGGTCTTTGGGGAAGGCCAGAGGAGACACCACAGGAAGTAACAGTGGGGGCAGGGATGGTGGACTGTGTGGTGTACTGGCGACAGGGGTCGCAAGGTAGGGAGAGAGAACAAAGACGGGGTCCACAAGGAGATGGGGACAGGGCGGCAGCATTCTCATTGGCAGCAGCACCAGCAATGGGCAGCAGCAGCAGGCACCAGCAGCGGGCGGTGGGAATGGTGGTGGGCATCAGCAGCGGGCAGCGATGGACAGATGGCCAGTGACAGATGGACGGAAAGACAGACAGCAGCAGACAGCGACGGACGATAGCAGCTGGCGACGGACAGGGACGGACGACAGCAGATGACGGTGGATGGCAGCAGACGACGACCTTCCAAAGTGTCAATTTTGTCCTTGAGAGTAGCCCAGCCAGCGAAAATATTCCAGCTAGGAAGCTGTAAGACTCCAACTCACAGGATGCCGGGGCTATTCCCCTGTTATATACCTATGGTTACGGCCATTGGCACCAATCAGAGAGGGCCGAGACGACGCGTGCGAGGAAGGTGAGTTGGGCAGCTCATAGAAGCTCTGGTCCGTCACATTACTGAGCGACGTTAGGTGGCGTGAGGGACTGGCGCCACATTTCAAACTTCCTCTACCGCCTCCCTACAAGCGTTGCGCTTTGTGTGGCGAACAGAAGCAACAGCGGATGCTTAACGCTTGTAGGGAGGCGAGAGCAGCAGTTTCAAACTTGGTGCCAGCCCCTCGCACCACTTGATATCACTCGGTTCTGCAGGGAGCCGGAGCTGCTAGGAGCTGCCCAACTCACCGTCCCTGCACGCATCGTTTCGGCCCTCTCTGATTGGTGCCACTATTATCGTATGGGCTTTTCTTTTAGGTTAGTCGATGGTTTGAGGTCCTCTGATGAACGCTGGGCAGTCGATACGCAGAGAGCGACATCAGATCACATGAAAAGTAGACACCTCGACTGTCAAAATTTTATCATCAAATTGTTGAAGTATTCCCAGCAAAGATCCCGAATTTGATGCCCTCTGGAAATTTCTCAGGCTCAAATTATTCTGTCAATTTATTATGGCTGGAAGACGAGCTAGAAAGCTCTGAGATATTTAGCGATCCGTGGAACATATATTGTAAAGATAGATTTGACATCGTAGGAGGCGGAGTATTCATTACAGTTGATTGAAATACTGTCTCTGTTTAGGTCGAAGGGAAAAACAACCTTCTATAAGCCTCTGAACAAGTCCTAACGTCTATTATTTTTTCTTCGTGGTCCAGGCACGAAATTTACATTGGCGGCAATATAATCGTTCTGCAGTCATCCACAAATTTCGGTTCTCTAAATTTTCTCAGTTACCTCACGAAAACAACGTCTTCCTTCCAGGGTTTCCCATTTGAGTTCATGAAGCATCTCCATAATACTTACGTGCTAATAGAACCTACCGCTAACAAGTGTAGCAACAGATCTGTGAACTGCTTCGATGTCTCCCTTTAATCCGACTTAGTGGGGAACCCATATACTCGAGCAGTACTGAAGAATGGATCGCACTAGTGTTCTATATGCTGCCTCATGTACAGATAAAGTACGCTTTCTTAAAATTCTCCTAATAGACTGAAGTCGAACATTCGCCTCCCTCACTACTGTCCTTATGTGCTCATCCATCATGATAATGCAACCTGTCATCAAGCAGTATCTGTGAGGCAATGTTTTATGAATAATAACGTTCATGAAATGGACTGGACCGGGCGGAATCCCGACCTCAACCCAATGGAATATCTTTGGGGTGACTTAGAACGTCGACATCTCTCCAGTCTCCAGCGTTTAATATAAATACCTTCTGGGGTTTCGGTTCCTGAGGAAGAACGGTCAGCCATTCTTACACAGACATTCAGACATCACATTGAAAGTGTCCTCAGCAGATTTCAAACAGTCATAAAGGGAAAGAATGGCCAAAGCCCACATTAATGCCCAGTAGTGGGTTTCAGGTTACTTTTGGCCAGTTAATGTATGACGTGGCACTAATTTACGTTCGTATGTAAATACGTGCGATTGAAGTATACGCGTTCGCAAGGGAAGGTCGAAAGAGGTACCTGTCCCCATCTGGAATCTGAGGTGAAAACATTTTATTTATCAGACAGTTCCCACATGCGTCTAGATAAGCCTGTCTCTGATTGTGCTAACCTGTAAATCCAACAGACGGAAAATAATGTCCCTTTCCAGAATGTTATTTTCACTCTGCAGCGGAGTCTGAGCTGATATGAAACTTCCTGGTAGATTAAAACTGTGTGCCGGACCGAGATCCGAACTCGGGATCCTTGCAAAAGTCCCGAGTTCGGGTCTCGGTCCGGGACACAGTGTTAATCGACCAGGAAGTTTCATATCAATGTCGCTTTATCGATCACTAGATGGCTTGGATTTGTTTAATTGTGAGGCTGTTCACGTGAAATTAAGATTTTTCGGTGATGTCCTACAGTCAAAGCTGATATGGAATCTGACAGAACACTGGAAAAATAGAGACCCCAACCACTTTCCTGTCCCTTCCTCGTACAGCCCTTATTGAGCTGCAGAAGGCTGCCCGCCCAACACACTCACCTCTTGGATTCCGGCGCTTCTTCCCACCACTAAAAATGTACTGTTAGAAAAAAAAAGCGACACGCCATGAAGGAGTCATGCAAATTGGTCGCAAATTGATATTCGTCGGAAAATGTAAAACTGTAAACTCTGACGGTCGATAGCGCAGTTTCACGGTGAAGCTGGCAAGGATAGAAAACAATAGGTCTTTGTGAATTTCGTACCGTGTAGTCAGTTGGGCAGTAACTATGCCTCGCAGAAAGGCGTGTGAACAGTATATGTAGATTCATCGATTGAGAGAGGACGTGGAGTTGTACTCAGAGTATCCGGTTGGAGTATTCGTCATGTCGCTTGACATTTGAGCAGGAGCGATGACACTATTAGACGATGTTGACAGGAAAGGGTGAACCATGGCCGAACGCAGCATCAAGAAGGAAGCGGTCGACCTGGAGAGACGACAGAACTTCAGGACCGAGCAGTCGACATAGAGGCCCCGGATTCATCGTTATAGCCGATTCGACGTACCACTGGTACTTCAATGATCATAAAGACCATTAATAGGCGGCTCACAGTAAGGAGGGCGAGTTCATGGCGCCCCTTGTGCTGACTACCAATGAATTCTGTACACCAAAAAATGCGTTTGCAGTGGTGTCGGGCGCCTTAGACCCTGAATCTCTCTGGCAGGGATAGAGCTGTCTTCAGTGATAAGCCCTGCTTCGAACTGAGCCCGGATGACCACTGAGACGTGTCTGGAAACGCCTCGGACAACAGTGGGATGCCAACCTGGCTGTTGCCCGCCATGCGGCCCGAGAACCACTAAGCACTATGGGACTTAACAACTGAGGTCATCAGTCCCCTAGTCTTAGAACTACTTAAACCTAACTAACCTAAGGACATCACACACATCCATGCCCGAGGCAGGATTCGAACCTGCGACCGTAGCAGCCGCGTGGTTCCGGACTGAAGCGCCTAGAACCGTTCGGCCACCGCGGCCGGCTGTACCGGTAGCAAATCTAGCAATCCGCCTCTGGATTGCTTCGATGTCTTCCTTCAATCCGACCTGGTACGGATCCCAAAAACTCGTACACTACTCAAGAGTAGGTCACACCAGCTTCCTATACGGAGTCTCCTTTACAAGTGAAACACTCTCTCCTAAAATTCTCCTAGTAAACCGAAGTCGGCCATTCGCCATCCCTACCACAGTTCTCACATCCTCGTTCCGTCTCATGTCGCCTTGCAACGTTACGCCCAGATATTTAAACGACTTGACTGTGTCAAGTAGGACACTAATAATACTGTATCCGAACATTACAGGTTTGATCTTCCTACTCATCCGCATTAACTTATATTTTTTCACGTTTAGGACTAGCTGCCATTCATCACATCAACTGGAAATTTTTTCTAAGTCATCTAGTACACTTGAGAGGCACCCATATGCCTTGCTCGTACTGTGGCATCAAGTAGTCAGGCCTGCAAGATGAGTGGTCTGCCAAGCGAGTGGATTTATTCTTATTTATCGCAAAACATCAATGACTGATTATGAGCTCTAGTACTCACAATTAAGCTACAAATTATTCTCATGTTTGAACATTACGCAACGGAAACGGAAAACGCACCATCTGACTATTAGTAATTTACACAACTCTGACCGTTCACTACGTACTGTCAATGCCACATTTTCTTTCTTACCCAACGGCTTTGATCAACACGTGGCCATCGCACTGAGTATGAATGGCGCACACATTATAAATTCTGGATATCATGACAACATACTGTTCGAAGGAAAAGGCCATCAATCTTTTTCTTTTCACTATCTTTTTTATACCGATAAATTCTATAACCTAAACACACCATTACATTTTCTACAACAATCACACATGAGAAACTCTGCCCAGTGGGCATGGTTTTACATTGGTGATTCTCTATATTATGGTCTCGTAATTATCTAACACTACAGTGCACTTTCTGGATAGGATGGTGGATCTTTTGCTATGTCTCACACCCATCATCACGAAAATTTCCTCCAGACCGAGCGGTACAAAAGGAACATGCATAACCCACTACCTCTGAACCTATCTTGCTACTCTCCCATGCAAACCACACGTACTTAAATTACATGAAATACAGCACACTGGCAACATGGAATACGACACAAGGAATAGTCACAACGTTATAATCACACCACTTTCAGCTTTCCCACTTCAATTAGTATTGATCCCAGTTTCACACGACACGCCCCACTTCGTAGCTTTTCTTTCCTACTATGAACTCTGAAGGATATATGCACGTCTTCCTGAGCAATGCAAGCCAAGTGGCGTTGCTGGATAGACGGCTGACTCACCTTGCTTCACTCTCAGAGTATTATAGTTTGAATCAAGCGTCACACGGAAACATAACACGCAAAGTAATATTAAGAACATATTCGTCACACACGCGAGTCTTCAACTGATACCATGGACGAGTACTTCTCTTTATCCTTTGTCTCATTCACAGATTGAGACTCACACAGTACTCACCACGTGGAAGTACTCGTCTCTAATTTCAAGTCCTGCACATGCCATATCTTAAATATTTCCAACTTATAGTACACACGCCAGTAATTCTGCTTAACTTAAGCACTCGGAAGTATTTCAACTTATTGCTACACGTGGTTTCATTGTGACCGTTGGTCGCTTCCAAAGATTACTACGATCCCATTAATATTACCTGCCTGACACTTAATTCTCCCCACAAAAGTTCCTGAAACGGAGAAATTATTATTCCAAACTACTCTTTAAGTAATCCACATGCATACCATTCTCTCCACTCTTTTGTCTTTACGGAGCACGCCTAAGACAGGTCTTACCAACACAAGATCCACCGCCAGAGTGCTGAAACATGGCCGTTCTTCAGGTCATCTCGCACCTCTGCCGAAATGGGGGAGCACCTTGCTACCGTATTGGTCAGCCACATTTCAGGTGCTCAAAGCTCAAGTAAATTTCATCTCTTTGGTTCCACCAAAGGTGACCAAAGGACCGTCTCAAAGATGATCATATATAGCACATTCACTATCTGTGGTTAGCAGACGACCATACATTCATTCACTTCGCAGATCTCACCAAATTGGATGTAGGGATTTATTTTGTGGGAGTACACATGTGATCAATTAAATAAATAAATTGTCATTCTTTCCTACACTGGTATCCGGCTTAGGTGTATTAAGTGAAATTGAGTTATTATTACAAAAAATATGTTGTTATGACAAGAATAACGAAGAATGTTGAACCTATTTTCAATGTCGGGCGGTACTGTACCCTTTCACCCTAAGTCAACTTCGACACTTTACCGTACACATCATCAACAAACAACCGGAGATTGCTGCCCACCCTGTCCGTCAAATCATTTATGTGTTGTATATGGAGAACAACCGCGGTCCTGTCACACTTCCCCGGGGCACTCCTGACGATACCCTCGTCTCTGATGAACACTCGCCGTCGAGGACAACATACTGGGTTCAATTATTTAAGAAGTCTTCGAACCACTCACGTATCTGTGAACTTATTCCATATGCTCGTATCTGCAATGGCGCACCGTGTCAAACGCTTTCCGAAAATCTACAAATTTGGGATCTGCCTGTTGTCCTTCACCCATATTTCGCAGTATATCATGTGAGAAAAGGGAAAGCTGAGTTCCACACGAGCGATGATTTCTAAGACCGCACTGATTCGTGGACACAAGCTTCTCTCAATAAAGTTTATTATACTCGAACTAAGAATATGCTCAAGTAGTCTGCAGCAAACAGAAGTTAGGTACATTGGTCTACAATCTTGTGGCTCCTTTCTTTTACCTTCCTTATGTACTGGAGTCACCTGCGGTTTTCTCCAGTCGCTTGGCACTTTGTGCTGGGCGAGAGATCCAAGATAAATGCAAGCTAGGTAAGAAGCCAATGCCGTAAAGTACTCTTTATAAAACTGAACTGGGATTCCATCCGGACCTGGTGATTTATTTGCTTTTAAATCTTTCAATTGTTTCTCTACGCCAGGGATGCTTATTACTACGTCGTCCACAAGGAAGTCTTTACGATGGTCAAATGATGGCATGTTTGTACGACTCTCCTGTGTGAAAGATTTCTTGAACATGAAGTTTAAGACTTCGGCTTTCGTTTTGCTATCTTCAACTTCCACACCATACTGGTCAATTAAGGACTGAACAGTAGCCTTAGACCCGCTTAGCGATTTTACGTAAGACCAGGATTTTCTCGGATTCTCTGCCAGATCTTATGCTAAGGTGTGACGGTGGCAGTAGTTGTATGCTTCGTCCACAGATCTTTTCACAGACGCACGAATCTCTACTAACCTCCCCTCGTCCTCATTTGTGCGTTCCCTTTTGAACCGGGAGTGCAAAGCATCTGATCCTCAACATCCTCCGAATTACGTTATTGAATCACGGTGCGTCTTTTCCGTCCTTTATCCACTTACTAGGCACATAACTCTCCAAACCACGATTTAAAGTCTGCTTAAACTTTGCCCACAGTTCCTCTATATCCATCGGACTGTAATTAAGTGATGCCACTTCACTGTCTAATTGAGATACTAATAACCACTTATCTACTCTATCCAGCAGAAACGCTGTCCTAGCCTTCTTGACTGATTTATTAACTTACGTAATCATAGTTGCTGTAAAGACATCATGATCGCTAATCCTGGTTTCTATACTGACATTGCCGATAAGGTCCGGCCTATTTGTAGCTACACCATCTACGATATTTCCACTGTGTTTGGGCTGCCGAGCTAGCCGTTCAAGATAGTTCTCAGAAAACGTGTTCAAAAGTATTTCGCGTGACTGCCTGTCTGTACCCCCCACAATGAATCAGTAGACATCCCTGTTTGTACTCGGTAGGTTGAAGTCGCGTCCTACTAGCATTGCATGATCTGGGTATTTACGTGCTGTTGACTGTAGACATTTTTTGCAGGGAGATTATTCTGGATCATGTCTGTCGGTTTCTTTAGGGGTAGGTTTGGTCCCAACTTTACGTTTACGGACCACTTCCGCCCACACAGGACCGCTACGGTGACGCACATACTGGAAACTTGAAGGTATTGAATGTGTGGAATGGCCTGCATACACTCCGTATCTAAGCCCTCTACAGCATGCTTGCAATGTTCTTGGCAGATGAGTTTCTCAATGAACAGTCCCTCTCCGAACAGTACAAGAACTGGCAGCAGCCTTAAGATAGAAGTGAGACAACATCCCCCAAGTAGTCTTCAAGAGCCTGGTAGCCAGCATAAATAACAGGTGAAAAATGTGCTTTAGTGGCCGAGAACGGCATATTCCTGACTGAGTCCCAATCGACGTTTAAGTTGGGGATCTGTACAATGCACACTTGAACGTTTCTCAAGTCTGTTACCCCGTTTTCCCATGTGGTAAAATCTGTACCATTTTTGGTGATAAGTATACCACTCCAGCACTATTATGTATTTACTATGTTTCATGTCATCCATCAATGCCTGTGATTATTCTTGTCAAGCAGTGTCTGTCCCTCATCTAGACTGGTGGCCGGCAGACTACGATACACTTGATTAAAAATGAGGTTATTCATACTGACCTGGTGCGTGCTTGTTTTGCTACTGAATGGGTTCTGGTCACGTAAGCCACAAAGTCAAAGCTTGGATGTGAAGTAACTGGATCATCGATGCCGCAATGGCTCTGCCTTTCTGCTGCGTCACTGATATTCCAACTCCGGCTGTACCTTGCATTGTAGAGCAGTTATTGTTGTATCAGGAAGTAACCCATGATACAATAACGATCATCTCTGGTCTGAACCTCTTATGCGGCCCTTACTTTTGCTGAAAGTGTCATCTTAATTTTTTCTCAGCCATGCAAAGTACGTTATTTTGTTGCGCAACAGTGTATCTTCGTGTTGCGGCCTTCGGTCCGAAGAGAAGTTTGTTACTGCTTCCCACGACAGTCTATCCTTTTTATCTCTGCCTAACTACCGCAACCTATATCCAACACAGCTTGCTTATTGTATTTCAAACCCTTGTGTCTGTCTCCAATTTTTACCCCTCACGCTTCCTTCGACTAACAAACTGACAAGTCCTTCATGCCTCAGGATGTGTCCATCAATCGATCCCTTCTTTGAATCAAATTGTGCCATAAATTTTCTTTTGCCCAATTCGTTCAGTACCTCCCCATATATTATTAGTCCATCTACCCATCTAATCTTTAGCATTTTTCTGTAACACCATATTTCAAAAGCTTCTATTCTCTTCTTGTGTGAACTTGTTCTTCCTGCTATTGCCGGTTTGCATTTTACATCCTCTATGTTTCGGCCACTAGCAGTTATTTGACTGCCAATTCAGGAAAAATCATCTTTACTTTCTCAATTCCTAATCTAATCTAATCAACATCGCCTAATTTAAATCGATTACTCTCCGCTTCAATCTTTTTCTTTTGTTGATATTCGTCTTATCTTTTCAAAACACTAGCCATTCCGTTCATCTGTTCTTCCAAATCCTTGGCGCCTCTGACACTATTACAATGTTATAAGCTTTTTTTTCCTTCTCTATGAGATTTAATTCCATTTCTGTATTCATCCTTGGTTTCCTGTATTTATTGCTCGACGTACAGATTGAGTAACATCAGGGATATGAAATAACCTGGTCTCAATCCCTTTTCAACTACGGCTTCCCATTCATATTATTCGATTCTTAGAAATGCAGTCTGGTTTCTCCACAAGCTAAAATTAAGTTTTCGTTTCCTGTATTTTGTTCCTAGTACCTTCAGAATTTCAAAGAGTGTAGTCCAGTCAGATTTGTGATAATCTTTCTCTAAATATACAAGCGCTGTTAAGGTAGGTTTACTTTTCTTCAACCTATCTTCTAGGATAAATCGAGGGGGTCAGCATTGGATCGCGTGTTCGTACCTTTCTCCAGAACCCAGAGTTTGGATGCTACCAGTTTTTTTCCACTCTTCTTTAAATAATTCGTGCCAATATTTTGCCACCACGACTTACTGAACTGATGGCTGGGTAGTATTCACACAGGTCCGCACCTGCATTCTTCGTAAATGGTGTTAGTACATTATTCTTTAACTGTGAGGGTGGTTTGCCTGACTTATAAACCTCGCACACTGTCTGGGGTGGGATAAACGAGTTTTCTTTTCAATCACAATACTATGAAAATTTGAACAGTTATTTTAGTTTCCTGTATACCTGATTGAAAACTCGTTACTTAAGTCGCATTTTAACACCTCAAATTTTCTCTGTGTTAACCTTAATAGTATCTAAATTATAATATGCATATAGAATAAACAATTTTTTCGTGTGTGCTAGCTCAAAAATATATTCAGCTTGAGAATGAGATTTTCACTCTGTAGCGGAGTGTACGGTGATATGAAACTTGCTAGCAGATTAAAACTGTGTGACAGACCGAAACTCGAACTCGGGACGTTCGCCTTTCACGACAAGTGCTCTACCAACTTTCTTTTAACTATCTTCATTTTGTTCGGTATTGTTCGTTGCGCTTGGTCTGGGCGGTCGTCACATGACATCCGTTCAAGCTGATCGTTGATTCCTTAACTCAGCTTTTTTATTACAGAGGGCGGCAACCAGCCCTCTGACCGAACACGCTGAGCTACCCAAGCACGACTCACGACCTCTCGGCACAGCTTCAATTCTGCCAGTGCCTAGTCTACTAACTTCCAAACTTCCAGAAGCTCTTCAGCGAACATTGAAGAACTAGCACTCCTGGAAGAACACGCTCTGTTGCAGAGTGAAAATCTCATTCTGGAAACATCCCCCAGGCTGTGGCTAAGCCATATCTCCGCAATATTGTTTCTTCCAGGAGGTCCAGGAGGTTCGCAGAAGAGCTTCTGTGAATTTTGGAAGCTAGGAGACTAGGTACTGGCAGAACTGAAGCTGCGAGAAGGGATCTTAAGTCGTGCTTGGGTAGCTCAGATGGTGCCGGCACGGTAGCTCAGCGTGTTCGGTCAGAGAGGCGCTGGCCCTCTGTAATAATAATTTAAAAAAATGAGTCAAGGAATCAACCACCAACTTGAACGGATGTCCTATGACGTCCGCCCAGACCAGAGGCAACATAACATTACCTAACTTTCCGTAAAAGGCAAAGGTTTCGAGTTCGAGTCTCGGTCTGGCACACAGTTTTAATCTGCCAGGAAGTTTTATATTCAGCCTTTTTAGAAGTAGCTGAAAATTTCTCATGGAGTCCATAAACTGTGAGAGTCGCAAGTTAAGCATTCTTACATAATAGGAGTATTTTGCTCTTCAAATCGGCACAGGTTTAAGCGATTTTTAGCGCCACTGTTGCTGGGTACGAGTTCTGTAAGAACCACAGTAACTTGTTTTGTGTGTGTGTGTGGGTGGGTGGGTGGGTGGATGGGTGAGTTGGTTGGTCTGTGAGTGTGTGTGTTGGATAGTGAAACAGATGATGCAGATGATAGAGAGCGAGAGAAAGGAGGAGATAATGGAGAAAGGAAGGTGACGGAACTTTTTCTCTGCTCGCCGTAGTCCACAGTGCCGGCTGCAGCGTTAATAACTCGACTACACACATCGTTTAGCAGCACCAGCTGTTTCGTTAGGTCGTTGCCCGCAGGTGGCTTGGGGATTCACCTGAAGGAACCGGAGCCCGGCGCTCACACCTCGTGGCGGCGGCGGTGTCGGCAGCGCGGCGTTAGCACTGCCCGACAACAGGTTCTGAACCGAGGCCACCAGCTGAGAGGGGGGACAGCGCCTCGCTTATCGCCCTGCCTACTTCCCTCCCAGCCCAAGTGGCCAACGACCTGAGGAGCTGGACGGCCTGTGCTGCATTATGCATCCCACGAACATTCTGACGGCGGCTACGGCCTCCGTTGCTAGGCTCACACTCGCGAACACCTGACTATTGCTTCAGTGATCGGGAGCCAAGACGTTATCCATGGTATGCTGACATGGAGCTTTAAAACTACGCTTTTTCTATCTTTCACAAAACCAGATAGGTTATGGTGATATAAACTGAAGCAGATAAATTCAACAGAAAATTATAACTTTATACGACACCTGAGGCTGCATTTTGTATGTGCAGTGAAAAGTGGAAAATACTGTCACGATTTCTACTTTTTCGACCTTCCCAGTCACAATGAACAGTCTGTCTTTCATGACTTACACATAAAAACCTATTAAACAATGCAGGCTTCAGTTCAATACATATAATTACCATTTTTATAATATTAATTTAAAGATGCAGGATCTAACGATCTAAAGTCTTTTCTGCAGTACCTTCTTTTCGTATTCGGGACATAAATGGAATAATTTATCTCTTGTTTTTAGTACAAAAGCCCCTGAAAATGCTGAAACATACTGTTCAACTAAAAAAATATTTAGGTAAGTAATTGAAATAATTACTTCCCAATTTGGCAATAACACACTAACTAGCCCCGCACCACCAGTCACACTATGTTTGTATAGAGACGATCGACTTATTATGTAGGCACTAATTTTCGGTATTGTGACACTGAAAAAAGCCTGTGTTTATTTTAACCTTGCCTCCACTATCAGATACCCAAATCCGCAGCTTATAGGGATGTACTTACCTCAATGGATCCGTTTAATTCAGAATTACAGGTCCCAGGCTTTCTCTATAATGTGAGTGGATATGTAGGTTTAATTAACAAATAAAAACTTTACGAAATATTTTTTCACTATCAGCATCCACCACAGATAAAAACATGTAAATGACATACTCCAATATGGCTGCCATCAGTGATGCCAACAAGTGCCAACTTTCAGGTGAAGCGGCTTCTTTTATTGCGACAGCGTAATTACAAAATATGTGATGTGGTGAAGTCAGAAGAACAAGGTAGTGGAAAAGCTGGTGCCTCGCACTGGAACCAGAAATATGTATAGTCATTGCGAGGGGCAATGCTGAATTAGAGATGTCGGCATAGTCACTTCCTCAAGAGCTCCATACGCCAACCGCTGCAGCACGCTTGCTCACGTCACAGCAGAGCACCGCTTATCCATAATCTGTAATTATCGCCAAAAGACGACAGCGTCATCTCGCTACACAACGAGCAGACCGAGAGTTGTATTAGACAGAAAGTTTATAGTCAGTTGTTTTCTGACCGGAGAGACTATTATCTTGTGCTGTATCAAGTGATGCGTTAGTGTTCAGTGACAGTAACAAGTATGCATGACATTCCTGTGGACACGGATTGTTTCAAAGTTAAGAATTTCATCTTCTTCAAGTTACAATAGTCCTCTAATATTTTGAGTGTGTTGTAATATCAAATCGGCGTCCCCCACAAGTAAATCGAAAATTCCACCACTGTGCCGACGAGTGTTATTTCGTCTGGCGCAACATCTTGCATGGGGGCTTAATTAAAAGAATTAATGAATAAATGCAATAATTTTAGTAGCTCGCGAAGAATGCAGTGTAATAAATGTCAATGGTATTTCATGTCGTCAGTTTCCTTTCTATTATAATGAATTTATACAGCTTCCATAAAATCTCCAGTTCATGTGACTTCAATGAAGTTCCTTGTAACCATGTAGTTCGTAGAATTATAGCAGTTCATTTTCTTGTCTTAAAATGTAAAGCACTGAAGGTAAGCCAAACATGCAATCGCGAGTAAATATACCAGTAGAGAACAGAATGTCAAAAAGTGGATGCAGCACAATCCCTACAACGAGGCTGTGCCAAGCGAACAATCTATAATTAATACAATAGTGTAACCTAAACTCTATGCTCGTACACAGTATATAAGTATTTCTATACACTAAACTAAAGAGTAGTTATGACAACAAAATAGAAATGTGTATGGAATGCAGAAAAGCAGCAAATATATGTTGTTGTTATGTCTTCAGCCCTGAGACTGGTTTGACGCAGCTCTCCATGCTACTCTATCCTGTGCAAGCTTCTTCATCTCCCAGTACCTACTGCAATCTACATCCTTCTGAATCTGCTTAGTGTATTCATCTCTTGGTCTCCCTCTACGATTTTTACCCTCCACGCTGCCCTCCAATACTAAATTGGTGATCCCTTGATGTCTCAGAACATGTCCTACCAACCGATCCCTTCTTCTAGTCAAGTTGTGCCACAAACTTCTCTTCTCCCCAATCCTATTCAATACTTCCTCATTAGTTATGTGGTCTACCCATCTAATCTTCAGCATTCTTCTGTAGCACCACATTTCGAAAGCTTCTATTCTCTTTTTCTCCAAACTATTTATCGTCCATGTTTCACTTCCATACATGGCTACACTCCATACAAATACTTTCAGAAACGACTTCCTGACACTTAAATCTATACTCGATGTTAACAAATTTCTCTTCTTCAGAAACGCTTTCCTTGCCATTGCCAGTCTACATTTTATATCCTCTCTACTTCGACCATCCTCAGTTATTTTGCTCCTCAAATAGCAAAACTCCATTATTACTTTAAGGGTCTCATTTCCTAATCCAATTCCCTCAGCATCACCCGAGCTAATTCGACTACATTCCATTATCCTTGTTTTGCTTTTGTTGATGTTCATCTTATATCCTGCTTTCAAGACACTATCCATTCCGTTCAACTGCTCTTCCAAGTCCTTTGCTGTCTCTGACAGAATTACAATGTCATCGGCGAGCCTCAAAGTTTTTATTTCTTCTCCATGGACTTTAATACCTACTCCGAAATTTTCCTTTGTTTCCTTTACTGCTTGCTCAATATACAGATTGAATAACACCGGGGACAGGCTACAACCCTGTCTCACTCCCTTCCCAACCACTGCTTCCCTTTCATGTCCCTCGACTCTTATAACTGCCATCTGGTTTCTGTACAAATTGTAAATAACCTTTCGCTCCCTGTATTTTACCCCTGCCACCTTCAGAATTTGAAAGAGAGTATTCCAGTCAACATTGTCAAAAGCTTTCTCTAAGTCTACAAATGCTAGAAACGTAGGTTTGCCTTTCCTTAATCAATTTTCTAAGATAAGTCGTAGGGTCAGTATTGCCTCACGTGTTCCAACATTTCTGCGGAATCCAAACTGATCCTCGGCTTCTACCAGTTTTTCCATTCGTTTGTAAAGAATTCGCATTAGTATTTTGTAGCTGTCAACACTTGCTTTCTTTGGGGTGGGAATTATTATATTCTTCTTGAAGTCTGAGGTTATTTCCCCTGTCTCATACATCTTGCTTACCAGATGGTAGAGTTTTGTCAGGACTGGCTCTCCCAAGGCCGTCAGTAGTTCCAATGGAATGTTGTCTTCTCCCGGGGCCTTGTTTCGACTCAGGTCTTTCAGTGCTCTGTCAAACTCTTCACGCAGTATCATATCTCCCATTTCATCTTCATCTACGTCCTCTTCCATTTCCATAATATTGTCCTCAAGTACATCGCCCTTGTATAGACCCTCTATATACTCCTTCCACCTTTCTGCTTTCCCTTCTTTGCTTAGAACTGGGTTTCCATCTGAGCTCTTGATACTCATACAAGTGGCTCTCTTTTCTCCAAAGGTCTCTTTAATTTTCCTGTAGGCAGTATCTATCTTACCCCTAGTGAGATAAGCCTCTACATCCTTACATTTGTCCTCTAGCCATCCCTCCTTAGCCATTTTGCACTTCCTGTCGATTTCATTTTTGAGACGTTTGTATTCCTTTTTGCCTGCTTCATTTACTGCATTTTTAAGCAAATATATATCTTACATAATAAATAGGTCATTAGCATCATATCAGCATAAGCAAATAAATGTTCATATGTTATCTTAATAAGTAAACATGAAGGCGCAAGCAGATAAATCACAAAGTATAACTTACATACATAGCCATATCAGCACAACTAATCAGGTGACAAGTATAAAAATGGTTCAAATGGTCCTGAGCACTATGCGACTCAACTTCTGAGGTCATCAGTCGCCTAGAACTTAGAACTAATTAAACCTAACTAACCTAAGAACATCACACACATCCATGCCCGAGGCAGGATTCGAACCTGCGGCCGTAGCGGTCTCTCGGCTCCAGACTGTAGCGCCCAGAACCCCACGGCCACTCCGGCCGGCGACAAATATAGTTTAAATAAATAGGCACATCAGTAAAAAAACATAGCAGCCAAGCGATGCGTAATATACACAAGTACAACCCTGTTCATTAATAAAACATTGTCAACATCAGCAAATGTACTCAAGCATGTCGCTTCACAACTGAATTCATAGAGCATAAAATTTAATACAAAGTATAAATCACGTAATCGCCAGCAGCAAATTACGTATAAAGTATATACCTAAGTAGAAATATGTTACCTGAAATACACTCCCGGAAATTGAAATAAGAACACCGTGAATTCATTGTCCCAGGAAGGGGAAACTTTATTGACACATTCCTGGGGTCAGATACATCACATGATCACACTGACAGAACCACAGGCACATAGACACAGGCAACAGAGCATGCACAATGTCGGCACTAGTACAGTGTATATCCACCTTTCGCAGCAATGCAGGCTGCTATTCTCCCATGGAGACGATCGTAGAGATGCTGGATGTAGTCCTGTGGAACGGCTTGCCATGCCATTTCCACCTGGCGCCTCAGTTGGACCAGCGTTCGTGCTGGACGTGCAGACCGCGTGAGACGACGCTTCATCCAGTCCCAAACATGCTCAATGGGGGACAGATCCGGAGATCTTGCTGGCCAGGGTAGTTGACTTACACCTTCTAGAGCACGTTGGGTGGCACGGGATACATGCGGACGTGCATTGTCCTGTTGGAACAGCAAGTTCCCTTGCCGGTCTAGGAATGGTAGAACGATGGGTTCGATGACGGTTTGGATGTACCGTGCACTATTCAGTGTCCCCTCGACGATCACCAGTGGTGTACGGCCAGTGTAGGAGATCGCTTCCCACACCATGATGCCGGGTGTTGGCCCTGTGTGCCTCGGTCGTATGCAGTCCTGACTGTGGCGCTCACCTGCACGGCGCCAAACACGCATACGACCATCATTGGCACCAAGGCAGAAGCGACTCTCATCGCTGAAGACGACACGTCTCCATTCGTCCTCCATTCACGCCTGTCGCGACACCACTGGAGGCGGGCTGCACGATGTTGGGGCGTGAGCGGAAGACGGCCTAACGGTGTGCGGGACCGTAGCCCAGCTTCATGGAGACGGTTGCGAATGGTCCTCGCCGATACCCCAGGAGCAACAGTGTCCCTAATTTGCTGGGAAGTGGCGGTGCGGTCCCCTACGGCACTGCGTAGGATCCTACGGTCTTGGCGTGCATCCGTGCGTCGCTGCGGTCCGGTCCCAGGTCGACGGGCACGTGCACCTTCCGCCGACCACTGGCGACAACATCGATGTACTGTGGAGACCTCACGCCCCACGTGTTGAGCAATTCGGCGGTACGTCCACCCGGCCTCCCGCATGCCCACTATACGCCCTCGTTCAAAGTCCGTCAACTGCACATACGGTTCACGTCCACGCTGTCGCGGCATGCTACCAGTGTTAAAGACTGCGATGGAGCTCCGTATGCCACGGCAAACTGGCTGACACTGACGGCGGCGGTGCACAAATGCTGCGCAGCTAGCGCCATTCGACGGCCAACACCGCGGTTCCTGGTGTGTCCGCTGTGCCGTGCGTGTGATCATTGCTTGTACAGCCCTCTCGCAGTGTCCGGAGCAAGTATGGTGGGTCTGACACACCGGTGTCAATGTGTTCTTTTTTCCATTTCCAGGAGTGTATAAACTCAATTAATAGTTTCCTTTTTAGTTTATTACTTTCTTCCTCAAAATTACATTCTTCCTGAAATTTCTCGATAGCAAGTCATCTTAACGTCGGACACGCAGAAAATTTACCTGAAGTTCTTAAATATTTTATACAACTGTATCCTGGAAAAACTGAACGTTAATAACATAAGTTATCAAGTCACTATAGCTTTATACTGAATTTAATCGGAGAAATTAGAGTGTGTGTTTGTCTACGGCTGTCAGTGCATTCGCACTGAGCGCTCGATCAGCTGTAGGTAAGCGTGACGTAGGAAGTAATTGTTTGCGGTCAACGGCTACCTTGTGCGGCGCGCGGACTGACTATCGCTTCGTGTATGTGCTGCCGCTAGAACACGGCGAGGTATCCCTGCATTCTCTGCGTGTTTACGTGTAACTGTTAATTTCTCAAAAGTATGTCATTCCACAAAAATTTTAACGTTCGATGTATGATGTATTCCCTTAGAGCGCCGTGATTTAAGAGTTTCTACTTCAACAGTGTTATCATGAATTCTATATGGACCGTTATAAAGCAGAAAAAATTTGCGACACAAGGCTTTTCCTTTGTGAGACAAACGATGACACTTAATTAACACCTTCTGATCAACTGACAAAGTTTTTAAACGACCAGGACGTTTAGCTGATTTCTCTCTTCTAGCAGCCACAGATGCAATATTTTGAAGAGCCAGGTTGACAACTTCAGAATGCCGCTGTTTCCGTGTAGGCGGAAAAGGAACGATTTCAGAAATACGATTCGTCGGTGCTTTATCTTTTAATATCGATATAGGCGCTAAAGAAGTTCAATCATTAGGGAGTTCATTCAGAATGTTTTGAAAAATATGAAGATACTGATGCCACGTTCTGTGATTATGATGACAATAAAGACGACACAATTTATTGATTTCCTTCATCCATCTCTCTGACGCGTTAGATTGAGGGTGAAAAAGTGAAATGAAAATTGGTTTAATCTTACGACGCTGTAGAGTACGAAGCCAAATTTTAGACCGAAACTGTGATCCATTATCTGATATAACTGTATCAACATGACCCACTTCTTTTAGAAAATGTTTGATGAAAGCCTTAGATACTGAACGAGCTGTTGCTTTGCGTAAAGGTGTAAAACACATATTTTGATGTCAATTTCACTACTACCATAATGTACGCAAAACCATTAGTAGAACGAACCACTGGACCGAACAAATCGACTGCAGCCATCTCCTTTAATCTCGCTGGAATGATAGCAAACAACGGTGCTCTGTGAGAAATAGTTGGCGGCTTTGCCTTTTGACATAATTTGCATTTAGCAAGAACAAATCGAATACGTTTTTCCATATTACTGAAGTAGCAATTTACTCGTAATTTATGAAAGCATTTTCTGGGACCAAAGTGTGCATGGCAGAAATGTGTATACCAAATCAATTTATTAACCCACTCATCAGGAATGCAAACTAACCAAACAGAGTTCTCAACCGATTTTCGTTTAAAAAGAATATCATTGCGAACTAAATAATACTGTCTAATCGCTACGCTTTCCTTTCCCCTCCACTTCTCCTTAATCTCCTTCCAGATTGGATCCTTGTTATGCTTCTTAGCGATGTCCTGGAGCGAAGACGAAATAAAATTCTCGAACGCAACACCTTGAATATACATCAAACAATAATTGTCTTCTTTGCAGTCTTCCTCTGTCATAAGGCTGGTATCTATTGTCCTGTCTGTTTCGTCTGTCATTTTCAAAATTACCGCTATAACGTCCGTTCCGATCATTATCCCTTTTCTCTGAAATTCTATTGTGATTACCGTTACTGAAAAAATTACAAGTAGTTCCATCGTCGTTGTCATACTCTAGTTCTTGTAGCAAAGTTTTAAAAGTTTCATTGTCGTCTTTACATCTTCCGGATAGAGCAATGTATCTAATCGATTGTGGCAGCTTAGTTAAACAAATACGAATTAATTCAGTCGGGCTATAAGGACTGGAAAGGAATTGATTCTTTCAAATCATGTCCTCAAAGTATTCTACCGGCGTGCGGAACTCAGACTGTTTAAAATTACGCTGCATAATAAGACTATGTTTGACTCTGTCTTGCGTGTTTTCGGACCAATATGCCGATGGAAATGCATGATAAAAAATCATTTAAATTATTACAATCTCTAATAAGTTCATGCATGCGCGTCGCCGGTTCGTTTTCTAAATATCCACACACAAATTCCAGTTTGTGACTTAGTGGCCAATTTAATGGAAGTGCGTACATAAATTGATCTAACCATGAACATGGATGTATGTCATTATTAGAATTGCGAAAGATCTTAAATTTCCGAACAGTATAAAGTGTTTAAACTCAAAGTTCTCGCCTCGTGGCGACAAAGACCTACCGCGCCTGTCCCAGTCCGAATGTCGATTATTGTCAAGTTCGCGCGCCTGGCGCCCTCTTGTTGCATCTCGTAAATGAAATACACTCCTGGAAATTGAAATAAGAACACCGTGAATTCATTGTCCCAGGAAGGGGAAACTTTATTGACACATTCCTGGGGGTCAGATACATCAGATGATCACACTGACAGAACCACAGGCACATAGACACAGGCAACAGAGCATGCACAATGTCGACACTAGTACAGTGTATATCCACCTTTCGCAGCAATGCAGGCTGCTATTCTCCCATGGAGACGATCGTAGAGATGCTGGATGTAGTCCTGTGGAACGGCTTGCCATGCCATTTCCACCTGGCGCCTCAGTTGGACCAGCGTTCGTGCTGGACGTGCAGACCGCGTGAGACGACGCTTCATCCAGTCCCAAACATGCTCAATGGGGGACAGATCCGGAGATCTTGCTGGCCAGGGTAGTTGACTTACACCTTCTAGAGCACGTTGGGTGGCACGGGATACATGCGGACGTGCATTGTCCTGTTGGAACAGCAAGTTCCCTTGCCGGTCTAGGAATGGTAGAACGATGGGTTCGATGACGGTTTGGATGTACCGTGCACTATTCAGTGTCCCCTCGACGATCACCAGTGGTGTACGGCCAGTGTAGGAGATCGCTTCCCACACCATGATGCCGGGTGTTGGCCCTATGTGCCTCGGTCGTATGCAGTCCTGATTGTGGCGCTCACCTGCACGGCGCCAAACACGCATACGACCATCATTGGCACCAAGGCAGAAGCGACTCTCATCGCTGAAGACGACACGTCTCCATTCGTCCTCCATTCACGCGGTCCCCTACGGCACTGCGTAGGATCCTACGGTCTTGGCGTGCATCCGTGCGTCGCTGCGGTCCGGTCCCAGGTCGACGGGCACGTGCACCTTCCGCCGACCACTGGCGACAACATCGATGTACTGTGGAGACCTCACGCCCCACGTGTTGAGCAATTCGGCGGTACGTCCACCCGGCCTCCCGCATGCCCACTATACGCCCTCGCTCAAAGTCCGTCAACTGCACATACGGTTCACGTCCACGCTGTCGCGGCATGCTACCAGTGTTAAAGACTGCGATGGAGCTCCGTATGCCACGGCAAACTGGCTGACACTGACGGCGGCGGTGCATAAATGCTGCGCAGCTAGCGCCATTCGACGGCCAACACCGCGGTTCCTGGTGTGTCCGCTGTGCCGTGCGTGTGATCATTGCTTGTACAGCCCTCTCGCAGTGTCCGGAGCAAGTATGGTGGGTCTGACACACCGGTGTCAATGTGTTCTTTTTTCCATTTCCAGGAGTGTAAATTGCTTTCTTCAAAACCCCCCGCTATTGGTGATTCTAAATTTCTTCTGCTGTCTTTTCCTACGATTTCGCTTTCAATTTGTTTAACTTGCTTTCGTAAAGCCTCAAATTCCCTTGTAACGCGTTCATTAAATTTTCCCGGATTTTCAACATGGTTATTTATATTCTGGTACTCTTCTGTTTCTGCAAATGGCAATGGAGCTGTATTATCTGAATCTCTGTCCCCATTTAAACTAAGACTTGTCAATTTATCTGAAATCTCCTCAACTCTTTCCGATAAGTCACCTATATGTTCCTTCTGTTTATTTACGTCTTCCGTAAGTGTCGCGACTCGGGTTTCAGTATTGACACATTTAGTAGTTAACTGTTCATATTGTTGCGTTAGGGTATTTATTCTGTCATTTGGTACAGATTCCTCGATTCTTTCAAATATTTCTTCCTTATCGTGTGCACGTTGTAAATTTAACTCTAAAAATTTTTGTGCTATCACGCAATCTCTTTCTTCCTATTCTCTATCCTGTTCCTTTTGTCTAATTTCTATTGAAGTTAATCTATTATTGTGAGCATTCAAAATCGGTTGTACGTCTTCTCTAATTTCTTTCTTTAATTCATCTTTCATGTATTCAAAACATATCCCTATTCGTGAGTCTAACCGTGTTTCCATCGTCCTATTTGTGATCCCAAATTTAATATTGCACTCATCAACTGCTCCATATTAACTGGTCCGAAATTCTTTTCGCCCCTAACATTTCCCGTGAAACTAACTTCCTTCGTCATAGCCGTAAAGCTATCTGTGTTCAATACCATTCCAGAATCTTCTATCGTTAATCTCGTATTCTGAAAATTTTTCAATCGGGAAAAATTTTGAACTGGTTCCGGACTATTTTCCCGGCTTATTAAATTGTTTTCTACTTCATTATTCACCATAATGTTCTCCTGTTTTGGCGAGTTCGCCATGTTAACTATTTCTTTATTCTGACTATCCATCATTCTTGCCTTTTTCATCGATCGCGTAATCATTTACAAAACATACAAAACTCGTCACTATACGAAAATTACACACAATATAACACAAACACGATTAACGAACAATTAAAACCTTCACAATTGCACAAAATTGTCAAACCCGTATATGACACATCAAAAATTAAATTCTACAAAAATACCATCAGAAGAATGACAAGACAACTACATATGTTCACTTACAAAATCTACACTTGCATTACAATCACTAAACTACAAATTACTACAACAATACTACTGTCTAATATTTTTGCTATCAAAAGAATTCCAAGGGACGATCCGAAGCAGCGGTCGCCACGTGTATGGGGGCTTATTTAAAAGGGAAAGACTATAAATGCAATAATTTGTAACCAGTTGACCCTGACTAGTATTAGCACGCAATCTGACTGCATAAAATAAAAAAAATAAAGAATGACAAGGTATTTCCATTAACACAATTGATTAATTAAGTCCCCTGCAACTACAAAAGCTACGAAACAACAAAGCACAAGTGTAACTGTTCTGTGTGAGCTAGTGTGACTCAACGTACATGTATCTGGCGCGATTCTTTCTCAATACGACAAAATATTTTAAACACCATTTACAATGAACTAATTGAAAAACCAGAAATATTATAATTGCACATAGAAACCAGAATTACAAGTCTAATAAATGAACATGAGCCAGATGCTTTGTTGACTGAACCTGTGAGCAAGAGGCATTGTCATTACAGAAAACTGTAATACTTTTTTACCTCATTATATATTGACGAAAATTTTCCAGTACACCAGCATCATAAATCAAAAGCCCATCTCCTCAAATACACTCTGACAATTGCAACTTCTTCCATCTATACATTACACCAACCGAACAGCATCTACTCTCTCGCCTAACAGAACAACATCCTCTGAACTACTACTGCACCAGTGGAGGCGGCGGAATAATAATCTTTGGCGCAGTCTCTGGCGCTGTGACTCAATGTAGCCACCTTTCAATCTGTCAATGGAAATTACCTTCTCTACAATTTATAATTACACAGAACGCCAATTTTATAAAAGATTCAGACCTTTAAACCAAACTCGAAGTCCCTCACAGACTGCTCGTTTTGGTCGTATTCAGATCATGTTTATAACGCACTGATGTGACAAAGTCAAGGGATTCCTCCTAATATCGTGTCAGACCTGCTTTTGTCCTGCGTAGTGTAGCAACTCGACGTGACACGGAGTCAATCTGCAGAAATATGGAGCCATGCTGTCCTCTATAACCGAGCATAACTGCGAAGGTGTTGCTGTAGCAGGATTTTATGCATGAACTGGCCTCTTGATTGAGTATCATAAACGTTGGATGGAATTCATGTCGGGCGATCTGGGTGGCCAAATCAATCGCTCGTATTGTCCAGAATGTTCTTCAATCAATCACGAACAGTTTTGTCCCGGTGACACGGTGCAGTATCATTCATAAAATTCCATCGTTGTTTGGCTGCATACAGTCTCCCAGTAGCCGAACGTAGCCATTATCAGTCAACGGTCGGTTCAACTGTACCAGAGGACGCATCCACTCCATGCAAACACAGCCCATATCACTGTGGAGCCACCACCAGCTTTCATACTTCCTTGTTGACAACTTGTGTCCATGGTTTCGTGGGGTCCGCGACACACTGGAATCCTATTGTTAACTCTTACCAACTGAAACTGGTACTCATCTGACGAGGCCACAGTTTTCCAGTCGTGAAGGGTTCAAACCGATTTCGTCGCGAGTCCAGGAGAGGCGCTGCAGGTAATGTCGTGCCGTTAGCAAAGGCAAGCGCGTCGTGTTTCTACTGCCATGTACCATTAACGTCTTATTTCGCCGCACTGTCCTAACGGGCAAATTCTACGTACGTTCCACATTGATTTCTGCGGTTATTTCACGCAGTGTTGCTTGTCTTTTAGCGCTGACATCTCTAGTCAAACGCCGCTGCTCTGTCGTTTAGTGAAGGCGGTCGGCCACTCCGTTGCCCGAGGAGAGAGGTAATGCCTGAGATTTGGTATTCTCGGCGCACTCTTGACACTGTGGATCTGAATTACCTAACGATTTCAGAAATGGAATGTCCCAAGTGTCTAGCTCCAGTTACCATTCTGAGTTCAAAATGTATTAATTCCCGTCTTGCGGCCATAATAAAGCTAGAAACCTTTTCACATGAATCACCTAAGTAGAAATGACAGCTCTGCAAATGCACTGTCCGTTCACACCGCCATCTGCAAATCGCTGTTCCATGACTTTGATCACCTCACTGTTTAATTTGTACACTGTCTCTCAAACGGTTTAGTATACAGCAGCATGTCATCAACAAAGCGTAAGGTTATTGAAGCGCGAAAAGCTATTCAACGGAAATTACGACTGTTAAAATTAAGGCAGTTGCGACGAGATCAGTCTCTATCGGAATCATTTAAACCGATACCTGAATGTCTGAAAAGGCTATCACACACCATAGATGGAGGCAGAAAAGGAGGAAGGAAAACACGAGAGTTTGTGTCCTATTACCGATTTCATTAACTATCACAGTGGTGCTGACTCTAACAGAACATTCACGATCATCAGGGAAAAGCCATTTATGTTAGGTAATCACCCAATATGTTTAACTGAGAAAGCAATATAATTTGGGAACGAGAAATTTGAAAAACACATGGTTTATTAGAGCTAATGTTCTTAAAAACTCTGAATGTCAATAAGGAAATTCCGAAAGAGATAAAGAAGGATGGTGAAATATTACCTATTACTAATGCGCGTAGGAAAGACAATACCTCAAAAGGACGACTGGAAGCCTCAACAAGTGACAAATGCAAGAACATAATTAAGTCCACGTTAGCGGCTACACACAGTGCAGTTACAGGCGCGGAAGTTCCGTACAGAGCACTGAACAAATTACCTCTGGATATACGTATTACAATGACCCGAATAAATACACTGAAGCGCCAAAGAAATTGGTATAGGCATGCGTATTCAAATACGGAGATATATAAACTGGCAGAAAACGGCACTGCGGTCGGCAACGCCTATACAGGGTGTTACAAAAAGGTACGCCAAACTTTCAGGAAACATTCCTTACACACAAAGATAGAAAATATGTTGTGTGGACATGTGTCCGGAAACACTTACTTTCCATGTTAGAGCTCATTTTATTAGTTCTCTTCAAATCACATTAATCATGGAATGGAAACAAACAACAACAGAACGTACCAGCGTCACTTCAAACACTTTGTTACGGGAAATGTTCAAAATGTCCTCCGTTAGCGAGGATAGATGCATCCACCCTCCGTCGCATGGAATCCCTTATGCGCTGATGCAGCCCTGGAGAATGGCGTATTGTATCACAGCCGTCCACAATACGAGCACGAAGAGTCTCTACATTTGGTACCGGGGTTGCGTAGACAAGAGCTTTCAAATGCCCCCATAAATGAAAGTCAAGAGAGTTGAGGTCAGGAGAGCGTGGAGGCCATGGAATTGGTCCGCCTCTACCAATCCATCGGTCACCGAATCTGTTGTTGAGAAGCATACGAACACTTCGACTGAAATGTGCAGGAGCTCCAGCGTGCATGAACCACATGTTGTGTCGTACTTGTAAAGGCACATGTTCTAGCAGCACAGGTAGAGTATCCCGCATGAAATCGTGATAACGTGCTCCATTGAGCGTAAGTGAAGGAACATGGGGCCCAATCAAGACATCACCAACAATGCCTGCCCAAACGTTCACAGAAAATCTGTGTTGATGACGTGATTGCACAATTGCGTGCCGATTCTCGTCAGCCCACACATGTTGATTGTGAAAATTTACAATTTGATCACGTTGGAATGAAGCCTCATCCGTAAAGAGAACATTTGCACTGAAATGAGGATTGATACATTGTTGGATGAACCATTCGCAGAAGTGTACCCGTGGAGGCCAATCAGCTTCTGATAGTGCCTGCACACGCTGTACATGGTACGGAAACAACTGGTTCTCCAGTAGCACTCTCCATACAGTGACGTTGCCAACGTTACCTTGTACAGCAGCAATTTCCCTGACGCTCACATTAGGGTTATCGCCAACTGCACGAAGAATTGCCTCGTCCATTGCAGGTGTCCTCGTCGTTCTAGGTCTTCCCCAGTCGCGAGCCATAGGCTGAAATGTTCCGTGCTCCCTAAAACGCCGACTAATTGCTTCGAACGTCTTCCTGTAGGGACACCTTCGTTCTGGAAATCTGTCTCGATTCAAACGTACCGCGCCACGGCTATTGCCCCGTGCTAATCCGTACATCAAATGGGCATCTGCCAACTCCGCATTTGTAAACATTGCACTGACTGCAAAACCACGTTCGTAATGAACACTAACCTGTTGATGCTACGTACAGATGTGCTTGATGCTAGTACTGTAGAGCAATGAGTCGCATGTCAACACATGCACCGAAGTCAACATTACCTTCCTTCATTTGGGCCAACTGGCGGTGAATCGAGGAAGTACAGTACATACTGACGAAACTAAAATGAGCTCTAACATGGAAATTAAGCGTTTCCGGACACAAACCCACATAACATCTTTTCTTTATTTGTGTGTGAGGAATGTTTCCTGAAAGTTTGGCCGTACCTTTTTGTAACACCCTGTATAAGACAACAAATGTCTGGCGCAGTTGTTGGAGCGGTTACTGCTGCTACAATGGCAGGTTGTCGAGATTTAAGTAACTCTGAACCTAGTGTTATAGTCGGTGCACGAGCGATGGGACACAGCATCTCCGAGGTAGCAATGAAGTGGGGACTTTCCCGTACGACCATTTCACGAGCGTACCGTGAAAATCAGAAATCCCGTAAAACATCAAATCTCCATCATCGCTGCGACCGGAAAAAGATCACGGAAAAATGGGACCAACGACGACTGGAGAGAATATTTCGACATGACAGGAACGCAACCCTTCTGCAGATTGCTGCAGATTTCAATGTTGGGCCATCAGCAAGTGTCAGCGTGCGAACCATTCAACAAAACATCATCGACACATGCTTTCGGAGTCGAAGGCCCACTTGTGTACCTTTGATGACTGCACGACACAACGCTTTACGCCTCGCCTGAGCTCGTCGACACCGACATTTGACAGTTGATGACTGAGAACATGTTGCCTGGTCGGACGAGCCTCGTCTCAAATTGTTTCGAGCGGATGAACGTGTACAGGTATGGAGACAAGCTCATGAATCCATGGACTCTGCATGTCAGCAGGGGACTGTTCAAGTTGGTGGAGGTTCTGTAATAGTGTGGGGCGTGTGCAGTTGGAGAGATATTGGACCCCTGATGCGTCTAGATACGAGTCTGACAGGTGACACGTACGTAAGCCTCCTGCCTGATCACCTTCATGTCCATTGTGCATTCCGACGGACTTGGACAATTCCAGGACAATGCGACACCCCACACGTCCAGAACTGTTGCAGAGTGGCTCCGCGAACACTCTTCTGAGTTTAAGCATTTCCGAAGGCCATCAGACTCACCAGACATGAATATGATTGAGCATATCTGGGATGCCTTGCAACTTGCTGCTCAGAAGAGATCTCCACCCGCTCGCACGCTTACGGGTTTATGGGCAGCCCTGCAAAATTCGTGGTGTCAATTCCTTCCATTACTACTTCAGACGTAGTCGAGTCCATAATGTCAAATCGTGTTGCGGCAGTTCAGCGTGCTCGTGGGAGCCCTACGCGGTATCAGGCAGGTGTACCACTTTCTTTGGCTCTTGAGTGTAATATAGTGGTTACGACTACACACAGCATCAGCTGCCGCAAGGAATACAGTTAACTTGAACGAAATCATATCAGTCATCGCACAACTTCGAGAAAGAGGTGCGTGCCATCGAATAACTAAATATGGACATTTGTAGTTCATGAGCTCCATAGGCCGGCACACAAAACATTTCGCGCGCAGGCATGTGATAATATGAGGATTGGATGGTTTATGGAAGGCTGCTTTCATAGATATACGAGAATATTTACAATCGAATAAAGATTTCAAGTACATTTAAATGGTCAGTGTGGAGCAGTCTTCCACTCTTTCTATTCTGTGTTCTTTTGCTTAGATAGATCCTCCACTGTCCTATCTACGTAGTTAAGTCATAGAACGGCACTGAAACTACCACGTACCATTCCAGAGGCTTACTCTAGTTCTCTCGTAGGTAAAAGAAATGGCTACGATAATAAAAATGGATCCCATCGCAGCCACGGTATCTGAAGTAGCACAATTTAAATGATCTGTATTCCTTGTGTTTGAAAATAAAAAATGTCAGTATGTCAAGTAAACAGTCGATGTGTATGTAGTGCATGTGCTTGAGGATAAAATGTAGTTGTAGGATTTAAATGATATGTATTATGTGTGATTGAAAATAAACGATGTCAAGTAAATAGTCGAAGTGTTTGAGCATAAAATGTAGTTGTAGGATTTAAATGATTTGTATTATGTGTGTTTGAAAATAAACGATGTCAAGTAAATAGTCGAAGTGTATATCTAACATGTGGCTTTAGCTGCGCATATTATTGGGGAGAGAGAGCTAATGAATTGTTTAACAGATGATGAGCGAAAACAATATAAAAAACTGGAGTTATCTCTGATCAGGGAGCACTCGTGAATAACCAATTTGAGAAAATGCTATAATTACTAATATATTACAGCTCTAAATGTAAAATTGATAAGCTATTAAGTAGCTGTGTCTTATCATATAAAAACTGGAAAACGTTCAGTCACTGCAAACTGCACTTTTGCATGGTTTTTGTTGTGGCCAAAATGTAACTGCTTTGATAATAAAGAAAGGTAAACTCTATAATCTAGTATCAAGTAGTTCCTGGTGGACAGTCATTAACAATAAGTGTTTATGGGAAGGTGAAGACTACTTGGAGAAGCAGCGCGTGTTTGCTGAGTCCGGAGGACAATGAAATTCTTAAGTTTTCAGCCTAACTAAAATATTAATTATTTTTCTTACAGATTTATATCGAAAACGTTTTTTATAATATTTTAAATCGCGATGCAGTGCGATTTCAGTGTTGGTTTCGGAGTGTATTGCGTAGTTGCTTTGTTTCCACTCCAATAAAGGAAAGTGGAAGCACGTTAAGTCATGAGGCGTAATTCTGATAAAAATCATCGCTCTTTAGTGTGAATGTGCGTATAAGTGTGTCTTCGCTTGATTGTAAGGTTATCTCTCGCTGAAATTCTGCAAATTTCTCGCCGTGTCCAATCCACGTGGAGTGTGCTTAGTAGTAACAGTACCGCGCTCTCATAAAATTGTTGAACGAGCCATCAGGTCAATACTATGGCGTTATTAACGCAGTTGTGCAGTTTTTTTGTAAGTAATGTGTTTGGATTTGATTTCTTCATTAAAATCGTTGTGGAATTACATATTTTCTGTAAATGTACCGCGCCCGGGTTCCCGGGTTCGATTCCCGGCGGGGTCAGAGATTTTCTCTGCCTCGTGATGACTGGGTGTTGTGTGATGTCCTTAGGTTAGTTAGGTTTAAGTAGTTCTAAGTTCTAGGGGACCATAGATGTTAAGTCCCATAGTGCTCAGAGCCATTTGAACCAATTTTTTTTGTAAATGTACTTGTGCACGTGTAATATGAGCTGTAATAACAAAACTAGCCATCAGCTACTCTTTTGCATAATATTTCGCGTATTCAAACTCAATTAATCGCTTTCGCGAGCAGTTTTACTATTTCACTATTTCTAGAAAGATTTTTATAGAGCATTTTGGTAATATTGAGGTTATATCGAACCACGTGACGTTTGTCTAAACTTCCAGTACCAGTCTGTGGTTATCCATTGGGAACACGACCACGCTAGTAGCGAAATTTCTTTGCCTAAATTATAGAATGGTTATGGTTCATTTCCTTTTTGTGAACCCTTGAACTGCCTTTGTGTGCTTGTTTGAATGTGGTATCCCATCCTGTTTCCTATTCTTTCTGTTTCCTATTCTTTGAAAATCATGTTTGATGCTAACTGAACCACCTCTGAGTAACTACTTACTTACTTTACTTTACGCGATCAGGCCCAATGGACCGCGCGCTGCTTTGAGAGATTGCCTCCACTTCAGCCTGTCTTAGGATCTTTTCTGCCAACCTTCCAGCACCCCCAGTCTCTGAAGGTCTTTGGATACGCAGTGACTCCCTTGAGTTCTAGGTCTTCCTACGGGCCTTCTGCCGCATGTCTTGGTGCTGAGTACAGTTTTTGGCCAACGGTTGTCCTGCATTCGAGCAACATGCCCTGTCCACTGGAGTTGTCGTGTCTTCATTATAGCCACGATGTTCAGCTGTTTGTAAATATCATACAACTCTGTATTGTGACGAATCCTCCGTTTTTCACTCTCATTATTGTAAACTGATCCATAAATCTGCCGAAGGACTTTCCTTTCAAATACCATCAGTCTGTTCAGATCTTGCTTTGTTGTTCTCCAGGTGACACATCCATATAGTACTAATGACTGTAGGAGTGTTTGTAGATGTTTATTCTGAAATGTCTTGACAAACTTCAGGTTTTGAGGAGAGCATTAAGGCCTTGGTAACAGCGATTACCTGCCTGTAGTCTTGCCTGTATTTCCATATTACTGGATGGTTCATCTCTGAATACAGCACCTGGATATTTGAACTCCCTGACATGACGATAAGAACCTTCAGTTGTCTGTAAGGGTGGAAGTGGTTCTTGAGTTTCATTATGCCTACGGTGTATAACCATGTATTCCGTCTTGTCACGATTGATTTGAAGTCCAATTTTCCTCGCTGTTGTTTCCAGAATGTCAGCCATTTCCCCTAATTCTTCTTGCGACCCAGATAGTAGCATTATCTCATCGGCATATCCGAGGTACTTGATGTTCACATCCCCGGTCTGGACTCCTGTGAGTTCATTAGATGACATCTCTTGAATTACCTTCTCTAACGCAAGATTGAAAAGAACAGCTGATAGTCCATCGCCCTGCTGTAGTCCAGTTACTATTTTGAATGTTTCAGTCATCTAATTTCCAATTTTTATCTTTGCTGTAGTATCCATCAGGCAGGTCCTCGTGAGGCTTACTAGTATCTTGGCAAAACCGACCGAACTCTTCCAGACACCTCAGCATACTTTCCCGAAGATGATCTTACAACAAATATTGAGAAGAGTGATACGACGGTAGTTTTCACATTCCATTCGGTCATTCTTCTTGTGATGGGACAGATTAGTGCATTCCTCCAGTCTTCTGGAATGTCTTCTAAAATATTGACTGCTAATGGCAACAGTGGGTGGAAATGGAGGTACCCAATGGAGAGCACATCATAGAGCAGTTGAACTGCTTAATCGGCGAGTAACTCACAACAGTGCTGCAGTGTCAGTTGTGTTGATACTAAGCAGAGCAATGGCAACGGTAAACAAAGCAAGCATTGCATTTTAGTGCAACAACAGTTGCCAAAGTTGATGTTTCGTCCGAAAGAAATTCAAGGAATTTCGCAGAGTGAGAAAGAAGTAACACACAAAATATTCACGTTTCTGAAAGATGAGTCAGTGGAATATATGGTGTCGTATATGCTCGACAGTGCGGATGATGTACATGAGGAGTACAATGATGATGATACATGATTAACAAGTGAAAGTGATACTGAAACAGGTAACAAGCCATGTAGTTCATCATCCTTGTGGGACGGGGAGCCACAGATATCATCTCCAGTGAAACGTAGTAAAGAACAATCGTTGTCCAAGGAGCAGATATTAAAGATAACTACGTACCTTGAAGATCATCCCTCTAGCATAGTAAAAAAGTTATGAACCGATTTCGAATAAGTCTGCACCAGTATGATCGTGTAGTGCATAAAAAAACTACGGATAATCAAAGGACGAGAAGACGCACTTGTTAAAAAAACTGGCAAAAGCTTCACTTCTAATGTTCAAATATGTGTGAAATCTTATAGGACTTAACTGCTAAGGTCATCAGTCCCTAAGTTTACACACTACTTAACCTAAATCATCCTAAGGACAAACACACACACCCATGCCTGAGGGAGGACTCGAACCTCCGCCGGGACAAGCCGCACAGTCCATGATTGCAGCGCCTAGACCGCTCGGCTAATCCCGCGCGGCGCTTCACTTCTCAAATGGAAGAACAAACACTGGCACTTACTGTATGCAGGGCCATATAAGGCAGTAAACACGTCACATGAAGGACATTGTGTCATCGCAAATCCAGATACAATGAAGGTAAAAGGACTTTACCCTAATGCTGACACAAAGCGATTTGGAGTTTAAAAATCAACATTTCACTGTGATCCATGTACACAGTGATTAGTAGTTACTATCTTGTTGTTAGTTCGTAATTTTTACGTTTATTATGTACATAGTAGGTGTAAGCTCAAGTGCAAATGAACACTCTCCAAGTGTGCAAAACTTTGTGTACTAGAAACATTCTTATTCATCAGAATCTTTAAAGAACCTTTATTAAATGAATATTTTTGCCTTTGATAAAACCACATTCGCTTCATGAACTGAATATGTAACTTGTATTTGTATGTAACTATGTCACCCTTTTATTTTTTGTGTATATGTATGATGATTTGAATGTGTTTTGTAAGAAACCCAGCCGGCCGGAGTGGCCGTGCGGTTCTAGGCGCTACAGTCTGGAACCAGGCGACCGCTACGGTCGCAGGTTCGAATCCTGCCTCGGGCATGGATGTGTGTGATGTCCTTAAATTAGTTAGGTTTAATTAGTTCTAAGTTCTAGGCGACTGATGACCTCAGAAGTTATGTCGCATAGTGCTCAGAACCATTTGAACCATTTTTTTTTTTTTTTGAAGGAACCCAGTAACTGTATATCTGACGAAAGTATACTGAATTCTTTCTAGGTTTATGAATATGAGTACCATGTAGGCTAGGTGCGTGTGCCGTAGACTTGGGGGTACCGATCGATGTTTAGCACTTGGTAGAGACTCAATTCGGAACGATTTTTGTCCGCTTATTGCTTTGAGTCGCGTTTGAACTGGTTTAAGATCGGGTGTTTTACGTTCTTTGTTCGCGTTTGGGCTTCCTGTTAGGAAACAAACACATGCATACGGGTCCTCTTTTTGTCATGTCAGTCCAGTGAGATCAAGTAGTCTGCTGAGGACACTTTTCTTTGATGTAAATTAGAATTGTGACAGTAATGTAAGAATGCATCAATTGTATTTGACAAGATATATTCCAATCGCAAACTAAATGTGATTAATGAAGCTAGACACAGACTGTACTAACGTGTGACAGTGCCTGTGTTAAAGTACGGAAAAAAGGAGAGTGCTTACTTGGTTTATGCTAAACGTGAACTGCGTATGAACGATGTTTACAGCGCAAATCTGTAAGTGGACTGACAAAACGTTTCGTATAAATGTGATCAGTGACGAAAAGAAACGCTCTGTGAGTGCCTTCTAAGCTCTTTAGGTGAATGAAAAGACATTCATTTATTAAATAACTTCAGAACTAAGTAGAATAACAACCAAAACTGATGTAGGAATAAAGTTGCATAGGAAAGCGTCTGCAATGTTAAGCTTTATGGCACGAACTGTATCAGTGCAGCACACAACAATCAATGTTTTGAAACCATCGCGCCGTAATTTGTAATGGAATGTTGACGTACTGAGATGCAATCACGTGCATCGCCTGTAGACAAGATAAATAGTGGACTGTGGTGCAGTGTGCGTTGTCAATTCAGTACTTCTGCCGGAATTAAGCTGGACTACCTTGTGATAACACAGACACACACAAACATTAACACACTAAAAACTACGAGCGAGTGAGGTATGAATCGGAACAAACAGTAATTCCCTTCCTTGCAGACTAGCAAAGTATTAGCTGTGTGAACTGATTTACGCTTGTTCGTTGATTCATGCAGTTTGATAGTACGAGCTCCAGAGGAAGCTTCTGTTGAACTTCACAGCGTGGAGAACGACGCGGGTTCCTGCCTTCCTTTCTCGCAGCCGGATCACATCTGCATCCGCGGACGGCGCGTTCCAGATCGGCGTGCGGTGTGAACTTTCTACCATCGACACCGCGTAATAATGTAAAGCAAGAGTGAAGACTGTAAATACCATCTTGACATTTATTTTCAAACTGCGAGATTATCCAGAACACTATGAGCAAACCTGAACAGATTCTTTCCCACAAGTATACTATTTTCCAAATTTATGACAACTTTTACGCAAAATCTTGGATTGAATTGATATCTTCAATGAATTTTGTAAACTTCTTTAACGAACTGATGTTTTTCAATTAATTCTCGTAAATTACAAACAATCGTATATGAATGTTCACAACTTATTGACGTTTGAGAAAGAATACAGCTACAGAGGAATTTAGTTTGCTCAACACATGTCAGGTGAGGAAATCGGAAATCTCCGGGTGGTTTTAATCCTGGGTTTTCTACGGTCACGTAACGCAAATGGAGGCGCAAAGACAAAATAGTCCCGGGAAGTCCAAAAGTATTTTCCGAAGTACATCCACCTGAACGACACATCATAGCAAAAAATACACCACTAGTAAACATACCAATAATATATTTTCTGCAATGACCAAAGAGTTGTTTCACACTAAAAGAAATACAAATTTTATGTAACCTTGTAACCTCAAGTAATGTAAAACCTGTAACTGCAAATCATGTACGAAACCAGATGCCGCTATACGTAATATACGAAATTAACTTGTGCCAATTTGACGTAAGTGGCCTGTTAAGCTAAAACACATCATGTAAATCTCTTAAACAGTCCAGGGGGCTATGTACCGTCACCTGGAATTTTTTTCCCTATGATTATGCTTGAGAAAGGACTTTAAATTTTTCTGTAATATGTGGAAAATATTGACGTTTTCTTCACGTGAAGAGCATCGGGTAAAAAGGACAAAGGCAATAAGTACGATTTGTTATCTGTGTAGGCAATGATTAAAGAAGACAATATATAATCTATTAATTTTCATTTGTCCGATAAAAGAGAAAGTACTGTACCATTTTCGAGTATTTCCGCTAACCTAGCAAGATGCACTCTTTCTATGTTCCATATTAAGAGTTCTGTAATAAGTGTAATACCTGTTAATTTATCTAAATCATTTTCAGAATGGAATATGCTATTTGTTTCTATTGAAACAATATTTTATTTATAGGAAAACTGTGTCCTTTCCTGTTGTTATTGAAATTTTTAACGGTTATGATCTTATCCCATTGTTGTCCGCCACTACGGTCGGTGCAACTATTTTTGGCAATTACTGCTCTTCTAGCCCAGATATTTTTGAGAATACTTATTCATTTTATGCCTTTATGAAAGAAGTAAAGCATTTCCGTCATTAGTTTCAATTTCTGATGCAAATTTTGCCGTACCGGGCCACTAATTTCGAGTACGTTATTTTTCACGTAGGCGCCATTACGAAGAAAGATGTAATGAAATATGCCTTATGCAACTGAAATCAACAAACCAGTGTGTTACAAATAAATACACGTATAGAATTCTAAAGTTACAGACCCTGAAACCAAAGATATCATATTCATATGTTGTTTCTGCTTTGGTGTGCAATAACGTATCAGTACGTTAACGTAACTCCAATATAAGGAAATAACTATAATCAGTTATTTATCACACCGAAGTGTAGGGCGTAAAAAGTCTGTGTTAATATTTTTACAGTTTAAAAGATTGTAAGAAGACCTGTGATAAAAATAATTAACCAGTATCTGTTTAAAAGATTGTTTCATACAACAAGTTACAATTATGCTACACACAGATCATTCACATTTACATACACAGACTATATATATATATATATATATATATATATATACGATTCATTATCGTCTGTGATCTGGCAACAGTAGTAGGGAATATTTACGTCACAGCAAGCAAGAGTGGGAAAATGAGCGTAAGAGAACTACAACTGTTGTATGAGCACTCCTTTTGGCCGACAGCTGGTCAAAATAAGTTGCTTTTGTTTTATTCCTGGTTTGCCTGTAAAAATCATACTCCTTCAGAACTAACTAACCCTCCCGGAAAGCGTATGACATTGCAATTCATACCGCCTAGAACAACTGGACAAATTGAGCCTTTGGAAGTTTGTATTTTCCATGCATATAAAACATATTACTGCACTATCTGCAGCTGTGACTTAAAGGATAGCCACTTTCATGATAAGCTCCACGACAGACTTTTTCGCATTCGGTTGCATGCCATCATATTTCATCAGGTCTCATCACTCCATTACACCAACATGAATCTATACCCATTCGTTAAAAGTGGAGACCTAGCTGAACGTCCTGCATGGTTTGAAGCTCCCAAAGAGTTTCCTTGATATTTATTGTGTGAACCTTTGTGATTTCTGCGACGCACCATTTTTCACTCGGTGTTCATGGTGCAAGTTAACGGTTTGTTTTAAACATTCCTTGAATGTCACTGATGTCCGTTTTGTGAAGTGTAATACATACATCCATTAGAAGATCAATACCTGCACATCCCTAATACTTATTTTCTGTCGCACATGGTGAGTCATTATCAGCTAATATTTTTAATGTCTTAATTGGTAACAGAACACTTTTAAATGACCTTACTAAAGACTGAACTTGCAACCTTGCACTCAAGGGGTTCATTGTTAGTATGATGTATCTCTGCATATATGGGGTGAATAATTTAAATCCTGCACATCAAATATTGGAAAGTGATATTGGTGTGTGATTTTCACACAATAGATTTGTAATTAGAGGCTCGTGTTGTTCACCACTTAACGATAATAACACTTGGATGGCGGGTTTTTCTGTACAAACATACATTTTTAAAAAAATACAACAACATCTACTGACATTAACAAACTTAAAGTCGGTTAAATTAGGATCTCAGAGGTGATAAGCTTGTGGTCTAGTGGCTAGCGTTGTTACCTCTGAATGACGGGTCCCGGTTTCGATTCCTAGCTGGCTTGGAGGTTTTCTCTGTCCAGGTACTGGGTGTTTGTGTTGTTCTCACCATTCCATCACCGTTCGTGAAAGTGTCTAGATTGGACTGTGTACAGGTTACTCCACAGAAAAATGTCTACAGGCGTCAAATCCATGGAATGGGCCAACCAAGGTACAGGTCCTCTGCATCCAATCAAAAGATTTGTAAAAAGTTCGTGAAGACTTGTTGTAGTATTTCGTGCGCTGTGGGCTGAACAGCCATCATATTGGAACCACAAGTTCCTCCTAGTCTGTAGAGGAGCGTCTTCTAGCATCCGTGGTAGATGGTCTGTTAGAAGATTGCAATACCTTTCCAGGTTCATTGTTCCATCTAAGAAAAACGGGCTTATGAGCTGATGGTTCACTACCCCACACCACACGTTTAAACTCCACGGACGCTGACATTTCACCTGATGAAGCCAGCAGGGATTGTCAAAAGACCTACAGTGAGTGTTTCGGCGGTTTACCTGGCTGTGACTGGTAAATGTGGCTTCATTACTAAACAAGATACATGACACATCTGGAGTATCCTGTCTTAATGCCCATATACAGAAATCAACACGATTCTCATAATCGTTTCCATGCAGATGTTGATGGAGAGGGTTGTGATAGGGATGGAATCTATGTTGATGGAGAATTGGTGGGACACTTCACTGACTAATGCCACTTCCTCGTGCAGTTGGACAGAACTAACGTGCAGATCAACTGCAACAGCAGTAAGTACATTAATTTCCCCCTCTTCTGTCATTACTTGTTTCCTTCTGTTGCGTTGTCTAGGTATTGCGCTACCACTTTCATATAATGGGTGGAGGAGGTTGATAAAACAGTTAAAATGGCTCTAAGCACTATGGGACTTAACATCTGAGGTCATCAATCCTGTAGACTTAGAACTACTTAAACCTAACTAACCTAAGGACATCACACACATCTATTCCCGAGGCAGGAATCGAACCTGCGACCGTAGCAGCAGCGCTGTTCCGGACTGAAGCGCCTAGAACCGCTCGGCCACAGCTGCCGTCGAGGTTAATAAATAATTGCCTAGTTGACTGACGTCTGTTGGTATATCCTTCCACATACACCATACAAGAATGAACTGCATTCTTCCTACACTCTCCACATACGATGAGCTTGTCATCTTTTTGTGATTGATCGTTCACTCACGACCTATTACTTGGACTGTCACACTAACTGACTAGCAAGTCGCGATGCACTCAAGGAACATTAAAGCATGCTGTAAACAAACATAACAACATCGTACCTACCATTTATACAGGTTGAATGGCAGAAAACAAGTGTCAGTGTAGAACTTTTCAAAATGCAGTATATCATAAACGACTAGCATTTTTACTGTCAGCAGACACTGTTCCATTTAAAATGTGTATGTTTTCAAAAAAAATCTACGAATTGTTACAAAATTTTTATTGGCTAACAATTGAACCCCTGACTACCAGTCCATTATGTGAAAACCGCACAGCAACAGCGCTTTCCGTTTCCTCATTATTTGCGTTGGTAATTCACTCTGTATAAAATCTCTTTTTTTAAATAAAATATTGTTACTGGTAATAAACTGTAAGTGAATTTGTTATATCAGTGCTATTATTTAGAAAAGATCTTCATCATTTAACTTATTGTGGAGTAGAAGCAAAAGGGAACAATTTTTTATGAGTGTTTTTATTTATCTGTAACAAGTATATATACAGAATCAATCACTCCGTTTTACAGAAGTGTCCAAATAATTATTTTCTTTATGCCTTGAATTCGGCCTGAATTAAGTGCATTTACATATATAGGCATTCTTTCAGGAAACTTAGCCTGCACAGATTTTACAATTACAAGATCAACAATTGTGTTTTTTGACGCTGGTTGAATACAAGCATTAATATACTGTTCCAATTGCTTTACATGCATTGGTTCAGGGGCTGCTGTAGCTGTACTATTGCATACCTGAACAACAAGTCGCGAAGACTGCTGCTGTGGTACAGACGTAGTTCAACCAGCACCAGAGTAGGATCTGTAACAGTGACGATAAAAACCAATATGTAAACAGAGAACGCCAGGACATTATCAGAAACAATGTAACATTAGCTGGTAGGTTTTGCTAATAATAATAAAATACTTTCCTCTTGTCTTCTTCTTCCCAAATGATCGCTGCTGCTAGTGGCAGAACTTCATGCTGTACAACAGATTATGGTGCACACACAATCACATCACAAAAATTGCTTGAAGAGTTGCAGGCTTAAATTGCACGCGATTAGCTGAGTCGGGACTTGGTGGTAGGGGTGTTGGAGGTGGGTGACCAGAGACAGGGGGGCGTGGATTTGGGGTGTCCCTCACAGGGCAATGACGTGATGATGTCGGGACTCTGGTAATGGGTTTGGCGCAAAGGCCAGACGTGATAATGGGAGAATTCCTGGAATGACCTGGATGTTGAGAAAGTGTTGAGCTTTTCTGGCCATAAAACGCAGTGACACCCTACTTATGGATCTAGATTTGGGAGTCTTATTGCAATGAAAGAGGATGTGGGTTATGTAGATAAAGAGTTTGGAGGGATGTACGGAGTAGCGTCCCGTATGCGTAGGAAAAATGTGCCATTCACTATGGACAGAGAGGGATGGAAAGCTGATGAAGTGATAAAGAATTCATATATAGTAGGGTAAATGGATACGAAAAACGAAGTACAGAGCGTTCGAGGATTAAGGGATTAATACAAATTTGGTGTAGCGAAAATACAGTCAACATTGACAGGGCAGATGACAGATTTAATCAAGGCTTCATAGGTATGCAGGATGGTGTAGTACTTTTAGTTGGTTGACGAATTTCTGTTGGATAGTTGACAGAGGGCGTTTCACGTTAATTTACAATTGAGCGTTAGTCCAAATTAATTTAGCGTGTTAATTAATTGAAATGTACATTTGTAAAGGGATGTAGAAGCCACAGGGAAGGGGACCACATGTGATTCATCCATTATTACTGCCTGGACCTTGGAGGTGCCATGCAGCAGGAGGAAAAATGGTTGAAATGTTGCTGGAGGGATCTTCAGAATTTTGGTATGGTGGGATGAAGGTGTTAATTAGTTGAAATGTGCATTTGTAAAGGGATGTAGAAGCCACAGGGAAGGGGACCATATGTGATTCATCCATTATTACTGCCTGGACCTTGGAGGTGCCACGCAGCAGGAGGAAAAATGGTTGAAATGTTGCTGGAGGATCTTCAGAATTTTGGTATGGTGGGATGAAGGTGGTAGGAAAGAGGTGTCATCAAAATGGAGGAGGTTGAAAGGAGAAGACTGATTAGCTACATCAACACTGTAAAGGATATTTTGGAATAAAAAGAGGACAAACCTTCGGAAAACATCTCGCGTGTGTTGAAAGACGCGGGAATTGGCGTTGTTAATGACTGTATATGGTGGGAATTAATAAAAAGGACGCAAAAAGGCTACAACTGGAGCTTAACAAAGAGATGGGAAAGCCACGCACTGTCATAGACTTTTGCAGATGAAAATATGGATAATTTACGCTTAGTCCCCCATTTTTACGGGAGAGATGCGAGGAATAGAAGGTGGCTATCGAGAAAGAAGTTGGGACAGAAGCAACGTTGATAAACAAGAAAAGTATTTGTTTGTTTTGATATAATACTTGTCAAAGATAGAGGTAAGGCTCACTGACCCGTAGAAGAAATTGAGAAGCTTTCTTCATGTTGAGAAAAAGATCTGTTTTGGAGGTTTTCGTAGCCTATAGAAATTAACTGTATGAAGGACTGAAATTCTATCCGTGATATATTTTCTAGGTATTGGGAGCGAGGAGCAAAAGGTGCTGCGTTAGCATATTTATCGTTGGGTACGGAGGGGTATATGGAGTATTCAAAAATGTCCGCCGTCAGCAACAGTAGAAGTTTCAGAGAATTTGTTGTCAAAAATTTGTTTTACTAAGGTTGTCATTCCTAAAACGATATTTTCTGGGGGTAGATAGAATTCAGCATTCCAAAACTGTTCCTCTTAGGAAGATCCTAACACGGTTCTTCCTTTTAATAGTCGACGAACATCGAAATGACGGGTTATGAAACGAATCGTGTTAGAAAGTTCATCAGTAAATACTCGTTGCCTGTAAAATGCGCTCTTCCAAGAATGAATAGTGGTAGTGTTGTTGGGACACCAGTAACGCATCCAAGAAAAAGTTACGACCTTTAGTTTCTTATCAGAAAACACTCAATGTATAATTATTTATGATCTGTGTAACTTTGATGTCCAGTCCCACAGTATCTGTTGTGCTGCACCAATGTTTTCACTCACTTCGGAAGAGAATTTCACTGTTTGTAGGGAGTTCAGAGTGACGCTTGGGAATTCAACAGTGCCTGAAGACCACATAACTCTATATCAGTATACGCTATAATAAAGCTGTAAGAGAAATTTCAACGATAATTATGACCAGGGCTTGAACAAAGGCGCTTGTCTTTCATAATACGCCTCACAGACCAACTGAAGCTTTGAATTTGGCATTAATGTCTCCATACCAAAAGTTCACTATGCTAGGAACTTGCAACCTCAGTAACACCCCAGTCACAGCGGGGGCTCCGTATTTTGGGAGAGTCTCTTAGGGGGAGAAACGGAATGAAGTGTCAAGTTGAAGCCTCGAGCGAGTCCGTGAAGAGTATTCGAATACCCCAGTTTTATCGGTAGCGCTCTGGCACCGAACTGCAGAGATCGTTGTTCGAGTAGTGGTTGGACATTCATTTTAACATCTCACACAAGATTCCTGTTAAAGAAAATTTCATGTAAGCAGAACTCTCCAACAACCATCAGTCAGTTAAAGCCTGGGTATCTTGCTCGGTAACATTGCTATGCTTTTTCCTTAAATAAATTTAACCGTTTACATCTTCTTCCCTGTCTAGTTAGGTGTAACTATGGCACGGTTATAGCTGTTCTACAGCTCCTATATTTTTGAATGTTGCATATACAATCATAAAGCTCTGATATGATTTCAAATGTGTACCGGAAACTGCAGTCCTGCATGAAGTTTGTGCAAAGCCTTTTCAGTGACTTGCCTTGCAATATCTTTGCGTATTAATTCGTTCCCTTTGCCAGCTGGCTTCTGCGAGCTGACATGACCCCGTTTCAGACCATTCCACAGGAGAAAAATGCAAAACATTCGCCCCCCAATGTGATACACTTCGTACTGAAGAGAGACGCTGAACAACTTAAATTGCCCGGAATAATCAATATATCATTATTTTTGCCTCCAAGACTGGAAAGGGAATAATTTTTCAGTGGTGTATAGGATATCTGTGATTCTACAGACACGAATTATGTTAACATAACAACCAATGACGAAAGGGGAGCGTTCCGTCTATACGTCATCCCCGGAGAAGAATCGAGCTCTCGAGTCGAGCACCAATACATCAGTAGCAGAATGAGTCGCTACATTTGAGGAGAAGTATATTGTATACTCAAGGAGACATGACTGTGGCTTATTTTCTTCCTAGTATGTGACGAAATAAAGTTATGACGTCTGCTAGCAACGTTTTGTAGCACACTGCTTCTGTGTGTAGCGACAGCACTGTCGAAATATGCTCGTAATAAATTAGACTGATTCAAATATATTTCACCTCGACGCATTTATTGTCGGAAAGTGGAGACCCCAAGTCTAACTATGAATTTAGGATTTAATTGAACTGACGACGAGGTCTGTTTTGAATGAATTTGACTGATTTTTATTGGCGCCTGGGACTATGGCAGAGCTTCTGAGTTTACAATACGTTTTAAAAACTTTAATTACAATTATTTCATAATTTATCTTGTTTATCAGCTGTAACTTGGCGACTGCATCGGATTTACAACGCTATAACAAGGGATTCTTCTGTTGAATCTTCAATGGGCAATTTCACCATCAAGACTGGAAAAATAAAGTTCCTGCTATTTATTTACATATGACTTCTGCTTTCACCTCGCTAGGTTGTCGTCTGGAAACTGCTGATTCTCGTTTCTAAAGGTTATCGTTAGCTGTCTGTGCGTTTCGTGTACCACACTCTAGTGTTACAATATTCAACCTTTCGCTTGGACAAAGTTGCACGCCTACATATTGACAAGAACAGCTACGTTACTTCTGTTCTGCAAATAGATCCAAAATAACCTTTCATAGTAAAACAACAAGAACATAGATGCTTCATCGTATATGTGTGCAATATACCATACGAAGAAATAAGTGTAGATTTATTAACCACTATATGAGGATGGCTAGTTCGAACTTAGTACACCTTCTACAACTTTTTAGCTCCTATAAATAAGCCATTTATACTTTAGAGCTACTACTACACTTAGCATTATTTGCAGCATTTAATCACACAAGAGTGACACATGTCAGAAACAGTCATTAACAGCGGTCCATGAAACAGTAAATCACTTCATCTGATTTCTGGTGTTTTCTAGACTCAAGTAAAGAACCCGTAGCCCCGGAATGGATAGCGTAAAATGAACCAAATCTGTAAGTGTAGATTAATAGACTGTTTTATTTGTTTATAAACTGAGTAGTCCTGGACAATGGTTCAAATGGCTCTGAGCACTATGGGACTTAACATCTATGGTCATCAGTCCCCTAGAACTTAGAACTACTTAAACCTAACTAACCTAAGGACAGCACACAACACCTAGCCATCACGAGGCAGAGAAAATCCCTGACCCCGCCGGGAATCGGACCCGGGAACCCGGGCGTGGGAAGCGAGAACGCTACCGCACGACCACGAGATGCGGGCAGTCCTGGACAATAATGTAACACGCTTTCAGGCTGGAGATCAGATGTGTAAAGAAAATCTTCAAATTTTCGAACACCAGGAGAAACTCCAAATTTGATTTTAGCGATGGTCAGGAATGACTAGTACGGGGAACAGCAGAGATTTGTAGTTTATTTCTCGTGTTAAACAACATCCTAATGGCTGGTTCAAATGGCTCTGAGCACTATGGGACTTAACATCTATGGTCATCAGTTCCTTAGAACTTAGAACTACTTAAACCTAACTAACCTAAGGACATCACACACATCCATGCCCGAGGCAGGATTCTAACCTGCGACCGTAGCAGTCGCGCGGCTCCGGACTGAGCGCCTAGAACCGCTATACCACCGCGGCCGGCCAACATCCTAATAATTCGTGCATTACACATAATAATTTAGCCCCATGTACTAAAATCGCTTAACGATAAATGATTTAAGACCGTAATTCATTCACCTTTCTTCTTACGTAGCTTTCTCTTATTACCGTTTCGTTTGACAGAAACGTAAAAAACGTATTTCCTCATAAACTGAAACTTAGCTGTTCTGTATAAAACAGTCAGAAACAGAATAGGCCTAACTCAAGATACGCCCAGTAAATTACAAGCTGGTTAAAACAACTGAGAAAGTAATTACTGTATTCCTCCAGGAAAATATATCTGAATACCTCAGACTTGGTCATAATAGTTTGCTGTTCCTTTTTATCCGAATAGAGACATTGTTCTTTTGGAATAGGACGGCGGAGAAAATTCCGTAATCATTTAAATGGAATTTTCTCATTCTTTGACTTGTAATGATTTAGGTAAACTACGAAAAACTCACATATGGACGATCCGGTTCGCTGACCCGTTGCCCTTCCGTAATGTCTTAGGAAACCAAGGACTTGAGTAAATAGTGCGTCTGGTGTATCTAGACCTTGGACTATATACGCGATCGAAATCTGCCATAGAAACTATGGTTGGTGATTGTAGATAAGCGAATGAAATGAGAACATCTTGATAGACCGAACGCAGCCCATTATCCTTAACGAAGCGTTATCCAAACGCAGATGTAATTTTGAGAACGTCCCAGTCGCGTGTGATGGAGCAACTGATGTTCTCGTTACATGTTTATGACTTACAGTACAGCACTGTATAATGTAATCCGTCTTGAGCTACGCAACAGAAATATGGTTGTGAGAGAATATACAAAAATGTTGGGAAAAGGCAGACCTCCCAGTTCACCAAAAGTCCAGGATTCCGGGGTAAACTACTTCGCTCAAGCTGCCTTCCTCTGCGTAGTTGTTCATCTACGGAAAGATAATCTTATCATAAAAACACAAGCAACGAGTGGTAGTACCCTCACACTTCTCCTCAGTGCCAGCTCATTGCGTTCATCTCTGTGACTCCCCTAGGGCTTCCAGGTTTCCTCGGTCCCGCATGATTTACTCGGAAGGCTGAAGTAAAATTTGCTTATGGTAGGGCTGCACCTGTCGCGGCGCACTTACGCAAAACAGTTTTGCGCCACTTATCAGTGGAACAAAGACGTCGAGTATGACTCACGCCAAGTCGCGTGCCGGAACGTGAAGCTTTAACGTCCTTACACGGAGCGGAAGCCGCTTTGAAGAGTATTCCAGGAAAATAGCACGTGACGCCGCGCTCTCACGTTGCGGTAATAAGGCGTTACGCAAACGTGCTATAGGAAATGCTAAAATGGAACAACAGTATTTGCTGCTTCTTGTTCAAACCAGTATGAAGTTTGAAACGCACAGTAGTCAAAGAGCGATGTATTATTTTGTGCATCACATGTGTAGATCGAGTCATCAAATTACGCCTCCTTGCCACCAGTGCAAAGTCATCAGAGCAGTAACACAGAAGAGTCAGAAAGATAGAAATGGAGTGGTGATCGCTATTTAGATAGGTTGAGACTCAAACTTTCCGACACAAAAAAAGCAAAAGCTACTAATTTTGATGAATCTTCTGTTTGTGTTAATGGTAACGAGCTATAGACTGTTTCGTTGTTGACTTCAGTGAAAAGACTGTCTTTATGCAGCCCTCCACGCCATTCTGCCCTGTGCAAGTTTTTTTTCATTTCTGCATTACTACTGCAATCTGCATCCTTTAAACCTTAACAATGTACTCGAGCATTTGTCTCACTCTAAAGTGTTTACTCCCGCACTCCCTTCATTACCAATGCAAGTATTCCTTGATGCGTCAGCGTAAGTCATGCCAACCGATCCATTCTTTCAGTCAAATTGCGCCACGAATTTGAGTGCTCCCCAAATCGATTCAAGAACTTTTCATTAATTACATAATCCACCCAGCTAATCTTCAGCATTCTTCTGTTGCACCACATTTCAAAAACTTCTATTCTCTTCTTGTCTGAACTGCTTATCGTTCACATTTCATTCCCGTACAAGGCTACACTCCAGACAAATGCCTCTAGAAAAGGCTTTTTAACAATTAAATTTATATTCTATGTTGAGAAATTGTTCTTTCTTAGGAAAATGCTTTTCTTGCTAATGCCGCCGGCCGTTGTGGCCGAGCGGTTGTAGGCGCTTCAGTCTGGAACCGCGCGACCGCTACGGTCGCAGGTTCGAATCCTGCCTCGGGCATGGATGTGTGTGATGTCCTTTGGTTTGCTAGGTTTAAGTAGTTCTAAGTTCTAGGCGACTGATGACCTCAGAAGTTAAGTCGCATAGTGCTCAGAGCCATTTGAACCATTTTGCTAATGCCAGTCGGATTTTATATCCTCTCTGGTTCAACTATCGTCAGATGTTTCGCTTGCCAAATAGTAAAACTCATCTAGTATTTTTAGTACCTCATTTTCTAATCTGACTCCCTCAATATCGCCTGAATTAATTTGGTAAGACTCCTTTGACTTTTTTCTTACTTTAGTTGATGCTCATCTTATAACCTCTTATCAGATTTATCTATTCCGTTCAATTGATCTTCCAAATTCTACAACAGCATCGATCAAACTCGAACTTCTTACTTTTTACCAGTAGTTTAATTCCCTTTCCAAATTTCTGTTTGGTTTCCTTTACTGCTTGCTCCTTAAACAGACTGCCTAACATCGGGGATAGGCTACCCTGTCTCACTCCCTTCTCAACTACTGCATCCCCTTCTTGTCCTTAAACTCGTCAACTGCACTCTGGTTTCCGTACAAATTGTAGACCATCTTTCGTTCCCTGATACCGTCAGTATTCCAAAGTGTGTAGTCCAGTCAACATCGTGAAAAGTTTTGTCTAAATCTACGACTTCTATAAATGCAGATTTGCCTTTCTTCAGTCCATCTTCTAATATAAGTCATAAGGTCAGTGTTTCCTCCAGAAACCAAACTCATCTCCCCCGATTATGTACGACGTTAATAGCCTATGACATTACATTATTTTAGCACTTAAGTCGAACGCTTGCTCTCATTGGCCGTACTAGCATTTTTTCTTTCAGAGAGATCTGTAAACTGGTCTGTTCTCTCTGTTCTGTATACAGTACTACATCGATGGTTGGTCAGACACACTGGCATCTGAGTCGAACGAGAGAGGTAATGGAATACAACGGTAAGAAGTAGCTTAGTCTGGTAAAAAGAGTACAGGACTATAGTTCGCAAACACCTTCAAATAGATGGTTCATTAAGCTCCGTGGAGATATCAGGAATTCAACACCGGTGTGCAAATCTAGCACAATATCACGTCGCCCCCACCCAAATTCCGATAAGAAACTAGTATCTACATTGTGATCCAGATCAGTTGCATCTGGGCGAAGCTGACATGCGTCATCACCATTTAGAGACTCCTGAAGGCAGATCAGTGGCAATACATTTACCAGCATAATTCTCTGAGTTTAATCTTCGAATTTAATTGCCTCGGCGGTATACAAGACGGCGCGAAAGTAGGAATTTTAAAACAAGCAAGGCGAAAGATTCGCCGCAAATGGTCTTGGTCCCCCCCCCAATACATGACTGTCGTATTGAAAAAAAGGGCTAGTATGTAGTTGTTCAAGTAGAGCATCAGTTAGAATCTCTGATGACGTACTATATGGAGACCCTACGTACGTACAAGCTAAGTCTGATGGAGAAGATTATGTCACACCAGACACTCGTCTGACATTTGAGGTACTGATGTACAAAATGCGAAAAACGTTAGCATCAGTGACTTATGAAAACAGCCCAGACTGACTGTAACAAGTATTTCACTTACGCATAAGCAAAAGCACCCAGTGGGAACAAATGTGAGAGAAGTACTATATCACCCATTTTCAGAGCCTGGCGAGGGTTGCTCTGTAAACGCGTGGGTTTAGATCAGCTGTATGTACCATGAATGTGCACGTCGATATTTGCGAACATACGATGCCACACCATGGAGTGTACAAGTTGGAAGAGTTCTTGATTGTGTGTCAGTTGCACAGCGATTCATTGTTTCAGTGCTTCTGCCCAATGGATTTTATCGCATAAGGTTCACGACCTAACAATATAGAGTCATGTCATGTTTCTCCAGCATATACGGGCGAATATTTTATACAATGTTTACATTTAAAAAATCTGCAGTGTTAACGATAATGGTCAGAATACTTTCTTTCATTGTAATGTTAACTTATAGCACCTTTTGATTGAGTTCGTGACTTACAAGCGCTTCTCCAACATCAGAGAAACACGTATAACTGAGATCTTCTGTCCATAGTGTGCATGTACCCTTTGTTAGCTCTCATATGTAACAGAAGCCTTCAGAGAATGCACCAGAGGTCAGACACCATTGTTATTCCTGAAGTGAAAAGAAGTTTCAGCTTACACAATCCTACAGGGTGGTCAGGAACAGTCTGAAAAGCTCGTAAGGGTGTTGCAGGGGAAGTTGTGCTGAGAAATAACTGTTAAGAGAAAATTCTATAAGTTGCACGTTTCGAGTCATTTAGCATTGAAGTTAGCCAATCAGGTCGCCGCAGACAGAAATTCAAGCAGCCTGCCCGAGGCGGTGTTACCAAACGTGTTCTTCGTTTGGCTTCCTTAAGCTGAACAAGAAACCAATACAAAAATTGAACAATTGACAGTAGAAGGGATTGAACCTGAACCAGGAGTCTCGCGCGCTACCATCTACGCTATGAGAAAATCTTCCATTACTGATATCAGCTTGCGTAGCAGACTTTTGACTGCTAGCTATTCGATCATGTTTGGCAATAATACTGACGCAGTAGATCGTTGTTGAAGCTGTACGTTTAGCTGCGAATGTACTCGAAAGTGAAAGTAGTGCTACCATGCCACTACATCGGTATTTCTTCGTCGAATACGTCTATATTCATTTAGGATACGGCGCTGTGAATCAAAATGCACTGGACGCCCACACTGTTCACAACGCAAGATTTCTGAACCTCGTTATTCCATGTGCGAATACATTTTCAGCGAATGACAGACGATTAAGGGAGACAGGAAGTTTTGTTGTGAAAAAAGTTGACACTGGGTGGCAACGCTATGTGCGGGCCGTTCAATTTGAAGGAAACGTTCTTGATATGGTTGTTACAAACCCTACTATCAGCTCGAGAACCATTGGTAATTTGTCGGGAGTAAACGTAATTTGATGTTCTTCAATTATGCCTGTAAACTAAACATAATGAAATACATTCGTTAGTTTGTAACTACAGGTTCCGCATGCTGTAGTATTGGAAGTCCTCCACGACGAAAATCTATTTTCGTACCACCTCTCGGAATCAGTATGCCCTATGGTACTTAAATAAACGCATAGAAGTTCCAGATGTCTGGAGTAGGATGTTGTGGGAAGATGAGGCATGTTTCACCAGGAATAGACATTCATCTCAACAAACAGTCACATTTGCAACGACGAAAATACGCACAGCACGTATGTGGACTTATAACAATTTAAGTTTGGGGTGAACATTTGGGCAGGTCTCGTAGACGACTGTTGGTTAGATCCCGTCCTACTTCCTCCCCGTTTAAACGGACGGACGTATTCAGCGTTCCGTGCAAACGTCCTTCCGTTCTATTTAAAAAACGTTCCTCTGATAATCCGTCATGTAATGTGGCACCAAAATTATGGCGCACCGCAGCAATTCGTTGTTGCTGTTGGGAGCATTTAGATGCGTTGTATCCGCAAAAGTGGATTGGCCGAGATGGTCCACTTCCCTGGGCAAATCGAACGCCACATATTGATTGCTCCTTTGGATTTTTTCTGTGGGGGATTTGTGAAGAAAATTGTCTTTGCGACTCCAATAGACACCGTCGAAGAGTTTCTGAGAGAATAATTTTAGTATTTTATGAAATCACGGAAACTTTTGATTCTGGAAAACCTGCAGACTCCTTGGCACAGCGTTGCAGTGTGTGAAATCAGGTTGGATGAGGAAACTTTGAGCAGCTGTTGTGAATAATTATTGCTATTTTTCGTTCTTGGTTATTTTGTTGTTACATGAACGACCCGAGAAAACGTCATAGTTATTGCTCCATCATTATCATTATTTTTCCCTGTTTTTGCTATATTTCTGGCTGTTGACTAATAACGAGAGGTCCCCAGGCGTAAGGTCCCCGTTTTGAAGCCATCGGAATTTCGCATGATACACTAGTGTGTAGTTTAGTGCCATTTTGCCGTTGCCAGGGCTACAGTGCAGACGTTTACCTGTGTTCCGTGCGCGTTGCCTGTGTTTATTGTTTATATCGTCCCTTACACGAACGCCTGCTGTATTGGAGTCACAGACGATAGCGGTCAAATTTAGGCTCGTTCTGCGCACATACGTCACGCTTTGTCCGGCAGCCAACGAACGTTCAGTAGCGTCCTGAGTTATCTGCTGTGAATGCCGTACTCATTGTGAGCGTTAAGCGTGACTACAGAGATCTCTTTAGTTATTTCTATTTCGTTTGTTACGAGTTGTCGTGGCTGATGGTGATGGTAAGCGACAAAATGTAGACAAGAAATTGAAGATATAGTCTATAGGATACACACTTACATCAAGTGCAAAGCACTAGTAAGAGCGTACCACCACTGTCGCTGGGAATCGGCAACAACACAGTCCTCGTCCATTTCTCGACCTGCGAGAACTGCCATCGTTCGTGAATCAGACTACAGCAAGACTGAATGGGAAACCAAATCGTAAAGCAACGCTACGATTCACAATTTGCCCTGACTTCGCACGACTCAAAGTACTCGATGTGGAACGGTTCTTAAGAGGCAAGCTAAAGATACCAGTATGGGACATCATAGGCATATATTTTTTCATCGTCAGCAGCACAGTGTACTTGAAGATTATCAGTGACGCTACGTGTGACAAATCTGAGAAGCAAGTCAGGGACTCCGCTTATGCCACACAGATGGCAACGTAGAAACTGTGACCGTCGATCAAGCGGATTTGGGTGTCTGAACAATTTAAGAGTTTTTGACCTGCCTTTTAAACTACCTGCTGAAGCTGTGGTAACTACCCTCCACCGCTATGGCACTGTCCTCAATCACATAGCCGAAAATGGGCACACTTCAAGACATACACAGTCTTCGGTGGTGTCTAACAAGGGCGTTTCGATCTCCTTAGCCATGTGCCTTCCTACTTCCGCATAGGGGGCTACAGAGCCATTATCATGTACGATGGCCAACCTCGCATGTTCTCGGGATGTAGAAAAGAAGGACGTCTTCCTTCGGAATGTACACAGCGACAGATCGCGCGATTACTGCCTATGAACGTGATACCCCCTGCCAACTGGACTAATCTACCGATGACGTACGAAGTGGCGCTTACAGATGCCACGATTTCACAAATCCTGCCGCTTAGCCACCCCAGCCCGCAACAGCCTTTTGAAAGCGATGGTCTGGACGTTGCGATGAGACCAGGAGACAGAGAGACTGCCACACATCAACCTCCTCTCCCCAACACCACGAATAGTGTCGCCACCATGTCCGCACTTGGCTCCCTTGTGATGCCGACAGAAGCTTTCAGATCCAGACAGCAGGACTCGTTGCTGTAATCCGACGCAGAGGGACATGTTCACAAGCAATGTTCACCACAGCTACACAAGCGGAGGCGCAGGTCAATACCAGGAACCAGTGACAATCCCGCGTACGAGAATGATAACTTCGCATGTACAGACGAAGCCTACCACTCGATGTCAGCTGGCGGTGACAGTGACAGACAACATTGTACAATGATCACGCCAGTGCCCATCCCTTCTGTGGACTGCATAACCAACAATGTACAGGTGGAGAAATTGTATCCCCGCCAGCATCACACAACGATTCCCTTACTGAGGAAGACTTTATGGGCACTGAACACTCCCTTGCCACAACATCATGGGGAGACAAATGAACGAGATGCATCAGTGATCCACACAATGGTCGACATACCCAATGACTTGCAAGTGTGCCTCCTGCAGTTGGGCGTAGTGTGGTAAGATCACTCATTGACTAAATCCATTTCCTGTTTCAGCGATGGTGGATCAACTTTCAGTGACTCCACCATAGGTGTACAAAGTGGTCACAGTCAGTACCAATATGATTCACAGTATAGTGAAGATGCAATTATTCTGAGACATGATTCGCATGTCAGATGTCGACATTGCCCTATTACAAGTGATGAATATTGTGACGATTTCTGATATTTAATGATATGACTTGCACCACTTTGTTGGTCATCAGGCTGGGTGTGGGCTGGAGATCTATGTCCGAGAGGAGCTTCGACTCATAGACCTGACCATACTCCCTTCCGCACAGTGCATGGCCATTAATATGTTCGGAATGTGTATCATCAATCTACATGCTCGGTCAGGCACATACAACCAACGTCAATGTTCTGTTTTTCATTCTGTAGGCATTGTCCCTCTATTCAATGGTCAGTTCGACCACACTATAGTTGGAGGAGATTTTAGTTGCTTATTGTGTCCGAAATACCAACATCCCAGCTACCCACCATGCCTGGCCCTCCATACAATGGTGGAAGAACCCCACCTTACTGACACATGGGAAAAGGTACATGGTGATTCCCCCAACCACGCACATATTACAAGCTATTCCGCAAGCAGGACATATCGCACCTTTGTCTCCGATACACTCCAGTCCACAGTGCTCGCCTTGGAAAAACGGCCACTCATCTTTTCTGACTGCTGCACACTCATTATCTCCCTCCTACTTCCACTTCATTCGGTCTAGCACAATTGTGGGGTATGGAAGCTTAACAAGTTTCTCCTCCGTGCCAAAATTTTTCGACAGCATGCAGCGATGTGGACTTCCTCTGAACGCTACCTTCCCAGGCACCCTTCTATACTGACGTGGTGGCTCAACTGCGCCAGAGCAATGATCATGAGCGAATTGGTTCATTTTGGGAAAGAATCGCTTGCGTGGCACCATGACACCATGAATGATTACTACACCATGCTACGAGAACTCGACAATCATCCACCATCACCTAAAACGCACAAGAAATGCCAATTCATGAAGGCCAAGCTCCTTTCGTTTACATGCAATAAGTTGCAGGGTATGGTGTTGAGATCAGACAGACAGGATATCACGCCCAAAGAAATACCATCTACGCTCCACATCACGTTCGACCATCGTCGTCATCACCAACAGCCTACTGCCACCCTCCTCAAGCAAGACGGTAGCTGTGTCAGTGCACAGGCGACTATTTTCTCCATCATTGCTGGCCATTGTCATCAATTTTATGATGACAGGATAGCGGCAATGCGACACCTGAGGTTCTCTAACACATCACACGTAATTTCGACGCCACAAAGGCAATATCCTTGGCGCCGGCAATTACTCAGGACGTGGTAGTGAACATCTTCGCCAATGGTACGACGAACAAATTGCCAGGTCCAGACGGCCTTTCAATTGAATTCTATCAGGCGTTCTGAGACCTTATGATCCAGCGGTAGACTGAAATGTCCCAGGGGCTGCTCACTCCCAACTTCCACACTGCCAAAAGAATTTGTGGCCAGCATTTTCATTCCAGTAGATAAATTGTCCCGAGATCTGGAGATCACAAAATTTGACCCACTTACACTTCTCAATGCAGACTATAAGATCTAAGCATATCTGTTGACAATATACATACACACGGTTTTGTCTTGAATTCTTTCACCAGAGCAGATGTTGCACGACCGTGGTGTCAATCTATAAACTGCCACAGGCGAATGTCAGGATCTCATCATGCTCTCCACCTCCTTCCGCCTCTGTGTGGCACTGGTATCAGTCGACTTCGATAGTGCCTTTCACAGGGTCTGACACCAGTTCCTCCTGTCAGTGGCAATGTGTATGTGATTTCCTTCTTCATTCGTCGACACTATCAGATGCATGCTTACTTATGCCACATTAAGTATTCAAGTCAAAGGACAACATGCGGGATCGATTCCAAAATTGTGTTCTGTCAGACAGCGCTGCCCATGTTAACTGTGCTGCTCTCCATTGCCTGCCGGCATTTGCTTCAGACGATAAGAGCCCATATCCAACACAACCTCCACTCCAGCCTATGTTGCGCCTAAGTTGGTACATGTTGCCCAAATCTTCCCTCTACCAATGGTTCTAGGACGACAATTTCAGGCGGCCTTTGGGTACTTTGTATCGGCTATCTATAAGGTCCACTACAACACCCTCATCCTGTAAGATGGCATGGTCTCATGACCTTCATTTATTACATATTCTTACCTCACCATAGTATTCTGCATATCAAGACATTTCATTCGAGCCCAGACTCAATAGGCTAGAGTCAATTTTACACATTTCCATTTAACTGATAAATAAATCGCAAGTGCCCATCAAGATTAAAAAGTCGAGGTTGGTGTACACAAACATTCAAGACACGATGGCCACAGAAGTTGTTGCTCGGTGGAGGCAACCAGCCCACTGGAAAGTCTGTAGGAGGGTGAGTTAGCATGCAGCTGCACCGGCCAGCCGACTGCCCAGGGACCAAAACAGTTTTTTGCCAGAGAAAAGGGATAATGGCCTGCGTGTTCACCTTAAAAGCAAAACCCACTGTATGTTTGGGAGAGCCCCAGCATATGCAATTTTTGACAGACCTAGTGCGCAGATTCAGAGTTCTCACAGGTGGATAGTAAACGCCTAACGCAGATGCTATATGTTTCCAGATTGGTCAGCTTAAACGGAGCGCCATTCTCCCGTTTTTAAGAGTAACACTGATTGGCGGACTATTTCTGATGCAATGAGCCGGAGGAGTGAGGGAAAGACAGCAGATAATTCACCCTTTCGCTTTTTGCATAGAGAGGGGTCGTTCCAGTGATGCTCTTGAAGCAGGAACACATAGCGGGAGCTAGTGCACTTGAGAATGTACGCAGAGAGCGAGGAACGAAGTCTCTACTAAGAACTGCACTGAGAGAGTACGTCTGTCGCTAGCAAATCGGAGTGATACTCTATATTGAGTCGCTCACGATTAAACATTTGTTCACTGTGTTGGCCGTGACACTTAATGTGCGGTGTGAACACAAACAGAGTATTAGTTAGTGCCTGCGAGCGAACACTGAGTGGCATCGCAGTGGACTGGTTATGTGACCGGTGTACCACGTCAGTTGTTAGACTAGGGGCAGATAGGAGTCCTTGACTTCATCAAGGCATAGTGAGAATTCGACTGACGAAGGTCAATCCAGATAGAAAGAGATAGTTATGTTATTTTTCAGCTGTGAACGATGTAGGCAGCAGTCGTCGCAGCTCACAGTATTGTGCGCTACAGTGTAGGTGAGCTCCATCTTTCTTATATCTTTAGAAATAACATATTTCATTCACGTCACTCAATTACATTTCTCACGCGACAGCCTCGACCGTACTTAGAAAAATTCAATTGAATAATTATTCAAGTTGAGTAGGTGAGGTGCTCAGCCGTTCTGCCGAGTAAATAACATTCTTAAAGAAAAGGGATAAAAGAGCTTTCCCACACTTTGTATATAAATTTCATTAACAGGATTCCTAGCCATAAGAGGTAACCTCCTATTCCGAAAAGAACCCGGAAATTTGTGTATCAGTTTATAAATAAAAGTTTCACTTGACTTTCTCAGATTTTGCAATAAATAATATTTTCTGTTCGTTTAATGTTTTTCTTACACTAACTAGCAATACTCCAGTACCCAAATATCCCACTAGCTACGTAAGAAAATATAATATTTTCGTGTCTTTTCCTTACAGCGGTCAACCCCAGAAGATATTTATTGCTGAAAGTTTTTCAGCCATTTCTTTTTGGTACGGTAGGAGAGACTGTCTGACTCCTGTAGTAGTGTGGGGTGGAAATTGCATCTTGCAGGAGCCAAAGGGTACTTGTCAGATCAATCCGTTGTGCAACTCGTCAACATAACACCCACACACATATAACCCTTGCCACTTCAGCAACAGGACTCAGCCTCGTTCATGCTAGAGCCAGGATATCTGCTTTATTCTTCATTACTATGACAAACCGTTGGTGCGGCCTTCGACGTCCCTTATGCACAACCTCTTGGAGGTTCTAATGCCAGCCTCCCCTGTCTCGACGGTCAATGTGACCACATTGCCCCAATACTTTCCCACGTATCAATCTACTTTGTTGAACTCAGCTACGAACGTGATGCCTTTCCGACCACTCATGCACCACAAGCGAAAGACTTTTACAGGTTTTTTCACAAGGAAAACCTCTGTACAGGTATCCATTGGACATCAGTGTGGAAGGGCATCCGTGAGTCCTGTGGTACCGTGTCATTAACGGTCAATACTTTGTAAGACGTTGTGGTCTCCTGACCTTCATTGCTTACATATTCCGCCCTCACAATCATATTCCGCACATCAAGACGATTCATTCGAACCCGAACTCGATAAGACAAAGTTAATTTTGTATGAATTCATGTAAACGATATGCAATTAACAAGTAAGCGCACCGTGGTTGAAATACTCGAGGCTGGCGTACGCATATACATTCGAGACACGACGGTCACAGAAGCTTTTAGTTTAGGAGAGAAACCGCACAACGGGACGCCAGTCCCTTCAGAGGACGACCCAGCCTGTGTCGGCCGGTGACCACCCATGTAGCGGACAGCGTGGGCCTGAGTGAAAGGGGGAAACAACCCCGTGTTCAGCTTAAAAGCAAATTTCGCTACATTGTGTGGGAGCGGCCCGCTTACGCATTCTTTACACATAGCACGCAGTTTCAGAGATTTTCACAGGGAAACAGCAAACGCCAAACGCCAATGCTACAGGTTTCCGGATTGGTCGCCTTAAACGAAACGTCATTCTCCCGTTTTAGAAGAGCAATGCTGATTGGCAGACGATATTTCCGACGCCTTGAGCTGAAGGAATAATGGAAGAGACCGAAAGATATACCCCTTCACATCTGGCGTGGAGAGGCGCCATTCCGTTGTCACTCTTGGAGCGAGGAACAAGTCTCTCCTCAGTACTTCACTGGCAGAGCACCTCTGTGGAAAGCGAATCGAAGTGCTACTCTATATTGAGTCCTTGCGATTAAGCGTTGTTCACTGTGTTGGCTGACACACTTATTGTGCGGTGTGAACGGTCAGAGTTATAGTTAAACGCCTGCGAGCGAATTTTGAGTGGTATCGTTGTGGACTGGTTATCTGACTAGGGGCGAATAGGAATCCTTGACTTCATCAACGCATAGGGAGAGTTTGATTGGCGAAGGTCAATCCAGATAGAACGAGAGTTATCTTATTTGTCAGCAGCGAGCGGCGCAGACAGCAGTCACTGCAGCTTACGGTATTGTGTGCTACAGCTATTGCGAGCCCCATATTTCCTCCACAACAGTACACTTCACTGCATTTCACAAGCGACAGCCTCGACCGTACCTAGCAACATTCTAAAGGATAATTATTCAAGTTCAGTACACGCGCCTCTCAGCCATTCTGCCAAGTCAACAACCATCTTAAACTTTGTATAGAAATTTCATTAGCGAATCCTATCCGTAAGAGGTAACTTCACATTCCGAAAAGAACCAGGATATAACTTGTTCAATTCATAACTAAAAGTGCCATTGTGATTTCTCAGAATTTTTGCAAAGTAAATAATAACTTTCGTTAGTTTCATGTTTTTCTTACACTAACTAGCACTACTCCAGTACCCAAGTATCCCACTAGTTACGTAAGAAATTTTGTGAATTTTTGTGTCATTTCCTTACAACGGACGACTCCAGAAGATATTTATTGCTGAAAGTTTTTCAGGCATTTCTCTTCAGAACGTTAGGAGCGTCTGTCTGACTTCTGTAGAAGTGTGGGGGTGGAAATTGCATCTTACAGGAGCCACAGGGTAAAGGGTATATCTCAGATTAATCTGTTGCGCAGAATAACAGATCAACCCCACACCTCAGACCCTGACAAACCAGGGACTTCACTGTATTTGACTGGCCGAATAACCATTATGTACTGGCTGCCACAGCAAGAATACTGATTAGCATTGCCTCACATGTCCATTGATACATGATGTATGGCAACTCACGCAATGAGTACTTGCTTGTTACCTCCGTGTCATGCCAAGAACTGTGAGCCCGCAGTTCCTTCTCCTTCCAGAAGACACACAGTTTCCACTTACCAAGCACCAAGCAACAACATGGTTCAAGGACCGAACACTGCATACCTCTTCAGCGATGGAGCGTACTGTAAGCTTATCTTTTGGTACTTTAGGTGCTCACACCGCACTTGAACGAACGCCACGCTACGCCAACATTTTGCTAATTACTTACACAGAGTAATTTACGACACACCCCTCAGCTGGGGCTTACCCGACATTCGACTTGCCTGACACCTCACGACACTCTTTTTCGGAACGGTACTGTGTAACAGCGTAGTCATGGCCAGGGAGCGAGAGACGAACTCGAAGAAGTGCACGCTACATGTCCCAACACAACGTATTTATTTGCTCCTTTAGTCCTCCTTTTCCTTTCTCTTTCTTGTCATGTCCCCAGTTTTTGCAGGCCTTGAGCCATTGCGGAAGTATGCCCTTACTGAGCACAGCTGGAACAAACAAATTTTATATATTAATAATAAAAATAAAACAAAAAAATATTCTATACATTTCCTAACCCGACTCAGTGGCCGTCACAGGTGATGGCCAGGTCTCGGGTTGCGATCCCTGCTTACTTCGCCCCCTTACCTCCTGAAAACTGTTTTGTCTCAAAAAAAAAAAAAAAAAAGTCAGTGGTAAAGGGTCGTTCTTTATGTGCAGAAGGTGACGGATTGGAATCTCGTGGGGACCTTTGACATTTATTTTTAAAGCTTTATCGAAGTTAGTTTGACGATTTTTTTGATTCAGTTATGTTGCTTAAATCTAGTTTTCTATTTCTATTCCTTTGTCACGTCATTGTAACCATCGTATGAACTGTCTCATTGGCTCTCATTGTTACTTGCTATCATTCTTTTTTTTTATTTTCGGTCTTTGCTCATGTGCTTTTTATCATTTTTGCGCATTAATGTCCATTTCATTTCATTACGTTTTCGTCCAAGTTCTTGCATCCATTATTTCTATTCCTCGTTAAGGGTAAACTTCGGTTGCACTTCAAACCCGTTCTTTCGCTTTCATTCTAATTTGTGTTATTTTTTCAATAGTACAAAAATTTATGTTCTAAATGTTTACATGATTATTGCCATCTACAACATAGATGTCTTGCAACGAAACATACAATTTATGCCATTGTACAGGCGAAATAAATAGATTATTTCGTATTTTGGTTTTTAAACGATACATCGCCATTTACACATGTTTCAGTATTACAAAAAACGAATAAAAATAATCCAAATCACTTACACAAATATTGTCATATGTAAAACAATAACAGAAAGAAAAAAAATGAAGGGAATTGAAACGTTATTACGACGGTTAAAAATATCAATACAAAGAAGTAGAAATAAAAAACTTACATTTAAAACAATGAATTGCAGCTAAATATTGATCAGTGTCATTTCGATAACGAATTACTAATAAAAATTTAAATCACCTGACGAGATTCGAAGCCACAACCTTCTTAACCGCTACCCTACGCCACCACTCTATGTGCTGCTTTTAGGGCTCTAGGGTATTCCAAGATTTTTTTTCGTCGATTACTCGCAAACGAGGGCCCACCAGGGTGAATGACTGTGGGATAGATCCTCACTGCTGTCCAATGATTTCTCGTAATTTATTTGTTCTGTTTCAGGTAACCAAATGGAGAACACGTTTGGCAACAACGCCTCTGGCAATCTGCTTGAATTAGTGCGAGTGATGACCTGATCAGCTTACTTCAACGCTAAATAGCTCGTAGCCTGCAATCTTTCTTAACAATTTCTTAGCACAAATACCCCTGAAACACCTTACAAGCTTTTCAGACTGTTTCTGATCACTTTCTAAGGTGTAACATCGATAATAATTAATTTTACAAGAATATTATTTTAGCTCAGTGCGCCCCTCATTATAATAATCATTATTATACAGTAGTGACTTCAGAAAGTAAGTTACACATTTTGTCCCATGCTATGTCCTTTGTACAAGGCTGTCGTATTGTCAGAAGAGCGTACATGTTCCGTGTCCCCTGAAGACAGCGTTCTGTTCCGGTATGGATAATAGATGCTTCACAGTGTGCTGAATTACATGGACAGTACCATTCTTGTGGGCGAAACATCTAAACTGCACACATACCCACAGTGGTATTATGGCAGTATATGGACAAAATACAGAGTTGCGTCCAGCTGTAGTGAAATGGTGCCAACAATTTGGTCAAGAGCGCACAAACATGGCTGATGCTGATCGCGAAGAAAGGCCATCGACATGGACCACGGACGATAATACCAAGACGGTCGAGGAACTGCTTACAAGGGAACCCCCCCATCGCACCCGCCTCAGATTTAGTTATAAGTTGGCACTGCGGATAGGCCTTGAAAAACTGAACACAGATCAATCGAAAAAACGGGAAGAAGTTGTGTGGAACTATGAAAAAATAAGCAAAATATACAAACTGAGTAGTCCATGCGCAAGATAGGCAACATGAAGGATGATGTGCGGTCAGGAGCGCCGTGGTCCCGTGGTTGGCGTGATCAGCTGCGGAATGAGGGGTCCTTGGTTCAAGTCTTCCCTCGAGTGGAAAGTTTACTTTTTTATACAATCAACTTCGCTCTCCAAAATTCCAGGACATGTTCAGATTTGCTTGGACATATGCAGGATTTGACGGTCTACACACGGAAAAATTTGAAAACGTTAAAAACAAATGTTTTGACAGAGCACAGGGAAAACTGTGTGACTGTGAAACTGTTGCATTCATTTGTTGTAGTTTATGTGACAAACTTTTATGTTTTCATCACTTTTTTGGGAGTGATTATCACATCCACAAGAAAATCTAAATCGGGCAAGGTAGAAGAATCTTTTTACTCATTCGCCAAGAGTACAAGTTAGGTGGGTTGACAACATATTCCTGTCATGTGACGCACGCGCCGTCACCAGTGTCGTATAGAATATATCAGACTTGTTTTCCTGTGGAGGAATCGGTTGACCTATGATGCGATCAAATATTTTCGGTTCCCATTATAGAGGCACGTCCTTTCGTCTACTGATCGCACGGTTTTGCGTTGCGGTGGCAAAAGACAGACACTAAACTTATTACAGTGAACAGAGACGTCAATGAACGAACGGACAGATCATAACTTTGCGAAAATAAAGAAGGTCAACCTTTCACTCGTGGGAAGACTCGTTTCGCAGCTTCTCAGGCTAACCACGGGACCACGGCGCTCCTTAGCTGCCACTAACCTCGATGTTGCCTATCTTGCACATAGACTACTCAGTTTGTATATTTTGCTTATTTTTTTCATAGATCCACACAACTTCTTCCTGTTTTCTCGATTGATCTGCGTTCAGTTTTTCAAGGCCTATCCACTGTGCCAACTTATAACTAAATCTGACTGGGGTGCGATTGGGAGGTTCCCTTGTTAGCAGCAATTGCAGATCTTCCGATGGTGAGGACGTTCACAAAGCGGCTCTCAAATGGGTCCATGGTCAGGGAGTGAATTTCTATCTTCGAGAACTGAACAATTGGTAGAACGTTCCGACCATTGCGTAACAGAGACTTGGTGACTCTGCTGAAATGTAGCATCATGTATCTGTCTCACTTTGAAGTTTAGTGCAGTATTAAACAAAAGTTAACTAGCCTTCCAGATTTATGTGTAACTTACTTTTTGAAGTCCCCTCGATTATTATTATTATTATTATTATTATTATTGTTGTTGTTGTTTCGTTTGGGCCTTGAAAGGACACACTGAACCATTAGTTAGTGTTTTGTTATTCTTATCTTCCCGTAATTTCTTCGAACTCCCTTAATGGATCAGTCGTGTTTCTAGTACATCCAGTTCGTCTAGCACACATCACTCAAATTATTAAAAACAATGAGGGGGATAATTTATGTGAATTTAATGTTGAAGACCATATAATAAAGCCTAGTTATAAGTTATTTTTGCTGTGGTTCATCAAAACCCAGCTTCCACGAAACAACACGTTGTATATGTTTGTGCGAGCCAGTAGTCACTCTGAGTTATTCAGTTATTCGTCACCCACCGAACAACTTAGAGCCCATACTGGGTTGTGCTTTAGACTGTTAAAGTTCCCTGTAACGAAAGAAGTACATCTAGGTTGAAGCACAGAAACAGACGAAATGCAACAGCTCTTTGAAGTAAACTGAATACCTGAACACTGAATTAATTAAATCATAGAGTAAAGTAAATATCCCACAGATATTGTTTTAAATGTTATCAGATGATGCATGAACCCAATGGTTGGTTCGAACACAACACTGCATCAGTAGATATTGTTCTAACTACCCAGGCAGTCATGACGGGATCACGAGATTAATGCGGACTCCGAACCTCGACGTAGCTCCGCATTTGTTACATTAACAAGTATAACCAGAGAGAAAGAAATGACAGCGGGACATACAAAATGATAAGACTAACCAGGGACGGCAATAATAAATTAAAAACGTATTCTGGCTTAACATTTTTATCGCTAAATATTATTCACAACACTGAAAGCAGGAGGAAATCTATTCCAAACAAACGAGATATTACTTTTACTGATGCAATCTTATACGTAACTTAAATCCACAACAAAAATGTATTTTCAAATGGACAGTCTAATGATAATTTACTTGTGTTAAACTACTCGTTAACTATTAATTGTGAGATTGCAGCGGAATAAAATTATGTTGCTCAAATGGCAATTTCTTGAGGGGAGAGGGAATTGTGCCAAATTCTGAGTATCCGTTTACCTTCTTTTGCTTGTATAAATCGCGTGTTACTTTTAGTGTAGCTCAATCCACAGTTGTCAAGTTTACCTTTCCACCAACGTTTACTTATTTTTGGTTATTTTACATGATCTGATTAGGGTCATCATGCTCTTTCTTACATCGGATCAGGTTTTCACACACACATTACCCTTTTTTGCATCACAGATAGCTAACAAATAACAATTTTAATATGACAAATTGTATACAAATGATTTGACTCTGTACAGAGACAATGTGAGTAAGTAATATTGTATATCATCCAATAAAGTTAATATTGACAGTACTTGTACTACAGCTACTGTCTCTTATAGTGAAAATAGTAATGATAATTATAATGACAATAATAACAATAATGATAGTGGCAGGTATAAAAATCATTTATAGTCGCACAAAGTTGTTGATTTCTGCTATATTAAGTTCTGGAGAAAGGAAATTTAAGGGGACTGCACCAGCTAAGAATACTGGGAAAAGAGGAAGAGCTGTTTGCAAAGAAGGATGTGCAAGGGTAACGGGCGCGCAGGGACAATGGCAATCATTATTGTTGTTTATGTAGATTGTCATTAAGTGTCTGCTGAAGCTAGAGACATTATTCAGTTCTCTAATGTGCGGCGGGATGTTATTCCTGCCACTGAGAAGGACTTGGAGCAACTGGCTGAGCGATGGTGTGGGACAGAAAAAATTTTGCTATGAAGAGAACTAAGAAGAGAACCGATTGTTTCTGACACGTTGTTGGGATAAGAGCGTTAAGGTCTAGGAGAGATATGAGGAAGTGTTCGTTGACAAGGCAATATGGAAGACAGAGGGTATGGAAATCTCTGCGGTTCTCTACACGCAGCCAGTACAGTTGTGCATATGGTGGTGAAATATAATCAAAGAGTCCAACATCACATATATAACAAACACAGGCGTTCGTAACCAGTACCAGGTGCCGTGAGCTTTCCTGAGAAAGGCCTTGCAGGATAATATCGCTGTAATCAATAACTGGAGGTACAAGTATTTGTACAAGTTTCTTTTTCAGGTCCAGAGGAAAGAACTTTTTATATTTGTGTAGCGAATGGAGAGAATGCCGATCCCTTCTTGCACATTGCAGTTACATACTCAGCCCAATTATTCCTCATGGACCTTTCGCTGAAGGAGAAAAGTTGACATTTGTTCCATTTATGGTTAAAAATGATAAGGATTCCCGATAATTCGGCTAACGATACTATAAAGACCAAGCAGTACCTCTTGGATTTTGGGTGGGCTGTGCTTTAACCCTATATAACCTGCGCCCATTTTGAGAGTGCGTAGTGCACAGCTGATTATGTTAGGTAGCTTGTTAGCTGATCATGGGCTTCAAATTCTAATACCTTGAACAGGGCAGGAAGAAAGCAAATAGGTCGGTAATCAGATGATGCTGCAGCAACGTCCTTATTTGGTAGTGGCTTAACTGGTCCCTATTTTCAAGCCTCAGGGAAAAAAAAAACTTACGGTTAAAGAGTGTTGAAGAGATCTGTTGTAGTGGATAGTAGTGGAACTTCAGATCGGCTGCATTTGTTCATCCCTTCGAATAGGAAGACGTTGGACGTCATGTCTATGTCGAAGGTTCTACAAATGAAGTGTAACGAAATTACTCTGCATTTTTATCATTTCTTTCTTACGAAAATTTCGATGTGGCTATACCAACTGCAAATGTTTCTAAAATATCTGTATCTCTTGTTTCTTCTGTAGAGGTCACGTCACTCTATTTCTTCAGAGACAAACAGATTTTTAGTAAAATACGTTGTTATTGTGGATTCGTTGTTTAAAATATTTACTACTGAATGTTTATGAAAATTTCGACATCAAGTAGGACACGATAATCGTCTGGTTAGAATTACTGGGAAAGGGAGTCCAAATACATTAGTGCTGACTAGGACAATCTTTCACGCTGATGTCTCTGGCGGCTCGTAACTACTTATTCGCAATTATCTCGCAAACAGCCCGTGTTCACTGCAGCAGTTTTACCTCAATGAGTATCATCGTTTATTTTCAATCGTCTCAGTTTTCGCTATTAATTATTTTTCGTACTGTACACAAATTTTGTTGTTGGGGGCCCCGGCGCGCCTTTCAGCTTGGCGCCCCTCGCGGTCGCTTTGGCCTCAAATAGACTCTGAACAGACCGTCTGTCAGTACAAAACCAGCAATTGCAAGAGTGGTGGAGCCCCCTGGTGCTCGAAGACTGACGTATCACAATCGAGGCAACGATGGAAAAATTGGAAATCACATATTGGTCTGTTTTCTATATCTTGCACGGCAGTGTAAACAGGAGAAGGGATACCTGTAGCCGAATTGGGTGAGTGCTTATGCCCATTGTAAAAGAGCGCCAAACAGCTAGGTCAGTCCAATCCAGATGACTCCCTTAGCCGTCTAATCATCGTGGACGAGTTCTGTGGGGATCACAATGTCTACGAAACACTGGAGCACAGCGTAACTGGACACACACGGAGTCACCACCATCGACAAAAGCAAGAACCAAACCATCGCCGGGCAAGGAACTGCTGAGGGTTTATTGGGACTAGAATGGTGTGATGGGTAACAGATTATGCTCGTAAGGACCAAACTGCCACAGCAGCATACTACGGAAATTTCCTTATGAGGTCAAGGGAGGACGTCAAGACGAAGTCTCGCGGAAAGCTGTCCAAGCGTGTGTTTCTGATCCACGACAATGTTCCATATCGTTCTACATAGGACACAGTCACAGGTGCCACTTGTCTGAGACATTAGAATCTGCCTCCTGGACCCCCCGCCCCCCTGTATTCTAATGTATGGCATGCAGTAACATTTTCCTCTTTCCTCGGGCAGGCATTTCCGGAATTACGATTTCGCGAATCTGGGGTGCAACGTTTACTGAACAGACAAAATGCAGACATATATATTCAAGGTTTCGCCAAGCAATCCATCGTTGGAAAAATCCTGTCGCATTGAGGGATGAACATACACAGAGAGGGCCAACACTATCAGCAATTTTCATGGTCACACCTTGATTTTCTTCAGGTGATACGTAGAACTTTATAATCACTACTTCTAGATCAAGCAAATTTTCTGAAAACTGCATAGATAACTCCGAATTCATCTCGTTTTAAACCACTCGGCGTGCTAAAGTTTTACGTTACCTCCACACTGGCCGTCACGTCATGAGACCGGCAAGGTTTCTCGGGAAGAAGATATCGAAGGCTGACGTCATGGTCCACTGTTGATCACGTGACCCCGAAGCCCATTTCCTCTCGATATAGAGCCGTGCGCTCATCCTCCATGATACGTTTCATCGTTATTTTCATGGTAGACATCACTTGTTGGTTGTTATTTTTGTTATTTGTTGAAAACTGTTTTTTGTTATTTCTTTTGTTAATATTCATAATTTTATAATGAATCACGTTGAGAATGATTGAAGCAGTGAAGCAGCAGTCTGAATTGTACATTATTCATTGAAAGTACTCAAACTGTTAGGAAATAAGCATTGTGGGACAAATAAAGAATGTGTGAGGTCCGATTCCTAAACGTCTTAAATCTCCTCACATTCGTGTTATTTTTATCATGTGCAAGAAATTAGTTTTCAATAGCACTTGTAAATTACGTGCCTTCAACTACATTTATAAGTAATGTGGTTATATTTACCAGTATGTAATATTTTACTATGAAATTGACTGCAAGACGGCTGACGCTTGAAGTGAAGAATACTGTGAGTGGAATCAGATTTATTAGAAATTGAAATGTATTTGTATGTTGCACTTTTTGTTAATTATACATCAAGAAACGTATTAAAACTGTTTGTTTAACTTTGTATTTGTGGCAGGCTTATATGTTGTTAAGTAGCTCTGTGGACTGTGCGAAATAGTGAAATATTTTTGCAAGCATCAGTGATCAACATTTATGTGGTTTTACTAGGCAACGCCAGTACAAATAAGGCACTTGAGCTATTACAATCAACATACAAAATGGAAGGGAAGTCTGTAAATCTTGAAGAGAAAACTATTGGAGACATACATTTTGCCCACAAATTTGCACTGGACTGGCAACAAAAGCTTAAACAAACCAATTTTTCACGGGGAGTGATGGCAGCTCGTAACATTGTGTTCCTTTCAGTAATTCTGGGTGCAATTTGACGTAACAAATTAAAAAAAATTGGTGCTGAGATATTTTGAAATATTCATCAAATGCAGCTTGTCGAGCTGCTTGTAAAAGAGAGTGAAATTTTCCATATGTACCATGTAATGTCGTCATTTCTCGGATCCACACTATTTTTTGCGTTGTTTCGCACTTCTGTCGTCTGTCCCTGAAGAGACAAACTATCTCTTCAAGCTGCAAACCATTTAGGTACGATAAATGTCATTTTGGTACAAATGGGGACTCCAGCATCCACTTTTGTAAGCGACCGCGTCATGTATGTACGCATTCCGGGGAAAAAACAGTTGAGAATCATCTTGCGAAGACCGCAATTCCCGCGCAAAAACAGTTGAGGACAGTCATGCGACTGTTGTTGATAATTCTTCCGGGTTATATGGCCGTGGTCCATGGAATTCTCTATTCCTAACGTTTCGTCCAGTACTACGTTGGACATCCTCAGAGGTATGGCTGGTCCTGCTGAGTCCTGCCGACTGACGAGTCGGGCGTCGGAGAGCGGACTAAATACCGAGGAAAGTGGGCTTGGTCTAGCTTGCACATAGTAGCAGAGAGAAAACTAGTCAAAGATAAAATGTAACTATCGATAATAGTCCGTCATAGATAAAAATCACTTATCGATTCTGTAACGCCACTGTCCATATCTCGCATAATTTCAAGGCCTCTCCTTTTCTATTAAAATTATCTTCATGTTTATAAATTTCAATAGCCTCCCTATACAGTCGTGGATAATAGTTCGTGGTAGCACTTAAAACAGTAGTTTCAGAAAACTTAAATACATGGTCACCTGACTGAAATGCATGTTCCGCAACCGCCGATTTATCTATTTTTCCCAGTCGGCAAAGACTTTTATGCTCCTTTACCCTCGTACTCACACTTCTTTTCGTAGTACCAATATAGACCCTGCCACAAGTACACGGAATTTTATACACACCGCTAGATGATAATGGTGGCCTTCTATCTTTAACAGAACGAAGTACCTGTCCTGTTTTTGTGGTAGGTTTGAATACCGGTTTCATTTTATGTTTCAGCAAAATTTTGCCGATTAGATCTGTAACCCTACTAATGTAAGGTAAAGACACCGTGTTCTTCCATTGCTGTGTATCATCCTTGTTCTTTGGCCTGCTGTAATTAGGTCTTAAAACTCTATTAATTTCTTTGTTTGAGTACCCATTCTTTTCGAAGGTCTGTTTCAGATGATTCAGTTCCGTATCCAGATGTTCCGGCGTACAAATCCGTTTTGCCCTGTCCACTAAACTTTTGATTACACCTCTCTTTTGTTGTGGGTGATGATTGGAGTTCTTATGTAAGTATCTATCCGTATGTGTGCTCTTCCGAAACACTTTATGTTTTAGACTGCCATCGGTCTGTCTCATGACTAACACATCGAGAAACGAAATAGCCTGGTCTTTAACCACTTCAATGGTAAACTGAATTTTAGGGTTTATGCTATTAAGATAATCAAAAAATTCGTGTAAGGCTTGCTCATGCGAGCTGTGATCACGTGGCGTGAGCTGACTTGACGCGACGGACAGTGTGAGTATACCTTGGGGTGTCGGTGCCGTGACGGCCAGTGTGAACTGGCCTTTAAGAGCGTATATGTAGAGAGTGCTTGCTTACCAGCGCATCAGCAGCGAGGCGACTGCCACCGCAGCGTCCCTGCTGACGTCACTGCTGCTGCTGACCTGCGAGGCGCCCTCGCGCCCATCTTGCAGCGACTCGTCCACCGCCCTGTGGCACAGCGAGCACCAGCACGTCACACACTGCAGCAGCCAGCCTGCACTCCGTGGCAAGGACTTGGAGTGGACAAATTCTCGACAGATTCAGAAGACGAACTGTCCAATAATTAGAAAAAAAAACATAGTCCCACCTTCATCTCTAAAGCTGTCGGGTCCGCAGCTCGTGGTCTAGTGGCTAATTTGGGACTTTGCACGGGTGCTGATGACCGCGCTGTTGAGCGCCCCACAAATCAAACATCATCATCATCATCTAAAGCCGTCGGCACATGGCACGAGCTAGCTAACGCTGCGTGACGCTCAGCGAGTTGTGTGACGTCACTTCCTGCTGTTTCACGTTGTAGAATTTTGGAACACGTATTGTTGTTGTTGTAGTCTTCAGTCCTGAGACTGGTTTGATGCAGCTCTCCCTGCTACTCTATCCTGTGCAAGCTTCTTCATCTCCCAGTACCTACTGCATCCTACATCCTTTTGATTCTGCTTAGTGTATCATCTCTTGGTCTCCCTCTACGATTTTTACCCTCCACGCTGCCCTCCAATACTAAATTTGTGATCCCTCGATGTCTCAGAACATGTGCTACCAACCGATCCCTCCTTCTAGTCAAGTTGTGCCACAAGCTTTTCTGCTCCCCGATACTATTCAATACCTCCTCGTTAGTTATGTGATCTACCCATCTAATCTTCAGCATTCTTCTGTAGTACCACATTTCGAAAGCTTCTATTCTAAACTATTTATCGTCCACGTTTCGCTTCCATACATGGCTACACTCCATACAAATACTTTCAGAAACGACTTCCTGACATTTAAATCTATACTCGATGTTAACAAATTTTTCTTCTTCAGCAACGCTTTCCTTGCCATTGCCAGTCTACTACTGAGCAAGCAATAAAGGAAACAAAATAAAAGTTCGGAGTAGGTTGCGTTGGGTTGTTTGGGGAAGGAGACCAGACAGCGAGGTCATCGGTCTCATCGGATTAGGGAAGGAAGTCGGCCGTGCCCTTTCTGAGAAACCATCCCGGCATTTGCCTGGAGCGATCTAGGAAAATCACGGGAAACCTAAATGAGGACGGCCGGACGTGGGATTGAACCGTCGTCCTCCCGAATGCAAGTCCAGTGTCTAACAACTGCGCCACCTCGCTCAGTTCGGAGCACGTATTAAAATCCATGGAGAAGAAATAAAAACTTTGAGGTTCGCCGATGACATTGTAATTCTGTCAGAGACAGCAAAGGACTTGGAAGAGCAGTTGAACGGAATGGACAGTGTCTTGAAAGGAGGGTATAAGATGAACATCAACAAAAGCAAAACGAGGATAATGGAATGTAGTCGAATTAAGTCGGGTGATGCTGACGGAATTAGATTAGGAAATGAGGCACTTAAAGTAGTAAAGGAGTTTTGCTATTTGGGGAGCAAATAACTGATGATTATGTTCGAGTATAATGACTTTTCTGGAGACTAGAAATCTACTCTGCAGGAAACAGCATGGGTTTCGAAAAAGACGATCGTGTGAAACCCAGCTCGCGCTATTCGTCCACGAGACTCAGGGGGCCATAGACACGGGTTCCCAGGTAGATGCCGTGTTTCTTGACTTCCGCAAGGCGTTCGATACAGTACCCCACAGTCGCTTAATGAACAAAGTAAGAGCATATGGACTATCAGACCAATTGTGTGATTGGACTGAAGAGTTCCTAGATAACAGAACGCAGCAAGTCATTCTCTTCCGAAGTAAGAGTGATTTCAGGCGTGCCGCAGGGGACTGTCGTAGGACCGTTGCTATTCTCAATATACATAAATGACCTTGTGGATGACATCGGAAGTTCACTGAGGCTTTTTGCAGATGATGCTGTGGTATATCGAGAGGTTGTAACAATGGAAAATTGTACTGAAATGCAGGAGGATCTGCAGCGAATTGACGCATGGTGCAGGGAATGGCAATTGAATCTCAATGTAGACAAGTGTAATGTGCTGCGAATACACAGAAAGAAAGATCCCTTATCATTTAGCTACAATATAGCAGGTCAGCAACTGGAAGTAGTTAATTCCATAAATTATCTGGGAGTACGCATTAGGAGTGATTTAAAATGGAATGATCATATAAAGTTGATCGTCGGTAAAGCAGATGCCACACTGAGATTCATTGGAAGAATCCTAAGGAAATGCAAACCCAAAACAAAGGAAGTAGGTTACAGTACACTTGTCCGCCCACTGCTTGAATACTGCTCAGCAGTGTGGGATTCGTACCAGATAGGGTTGATACAAGAGATAGAGAAGATCCAACGGAGAGCAGCGCGCCTCGTTACAGGATCATTTAGTAAACGCGAAAGCGTTACGGAGATGACAGATAAACTCCAGTGGAAGACTCTGCAGGAGAAACGCTCAGTAGCTCGGTACGGGCTTTTGTTAAAGTTTCGAGAACATACCTTCACCGAAGAGTCAAGCAGTATATTGCTCCCTCCTACGTATATCTCGCGAAGAGACCATGAGGATAAAATCAGAGAGATTAGAGCCCACACAGAAGCATACCGACAATCCTTCTTTCCACGAACAATACGAGACTGGAATAGAAGGGAGAACCGATAGAGGTACTCAAGGTACCCTCCGCCACACACCGTCAGGTGGCTTGCGGAGTATGGATGTAGATGTAGACGAGCCATTCCCTCACGTCAAATACATACAAGTGTTGTTAGTGCTAACAGACAAGCAACACTGCGTGAAATAACCGCAGAAATCATTGTGAGACGTACGACAAACGCATCCATTAGGACAGTGCGGCGTTAATAAGCTATGGCAACAGAAGACCGAACGGAGCGCCTTTGCTGACAGCATGACATCGACTGCAGTGCCTCTCCTCGGCTCGTGACCATATTGGTTGGACCCTAGACGACTGGAAAACAGTGGCGCCGTCAGATGAGTCCCGATTTCAGTTGGTAACATCTGATAGTGGATTTTAAGTATGGCACAGATTCCACGAAGCCAAGAGCCCATTTTGTCAACAAGGTACTGTATAAGCTGATGGTGACTCCATAATGGTTTGGGCTGTGTTTACACGGAACGACCTGTGTTCTCTGGACCAACTGAACCGATCATTGACTGGAAATGCTTATGTTCGGCTACTTGGGAACCATTTGCAGCCATTCACGGAATCACCTTCCCAAACAACGATGCGCCATGTCACTGGGCCCAATTGCTCGCCATTGCTTGACAGTTCGAGCGAATGATTTGGCCACCCAGATCACCCGGCATGAATCCCATCGAACATTAATGGTACATAATCGAGAGGTAAGTTCGTGCTCAATCTGCTGCACTGGGACCACCTTCGCAACTATGGACAGTTAGAGAAGCAGCATCACTCAACATTTCTGCAGAGAACTTCCTACAACTTGCTGAGTCCATGCCACGTGGAGCTGCAGCACTACTTCGGGGAAAATGAGATCCGACACGGTATTAGGAGGTATCACTTGACTTTTGTCACGTAGCCGGCCTCTGTGACCGTGCGGTTCTAGGCGCTTCAGTCTGGAACCGCGCGACCGCTACGGTCGCAGGTTCGAATCCTGCCTCGGGCATGGATGTGTGTGATGTCCTTAGGTTAGTTAGGTTTAAGTAGTTCTAAGTTCTAGGAGACTGATGACCTCAGATATTAAGTCCCATAGCGCTCAGAGCCATTTGAGCCATTTTTTTGTCACGTCAGTGTGTTATAAACATGGTCTGAATGCGAACGGAACGAGCAGCCTTCCGGCAGGGGTGGCCCAGCGGCTCTAGGCGTTACAGTCTGGAACCGCGCGAACGCTACGGTCGCAGGTTCAAATCCTGCCTCGGGCATGGCTGTTTGTGATGTCCTTAGGTTAGTTAGGTTAAGTAGTTCTAAGTTCTAGGGGAGTGATGACCTTAGAAGTTAAGTCCCACAGTGCACAAGAGGCAACAAGCAGACTGTGAGGGACTTCGATTTTTGTTTTGATGGTCCGAATCTTTTATAAAATTGGTCTTCTGTGTTATTATAAATTGTACAGAAAGTAATTTCCATTGACGCATGTTGTGCCGGACGAAATAACACTAGTCGGTACAGTGGTGGAATTTTAGATTTATGTGTGGAAGACCCGAGTTGATATTACAGCACACGCAGAATATTAGAGGACTATTGTAACTTGAAAAAGATGAAATACTTAACTTCGAAACAATCTATGTCCACAGGAATGTTTTCTATCAGGAGTGAGTTTTATAAGCAGATCTTCTTACTGACTGGACATGTATCTTTCGTTTTTGTCTTATTATATGTTCTCTGATATAGAAGTTTTTATTTATTTGCATCACAGACAGAACAACATGACAAACATATGAACAAGGGAGGAAATTAATAAAGCTAATGTAGGAAATTTTATGTGCCTCAATTTTCGTGAACAATCTGTATTGCTTATCGCCAAAATAAAGCCGACAGCTGCCGCTGGAGAGGGCTGAGAGCGCAAAATCAGTTAACCAGACCGCTCTATGTGCCGATTGCGTTGTATCTCGTGTCTCTGGATATCCTAATTGCGATCACGTCAGCGTTAGCTGCCTCTTTCCGTGCGCCGATGGCTTAAGGCTTTTAAACCACTTTCAGATGCACTCGAAATGAGCCCACACGCCCAGTCTCTAGCCTCATTCTCGCCTGATGTTCTCGAGTAGAAACTTACTTACTATCCTAGTCTCTTAGCTGTTCATGATGATGATGATGCTCATGATATTTGCCTTGTGGAGCGCTCAACTGCGCAGTTATCAGCGGCCGTACGAATTCCCTACCTTAAAACAGTCCAGTCACGCCACTTTTTCCGAATGATGATGAAATGATGAGGACAACGCAAACACCTAGTACCGGGCGGGGAAAATCCCCGACCTGGCCGGGAATAGAACTCGGCACCCCGTGATCCATAGACGGCAACGCCAGCCAATACGCCATGATCAGCCGACATAAGTTGTTCACATCACCTTCAGACAGAATTGTCGGGGGAACATAGCGCTATTAAAACGGCCGCTGATCAAAGACGACTATCGCCTCTCCGCGCGTATCTATAGTCTGATTTGACAGCGAGCGAGCTGGAATGCTCCCGCCAGCAATGCACCAATGGAAGCCTGGCATTGCGAGTCCCACTGTGTTGCCACTTCCGCAGCGCACAACATAGTGACTGCCATTTCTCAAGTAAGAAACTTCTCCGAACTCAGAAATAACGCTTATTTCAGGACAAAAACCTAACTTTGGCATTAATTACAATTACGTACAGGGATTTTACTTCTTTTGAGACCTTATAGAGATCCATGCTGTTGTTGTTGTGCTCTTCAGTTCGAGGACTGGTTTGATGCAGGTTTCCATGCTGCTGTATCCTGTGCAAGCCTATTGATATCCAAATAACAACTCTAACTTACATTCTTCTGAATCTGCTTACTGTGTTCATCTTGTGGTCTGCCTCTACAATTTTTTTACACCAGACACTTCTCTCCAGTATTAATTTGTGATCACTCGAGATCTCACAGTGTGTCATATCAGACGATCACTTCTTCTGGTCAGGTTGTGTCACAAATTTCTTGTCCCTCCAATTCCATTCCATAATTCCTCATTAATTGTGTGATGTACCCACCTAACATGCAGCATTCTTCTGTAGCACCATATTTCAGAAGGTTCTATTCTCTTCTCGACTAAAATGTGTATAGTCCATGTTTCACTTCCATACATGGTTGCACTCCATACAAATAGAACCACAAAAGGGGGGTAGGTAGTCAAACGGGCCGACTTAAAGCAGGAGAGGCACCACAGGATATTTTATTTTCTACTGTCTATACTTTTACAAATAAATTCATAAAACTTTGTCAGCATGACCAGGAAGGATTCAGTATTCACACTCATAGCAGTGGAAGTTCAAAACCATAACAAAATAATTTTTTTTAAATATGAAATTTCATCATTTTTTCACTTACTGTTGGCTGCATTTGTTGATATAGCTACTTTTTTCTTCACAAGTAAGAGAGATTCTTTGATCAATTTTGCACAGCATACAAACCATACTTACGGGTGTATGGAACTCTAGAATTTTCCAAATCTATTAAAAACTGTGGTAAAAATTGAGATAATTAACTACAAAATTTGATTTTTTTCTAAACATGAAGTTTAAAACGTAACAGCTCATTCATTTTTTCATAAATTAAATACATTCTAGAGTTTCATACACCTGTAAGTATGGTTTGTATGCTGTGTAAAATTCATCGAACAGTCTCACTTATTTATGAAGAAAAGTGTACCTATATCAACAAATGCAGCCAATAGTAAGTGAAAAAATGATGAAATTTCACATGTAAAAAAAAATATTTTGTTATGTTTTTGAACTTCCGCTGCTACGAGTGTGAATCCTGAATCCTTCCTGGTCATGGTGACAAACTTTTATGAATCTACTTGTAAAAGTATAGACAGTGGAAATTAAAATGTCCTGTGGTGCCTCTCCTGCTCCAAGTCGGTCCGTTTGACGCTCTACCCCCGTTAAGTCTGTATTCGATGTTAAAATCTTTCTGTCTTTAGAAACGCTTTTCTTGCCGTTGCTAGTCTACATTTTACACCCTCTCTACCCTGACCATCATCAGTTATTTTGTTGCCCACAAAACAAAACTCATCTACTACTTTAATTGTCTCGTTTCTCAATGTAATTCCCTCCGCTGCACCTGATTTAATTCGGCTACATTATCGTTTTCTTGCTCCTTATATCCTCCTTTCAACGCACTGTCCATTCCGTTCAACTGCTCTTCCAACTCCTTTCCTGACTTTGACAGAATTGCAGTTCCATCGACAAATCTCAAAGTTTTTAATTCTTCACCTGAACTTTAATTCCTACTCCATATTTTTTTAGTTTCCTTTAGTGCTCGCACAATGTACAGATTGAATATCATATAAAGATCCACACCATAACGAATTTCAACAATTTTCGTTATTTTTGTAGGAGACAGAGAGTTTAAACTTTGTACACTACTGGCCATTAAAATTGCTACATCACGAAGGTGACGTGCTACAGGCGCGAAATTTAACCGACAGGAAAAGGATGCTGTGATACGCAAATGATTAGCTTTTCAGTGCATTCACACAAGGTTGGCGCCGATGCCGACACCTGCAATGTACTGACATGAGGAAAGTTTCCAACCGATTTCTCGTACACAAACAGCAGTTGACCGACGTTGCCTGGTGAAACGTTGTTGTGATGCCTCGTGTAAGGAGGAGAAATGCATACCAACACGTTTCCGACTTTGATAAAGGTCAGGTTGTAGCCTATCGCGATTGTGGTTTATCGTATCGCGACATTGCTGCTCACGTTGGTCGAGATCCAATGACTGGTCGCAGAATATGTAATCGGTGGGTTCAGGAGGGTAATACGGAACGCCGTGCTGGATCCCAACGACCCCGTATCACTAGCAGTCGAGATGACAGGCATCTTATCCGCATGGCTGTAACGGATCGTGCAGCCACGTCTCGATCAACAGATGGGGACGTTTGCAAGACAACAACCATCTGCACGAACAGTTCGGCGACGTTTGCAGCAGCATGGACCATCAGCTCGGAGACCATGGCTGCGGTTACCCTTGACGCTGCATCACAGAAAGGAGCGCCTGCTATGGTGTACTCAACGACGAACCTGGGTGCACGATTGGCAAAACATCATTTTTTGGGATGAATCCAGGTTCTGTTTCCAGAGTCATGATGGTCGCATCCGTGTTTGGCAACATCGCGGTGAACACACATTGGAAGAGTGTATTCATCATTGCCATGCTGGCGTATCACCCGGCGTGATGGTATATGATGCAATTCGTTACACGTCTCGGTCACCTCTTGTTCGCATTGACTGCACTTTGAACAGTGGACGTTACATTTCAGATGTCTTACGACCCGTGGCTCTACCCTTCATTCGATCCCTGTGAAACCTTACATTTCAGCAGGATAATGCACGACCGCATGTTGCAGGTCCTTTACAGGCCATTCTAGATGCAGAAAATGTTCGACTGCTGCCCTGGCCAGCACGTTCTCCAGATCTCTCACCAATTGAAAACGTCTGGTCAATGGTGGCCGAGCAACTGGCTCGTCACAATACGCCAGTCACTACTCTTGATGAAGTGTGGTATCGTGTTGAAGCT